>NW_027507903.1:50294120-50894120 GCF_037356315.1 Lithobates pipiens | reverse complement strand
CCCACGCCAGTTAAAAAAAAAAAAAAAGGCGTGCCCCCCCACCCAAAATCCATACCAGACCCTTATCCAAGCATGCAGCCCGTAAGTTCAGGAAACATAGGGGACGAGCGAGCGCCCCCCCCCCTTCTAAACCATACCAGGCTGCATGCCCTCAACATAGGGGGTGGGTGCTTTGTGGCAGGGGGGCCTTGTGCCCCCCCACCCCAAAGCCCCTTGATGGGACAGACAAGGGCCTCTTCTCAACAACCCTGGCCGATGATTGTCGGGGTCTGTGGGTGGGGGGGATTATCGTAATCTGGGGGCCCCCTTTAACAAGGGGGTCCCCAGATCCTGGCCCCACCCTATGTGAATGGGTATCGGGTACATAATACCCCACCCTATGTGAATGGGTATCGGGTACATAATACCCCTACCCCTTACCCATTCACCAAAAAGGCAGTGAAATGTAAAAAAAAAGAGGAGGTTTTTGACAACTCCTTTATTAATAGGTCTTCTCCCGATGCCACCTCCTGCTGTCCCTCCCGGTGCCTTCTCCTCCCGCTGCCGTTGCCTTCTTCCTCCAAAGTTACTCGCTAAAAATTTTTAAAGGCCATTGTTCTTCTGTTGCCCTCTTCCTCCAATGTGTTGTCATCTGTTGTCTGGCATCTGTTATATATAGCCATTTGGCGTGGCTAGCCGATGACGTCACTCTAAGAGCCCGTCCTTGTGGCATCGGGGGGGCTCTCCAGGTGACATCCTCTGATGGCCTGATGGCACTGCCCGAGGGCCCTATGCCACTAGGGGGCCCCATCAGGGTTGCCAGCCTCAGTAAAACCAGGGACAGTATGTAAAAAATTGGTGTTTTTTTACATCTGTCTTTGAAATGTCCATTACCGACATCTTTTTGGTCTAACAATCCAGAGATTAACCACTTGACCACTGGGCACTTAAACACCCTTAATAACCAGACCAATTTTCAGCTTTCGGTGCTCTCACATTTTGAATGACAATTACTCAGTCATGCAACACTGGACCTATATGTGCTATAAAAGAAAAAATACAGAAAATTCTGTAAAAAAATGAATTTTTCTTCATTTCTGTTATAAAATTTAGCAGATTAGTAATTTTTTCTTCATAAATTTTGGCCAAAATTTATACCACTACATATCTTTGGTAAAAATAAGTACAAATTGGTGGATATTATTTGGTCTTTGTGAAAGTTATAGAGTCCACAAGCTGTGGTGCCAATATCTGAAAATTTATCACACCTGAAGTACTGACGGCCTATTTCAATTCTTGAGACCCTAACATGCCAGAAAAGTACAAATACCCCCCAAATGACCCCTTTTTGGAAAGAAGACATTCCAAGGTATTTAGTAAGAGGCATGATGAGTTTTTTGAAGTTGTCATTTTTTCCCACAATTCTTTGCAAAATCAAGATTTTTTTTACTTTTTTTTTTTTTTTTTTCACAAAATTGTCATATTATCAGTTTATTTCTCACACAGCATATGCATACCACAAATTACACCCCAAAACACATTCTGCTATTACTCCCGTGTACGGCGATACCACATGTGTGAGACTTTTACACAGTGCGGCCACATACAGAGGCCCAACATGCAGGGAGCGCCATCAGGCGCTCTGGAGCACCCAGGACAATTCTGACATTTCTCTCCTACATGTAAAAATCATCATTTATTTGCTAGAAAATTACATCGAATCCCAAAACATTATATATGTTTTTTTAGCAAACACCCTGGAGAATACAATGGTGGTCGTTGCAACTTTTTATCTCGCACGGTATTTGCGCAGCAATTTGTTCGAATGCTTTTTTTTGGAAAAAAAACTGTTTTGTGCTTAAAAAAAAAAAAAACACAGTAAAGTTAGCCCAATTTTTGCATAATGTGAAAGATGAAGTTACGTTGAGTAAATAGATACCCAACATGTCACTCTTCAAAATTGCACAGGCTCGTGGAATGGCGCCAAACGTCGCAACTTAAAAATCCCCATAGGCGACGATATAATTTTTTTTTTACTGGTTATATGTTTTGAGTTACAGAGGAGGTCTAGGGCTAGAATTATTGCTCTCGCTCCAACGTACGCAGCGATACCTCACATGTGTGGTTTGAACACCGTTTTCATATGTGGGCGGGACTTACGTATGCGTTCGCTTCTGCATGCGAGCACATGGGGACAGGGGCGCTTTAAAAAAAAAAAAAATGTTATTGTTCATTTTACTTTATTTATTTTAGTTTGACATTTTTTTCCCCAAAAATAAATTTTTTGATCACTTTTATTCCTATTACAAGGAATGTAAACATCCCTTGTAATAGGAATATGGCATGACAGGTCCTCTTTACAGTGAGATGTGGGGTCAATAAGACCCCGCATCTGACCTCTAAGCTGGAAAGCCTGAAAAAAAAAAAAAAAAAAGATTCTGGATTTGATAGTATTGGCGAGTCGGTAGAAGCACCGGAGGGCAGCGGGAGGGGGGGTGTCTATGGCTGGGTATTGCAGGGTATCACCGACTATGGCTGGGTATGGCTGGGTATATCAGAGTATGGAGTTGCAGAGTATTGCGTTGCAGAGCATTGCAGGATATTGGAGGGTGTTGCAGAGCATTGCAGAGTGTTGCAGGGTATTGGCGGGTGTTGCAGAGCGTTGCAGGGAATTGCAGAGTATTGCAGGGTAATGCACAGTATTGCAGAGTATTGCAGGGTATTGCAGAGTATTGCAGGGTATTGCAGGGTATTGCAGGGTATTGCAGGGTATTGCAGAGTAGTAATGCAGGGTAATGCAGAGTAATGCAGAGTAATGGCAGGGTATTGCAGAGTAATGGCAGGGTAATGCAGAGTATTGCAGTGTAATGCAGAGTATTGCAGAGTATTGCAGGGTATTGCAGGGTATTGCAGAGTAATGCAGAGTAATGCAGAGTAATGCAGAGTATTGCAGGGTATTGCAGGGTATTGCAGAGTAATGCAGAGTAATGGCAGAGTATTGCAGAGTATTGGCAGGGAATTGAGGGGTTAATTTTCGGTGAGCAGCGATGTGGGCACTGCAGATGCAGCCCACATCGCTGCTGATACCGATCTCTTCCCCCTCCGCTGTTCCGATCGGTACAGAGAGGGGGAGGGAGGAACCGGCGTCATAACATGACGCCGGTTTGTTTACAAGTGATCACTCCGTCATTTGACGGAGCGATCACATGGTAAACGGGCGCGACGAGCGGCCGTTTACCGTGATCCGTGATGCGCCGGGTCCTGTGGACCCGGCGGTCACGGATGCTCTCGAGTGCGCGCCCCAGGGGGCGCGCGAGAGCGGAATTCTGGGAGGACATCATATGACGGCCTCCCACAGTTAAGAAACCGCCCTGAAGCCGTCATTCGGCTATAGGGCGGTTATTAAGTGGTTAAAGCTGCTCCACCTCTCCAGTACTTTCTCAGCCAATAGAAACATGTCTGTGTGTACTGTGTGATTGTATACTGTGTGTGTGTGTGTGTGTTTGTGTATACTGTGTGGCCCCATAATCTCTGATTGTCTGGGGGCCCCATAATCTCCTATTGCCCATGGGCCCCATGAGTTGTTAGTCCGCCCCTGGCCACGCCCCATGGCTATATAACAGATGCCAGACAGTGGGCAACAACATAATGGAGGAAGACGGCAACAGAAGAACAGTGGCTTTTTCATTTTTTTAGCGGTGGCGGTGAGGAAGAAGACGTCGGCAGGAGAGAAGCACCCATGTTGAGGGGGGGGGGGGGGGTTCGCTCTTCTCCTCCCTTTCCTGACCTGCCAGGCTGCATGCTTGGATAAGGGTCTGGTATAGATTTGGTGGGGGGGGGCCCACACTGTTTTTTCACTTTTTTTTTTGCTGACAGCTGATGACTCGTCGGTTGTTAAAGAGGAGGGCCGTTTAAAAAAAAAAAAAAAAAAAAGTCAGCAGCTGCAAACACTGCAGCTGCTGACTTAATAAACACACTTACCTGTCCAGGGCGCCCGCGATGTCGACTGCCCGAGGCCGACCCGTCCCTCAGCTCTCGGGTCCCGGCGCCGCCATTCCCTCTAAGGGAAACAGGCAGTGGAGCCTTATGGCTTCACTGCCCGTTTCCTACTGCGCATGCGCGAGTCCCGCAGAACTTTCTGAATGGGACGCGCTGTGTTCTGGAACACACAGTTCCCAGAACACAGCGCGACCCATTACCCAGAAGACGCCGCGACGAGGAGAGAAGACATAAGATCTCTGCGGAGGAGGAAGAGGAAGATTAGGATTATGTGCCTAGCAACAGGCATTTCTGGTAAGTAAAAAAAAAAAAAATGTTTTCATTTTTTTTTTTTTGATTTTTTTGTAATTTTTTATATTTTTTTGTTTTCAGGGTGGCCCTCCACTTTAAGGACATGTTGCCGGCTTCCTGGCCCTCTCTTTAGCAATGAGCTATATACAGTGTTTGAAGTTCAGTTCAGTCACTTTGTTCTTTGGTAAAGAACGGACTGAACTGAACAAAAAAAGTAACGTCCGTGTGAAACCAACCTTACCGACAGCTAATATGCAGATAATTAATGACATGCTGTTGGCTTTGCCAAGTAAGGTTGGCCCAAAAAATGCAGACACCATCAAATGGGCTGTAATTCAGCCGCAGCTCAGGGAACCCCAAGAAATTTTTGGTGTAACTTCATGGCTCAATGGAACCCTGGCTGAGGATGGATGTCAGTGAGAATCCAAGAATTGGCCTTTATTGACTGGCATAGCTAAATGATAAATGGTAAAATTTAGAGATGGGCATTCTTTCAATCATTTTCTTTCTGCCTCAACAATCTCACACGGTTTCCCTCAACAGCAACTACACTAAGAGGTCACTACGAGGCCACTTGTAAATGAGAGTTTGAAAGCCTACAAACTTTACAAGTATCTACTAGTATCCTTCTATTTACACCCTTAGGGATTTTAGCATTGCTCCTTTTACGCTATGTTCACAGCAGATGCATTCATTGTAGTACACATTAACCCATGTGTATCCTAGAATTGTCATAGTGACTCCAGCCTGGGTTAACTCAGGAGCAATGAGGGAAACTACATGCGATTCAGACAGGAATCGCACCGCATTGCAAGCAATTCTTTAAACCCGTTTATTCTGTGTCACATCGCATCGCAAAGGTATTGGTACTGAGTATTGGTGAGTACGTGACCAAAAGTATTATAAAAAACTGTACCGGTGCAACCATGATCTATTTCATCATTTCTTGACATTTTTCATCTGCATTTATTATTTATTCATTTTTAAAAATTTTTTTTTTTTTTAGGGGGTTAGGATTAGGGTTAGGGGGTAATGTTAAGATTAGGGGTTAGGAATAGGGTTAAATGTATTTAATTAATTTATTATAAATATTATTATTTATTTTATTTATTAATTGTTTAGGATTATTATTTATTTATTTAGTTTTAATTATTATTATTTAAATATTGCATTTGAGCAGAAAAAAACTCTCAAAAAAGCATGAAAACACTCAAACATGCAAATAATGCGTTTCGATGTATTTCTATGAGGGAAAAAACACTTAGCCCTTGTACACACGGTCGGAGATTCCGACGGAATGTGTCCGATCGGACCGTTTTGTCGGATATTCCGACTGTGTGTGGTCTGCATCGGACTGTTTCCGTCAGAATATCCGACGGACCAAGTTTTCCAACAAGTCGGTAAAATTTTCCGACAAAATGCTCCGATCGGACATACTCCGATCATGTGTAGAGAATTCCGATCGGACCTAGTGCCACGCATGCTCAGATCAAATTCCTACACCAAAGCTATTGGCTGCTAGCCTGAATGTAGTCCCGTCGTAACGAAATAACGTCATCACGTCGGATTTTCCAACAACTTTGTCCGACCGTGTGTATACAACAGTTTCGGACAAAATCTGTCGGACAAAATCCGACGGACAAAATCCGCCGGATTTGGTTGTCGGAATCTCCGACTGTGTGTACAAGGGCTAAAAAATGCACCAATCTGCCTAATTCAAGCTACAAAAAAAAGCCAAAACTTTTTTGAGCTTCAGGCATTTTGGAGTGGAGATGTGAGATTGGAGTGGAGTGGAGATTCCAGACAGACTGACAGTGTTTGTTAAGAGGGAGCAGAATGCGGCCTGGCCATCTAGTGCCCAATCAGGAAGGTGTCTTGACGTGATGCAACCCTACACTTTCCCTCCTCTCCAGGAACCTTTCCCTAGCACTAGTACCATCCCTCACAAGCTGGGGGACCTGTCCCTACTCTACCAACTAGCTAAAAGCACATCAAACCTGGGAGCCAGGGCCTTAAATAGGCTCTGCCTGACCCAAGATGGCCACCAGAGCCACATGAGGTGGCAGCATCCAACTGGATTGCTTCCCCGGTGACCCAGTAAATCATAGAGGCACTGTATTCCTCTTGATTCCCTCTTAAGCTACAGGGCTGCTGTGGTTGAGTGCCACCTGCAGTGGAGAATTTAGACTGAACCTGCCTAAAGTATGACAAGCATGATGCAACTACATTCCATGCATGCAGTTGCAGCGGAATCCCTCCACTCCCCCCCCCCCCCCCAAAAAAAACAACCAGGTTTCCAGGATCCAACCTATGAGCTGCTTGTCAACTTGTCCTGAAAAGTGATCAAAGTGATCATCTACCATTGATTGCTTTTCAAAGCGGTAAAAAAAAAAAAAAAAAAAAAAGAAGCCGCCCATGTGAACGAGGCCCTAGACAATAGTGCTAGTTCATTATGCAGCCTTTGAAACTGATACAATTGTTCTAATATTGGATTACAGCAGTGGTGGTGTGTCCATAAGGGCAGATACCCCTCTAGCCACCCCCTCTAGCACCAATAGATAGATACGTGCATTGCATGAATCTATCTATGACCACCACTGCCACTCCTTATTCAGGCGCCTAGCCCCTTTCGGGCGCAGTGTGCCTGAATCACAGCAGCAGGGGGGTGTTTTTTAAAGAAATCTGATTAGAGCCATAGGCTCTAATAGCCCTCAAAAAAGGTGACCTCCGAGCGCCATGCTGGGCGCTCGCAGGTCACTCAGCTGTGTGTTAGAAAAGTGAATGAATATTTGCTTTCCTAACACTAAACTGCCTCTCGGATCTGTTACCCATCAGCTGATTGGCTGAAACGACAGGTGCTGTGATTGGACGCCAGGCCTCCAATCATAGCAGTGGTTGGAAAGAGAGGACGGGAGAAGACATCTAAGAGCTGTCCCACGAGACAGGTAAATGCACACGGTGGGCAAGCCGGGGGGGGGGGGGGGGGGCGGCGCACTGGCAGCATTTGATATGCCACAGTGGCTGTGTTTTATGGGGCACAGTGGCAGCAATTGATGGGCACAGTGGCTGCGTTTGATGGCACAGTAGCAGCAATTGATGGGCACAGTGGCTGCGTTTGATGGCACAGTGGCTGCGATTGATGGCACAGTGGCTGCGATTGATGGCACAGTGGCAGCAATTGATGGGCACAGTGGCTGCATCTTATGGGGAACAGTGGCTGCATTTTATGGCACAGTGGCAGCAATTGATGGGCACAGTGGCTGCGTTTGATGGCACAGTGGCTGGGTTTAATGGGAACAATGGTGGCAATTGATAGGCACAGTGGCTGCATTTGATGGCACAGTGGCTATGTTTGATGGTACAATGGCGTCAACTGATGGGCACAGTGACTGCGTTTGATGGCACAGTGGCGGTAATTGATGGGCACAGTGACTGCATTTTATGGGGCACAGTGGCTGCATTTGATGGCACAGTGGCGGCAATTGATGGCACAGTGGCGGCAATTGATGGCACAGTGGCGGCAATTGATGGGCACAGTGGCTGTGATTGATGGCACAGTGGCTGCGTTTGATGGTACAGTGGTGGCAATTGATGGGCACAGTGGCGGCAATTGATGGGCGCAGTGGCTGTGCTTGATTGTACAGTGGCGACAATTGATGGGCACAGTGGCAGAAATTGATGGGCACAGTGGCTGCGTTTGATTGTACAGTGGCGGAAATTGATGGGAACAGTTGCTGCGTTTGATTGTACAGTGGCGGCAATTGATGGGCATAGGGGCTGCGTTTGATTGTTCAGTGGCAACTTTTCAGAATTTTTCAGTTTATTTGCGCCCCCGCAAAAATTTTGAGCACCATCCGCCACTGGATCTCTATGAGAGCCTTTTTTATATAATAAAGACAAAGTTCCTGGATTAAGGACTCTCCTCCATCCCAAGGCTCCTATGCGCACAATAAACTTGAAATAATTTATTGATCAGTCCAATTCTTTTCACAATTACAATTTCAGTTTAAAGTTATACATTTTCGGGTGTATCCGGTTATTGTGATCTTTGCATACTGGCAGGTTTTCTCAAGCAGCTGGCTGGCTGCTCTCCAGCATTGCCATAGATCTTGTATTTCGTGCTCACAGCATTGTTTAGCTGCAGCTGAACATTTCTCCTTTTTCATTGTTTAAAGCTGAACACAGCCTTAACTTTAAAAAATATATATATTTCAGCTTCAGACACCCAATGACAATGCCTCTTCATACAATCGCTCTCCATCCCACTGCAATGTAAACAGGGGGATCCACCCAGGAGTCCACCCTGAGCAAGCTTCAGTTTTGGAGGTCACCCAAGTAGATGATGTCATGCCCCCCCCCCCCCCCCCCACACCTAACATTGCCTGGGGGTGGGGCCACTCAAGGGCCGAGCTCTGGTCCAATCAGATCCTTTGGGAGAAGTTCCGCTTTAATGTGGTGATCAGTGAGAAAACATTGGGAAGAATTACCCCCTTACAGATAAATAAAGGATCAATGGTGTCAGTGGGAACTTATCTTAGAGGCAGAAATTGCTCCATGCTCAAGGAATCCCAAGCAACCTCTGGAGGAACCGTAGTTGAGAAACCCTGACAGATAGTAATACAATTCTGACAGGACTTCCCCACTCCATTAGAAAATACACTATATTGCCAAAAGTATTGGGACACCTGCCTTTACACGCACATGAACTTTAATGGCATCCCCATTCTTTATCCGTGGGATTTAATATTGAGTTGGCACACCCTTTGCAGCTACAGTGAGGAAAAAAAGTATTTGATCCCCTGCTCATTTTGTACGTTTGCCCACTGACCAAGAATTGATCAGTCTATAATTTTAATGGTAGGTTTATTTTAACAACGAGAGACAATAACAGCAAAAATATCCAGAAAAATGCATTTAAAAAAAGTTATACATTGATTTGCATTTTAATGAGTGAAATCAATATTTGATCCCCTGTTAGTCAGCAAGATTTCTGGCTCCTAGGTGTCTTCTATATAGGTAACGAGCTGAGATTAGGAGCACTCTCTTAAAGAGAGTGCTCCTAATTTCAGCTTGTTACCTGTATAAAGGGCACCTGTCCACAGAAGCAATCAGATTCCAATCTCTCCACCATGGACAAGACCAAAGAGCTGTCCAAGGATGTCAGGGACAAGATTGTAGACCTACACAAGGCTGGAATGGGCTATAAGACCATCACCAAGCAGTTTGGTGAGTGGGTGACAACAGTTGGTCCAATTATTCGCAAAGAAACACAAAATAACTGTCAATCTCCCTCGGTCTGGCGCTTCATGCAAGATCTCACATGGTGGAGTATTAATGATCATGAGAGCAGTGAGGAATCAGCCCAGAACAACACTGGTGAATCTTGTCAATGATCTCAAGACAGCTGGGACCATAGTCACCAAGAAAACAATTGGTAACACACTACGCCGTTAAGGACTGAAATCTTGTAGCACCCGCAATGTCTCCCTGCTCAAGAAAGCACATGTACAGGCCCATCTGAAGTTTGCTAATGAACATCTGAATGATTCAGAGGAGAACTGGGTGATTGACCAAAATCAATCAAAATCAAATCATTTGGAGGGGGAGGAATGCCTATGACCCCAAGAACACCATCCCTACCATCAAACACAGAAGGGGAGACATTATGCTTTGGGGGTGTTTTTCTGCTAAGGGGACAGGACAACTTCACTGCATCAAAGGGACGATGGACGGGGCCATGTACCGTCAAATCTTGGGTGAGAACCTCCTTCGCTCAGCCAGGGCATTGAAAATGGGTTGTGGATGTGTATTCCAGCATGACAATGACCCAAAACACATGGCCAAGGCAACAAAGGAGTGGCTCAAGAAGAAGTACATTAAGGTCCTGGAGTGGCCTTGCTAAGTCTCCAGACCTTAATCCCATAGAAAATATGTGGAGGGAGCTGAAGGTTCGAGTTGTCTAATGTCAGCCTTGATACCTTAATCACTTGGAGAGGAGTGGGACAAAATCCCTCCTGAGATGAGTGCAAACCTGGTGACCAACTACAAGAAAAGTCTGACCTTTGTGATTGCCAACAAGGGTTTCTCCACCAAGTACTAAGTCATGTTTTGCGCAGGGATCAAATACTTGATTCACTCATTAAAATGCAAATCAATCCGTTTTTCTGGATTTTTTTGTTGTTGTTCTGTCTCTCACTATTAAAATAAACCTACCCTTAAAATTATAGAATGATCTTTTTTTTTGTCAGTGGGCAAAAGTACAAAATCAGCAGGGGATCAAATCCTTTCCCCCCTCACTATATAACAGCTTCAACTCTTCGGGGAAGGCTGTCTAAAAGGTTTAGGAGTGTCTATGAGAATATTTGACCATTCTTCCAGAAGCGCATTTGTGAGGTCAGGCAACATTACTGTGCACCGGAGGATCCAACGTTGTCCGCCTGTGATCAGCTAATCAGGTGCAGCACCATTGTGGTGCGCCTCAATCATTGGAGGCCAACTGGCTCATTTAAGTTCAACCAACCAGCCTTCAATGATGCGCACTAGCTCCATTCACCGACCTCTGTGAATCCCTACTCCTGCAGGATGCTGAAGGTGCAAGGATATGGCATTTTTACCTAGGGGAGAATGGCGGCAGGGGCATTCACATTCTCAGATGTATATCCCAAGTACTCAGTTGAACTAAAATACTGCACTTTATTGTGATTGACAATGTATATATAGATAGATAGATAGATAGATAGAGATATAAACCATCCAGACATGACAATGATGCTGGAGCTTTAACAAAGTAATACAAGCTGCCAATATAATACTGTACGTCTCAATGCATCTTTTGTATATTGTGACTCTCTGAAGACCCAGCCCTTACTCTTACCATCCATCTTATTAACTTTACATTTGACACACCGGTAATTAATGAGCATGACTACAGTAGTGATTGCGTCTCAAGAGACCAGTAGTTTTCTGTTATACAACTCTGCCTAGAAACGCAACTGTATCCCTTTAAGGAAAATGGTAACCAAAAATATTTTTAACTTAAACATGATAAGAAATTGTATAATTAATGACACATTTCTACTCATTTAGGTGTAACTTGAGGGCTGGACATGTTATGCCATAGAGATCTGTAGTTTTAACACATTTAAGAGAATTCAAGCATATAGTGTATACATATTATTCTGAGGATCCCTCTATTGTGTCCTATTGAATCAGTGCAATTACAGTACCCAGTATATGTACGTATATATATATATATATATATATATATATATATATATATATATATATATATAATATTTTTATTATATATACTGTATATATATATATATATATATATATATATATATATATATATATATATATATATATATATATATATATATAATATTTTTATTATATATATATATATATATATATATATATATAATATAATATATATATATCTGCAAACTTCTGGACCCGCTGAAGTTCTATGTGAGCTGCTTCCCCTCCGCACACTGAACACAGGAACTGATAGCTCAGAATCACGACCATTCAAAGAATGCCTTGTATTTTTTCCAATGAATAAAAGGCATTCTCTGATTGGATGAGGTGGAGAGGAGAGTCAGTGATGTCATGATATCCACCTAGTCCATCAGATAATGCCTTGCATTCATTAAAAAATACAAGACATTCTATGAATGATGTCAGTGTGGATCAAGCCACAGCCTGTCCAGTATAGCAGCTGTTTGCATAGAGCATGAGGATCATGACCATCACTGTAGTAGCACCAACTACTACAGTGATTATTGGCTTTCCCAGCAGTGCCTCAGGTATAATAAATGCATACTTACATTGTGCCAAGCTGGACCAATATAAATATTCTATACAAAGATTCCTGGAGTTCAGCTTTAAAGGGTATGTTCTCCTTTTCATGAAAAATGAAAAGGTGAACTCACTCTAAACAACCTGGACCCAGCTGCACATAGTGGTCGTGATGCCCTGTGCTGCCAGTGTATTGGTTTGTGCACCACAATACACAGCCTCAGCGTGAATATCCATCACAATGGCAAGCACTCATTGGTCAGTGCAGCCACATGACTGTGTTGATCAATGAGAAGTGCATATGAGGCTTCTTATTCCAGTATGGTGTTCTCGGAGAAAGAAGTGTCTTCTCATTGGTCAGTGTGGTCACAAGGTTGTGACTTGTGGTTTATGGACTGCTACTGGCGCATCACAGCTGCTATGTACAGCGGGATCCGGAGGGTTGGCCGGGATATTTGAAGTTAGTTCACCTTTTCTCATGAAAAAGGCGAACTTACCCTTCAATTCCCTTATAACCCTCCATGACAATATTTGTTATTCCATACAATATGAACTGTTTTATCTTTTTTTGTTATACTTTATTAAGATATTTAGCTATATTCCATACAATATGCTTGTAACCTATATATCTTTTTGCTAAACCTTTGATTTTGGAAGGAAATGTAACCAGTGTATTGAAGTGCTTTGTTCAGTAAATTTGTTCATGTAAAACTCAATAAAAACCTACTGTAACAGAAAGGGGCTCACTATTCGTAAGGACATACCACATCCAGTGCAGACAACAGTTCTGCCTGATCTCTGGGGAAGGTGTTGGATTTTTCTAGGCGCAGAATGAGGTCATGTTTTCGGTACGGTTTCAAGGCTAGCAGTTGGATAAGCCACTCCTGCAGCGGTCTTCGTTCACCATTAACCCGGTTACACTTTTTGGCCGCTGGTGTTAAAAATACAGGTGGACGGTGACAAGATGGGGAACCCTCTGTATTGGATTCCACGCTCATTTTGCTTGGGATCTTGACACATTTACCTATAAAAAAGAACAACACAGTTTGAATATAGAGTACATAGAGCTGGGGAAATACCACTATGAGTTGTGAGTGACTCTCACCCAAGAGGTTGAGTCTAGGGTGAAGCAGGTTTGAGTTGGCCATATACTAAGCAATTTATGCAATCTATGCACACTCTTCTTTAGATTTGCAAAAACGATGTAATATGAAGACAAACCTAAAACAATCTATTACATTTGTAACCATTCAGGCAGCCCATTGTACCTTTATCAAAAAACAGCCCATGCAATACCGTTACATGCCCCTAAACCAGGGATATGCAATTAGCGGACCTCCAGCTGTTGCAGAACTACAAATCCCATGAGGCATAGCAAGATTCTGACAGCCACAAGCGTGACACCCAAAGGCAGAGGCATGATGGGACTTGTAGTTTTGCAACAGCTGGAGGTCCGCTAATTGCAGTTGCCTGCCCTAAACCATAAGGATGTGCACCACCTAGTGGCACAGAACAAAGCACTGTCTTTCTCGGTTCGGTAAAGAGGACAGCACTTGCTCCTGTACCACTAGGAGACACTCATCGTTGTCGTTGCCCATCCTGGAAAGAAGACAGGATGGAGCTTGGAAAAGTGTTAGGCAGTTTTGGGGCAGGTTTCACTCATTGCAGAAATGGCCTACAGGTATAAAAAGTGCATTAAAGTATATATTTTTAGCTGATTCGTTTAAGGTTATATAATGGTATATTTAGGAACTAAAGGCGTGCTGACGTCATCGTGTTGTAACGTAGTGGATGGGTGTTCACAAGCCAGCCTCCTGTTTCTTTGTTGATTTTATCCTGCATTCTAGTAAATGCAACATTTAGCTTTTAATGCATTTTGTATGGTGCGATTCACACTATGGTGAGTTTTTCTTGCATTTTGGGTAATGCTCGACCTATATCCTTGATTGGCTGATGATCGAGTCTCCCTGGTTGCCCGAGTATAGTCAGAGTCCCTTCCTACGCAGTACCTGTGAGCTGCTTTCTCAATATCCTTCTGGACAGAGGCTCTGGCTGGATTTATAGCCACAGGCTCATGAGAAGTTGCCTTCTGGTAAGCACACACTCTATGCGGTGGAGGTGCACTTTTCCTTGGTGGTGTTTACAGTAAGATTATACGCCGGTGTATATGTTATATGGACTGAATTTGTTTAGGCCCCTTTCTCCATTCATGTCCGCCTGTCAGTTTTGTCGGTGGACCTGAACGGGTGCTCCATGTTAGTCTATGGAGCGATGGATGTCAGCGGTGACCTGTCCGCTGGCATCTGACCCAGTCTGCTCCACTAAAATCAGATGGCTGGCCCTGTGTTCACATCCGTCCCTGGTGGATCGGATCAGGTGAGATCTGATGAAAAACGCGCTGTCCGTTTTCATCCGATCTCTCCATAGCAAGCAGTGGCGCTCGACAAGCCCCTCCCCGCTCAGTGAGCAGAGATGGATCTGTCATCCGCCGTCTCACGTTTTCAGCTGCTGCTTTGTTTTTGTTCTGTTTTTTTATTTTGTATTTAGCATGGTAATTCTTCCTTTTTACGATTAAGGTATAAAAAGTGTATTCAATTATATATTTTTAGCTGATTTGTTTAAGGTTATTTAATGGTATATTTAGGAACTGCATAGGGTATTTTTTTGATAAACAGTTGTTGGTGGATTAAAAGGAAATTGTACAATTAGACTGTATAGTGCATGGCCAGCTTTAAACAGGCATATAATAATATAATCTAGATATCATCCATATGGAAGGTATTAATTACGGTGCCTTGAAAAAATATTCATACCCCTTGAGATTTTCCACATTTTGTCATGTTACAACCAAAAACATAAATGTATTTTATTGGGATTTTATGTGATAGACCGACACAAAGTGGCACATAATTGTGAAGTGGAAGGAAAATGATAAATGGTTTTCAAAATTGTTTACGAATAAATATCTGAAAAGTGTGGAGTGCATTTGTATTCAGCCCCCTTTACTCTGATACCCCTAACTAAAATCTAGTGGAAACAATCGCCTTCAAAAGTCACCCGAAAAAGCCCAACTGTGTGTAATTTAATCTCAGTATAACTACAGCTGTTCTTTGAAGTCCTCAGAGGTTTTTTAGAAAACATTAGTGAACAAACAGCATCACGAGGGCCAAGGAACACACCAGACAGGTCAGGGATAAAGTTGTGGAGAAGTTTACAGCAGGGTTAGGTTATAAAAAAAACATCCCAAGCTTTGAACATCTCACGGAACTCTGCTCAATCCATCACCTGAAAAAAGAAAGAGTATGGCACAACTGCAAACCTACCAAGACATGACCATCCACCTAAACTGACAGGCCGGGCAAGGAGAGCATTAATCAGAGAAGCAGCCAAGAGGCCCATGGTAACTCTGGAGGAGCTGCAGAGATCCACAGCTTAGGTGGGAGAATCTGTCGACAGGAAACTATTAGTTGTGCTCTCCACAAATCTGGCCTTTATGGAATCAAACACGACTCGCGGCATGGCCAGGCTCCCGCAAGTGGCACAGCAATTCAAACAGTAGAGAAATGTCGGCACATGGTAACTGCACTTCCATTATTGTTTTATAACAATATGGCATTTCAGACGGTAAGGCGTTACTCATATGAGCAGCCAAAACACGTTAACTTTACTGTCATGTTTGGACTTTCAGCGCTGTTGCAGTAAAACAATAACTTTTACCATGTGGGGCATTTCTCTACTAGTTCCTGTGGCCAAAATCAAAATGTGAACATTTCCCACAACACTCAATAAATGTATAAAAGGAATAGAACAGGATAAATATTCTGTTAACAAAAAAGATTACATTGGTGTCTGTATTTAGCAGAAGGGTGTTGTATCTTCCCCACCCATCAAATGATACAACCTTTAGGGGTTTTCAGCCGTCTGAGAATATCAGACAATAATAACACACCTTATTTATCAAACTGTTACCAAACGCCAATCAAATTCAAATCTACAAAGGAAAAGGCAGATAATGAAAGTCTGATTCTATCTGGTGGGAATTGGAGATAAAAGCACCAAGCCAAAATGTCATCGCCCATACACAAATTTATTCCAAGGTAAAATGATATAAAATCTGTCGCATAGCTAATGGGTTTCAGGGCTAAACACTCCTCCGTCATCAGGGCTAAAGAACAAACAACATAAAATAAACAGTATAATATACACCGAGAGCCTAAAAATACAAACATCTACCACTCAACATATGCTCAAAATACATTTATATAAAGCCTGCAAGTCACACCTACAATTATGGCGACTACTGCAAAACAATAATTTGCTCTTATAGTGATAGAGATGGTTATGCTGGTAAAAGTGATATGCCCTGTACACAAGGTCGGAAATTCCGACGGAAACGGTCTATTGGACTTTTTCCACCAGAAATTCAGACGGAAAAAGTTTGAGAGCTGGATCTAAAATTTTCTGACAACAAAATCCGATCTGACTTTTTCTGATCGTTTGTAGAGAATTCCGACGGACAAAGTGCCACGCATGCTCAAAATAAATTACGAGATGAAAGCTATTGGCTACTGGACTCTATGTAGTCCCGTCATACGCAACGAACGTCACCAAGTTCAGAACGATCGGATATTCCGACAACTTCGTCCAACCATGTGTATGCAACACAGGTTTCGGCCAAAATCCATCAGGAAAAAATCCAACGGATTTTGTGGTCGGAATGTCCGACTGTGTGTACAGGGCATTACTGATTTCACACAATAACACCACATTCATTTTATTAAATTTAATATAATTATAGTATTTTATGGAATGATACATGATTACAGGCATACCCCACTTTTAAGTACACAATGGGGTTTATTTACTAAAGCTAGAAAGTGCAAAATCAGGCTCACTTCTGCACAGAAACCAATGAGCTTCTAACCTCAGCTTGTTCAATTAAACTTTGGTAATAAAACCTGGAAGCTCATTGGTTTCTATGCAGAAGTGAGCCTGATTTCGAACTTTCTAGCTTTAGTAAATAAACCCCATTGTGTACTTAAAAGTGGGGTATGCCTGTACATCCTAAGATATTATTTTATAAATTAGCATCATTGACACTAATGAATGATTATACAAAGATATAAGCATATTAATTTAGGTATAATATGACAGTTATTAACATTTTGGAATATTTTATCTACTCAATAAATATGCAATTTACTTTTAATTTATTGAACTTGATACTTTTGTGCTAGTTGAATTTACCAATAAGATTATTCCTAGTATATTGATACTAGTATAATAGATACTTTAACTACATTTTAGATTAGGTCAATTTATAATTATTAGGGGTTTGTATTTTTATATCCTCCATGCATTTGTATTGTTTAATTTATGCTGATTGCTCTTTATCTCTGATGAAGGGGAAGTGTTAAGCCCTGTACACACGGTCGGACTTTCCGATAGAAAATGTGCTATAGGATCGTGTTCTCGGAAAATCCGATCGTGTGTAGGCTCCATCTGACTTTTTCAGTCGGAATTTCCAACACACAAAAGTTTGAGAGCTGGATCTAAAATTTTCCGACAACAAAATCCGATCGTTTACATTCCAATCGTGTGTAGACAATTCCGACAGACAAAGTGCCACGCATGCTCAGAATAAATTACGAGACTAAAGCAATTGGCTACTGGCCCGTTTATAGTACCGTCATACGTGGTTTACGTCACCTCGTTCTGAACGATCAGATGTGCGACCTTGTGTATGCAAGACAAGTTTGGGCCAAAATCTGTCGGAAAAAATCAAATGGATTTTGTTGTCGGACAGGGCATTAAAACGCGTTGGCTTTGTGACAAAAATTATATAATCTTACCTTGGAATAAATTTGTTTCTGGATGATAAAGTTTAGGTGTGATGTTTCTAAAGCTGGCCATAGACTGATGGAAATCCCTGCTGAACTGGCTGAATTTTGATCAGTCTGTGGCCTTCCTCAGCCAAGCTGGGCATTTTTCAGATCAATGGGCACAGCCAATTTTGTGTAAATAGAGGAATTTTTTTTCTTTTTTTCCATTTAGCCAGAAATGAACCATGTATGGTCAACTTATCTCAAATTTCCTCAAACCAGGAACATGGTAGAGGTGCTTGAGTGTGGAAATGCTGCCAGTCCTAAGAATCCAGACATCCTCGTCAAAAAACCCAATTAGGGTAATTATAAAGTTTCAGCACTATCCTTCCAAATTTCTTTCCGATTTTATGTGGTGGTAGGAAAATGCAGAAATTCTCTCTGCAAAAATGTTGGTATATTAGGCCAAATGTCGTAACATCTACTTTATGTAATGAATCAATCCTTTGGCACACCCAGACATATTCATCATTTTATCCCATGTTGGATTTGTGTTGGAAAGGCAGGGACGCCTGTTCTAATCTGGCTGTATCTCACACATCTCAATCAGCCCCTACACTCTCACTTTTCACAGTATGTACAACCAGAGCATGTTCCAACCTAACCCCAGCAAAGCTTTCCCTGATCCATCTCTTGTTTGACATATCCTTTGTTCAACTCTTCAGACCAGCTAAACTCGTTCTTCATGGTCAAGTTCTGCCTACTGGAACCCACACTGCACCCACTGTTAGTAATAAGTCTTAATAATACCTGAGTTTTCAGAATGTTTATCAGCAGGAGAAAGCTTTCCATTCCGCTGTGGATCTACCCAATCCATTGCCACGCCTTGAAATTAGGAGTGTTCTTAAAGTGCAACCATAAGCAAAATAAAACCAAAGATAGGCAAAATAAGACCAAGACATTTGTAATGCAGTCTGTCCTCGGCATTAACACACGCCCTTTTTTTTTCTCCTTTCCGAGTCCCTCTGCAACCTAGTTTTTTTTTTTTTGTCAAATAAAGATTTATTTAAGACATTTTTAGAGTATAATAAGAAACAAGATAACAGTTTGATATACAAAACCGTGTAAAAGCCCTTAGCTCTAGCATGCAGGCAGGAGGGTATGCTTAACCGCTTCGGCTCTGCAACATTTTACCCCCTTCCTAACCAAAGCACTTTTTGCGATTCGGCACTGCGTCGCTTTAACTGACAATTGCGCAGTCGTGCGACGTGCCTCCCCAACAAAATTGACATCCTTTTTTTCCCACAAATAGAGCTTTCTTTTGGTGGTATTTGATCACCTATGTGGTTTTTATTTTTTGCGCTATAAACAAAAAAAAGCGACAATTTAGAAAAAAAAAGATTTTTTTTTTACATTTTGCTATAATAAATACCCCCCCCCCCCCCCCAATTTTTTTATATATATATATATATATATATATATATATATATTCCTCAGTTTAGACCGATACGTATTCTACATATTTTTGGTAAAAAAAAAATCGCAATAAGCGTTTATTGATTGGTTTGCGCAAGTTATAGCATTTACAAAATAGTGGATCGTTTTATGGCATTTTTATTAATATATATTTTTTTTTTACTAGTAATGGCGGCGATTTGTGATTTTTATCATGACTGCGACATTATGACGGACACGTCGGACATTTTTGACACATTTTTGGGACCATTGTCATTTATACAGCGATCGGTGCTATACAAATGCACTGATTCCTGTGTAAATGACACTGGCAGTGAAGGGGTTAACCACTAGGGGGCAGAGTAAGGGTTAAGTGTGTCCTGGGGCGTATTTCTAACTGGGGGGGGGGCCAAGTGTGACATGTCACCGATCTCTGCTCCCGTTCACTATCTCCATTTGTCTTTTGTACTGTTATCATTGAAACTGAAAGGCAAAGAAATTTCCAAATTTAGTTTTGTTCCCAGAAAAGTAAAGCCTCGTACACACAATCGGATTGTTGGCCAACAAAACCAAAGGGCGTTGGCCCAAACTTGTCTTGCATAAAAATGGCAAGGAATTGTAGGCGAACAAACACAAACGTGGTGACGTACTACGTTCTTTTTCAGCTCTTTAGCGCCACCCTTTCGGCTCCTTCTGTTAATTTTGTGTTAGTAGAAGTTTGGTGAGTGTTGATTCGCGCTTTTCATTTCACACTTTTCATTTCACGCTTTTCAATTTGTCTCTTTTCAGTTCGTTTCTGAACGGCCGTTCGTCAACCAGCCATGTTGCAGAATCAGAGGAGATAACATGTTATTTATTATTGGCTTTGGAGTTGCTTGTTATTTATTATTGGCCTTGGAGTTGCTTTGACTTTATTTTTTTTTATTTTTTTAATGCACATTAAAAAAATTGTGGAGAATAATACTTGGCTATGTGTTTTACTTCAAATGCTGGTTCGGAGAAGGCAGTTACATTTAAAAAAAATATAATGTAAAATTGACAAGGGACACCAACATTTTTATCCCATTAAAGAAGAAGAGAATTGTGCGCTGCATTTCAAGATTTCATAATTTGCCACGTCACACATTTTAATTCTCCATTACGAAAGCTAGTTTACAAGACCAACAGCTTCTGGCTCGTTTTTGCTTCTGAGCATGCGTGTTTGTACTTTGGACTTTTGTCTGACGGACTTGTGTACACACGCTTGGACAGAAAATTTGAAAACCTGCCATCCAACATTTGTCCGCGGAAATCCGACAACAGACATTTGTCCAAGGAAAATTTGAAAACCTGCATCCAACATTTGTATGTGGAAAATCTGACAACAATTGTCCGATAGAGCGTACACATGGCCGGATTTTCCGCCAACAGCCTGTCAGCACACATTGGAAAATCCGATCGTGTGTACGCGGCTTAATAGAAGGGAAATCTTTCAATTTGGACACTAGTTCTGGTAAAATAGATGGCGCCCAATGGATTCCCTTAATCTGCAGGGATTTCCTCTCACTTCCTGCTATGGCAATGGGACAGGAAGTGAAGGTAAATCTCCACAATAGAACACAGAAAACTGACAGGGATTATAACCCTCCCTAATGCTCCGTACACACGAGCGGATTTTCAGTGGGAAAAAACATCCAAACCATCCAACCATCGCCAAGAAAATGAAGTTCAATGCTTCTGAGCATGCGTCGAAATTGTTTCCGAGCATGCATAGGTATTTTGCGTGCTGGAATTTGTACAGACGATCGGAATTTCCGATCGGAACTTTTTCCAACCGAAAAATTGAGAACTTGATCTCAATCTTTTGCTGGTGGGAATTCGGCCAGCAAAAGTCCGATGGAGCATACACATGGTCACATTTTCTGACCAATAACTCTCATCAGTCTTTTGCTGGCCGAATTTCCGATCGTGTGTACGGGGCATTACTCTAGCCTATAGTTCTTAGTTTTACATTTTGCCCAGAGATGGGCTTCAAGCAATACAGTCTGGTCAAGAACCAACTTTATTTAGCATGTGATTGGACAATGAAGGAACTTAAGCATACATGAGGTCTCCCCTTTGTACGTATGTGCCATGTAAAGCAAGAGAGCCCTAAATGGCTCCTAGTGAAATGGTGCAGAGAATTAATAAAACTGATATAGAAGTAGATCACGGTACAGGCATACCCCGCTTTTAAGTACACAATGAGGTTTATTTACTAAAGCTGGAAAGTGCAAAATCAGGCTCACTTCTGCATAGAAACCAATGAGCTTCCAGGTTATATTATCAAAGCTTAATTGGACAAGCCAAGGTTAGAAGCTCATTGGTTTCTATGCAGAAGTGAGTCTGATTTTGCACTTTCCAGCTTTAGTAAATAAACCCCATTGTGTACTTAAAAGTGGGGTATGCCTGTACTTTAGTTCTATGTAAAGATAGAATTCATGAATTTTAATGAATATCTAGAGTTCTAAATGAAAAACACAGATGTTTTAAAAGTTTTAAAGGAAAGTATGGACAGTTATCAGAACTGCTCTAGTTAGTCTATAATTACAGCCCTAGGTGGTTGTTATACCTCGTTTATCTACAACGTAAAGTAAAAGGCTTTTAGTCGTTAAAGACTACTGTGAATAATCCTTACAAGAAAGTGTGCATTATAAAAACTTACTCATGCAAAAATTCAGGAGAAGATTAAATAAAAAGAACCTCCGATTTAATAAAGCCAAGGCAAGGGGTGTTTTAAGGTGGGACCAGGATCTGTCAGTGGAAAAATGACAGCCTGTCCTCAGAAACTGGGTCACCTAGTCTATTACTCAGGGTGTGACAGGCCTATGCTCGGTTCTAGACACAAAGAAAAAAAAAACGATTGTGACATACATGTGGGATGTCTTCTCAGCTCTTTTAAAATAAAAATGTAAGTTTTACAAGGCAGGTATTACCCATGGCAGAAAACAGCTGAGTCTATGAAAAGTAGGACATACAGTACGTGAGCCATAGATGTAGATTGTACCCAGTACAAGTCACATGTTTTGGAGGCTAGTTCAGCTATTCTCATATAAATGGAAACAAACTGGATTTGTTCATAATAATAGTATAAAAAAATCATTAAAAAAACCTTAAAATAGTATGAAAAAGGCAGAATATTGGGACCTCGTAGAATTATTATGCCGTGTACACGCGGTCGGAGAATCCGTCGGAATGCATCCTATCGGACTGTGTCGTCGGATAATCCGACTGTGTGTGGTATGCATTGGACTGATTCCATCGGAATATCCGTCGGACCCAATTTTCCAACATGTTGGAAATATTTCCCGACCAACTGGGCCGATCGGACATACTCCGATCATGTGTAGAGAATTTTGATCGGACCAAGTGCCACGCATGCTCAGATCAAATTCTTACATCAAAGCTATTGGCTACTAGCCTGAATGTAGTTCCATCGTAATGAAATTACGTCATCACGTTCTGAAAGATCTGATTTTTTCGCCAACTTTGTCCGACCGTGTGTATGCAACAGTTTCGGACAAGATCCGACGGACAAAATCCGACGGGCAAAATCCTACGGATTTGGTTGTGGAAATCTCCGACCGTGTGTACAGGGGCTTAGAGATATTAGAGCAGATATTGAAGGCTTGCTTTTGAAGGTGAAGGCTTCATGGCTGCAACCCTGATTCTTGTTTCACTACTTTGATCTAGGGATCTGACTTGTGGTGTTCATACCTCCACCCTGTAGATGTCACTGTTTATAGTTATTACAACTAGAATACTTTCTATACTGTACAAGTTGGATCCAGGTCCTATTCCTGTTATTATAAAGTTATATATTCTTGGATGCCTGAACTTGTTAATAAACCATCTCCTAACTACTATGCCTTACAGACTCCAGGTCACAAGAATGGCAACCTTTTCCCTTGGTGCTCATAGACCATTGTATGTCTGATCCTATCCAATATGAAGAAAACACGGCAAATTATTAATTTCTGCTCACAAGAATTTACTGCAGTGCAACACTTTTATAAATGTGCATTAACACATGGGCATAAATGTGATAGACCCCTCCGACCACCAGAATAAAGTCAGAATAAAAAGATATCAACCAGGTTGAACAAAAGATCGCCTGATAATCCACTGCCCCCCATTTATCAGGGATAGAAGAACAGTATAGGCCCTCACATACTGTAGATACTCAAGCTCATAGGATCTTACCAATATCTATCAGCTAGTTCCTATTCCTATACATTAAGCTACGAATATTTCTTATTTTTGTTATATAGTCTCCCAAACAGTTGTATCTAAAGTATACGTTTTTTTTGTCTTTAGAATTACGTTTATGAACTTGACTACTTTTTGGACTATTATTATATATTTTAGTTTTTTATTTAAATTTTTGGTCTCTCTTGGTTCACTATTTATTTATTTATTTATACATCTATTGATCAATTGAGGTCTTAATTATTTATCTTATTGATTTATTTATGAAACATTTTAGTTTGTCTTAGCCCTTGTACACACGGTCAGACATTCCAACTGAAAATGTCCGATCGGACCGTGTTGTCGGATAATCCGACCGTGTGTGGGCTCCATCGGACTGTTTCTGTCTGAATATTCGACCGACAAAGTTTTAGAGCTGGGCTATAAAATTTTCCGACAACACGATCCGATCGGACTTTGTCCGATCTTTTGTAGAGAATTCTGATCGGACAAAATGCCACACGTGCCCAGATCAAATTCCTAGACCAAAGCTATTGGCTACTAGCCTGAACGTAGTCCCGTCGTAACGAAATAACGTCATCACGTTCTGAACGATCGGATTTTCCGACAACTTTGTCCGACCGTGTGTATGCAACACCAGTTTCGGACAAAATCCGATGGATTTGGTTGTCGGAATGTCCGACTGTGTGTACAAGGGCTTACACTGTATTTTGGTAATATGCATGCACTGTAAGATTATTTTTGCACTTTAGCTGCACGGTAGTGTGATTTTTTGAAATTTGCTTTACTATATATTTATCTTCTGTCTGAATGGAGCGCCACACATCCCATATACTCACTTATTTATATTGTATTTCTGTCCCAGTGACAGTTATCACTAAAACAAATACAAAGGTTCAGTGTTCTCAGTGGAGACAACAATAGTAAACAACAGTAAAAATCAGACTGTATATGCAGTAAAGCATGCTTGTTATACTCACTGTTGAACCTAAGGGGTAATCCTCTGCATTGTCTAAAAAGGCTGTTTGATCCTGTCTTCTCTGATCCTCCCCTTCTTCCACTGATCTGAAGAGGGCTTTTTTGATATGAAGTAAATTTTATCAAGGCGGTTGTGTGCATTGTCCCAGGCTCAGGTTGCCCATTGATAAGCAACAGGTACTCACATTGAGATGTATCAAACAGGCTGCTGAATGTTATAATATTTTTTTTTGCATTGGGATTTAATGCTCCTTAAAAACAAAAACAAAAAACTGACCATCTGAAAATGCGTGTTTTCTGGTTGCTATGCTAGTCCTCTTGCTTCATTACTTTGAGTCACTAAATTGGAATACATATATAGATCAGGAATACTTCCTATGGGCATTACCAGGTGGAATTTTCTGCATCTCTATACAAGAAGAATGCCCCGAACACACGAGCGGATTTTCCGCCGGAAAAAAAAATGTACAGTACATATCTTTTAAGTTTATAGTTATTACACTTGTAATTAGCAGTCAGTAAAACTACTATAGAGCTTATTATTGGCTTGCTTTGTGAGTGTTTTATTAACTTGGGTCTCAAACGGTGACAGGACAGTGCATGCATCCCTGATCATGCCCCACTGGCGTGGTGAGAAAAATCCGAGCTCCCCTGACCCTGCCCTGGTGCCGTAGTCGCACAGGTACTCATTGATGGCCCTCTGCTGCATGTGCAGCCGCTGCAGCATGGCCAACGTTGAGTTCCACCTGGTGGGCATGTCACATATAAGGCGGTTCTTGGGCAGGTTCAACTCCTTTTGGAGCTCAGCCAGCCGAGCACAGGCATTAAATGATCGGCGGAAATGCACACAGACTTTCCTGGCCTGCTTCAGGACATCCTGTAAGCCGGGGGAACCTGCACAAGAACCGCTGCACCACCAGGTTAAGGACGTGAGCTACACAGGGCACATGGATCAGTTGTCCCTGTCGGAGGGCGGAGAGGATGTTGGTGCCATTGTCGCAAACCACCATTTCTGGCTTAAGCTGGCGTGGCGTCAACCACCTCTCGGCCTGCCCCTGCAGAGCTGACAAAACATCCGCCCCAGTGTGGCTCCTGTCCCCCAAACAAATCAGCGCAAGCACGGCATGGCATCGTTTTGCCTGCGTACTTGCGTAGCCCCTGGAACGCCTACGGAGCACCGCTGGTTCTGAGGACAGAGCACTGGAAGAGGCCATGGAGGAAGAAGAAGAGGAGGGGGTGGAGGAGAGAGGTGTGTCACAACCAATAGTAGCATTTTGGAGGCGTGGTGGCGGAACAACCTCCAACACTACTGCACCTTGTCCTGCATCCTTCCCAGCTGCCAGAAGAGTGACCCAATGGGCCGTGAAAGACAGGTAACGTCCCTGTCCATGCCTGCTGGACCATGAGTCAGCGGTAATATGCACCTTACCGCTGACCGCCCTGGCCAGCGAGGCAAGGACATTGCCTTCCACATGCCGGTAGAGAGCCGGAATCGCCTTCCGTGAGAAAAAGTGGCGTTTGGGGACCTGCCACTGAGGAACCGCACATTGTACAAACTCACGGAAGGGGGCCGAGTCTACCAACTGAAAAGGCAGCAGTTGAAGTGCTAGCAATTTAGCCAAGCTAGCATTCAACCGCTGGGCATGTGGATGGCTGGGAGTGAACTTCTTTCGCCGGTCCAGCAGCTGGGGCAGGGACATTTGCCTGCTATAATCGGACGTCAGTGTACTGCTAGCAGAGTGCCCGGAAGCACTTGGCTGTGACACACCTAATTCTACACCTTCATTCCTCTCAGAGCAGGTTTCAGAGAGGACTGAAGGTCTAGTGGGGTTGGAGATGCCAGCTGATGAGGAGCAAGGAGAGGGCCGCTTTGTTCTTTGGTGTGGGTCTTTGAGGTACGCTTGCCAACGAGCTGCATGGCAGGTCAACATATGTCTGGTCAAGAATGTGGTGCCCAAGCGGCTGATGTTTTGGCCACGCGAGATACGCTTGAGACATATGTTGCAAATAGCAGCGGTGCGATCTGATGCACTCGTCTCAAAAAAGGCCCACACCAAAGAACTTTTAGCATAACGTGCAGAGGCAGCGCCCTGCACAGGCAGAGCTCTGCGGTGTGATTCAGTCAGCGTGCTGCCCCTAAGCTGGCCCCCGGAGGGCATCCTGCCTCGTTGGACATGTGCCTCCTCCTCCTCCTCTCTCCTACCAGGCACCCACGTGGAGTCAGTGCCCTCATCATCCTCTCCCTCTTCATCGCTGTAGCAAACCTGGCAGTATGCTGCAGCTTGTGGAACATGACTGCCAGATTGCTGTCCTTCTTGAGCATCCCCTCTCTCTGCATTCACGCTACTGCCTTCCTCTAGCTGAGTGTCATCATCAGAGGCTACAAAACACTGGGCATCCTCCTGGAGCATGTACCCAACACTGTGCTCAAAGAGTTCAGGAGACTCCTCAGGAGGACGTGGTGGGTCTAGGGAAGGAGTCACTGATGATGACATTGAGAGGAGGGAAGACGATGCGTTGGCAGCTGCTTTGCTAGTACCCTGAGACTGGGTGAGAGAGGATGAGGAGGATGAAGAGGGCTTGGTCATCCACTCTACCAAGTCGTTGGCATGTTGCGGCTCAACATGTCCAGCTGCCGAAAAGAAGGACAAGCGTGTCCCATGGCCACGTGCTGATGACAATGCACCGCGTCCACGACCAGCACTGTTGTCTCTAGACACAGAGCCTGCTTGCCCTCTTTTATCGGCTCGCGCCTGTCTGCCTCTCCTTGCTGGCCTTCCAGACATGGTAATGGCCTGAAGGGAGTTGGGTAAAAAAGCAGTTGGGTATTGTATATTGTGCCCACGGCTTCCAATACCACTTATACGCCGATGACACCCAAATCTATCTGTCTACTCCTCACCTCACTCCTTCAGTCTCCTCTCGCATTACTAACCTGCTAACTGACATATCAGCGTGGATGTCACACCATTTCCTTAAACTAAACCTCTCTAAAACTGAGCTATTAATAATCCCCCCTGCACATGCCCCCCTCCATGACTTTTCCATCAAAATCAACAATGCAACCATCAGGCCCTCCCCTCACGCCAGGGTACTAGGTGTAACCCTAGACTCTGACTTGTCATTTCAGCCCCAAGTCCAATTGTTGTCAAAAGATTGTAGATTTCACCTCCGTAACATCTCTAAAATTCGCCCCTTTTTAACAATTAAAACTACTAAGATCCTCATTCACTCCCTTGTTATCTCTCGCCTTGACTATTGCAACTCCCTTCTCATTGGCCTGCCTCTCCATAGGCTATCTCCTCTTCAGTCTATCATGAATGCTGCTGCCAGACTTATCCACCTTACCAACCGCTCAGTGTCTGCCAACCCTCTCCTCCAATCCCTACACTGGCTCCCAATCACCCAGCGAATTAAATTCAAAATACTAACCACCACATACAAAGCCATTCACAACTCTGCCCCGAGCTACATCACCAATCTTGTCTCCAAATATCACCCAAACCGTCCCCTCCGTTCTTCTCAAGACCTCCTACTCTCAAGCTCTCTTGTCTCCTCCTCCCACACTCGTCTCCAGGATTTCTCCAGAGCCTCTCCAATCCTCTGGAACTCGCTACCTCCACCGGTCCGGCTATCCCCTACTCTTGCTACCTTCAGACGATCCCTGAAAACTCATCTATTCAGGGAAGCCTATCACGTCTCAAACTAATCTCCTACCACTTCCATAAACTCATTCCCAACAATTATAACCTTCTGTACCACCTGCCCCACCCTTTTAGATTGTAAGCTCTTCTGAGCAGGGTCCTCTTAATCCTCTTGTATTTAATTGTATTGTAACTGTATTGTCTCCCTTTTATATTGTAAAGCGCTGCGTAAATTGCTGGCGCTATATAAATCCTGAATAATAATAATAATACTAGAGGCACACAACACCCACTAACTCCTGCAGATGCCTTTATTATAGAACACCAGAGATAAAGGGGTATATACAGATGTATACTGTGCTGTGCTGGAGGCACACACAACTTCCAATAACTCCTGCAGATGGCAAGTGGGCTCAAATAGAGAAGAGCTATGTAGGTGGATATAGCGGTATGTACTGGGTACAGAGCACGCAGAGAGCACGCACTAGCTCCTAACACTACTGACTGCAAGCTCTATTATAAAAGATAGATCACTAGCTATATAGGTGAGGTGAATATAGCGGTGTATACTGCGGTCAGGGCACGCAGACAACAACCACTACACAACAGCAAGATCGAAAATTGTCCGAAAACGATCAGTGTGTACTGTGTTGATGGTACACAGAACACGCACTAACTCCTGCAGATGCCTTTATTATAGAACACCAGAGATAAAGGGGTATATACAGATGTATACTGTGCTGGAGGCACACACAACTTCCAATAACTCCTGCAGATGGCAAGTGGGCTCAAATAGAGAAGAGCTATGTAGGTGGATATAGCGGTATGTACTGGGTACAGAGCACGCACTAGCTCCTAACACTACTGACTGCAAGCTCTATTATTAAAGATAGATCACTAGCTATATAGGTGAGGTGAATATAGCGGTGTATACTGCGGTCAGGGCGCGCAGACAACAACCACTACACAACAGCAAGATCGAAAATCGGCCGAAAACGATCGGTGTGTACTGTGTTGAAGGTACACAGAACACCCACTGCTTCAGACGCCAACACACTACACAAGGCCGCCGCGCTGGCGGCCTTATATAGTGTGGGGTGTGCACTACACGGCCTGAGCTATGATTGGCCACAGGCATCCTGCCTGTGGCCAATCATGGCTCTCCTCGCTGCTGGCGCTGCGATTGGCCAAGCATGCGGGGTCACAGTGCATGCTTGGCCAATCATGAGCCAGCAATGCACTGCGCCATCGCAGTGCATTGTGGGCCGTGAGCGCCACATGAATTTGGCGCGAACGGACCAAAATGTTCGGACTTCGCCGAACGGACGAACAGCCGATGTTCGACTCGAACACGAAGCTCATCCCTAGCTTCCTCCATCACAATAGAAAATTTCTTCGGATTTAGGGGGAAGTTATCTTCAAGTAAACCTTCTAACCCCTTTTAAACCCTGGGTAGTGGAGGGCCCAATTAAAACTTTGAATGTTGACATCATTCAGATATGCGACCACATACTTTTGGTAAGGTGCATAACACCCTGTCCATGGCTCTCTGAAAAGTAGTTAGGGCATTTTCTAAGCCAAAGGGCATTACCCTGTATTGGAAGGAGCCCTCTGGTGTTACAAATACTGTTTTTTCCCCTAGGTGTCATCAGCTAGAGCAGGGATATGCAATTAGCAGACCTCCAGCTGTTGCAGAACTACAAGTCCCATGAGGCATAGCAAGACACTGACAGCTGCAAGCATGACACCCAGAGGCAGAGGCGTGATGGGAGTTGTAGTTTTGCAACAGCTGGAGGTCCGCTAATTGCATATCCCTGAGCTAGAGGTATCTGCCAGTAACACTGTCAAATCTAAGGTCATCATGTATTGGGCTGTACCCAATCACTCAATGAGTTCATCTATTCTATTCTAGCTATAAGACAAGCTAAAATATGTGTCAAGTTTGGTTACTGCATTGAGCTCCCAATGCTATCACATAGGGAGACTGTAATGCCCCGTACACACAATCTGAGTTTTTGTTGGAAAAATCTTGGTTTGTTTTTCCGACAGAATTCCACTCAAGCTTGGCTTGCATACACACGGTCACACAAAAGTTCTCAGAAATTTTGACCATCGAGAATGTGGTGACGTACAACACTACGACACGCAGAGAAAATGAAGTTCAATGCTTCCGAGCATGCGTCAAATTGTTTCCAAACACACGCAGGAATTTTGCACGTCGGAATTTGTACAATCGATCGGAATTTCCGATCAGAACTTTTTCCAAATGAAAAATAGAGAACCTGCTCTCAATCTTTTGCTGGCTGGAATTCTGCCAGTAAAAGTCCGATGGCGCATACACATGGTCGGAATTTCTAACCAAAAGCTCTCATCCGACTTTTGCTGGCAGAATTTCTGCTCGTAGGTACGGAGCTTGAGGCAAAGTTCTGTAGCCCATTATAAGCCATTCATGTTTTAGGTTTAGGTGGATGATTATCTCCTACAGATTCAGAGGAGGTTTAGTAATGACAGTTCTTACTGTAGGAGTTTAAAATTGTAAGCTTACAGCAGCTGAGGAATAAAGGTAATACTTGGAAATGTATATTTTAAACCACATAAATTCCTCTTTACTACAGGACAAATGTGCGCAAAAATACATCTGTGACTGTGAGGATGACAAATAGGATCCTTTGCACCTGCATTCCTTGAACTTTTTCCAATGGTGGAACCCTTTAAAAGTGTGAAAAATCTTAAGGCACCCCAGTCAATGTAAATGTTGCTTATCAATGGACAACCTGAGCCTGGGACAATGCACACAACTGCCTTGATAAAATTTACTTCATATCAAAAAGACCCTCTTCAGATCAGAGGACCCCATCATGTCAGAGGCTCCTCATCATGTCAGAAGTTCCTACAACACACCAGAGTCTCCCCATCAGATTCCTCATATCCACCTTCTCATCATACAGTCCCTCCATCACAAAGCACCCCAATTACACGGCCCCCTCTTCACATCTGAGCCCTACCCTTTGGCTCCAGCAACGCAGCAGAGGTGGCGGAGGTGGTCTTGATGAGCCAGACTTCTGTCCTCTGGGAAATGCTGGGGGCATTCCTGCATGCCAACTGCCCTGGATCAGCGTTTTGAGTTGCAATGGGATGGGCAGGCCAGCTGCCAACACCATAGCAATGAATGACATCATGGGTACTGTCCTAGAGCATCATTGGTTGTTATGGTGCTGGTGACTGGCCCGCCATGATGCTGATGGCAACTTATGATGCTGATTTAGTGCAAACTGGGTCTCGTACTTACGGCACCCCAGGGGAGCCCAATCTGCACCCTGCTTGAGAAGCACTGCTCTACCCATATGATTAAAGTCCTGTTTTGGAGTGACAGGAAACCATTTCAGATCGATCTCTAATTTTGGAGTGAACTTGCACTGCTGTAATTTTTTATATTAAAAATGGAAATGGTCACCTTCTTGTAAATCATCAGTTTTACATATAATACATCACTGATTACTTCTACCTATATTTTTTATATAAAGCAAGAATGCGGCTCAGATACTGTCGTGGCAGTGCAATGTATTCTCCTTTACAACATGCAAAATGGTCTACTCTGGTACAGTTCCACTTTAAGGGCAGCAATGACTGATCTGAAAGTTATTTGATTCTGTTTTTTTTTTTTCCTGTTGCCAAGCTTTTCGAAAGAATCCTTTCATGCAGAAGCAGAATACTGATATAGACAAACATGCTAATTGGGCCCTGAAAAGAGTAATTAGGGAGCAAGTGGAGGTGGGAGTAGACTGAGCCAGCTAGAGGCTTGTTAGCTAATTCTCAGAAAGCAGGTGCAGTCAGCTAAACCCCCAATGTCACCCAGGTGAAACGCCCCTCTGAGGACGGGAGGCATAGAAGAACACTTTAACAGAGCATAACAAGGTGCGCCATTCATGGACCGATCTATAAATACATTTCAAACCTAACACTCATTATGTAGATGCTTTTAGGGTAGACAATATACAATTTTGTCTGAACATACAATTCCCAGGACCCCATATAATCCATATTATTTCCTTCCATAAAGGGGCATTAAAATCTAATTTTAGCAGCCATGGCTTTGACATAATTTGAGCTTGTGTCCATTTTAGCTGTTTTAGGCCTCCTGCACATGTGCACAATGTAAAATCTGGCATATTTCTGCACACAGGGGGCCTAGGTGCTGCATACAGCCACCAACAGACATTCATGGCCATGCACAGGTATGTAAACCCACGTATAAGCTTACCTTTACATAGGCTATCCCCTCCTCAATCCATCATGAATGGTGCTAGACTCAACCACCTTAGCAACTGTTCAGTGTCTGCTACCCCTGCTGCCGATCCCTCCACTGGTGACTGTTCACCCAACAAATTAAATTCAAAATACTAACAACTTACAAAGCCATTCACCAGCTACATCACTAACCTAGTCTCAAAATACCAACCTAATTGTTCTATTCGTTCCCCCCCAAGACCTCCTGCTCTCTAGCTCCCTTGTCATCTCCTCCCATGCTCTCCTCCAGGCCTCTCCCTACCCCAATCTGCCCAACAATCCCCTACTCTGTCCACTTTTAGACGATCCATGATCTATTTTTATTTTTACCATCAGTGCACCCCTCACAGCTATTACCTTTTGTATCTCTTGACCCTCCCTCTTAGTTTGTAAGCTCTAATGAGCAGGGCCCTCTGATTTCTACTGTATTGAATTGTATTGCAATAGTACTATCTGCCCTTATGTTGTAAAGTGCTGCATAAACTGTTGGCGCTATAGAAATCCTGTATAATAATAATAATTCCCTGAACATTGAAAGTCTGCATTCAAAGAATATGTCTGTATACTATGCCTGGGATAAGTCTAAGCCCTTGTACACACGGTCGGACATTCCGATGGACAATGTCCGATAGGACCGTGTTGTCGGATAATCCAACAGTGTGTGGGCTCCGACGGACCAAGTTTTCCAGCTGGGCTATAAAATTTTCCAACAACATGATCCGATTGGACTTTGTCCGATCATGTGTAGAGAATTCAGATCGGACAAAGTGCCACGCATGCTCAGATCAAATTCCTAGACCAAAGCTATTGGCTACTAGCCTGAACGTAGTCCCGTCCTAACGAAATAACGTGCGTCACGTTCAGAACGATCGGATTTTCTAACAACTTTGTCCGACTGTGTGTATGCAACAGTTTCGGACAAATCCATCTGTCAAAATCTGTCTGACAAAATCCGATGGATTTGGTTGTCAGAACGTCCGACCGTGTGTACAAGGGCTTAAAGAATCTTCCATCCATGCTAAACGGCACAGATGGATGAATATCTGGCTGTGGGCTATTGTATTCTGACAACCAGCACCGGCCGAATGTTAAGCTGGCAATTCTCCACCAACCTCCGTTGATTTTTAAATCAAAGAATGTAGGGAGAAAGAGTGCTGACAAAGCCACCCACAGAGCAAATTTCAACCAGTTTATCAGTAACAGCGAGCTTTATTATGGAAGTCATCTTCCTAGAAAAACATAGTAGAAAAAGTAATGCTCACTGAGCCCAGATCACTGGGAGTCATTGAAGTAAAGCAATATATAGCTGTTCAATTTTTTATCAAAGATCACAACCAGAAGAGACATACCTAGCTGTAGTTGTTCTAGAATGGCTACAATTCTATGCATTACTCTGTTTCCGGTGTCACATTTGGCACCTTTCAGAGGGGAGGGGGGAGCAGATACCGGTCTAATCCAGGTATTTGCTCCCACTTCTGGCGAGGGGCCACATGCTATGTCTGGCCCCTCCTCCGCCCCCCTCCCCTGTCTTTTTGGAGACACACAGGTCCCAGAAGACAGCAGGGACCAGTCAGAACACGCAACGCGACTCGCACATGCGCACTAGGGAACAAGGCTGTGAAGCTGCTTCACTTCCTTATTCCCTTACTGAAGATGGCGGCACCTCCACCCAGGAGCCCAGGGATGGGTAAGCTTTGGGTGAGGACATCGCGGGCACCCTGGACAAGTGGGTGTTGTTATTTTAAAAGTCAGCAACTGCAGTATTTGTAGCTGCTGACTTTAATTTTTTTTTTTTTCGACAGTGTATGTACAGATAAAACCCCAAAAAAGTCTCCTGCCTGTGCCCCGCTTGGGAGTTCCCCCTCATACTTTCTGGGAATTCTTGTCTGAGGATTAATCACTAACATTTTCCTCTTATTTTTTGTCTCTACAACAATGACCATCAGCACGAATAGAAAGGGGGGTGTACTTAGTAGGGGCACAGACAACCAAATACTTGGCAGACAGTATAAACCTCTCTATCCATAATTAAAAAAAGTTTTGCCCTTACATACGCTTTAAAGTACATGTTAACCCTCACTGTGTAAATTAACCTATGCAGTTTGAAATAGAAATAAAGGACAAAACATTTGTGTGTGTGTGTGTATATGTGTATATATATATATATATATATATATATATATATATATATATATCAACATTATAAAGACCCTTTTCCCCTTTTTCTCTGTTCTCAGCTGCATAAGGATTTTAGAGAGAGCTGGGGGAGGAGAAACAGCAGAACACTGGGATTTCCCAGTGAATTTCTGTGCAGGGGGGGCATGTCAGCACTAGTCTGATCATTGGAAGAGAACAGGCTGAGTTCACGCACAGCCAGAACACTGACCATGGTGTGCTCTCATGCCAAGTGTGGTAAGCTTTTAATAGGAAAGCAGAGGGACTGGTAGTCAGTAGTAATCGGTAGTCAGTAGTAATCAGCAGGGATTTTACACAAAGGAAGCAATACAAAGAGAACAGGATACTTTTCTATACAAGTACATGGTACAGCAAGGCACATATCAGGAATATGAAATGTTGGGTTTACATTGTACTGTGTCTCTTCATCATCTAGTTATATGTATTCTTCTTACTCTACTTAAATTCAGCCAGGTTTATTGGTGTGGTGGATACCTTGTTTTACACATTTAGATCAATAATTGCTAATGTTTAGCTACCTAATAACAGTGACAAAGTGGAGAATCACACCCTAATCTCTGAGCTACCCTATTGCATCCTCAGGGCTGGTGACCTAGTCACACTGAACTCTGCCTCTTGCCTTTTTAGAAAACTGACATGGCCTCCCAGTCTTAGTCCGTAGGGTTCAATATTGAGTTGGCCCATCCTTTGCAGCTATAAACGGGTTCAACTCTTCTTGGAAGGCTGTCCACAAGATTTAGGAGCGTGTCTACGGGAATGTTTGACCATTCTTCCAAAAGTGCATTTGTGAGGTCTTTATGAAACTTTCTTTGTGCACCAATCCAAATCATTTAGTGAAGGTGGAGAATATGGTGTGGGGTTGTTTTTCAGGGGTTGGGCTTGGCCCCTTAGTTCCAATGAAGGGAACTCTTAAGGCGTCAGCATACCAAGACATTTTGGACAATTTCATGCTCCCAACTTGGTGGAAACAGTTCAGGGATGCCCCCTTCCTGTTCCAACACGACTGCGCACCAGTGCACAAAGCAAGGTTCATAAAGACATGGATGAGCGAGTTTGGGGTGGAGGAACTTGACTGGCCTACACAGAGTCCTGATTTCAACTTGATAGAACACCTTTGGGATGAATCAGAGTGGAGACTGTGAGCCAGATCTTCTCATCTAACATCAGTGGCTGACCTCCCAAATGCTCTTCTGGAAGAATGGTCAAACATTCCCATAGACACACTCCTAAACCTTGTAGGCAGCCTTCCCAGAAGAGTTGTTATAGCTGCAAAGGGTGGGCCAACTCATTATTGAACCCTACAGACTAAGACTGGGATGTCATTAAAGTAAAACGCTACTGCGTCTAAAGACAGGTGTCACAATACGTTTGACAATATAGTATGTGTGTGTGTGTGTGTGTTTGTGTATATATATATATATATATATATATTTATATTTATCATAGTTACAGAGATAGAGATAGAAAGAGTGATAGAGAAAGTCATCACAGGGGTGGGAGGAATGCCTCGCTCTTCCTTCGGGCTGCAAACATCCATCAGATGCTAAAAAAGCCTAAACACATATTCCTAAGGAGCTTCTAGGAAATGTTTTATATCAGCAGTTAAATGTGTCGGGAGCCATCACAGCCTGCAGCTATTCCACTGCAGTTTGTGAAGGTTCAGTTCAGCCTAATGGCAGTCAGTCCTTCTTGGAAGGTGAAACTTGTGTTGATAGTCACTGACAGTGTACAGGCAGCATATGTCTTGCTTGCTGCCTCATAAAAGAGTTATTAGTTGTAAGGATGGATGCAAAGATCTAAGTGTAAACATGCATACACCATATGGACCGCAATCACCCAGCCCTTGTAGCAAACACATCTTTATCAGATCACGCAGAATCTTTATTGCTCACGTCTCACGAATACACAGTCATTCATATGAAGAAGAACTGCAGTTTAAGAAAAAATGTTTCTACATTTCCTAAGGCCTACACTACTGCGACTTCAAAGTCACACTTTTTGGCCACGATTTTGCAGCCGTGTTTTTGCAGTCGTGATTTTGCCACGATTTCAGGGAATGCCTGTGCAAACTTGAAGTTTATGGACCTTAACTCGCATCAAAGTCGGACCAAAGTAGTATAGGGACTACTTTGAAGTCGGTGCGTCTTCAAGTCGCACTGATATGAATGGTACTCATTGGAAATCATGGGGTACGACTTGTCATGCGATTTTGCAGTCCCAAATCTGAGGACAAGTTGCACAAGTGTGAAAGGGGCCTTAAGCCCCATACACACTATCAGATTTTCTGCTGAGTTTTTCCTTCAGGTTTACCAAAACCATGTAGTAGAAGGGCCTGCCTGATTGCATACACATTGAAACTCCTAAGCTTTCACCTCATATTACATGGTTTTGGTAAATCTGAAGGAAAAACTCAGCAGAAAATCTGATAGTGTGTATGGGGCTTAAAGCGGGGTTCCACCCTAAAGTGGAACTTCCGCTAATCGGAACCCTCCCCCCCTCCGGTGTCACAATTGGCACCTTTCAGGGGGGAGGGGGGTGGAGATACCTGTCAAAGACAGGTATTTACACCCACTTCCGGGCATAGATTCCCGTGGGAGTCTATGCCTCTTCCTGTCCTGCCCCGCTGTCTGCTGGGACACACACAGGTCCCAGAGACAGCGTGGACAATTCCTGATGCGCTACGCGACTCGCGCATGCGCAGTAGGGAACCAGGAAGTGAAGCCGATTTGCTTCACTTCCTGATTCCCTCAGCTAGAATGGTAGCGGCAGCAGCCGAGAGCCGAGCGATCGATCGGCCTCGGCTGCCGGCATTGCTGGACCCCAGGACAGGTGAGTGTCCATTTATTAAAAGTCAGCAGCTGCAGTATTTATAGCTGCTGGCTTTTAATATTTTTTTCCCCAGTACAGTCCCGCTTTAACTGTAGAACTGTTCGATATCTAAATATACCTGTAGGTAATTTTGTTTCACTTTGTGAACCTATGTCGGAGGTAGGGGTGGAGTAACTATATGTAAATGATTTTGATTAGGATTGCACGGATATCGTTTTTTTTTTTTTTTTACAAAGTGAAGCCTCTTTGTGGGTAGACTTCAAATCTGCTTATATTGCCCCCATCAATATATAATCACTCTCCTGGACCCCTCCTGCCTCCCGCCCACTCACCATTAGCCCTTTTTTAAAACACACCCCAAAAATATGGAATTTTGTTAAATACTAGGGTTGCACCAAAGCAGGTTTTTTACAGGTGAGAATGAGCACCAATACATTCCATCAAGTACTAGCCGATACCTTTACAGCGCGATTTGAGCTCATACAAACAAATGGGCTCAAATCCCACTGCAAATAATTGCATGGGATTTGAACAGGAATGCAATGTGATTCCTGCCCGAGTCGCATGCAGTTTGCCCCACTGCTCCTGTATGATCCCGGTAAAGACAGATGGGGAAGTAGCATCTAAGAAGTGCAGCAATGGGCAAGCAAACGGTTTATCATTTTTTTTTTTATCACAACTCACATGTTAGAAGTACATAATGTATCTTGCATGTCAAATCCAAAACCACGGCCACTTGCAGTACTCACAGGGCTGGAGGAGATGTAGGAAGTTCCGGGACCCTTGTAGGTATAGGGCGGAAGTGGAGTCAGCTGGGGGGGGGGGGGCGAATCGCCTATACATCTCCTTTAGCCCTGTGGGCACTGCAAAAGGCCGTGGTTTTGGATTTGGCATGCAAGATATATTACCGTATGTACTTTTTAACATGTGAGTTGTGATAAAACATTTTAATAAACTGTGTGTTTGCCCACTGCTGGACTTCTTTATATGCCGTTTTCCCTGTCTTTCTATACTGGGATCACACAGGAGTGGTGGGGGAAAATCACATTTGTGATTCGCACAGGTATCTCACCGCATTCCTGTTCAAATTGCATGCAATTCTTTGCAGTGCGATTTGAGCCTATTCAATTTGTATGGGCTAAAAATGCACTTTAAATGTATCGGTTTCGGGTATTGAGAGCATTTGCACGAGTTCAAGTACTTGTGTGAGTACTCGGTATCTGTGCAACAGTAATTTTCATATCTCACTCCAGACAACCAGCATTATTTTTGTGTGCCTTTGCGTTGGTTTAACAGTTCTGTTTTTTTTTCCAGCCAGAAAATGTGTCTGCCAAAAAACGCTGATAGCAGCCTGTGTGTGTATGGACACATAGGATAACATGCTGGGGAGTTTACTGGCTACAGAAAAAAACCCTGAAGCCAAAAACAACAGCTGTAAAAATGTCCAGTGTGCCTGAAGCCTAATGCCGTGTACACACGACCGGACTTTTTCGAGGGACTAGGTCCGATGGTCTTTCCGACGGACTTTCGGTGGAGTTCCGACTGACTTTCCGAATGAACGGACTTGGCCACACACAATCACACCAAAGTCAGACGGATTCGAACGTGATGACGCACGACTGGACTAGAATAAGGAAGTTCATATCCAGTAGCCAATAGCTGCCCTAGCGTCATTTTTTGTCCGTCAGTCTAGCATACACACTAATGGATTTCTCGGTCCGGTGGAGTTCCGGTGGAAAAATGTAAAACATGTTCTATTTCTAAAGTCCTCCAGATTTTTGGCAAGCAAAGGTCCGATGGAGCCCACACACGATCGAATTGTCCGCCGGACTCGTTCCGTCGGACCTTTGCTGTCAAAAAGTCCGGTCGTGTGTACGCAGCATAAGGCCTCATGCACACTGAATGTTCTAAAAAGCCAGTAGCGTTAGCTGTAGAAAGCTGTAGCTGTAGAGTGAGTTTTGCAGCATTTTTGCAGTAGCGTTCTTAAAGTTTTTTAGTTGTAGCGTTTTATAGCTTTTTTTTTTAACAAAACTATGCCCCCTCAAAGGATTATGGCTCAAAAACTCAGATAAACGCAGAATAGCCATGTTTTTCAGCGGTTAGCATTTTTAAGATTGTATCAGTGTTCATGAGGCCTTACAGCTGCTGTTTTTGCCTTCGGGCATTTTTTTTTCTACAGTCAATAAACTCTCCAGCATGTTATCATATGTGTCCATGCACACATAGGGGGTTATTTTCTAAAGGCAAATCCACTTTGCACTACAAGTGCACTGAAAGTGCACTTGGAAGCAAAGTCGCTGTAGATCCAAGTGGGACATGCAAGGAAAATAAAAAAACAGCATTTTAGCTTGCACATGATTGGATGGTAAAATCAGCAGAGCTTCACCTCATTTCATAGCCTTCCCCCAGATCTACAGCGATCTACAGTGACTGCACTTACAAGTGCACTTCCAAGTGCACTTTCAGTGCACTTGTAGTGCAAATTGAATTTGCCTTTAGTAAATCAACCCCATAGGCTGTTATCAGCAGTTTTTGGCATGAGCCTTTTCTGGCTGGAAAAAAACCCCCCAAGAACTAATGGGCTAGTGGGTTTTAAGAGTTTTTCAGCTGTGAATAAGCTTAAAAATGCTTAAAAATGCTGAAAAACTTGGCTATTCTGCGTTTATCCGTGTTTTTGAGCCATAAGCCTTTGAGGGAGTATAGTTTTGTTAACAAAAGCAAAACACTGCAACTAAAAAAAAAAACTTTAAAAATGTTAAAAACGCTACTTCAAAAACGCTACTGAAAAACTCATTCTACCGCTAACGCTACTGTTTCTTTTATATAACGTCCAGTGTGCATGAGGCCACAAGCCTCGTACACACAATTGGATTGTTGGCCAACAAAACCGTGGACTTTTGTCCGAAGGGCGTTGGCCCAGACTTGTCTTGCATACACAGGGCCACACAATTGTTGGCCAACAATCACGAATGTACTGACTTACTACGTGGTTTTTCAGCTCTTTAGTGCCCTCCTTTGGGATCCTTCTGCTAATTTCATGTTAGTAGAAGTTTGGTGAGTGTTGATTCGTGCTTTTCATTTTGCACTTTTCATTTCGTGCTTTTCATTTTGTGCTATTCAGTTTGTTTCTGACGGTCGTTCGTCAACCGGCCATGTTGCGGAATCGGAGGAGATAAAGTGTTATTTATTATTGGCCTTGCAGTTGTTGCCTTGACATCACTTTTTTGGTTGAATAATGATTTGATTTGGTATATTTTCTATATTTTTGAATGCATAGAATGCATTTTTTGGTTATTTTCTATTGGCAGATAGCATGTCTAATTTTATTTGTTTTATTTTTTTAATGCACAATAAAAAAGTTGTGTAGAATAATACTTGGCTATGTGTTTTACTTCAAATGACAGTTTGGGAGTAGGCAGTTACATTTAAAAAAATACAATGTAAAATTGACAAGGGACACCAACATAGTTGTATCTTTGATATTAAAAACTACAGGATAATGGTGTTGTGATACCTTGCCCAAATGAAAAAAAAAAAAAAAGCTAATAATAATATTCTTGATATCACTAGAAAAAAAAAGCCTTTGAAAACTAGTTTGCAATAACTCCATCAGTATCACAGGCAAAGCCGCTTCATTATTATCCCATTAAAGCGGGAGTCCGCCAGGACTTTGCGTTTTTTTTTTTTTAAAAGCCAGCAGCTACAAATACTGCAGCTGCTGACTTTTAAAATAGTGACACTTACCTGTCCAGCGCGCCCGCGATGTCGGCACCCGAAGCCGATCTCTCGATCGTCTCTCGGGTGCTGCCGCCGCCATCAAGGGTATGGGAATCAGGAAGTGGAGCCTTTCGGCTTCATTTCCCGGTTCCCTACTGCGCATGCACGAGTCGCGCTGCGCAATAAGGATGGACCCGCTGCCTCTGGGATCTGTGTGTTTCCCAGCAGGCAGCGGGGGACTTTCGGAAAGGGGCGTAATCTACGCCCCTTTCCGCAGAGAGCTATCCCGGAAGTGGGTGCAGATACCTGTACTGTACAGGTATCTGCACCCCCCTCCCCCCTGAAAGGTGCCAATTGTGGCGCCGGAGGGGGGGAGGGTTCCGATGAGCGGAAGCTCCACTTTAGGGTGGACCTCCGCTTTAAAGAAGAAGAGAATTGCTACATTCCGAGATTTCATAATTTGCCAACATTTGTCTGCGGAAAATCTGATAACAATTGTCCGATGGAGCATACACACAGTCGAATTTACCACCAACAACCTGTCACACACTTCCTGTCGGAAAATCCGATCGTATGTACGAGGCTTAAGTGTTGAGGGTAAAACCAAAGAGAGAATGGCTCCTACTGAGGTCCAAACCTTTAGTTCTTTACAGAATGAGTTGTTTTGTGCTCAATTTTAATACAAATAGTGCTTAGAAAAATTATGTGCAAATGGAGGATTGGGTGACTCCTCATGTTTATCACAAATTGCATTTATTAATGATTATCAATATCTAAACTTGAGCTCGTTAGATTTGAGTAATTATATATCAGCAATTACGCAGATGACCCAAAAATGTATTTTGGCAGTCAGAAATATATTAGACTAGATCAGCTTCTCAACCAGGGTTCCTTAGTACCCCAGTGTTCCTCCAAAGGTTGCCAAGAATTCCTTGAGCAAGGGTAAATTTCTGCCTCTCGGAAAAGTAAACAATGACATACAGTGGGAAAAAATAATTATTTGATCCCCTGCAGATTTTGTAAGTTTGCCCACTATGAAGGGTCTATAATTGTTTATCATACGTGTATTTTAAATGATAGAAACAGAATATTAACCAAAAACCCAGAAAAAACACAATACTAATGTTATAAAATGAGTTTACCACAGACTGGCTACAGTATGTGTTCATGTGGGACACAACTTAGTCCTGTCAATTTAAGAAGGTGCTCCTAACGACAACTCGTTATGTGTGTAAAAGACACCTATCCACAGAATCTCTTTTTTTCCATTGAAACCTCACCATCATGGGCAAGACCAAGAAGCTGTCAAAGGACATCTGGGATAAGTCTGTAGCTGCACAAGGCTGGAATGGGCTACAAGACCACCAGCAAGAAGCTCGGTGAGAAGGAGACAACTGTTGGAGCGTATATTCGCAAATGAAAGAAATACAAAATATGATCAATCACCCTCAGTTTGGAGCTCCATGCAAGCTTGTTCCCTTATGGGGTAAGGATGATCATGAGATAAGTGAGGGATCAGCCCAGACTACATGGGAGGAATTTGTGAATGATGTGAAGGTAGTTGGGACCACAGTCACCAAACAAACCATTGGTAACGCAATACCCCTCCATGGATTGAAATCCTGCAGCACCTGCAAGGTCCCTCTCCTCAAGAAGGCACATGTACAGGCCCGTCTGAAGTTTGCAAATGAACATCTTAGCCCTTGTACAGACGGTCGGAGATTCCGACAACCAAATCCGTCTGATTTTGTCCGAAACTGTTGCATACACACAGTCGGACAAAGTTGTCGGAAAATCCGACGTGATGACGTTATTTCGTTACGACGGGACTATGTTCACGCTAGTAGCCAATAGCTTTGGTGTAGGAATTTGATCTGAGCATGCGTGGCACTTTGTCCGATTGGAATTCTGTACACATGATCGGAGTATGTCCGATCGGAGCATTTTGTCTGAAAATTTTACCAATAAGTTGGAAAACTTGGTCCGATGGAAACAGTCCGATGTAGACCACACACAGTCAGAATATCCAACAAAACGGTCCGATCGGACACATTCCGTCGGAATCTCCGACCGTGTGTACAAGGGCTAAATGATTCAGAGAAGGATTGGGAGAAATTACTGTGGTCAGATGAGACCAAAATTGAGCTCTTTGGAATTAACTCGACTTACCGTGTTCGGTGGAAGAAAAATGCTGACTATGACCCTAAGAACACCATATCAATCAAGCAGAGGTGGAAAAATGATGCTTTGGGTCTGTTTCTCTGGCCCATGTGAACCACTGCCGGTGTTAATACAAAGTTTATTATATCCGCATATCGTTTCGCAGATCGCAGTGCGAACTGTGAAATTGGACAGGAATCAGATTGCATGGGAGTGAACACCCATGTGATCCGATTCTGGTACGGACAAAAAAAAGGGTCCTGCACGAGTTTGGTCCAAATGCGATGCAAATATAACCAGTAGTTTGTATGGCTGAATTTGCATCACACAGACATCGTATGTGATCTGCACAGCAATGCGGTGCGAATCACATGCAATGTCTGGCATCGCACCAGTGTGAATTGTCTGGGCAGTGCTCATATCAGTATTTATTGAGAGGTTTTTAGATTTTAGACCTGATCCTGCTCTGCTTTAGAAATGACATGAGAAAGCATTACTACTTTTTACTGTTGACCATCTAAGCATCCAGACCTACCGACCTCCTTCCTGGCACTGATGCAGTGCTTAAAACGTATAATCTTTTCTGATCTTGTTTTCACAGCATGCAAATTACTATGGAAGAACTAAGACCAGGTTTAATTCTTCCTGAAGCTTGTTTTTCACAAATTTTAACTCATTGTTCACAATTTTTCCTTTTTTTTTTTTTTTTCTATGGTTCAGTATGAGAATATTTACAGGCGTAAAAATTTAGTCCACAAAAATGCTTTTGGCAGTGATAAATATCAGAGCCACACCAAACTGAGCTGACAAGGCTATCAGAGACATGGGTGGGGGGATGCTTTTTTGTGGGACAACATAATCCCAAAAGTGCCATGTAAAATGTATAATACATAGTAAAGGATAGATGGCCTAACTATCCACCAACAAAAAAAGTGATTTTTCCGCGTGAAAGGCAAACAAACTTAAGCCAAAACCTTAAAAAGACTGTGCCGATGAAATACAGGAATTAAAGAACAGGTGTTCTCAAATGACAACAGGGTTTATTTTACTAATACTGGAGATTACAAAATCTGGTGCAGCTTTACATAGAAACCAATCAGCTTCCAATTTCTTTTTTATTTTATTTTTTTGTCAGCTTAACTACTTAAAGACCAGGCCTATTTTTCAAACTTGTTATTTACAAGTTAAAATATTTATTTTTTTTGCTAGAAAATTACTTGGAAACCCCAAATATTATATATTATTTTTTCAGACACCCTATAGAATTAAATGGCGGTCGTTTCAATACACCGTATTTGCGCCGCGGTCTCACAAGCGCAATTTTTTGGGGAAAAAAAACACTTTTTTAAATAAAAAAATAAGACAACAGTAAAGTTAGCCCAATTTCTTTCTATACAATGTTACGCTAAGTAAATTGGCACCCAACATGTTATGCTTCAAAATTGCGCCCGCTCGTGGAATGGCGACAAACTTTGACCCTTAAAAATCTCCATAGGCGAGGTTTAAAAAGTTCTACAGATTATCAGTTTTGAGTTACAGAGGCTAGAATTATTGCTCTCACTCTAACGATTGTGGCGATACCTCACATGTGTGGTTTGTACACCATTTTCATATGCGGACGCGACTTGTGTATGCATTCGCTTCTGCGCGCGAGCTTGGCGGGACGGGGCACTTTCAATTTTTTTTTTCTTATATATTTTTTTTTTCTAATTTTATCATACCCGGGTCTACTAGACTCTGGTTTGGATGGATTTAAGTGAGTTATTCCTAAGAATTACAGGACTACAATATAAAATGTCAAATTTCAATGCAAAATAATTGTACCGCTTTCAGCACCTAAAATCAGAAATAATCATACCGCCAGGGAGGTTAATAGAAAAGAATCATTAGCAAATATTCTTAGAAAGGAAGATACACAAAGGTACATGGATTATTTCACACTAAGGTAATAGATCAAACAAATCATGTGATGATGGGAGACAGGGTCAGGCTTACTCACTGAAGGATCACAGGCTCCTCTAGTGTACCTCAAACTATACTTTGCTCCCCTCCTCTCTGTGCAGCACTATGGGTGTTGCAAGGCCCATTCTGGATGAATTTATCTCCATCCTGATGAATGGTGCCTACATAGTTCTGGTGCTGATGGCTGTTGGTGGATAAGACAGGAAGCTAGTGTCACGGGTCTCCTTAGGTAAATAACCATTGACCAAGGCTGAGGCATTCCTCTTTCCATTGACCACCAATGTAAGTAGCAGCAGAAGTGAGACTACATGGCTGCCTGAGATAGAATAGTAAAATATTGAGAAGAGGTCTAACTCTACAGCTCCTTATAGGTGATTCAGCCCACCAGCTATTCTGTGAGTTGTACGCTGTAATGGATACTTAAAAGCTTAATTGGCCATATTTCTCTTGTAGGTCACAGAACTGCACTTACTTTTCCACTCTTGTGACCCAGAGTCGGCTGACAGTGGACTATTGTCTGCTATCAGCTGACGTGGCAGAACCACTCCAGGCTCTGGAAGGATCCTGGCAATATTGTTGGGATCCACCCAGCTGCCTGATTGACAGCTGTCTGCCTCTCAAAATGAGTAAATATAGAAAAGAAGTGAGCCGTCGTGCTGTCACTAAATGGTATAGTAGAAGCCAGCACAGCAAGAGATCAATTTGCAAAGTGAGGAAAACTGTATATATAATAAAGTGCAGCGATAATGTGATATCGGTGGAATAAACCACAACAAATACGTTTATACTCAATGCAATGACCTCATAAGTATATAAAGGAATTTGTATCTGTGCTCTCAGGGCTGGTGCAAGGATTTTTGACACCCTAGGCGAAACCTAATTTTGCCCCCCCCCTCCATTGGCTCCACCCCTGACTTCACCCCTTGAATACCGCTTCACCAGCGCTCAACAATTCCGCCTCACCAGCGCCCATCAATGCCACTTCACCAGCGCCCATAAATTACAGACTTGGGGGGGCATTTGGCAGATCAGTCAACATAATAGATATATATACACTCACATTTTAAAATGCTGTGCCTGTTATCATCATGAGTAATGTCACAGACCGTCGGACTGACAGAGTGGAGGGGGGGGCGGCTGCTGCTGTGCCTGTGTCTTATCATCATGACTCATGATGATAACACACAGGTACAGCAGCAGCCGCCCCCCCCCCCCCTTCCCTGTCAGTCCGACGGTCTGTGACATTACTCATAATTGATCAGCTGCTGCTGCTGTGTGTCATCATCATCATGACTAATGTCACACAGTCACAGACGGACTGACAGAGAGCGGATCGGAGGAGGGGGAGCGGATCGGAGGAGGGGGGGGAGCGGATCGGAGGAGGGGGGGCGGGCGGCTGCTGCCTTTAACACTGAGAGGCGATGCCCTGTGACTGGACACATGATCGTTACTGACTCACTGCGTGAGCGAGGTGATGCTATAGCAGAAGAGAGGATTACTGGAAAGCCAGAGCGGGGTGGGGGGAGGGCGGATGATGCTGTTGCTTGACATGGCACTGGCACGGTAGTAGTTGCAGCAAGGACAGTGCAGCCAGCCAGGAATAAAATAACCAGCGGCCGGGCGCCCTAGGCGGTTGCCTTGTCCGCCTAGTGGTATCGCCGGCCCTGTGTGCTCTATAATGGAAGGATCAAACAATCTCCATATATTTGCATAGAGACAGTTGTGAAAAACTAACTTAGGTTAGGCTTGTGGTGTAATACACCCAGGAGAACCATACATCGGAGGGATGATGACCAGAGGATGGATCAGAAAATCTCTCTCCCAAGTGATGTGTTTATAAGGAGAAGAAGGAATAGGCCACATAGAGTGATTCCATTTGAATACAAGACATTTATTGCATATAAAAAAGGGAACACTCACATTTTAAGAAGATAAAAAGCGATTTGTGATAAAAAGTATGGATAGTGACGCAGTGGTACCAGCAGACCCCATACCAACGTGTTTCGTCTAATAAGACATCATCTGGGGGTTGTTCATGGACTTTAATATTTACTTATGAATGTATATTTATTTCATTTTTTTCTCACAGTATTATTTTTCATCAATCTAAGTTAGTTTTTCACAACTGTCTATGAAAATATATGGAGATTGTTTGATCCTTCCATTATAGAGCACAGATACAAATTCCTTTATATACTTATGAGGTCACTGCATTGAGTACAAACATATTTTGTTGTGGTTTATTCCACTGGTATCACATTATCGCTGCACTTATATATATATATATATATAATATACAGTTTGTCTCTCAGCATGAGTCTGAGAGTCAGAGCCAGCTGCGCTCGTCCCCTCCCCAGCCCGGTGCTCCAGTGAGTGCTGGAGGAGCAGAGCAGAGAGCTGGTGACTGAAAGTCACTGCTCTCTGCTCTGAGCAGACCGAGGACTGGGTGGCCAGTGGTCATGTGATCACTCAGTTCTTTTTCTTAGAGCTGTTATTAGAGCTGACGTGGGACAGCTACAGCATTAATCCATGTACACACGGTCGGATATTCGGACAACAAAATCCGCCTGATTTTTTCTGACGGATTTTGGCCCAAACTTGTCTTGCATACACACGGTCGCATAAAGTTGTCGGAAAATCTGATCGTTCAGAACGCGGTGACGTAGAACACGTACGCCGGGACTATAAAGAGGGCAGTAGCCAATAGCTTTCGTCTCTTAGTTTATTCTGAGCATGCGTGGCACTTTGTCCGTCTGAATTGTTTACACACGATTGGAATTTAAACGATCAGATTTTGTTGTCAGAAAATTTTAGATCCTGCTCTCAAACTTTGTGTGTCAGAAATTCCGACGGAAAAAGTCCCATGGTGCCCACACACGATCGGATTTTCCGTCAACAAGATCCAATCGCACATTTTCCGTTGGAAAGTTTGACCGTGTGTACAGGGCATAACGCCAATGCTGCAGCATAGAGGTGAGTATGTACAGTATGTTTATTTTTATTTTTTTACATGCCTCAAACTTCTCCTTTAACTCAAGAACAGCCTTGTTCTGATTTTTGAACGAAGACATATGCATGTGTAAAAAGTTTAGCAAGCTTATATTTACACAGGGAATTGCTGACCTGAAACTAGCAGCCGGGTTCATATTGTGCAATAACAAAGTGGGTGGTTAGCAGACTGCAAACTTCAATAACCTTCCAGCATACCGTTTCATTACTAATGCAAGGTGGAACACTCTGCTGCCTAAACTTCTGCTCGAGGCAGTCTAAGCCTTTGCTTTAGCATGTTATTGGCCTTGGGATACGGAAGGAGTGATACAAATGTGACTGGGTAACATTGCCCCAATTATTGAGGTATCATTAAGAATGCAGCATACATATTATATACACCAAGATTACTCATATGGCCTTGTTATGAAACTGATGAACATCACACATATACATACTTCGATGAGATGCCTCAGGTTTAATCTCAATGGCAGTCCTACTCCATGATTCCTTCTCTACCTGGGACATACGATCTCGGGTTAACTGGTAGGACTCATCAGTAGCACACACGGTTATCTTGTCTTGTATCGTGCCAATACAGCTCAGGTGTTTCTCTCCAGTCCTAAATGGAAAAGAAGGAATCAATAAAATGTCTGAGGTTTGTGTTATACTGACAATCAATAAAATCTTGGCATCAGCATTACGCGCCTGGTGTTTTGTGTGCTATATGAAGCCAGTATGAGACTTTCCATTAGGTACTCTTTTATCTGGGAGTAATAGATTCAACAAGCTGTGAAATGCAGAGTCTGTGTGTGTATTTTATATATTTATACACACACGCACATACACACGCACACACACACACACACACACTATTGTCAAAATTATTGGGACACCTGTCTTTACATGAACTTAGTCCATAGTCCGTAGTCTATAGGATCAATATTGAGTTGGCCCACCCTTTGCAGCTATAACAGTTTCAACTCTTCTGGAAAGGCTGTCCACAAGGTTTAGGAGTGTGTCTATGGGAAGGTTTGACCATTCTTCCAGAAGCGCATTTGTGAGGTCAGGCACTGATGTTGGACTTGAAGGTCTGTCTTGCAATCTTCACTCTAATTCATCCCAAGGGTGTTCTATTGTCTTGAGGTCAGGACTCTTGCTCATCCATGTCTTTATGGACCTTTCTTTGTGCACTGATCCAAATCATTTGGTGGTGAGGGGGATTATGGTGTAGGGTTGTTTTTCAGGGGTTGGGCTTGGCCCCTTAGTTCCAGTGAAGGGAACTCTTATGCCGCGTACACAGGACCGGACTTTCCGCCAGACTAGGCCCGAAGGGATTAGTCTGTCGGACAATCTGATCATGTGTGGGGTAGTCTGATAGTTTTTCGAAAAATAAATCCGACAGACCTAGAAATAGAAGATGTTTCAAATCTATCCGTCGGACTCAATTCCGACGGACTAAAATCTGGAAAACCGTTTGTCTGTGTGCTGGTCCGATGGACCAAATATGACGCAAGGGAAGCTATTGGCCACTGGCTATTGAACTTCCTTGTTTAGTCCCGTTTACATCATCATGTTCAAAATGAACGGACTTTCGAACGGATTTAGTCAGTTCGTGTGTGACCAAGTCCGTTCGTTCGGAAAGTTTGTTGGAACTCCGCCGAAAGTCCGTCGGGAAGACTGTTGGACCTAGTCTGCCGGAAAGTCCGGTCATGTGTACGCGGCATTAAAGTGTTTGTAAAGTCTTGTTTTTTTTCCTATAAATATAACAAACTTACCTGCCCTGTGTAGTGGATTTGCACACAGCAGCCCAGATCCTCCACTTCTCAGGCCTCTCTTCTGTGAACCTGGCCCCTCCCTCCTGTTCAGTGACCCCACAGCAAGCAGCTTGCTATGGGGCACCCAAGTCGAGTCACTCCCTGTGTCCCTTCAGACACGGAGCCCAAACCTGGCCCCATCGCCTCTCTATCCTGATCTGCTAGCTGACATTGATTGACAGCACCAGCAGTCAATGGCGCCCCTGCTGTGTCTCAGCCAATCAGGGAGGGAGAATCTCAGATGGCTGAGACACTCATGGACAGCGCTGGAGAGAAAGGGGCCTCAGGTAAGTGTTAAGGGGCTGAGAGTGGCTGCTGCACACAGAAGGCGTTTTATCTTAATGCATAGAATGCATTAAAGGGTTACTAAACCCTTGTGTTTTTTTTTAAATGATGAACATATCATACTTATGTAGCGGCGGGTCCTGAAGAGCATGCGCTATGCGTTTTTAAAAGTTTAAGTTATGCCTGAACTGCAGTTTGGTTTGGGTACATTTGTCTAAATTTGGCTATAGCATCAGTCTGACTGGACTGTGAGATGTTCAGCCTGGCCACAGGGGGCACTGTCTCTTCTGGCAGGCATGGAACTATGGTCTGATAAGGACTCTCTCTTGGAGCCCGCCCAGTAAGAGTGGCGCTCTCACTGTGCTTCATGGGAGAGGGTATTTAAGATTCAGACGTCACGTGGTTCGGGGGTCCAGAATGATGTACTGACTTCATGGTCCTGGTCCTCCTGACCAGCCCCCAGGAAGGCTATGGCCTGGGGTGCGGATCCACCCGATTTTGATGTCTCGGGGCTGGCTAGCCCGAGGCAAGCAAACTAAAGAAGGATTCTGTGGTGGTCGGGTGTCGTCTCCGGTTTGGGAGAGACCCAGTGACTTCAAGCATTCCAGGGGAGGACTCTTCAGAAGAAGGCCACGTATGGGTTGGTTTCTTAGTAAAGGCCTGGAAGGGCTGAGGTACCCGAGAGAATCCGGTCTTGTGGATATCGCCAAGCTGGCTGAAAGATCCAGGTATCCTACGAGTGTTTTCAAGCTTAATTTTCCCTACGTGTTCTACAACAACGTCTGTGGCAGAGACTTGTTCCTGAGTAAGCACGTTGTTGGCTGCTAGGCCTTGTGAGAGAGGGACTGTCCAACCTGAGTGATCATCCAGTTGCGAATGGCTATTCTCTGGATGCAGTCAAAGTAAGCAAGTTCTTTAACATTTTGACTTTGACACTAAGAGTACCCGAATTTCCTTTCCAATCCTCTGATCCCAATTTAAGAGACTGTTCATTATTTAAGTTTTGCAAATAAAATCCATTCAAGTGGATCTGTTGTCGGTCTTTCAAGTTACTGGGCCATTTACCACGGGACACCCCTAGACGTGCAACAGAAGGTAACGGTAAGCCCAAATCTAACCAGCAGCTCCTTCGGGGGTTAGTGCTACACTTTCCTCCACTGTACAGTTCTTTTTGCATACAGTGGCCCTGATCCTCCACTTCTGGGGTCCCTCAATGGTGCTAGTAGCTCCTCCCCACATTAGCAAACCATCTAGGAGAAGTGCTCTCCTTGGGGGTACCCATGAGGGCAAGCTCACAAGTCCAGCTTTTGGGTCCATAGACCCAGAAAGCCAGACTTGGCCCCGTCCCCCACATCATTGGATTTGATTGACAGCAGCGGGAGCCAATGGCTGCCCTGCTATCAATCTATCCAATCAGGACACGAGACTAGAGCTGGTGTGTTTGTTCCCGGCCGGAGAAAGACAGGGTTCAGGTAAGTATAAGGGGGGCACTGGGGGGGGGGGGGGGGCTGGTACATGACAGGTTTACAACGCCTTTAAGATAAAAAAAACCTTCTGCTTTTACAACCCCTTTAAGGTGTCAGCATACCAAGACATTTGGATAATTTCATGTTCCTAACTTTGTGGCAACAGTTTGGGGACGGCCCCTTCCTGTTCCAACATGAAGGAGCCGAAGTGGGTCGAAGTGCACAAAGCAAGATCCCTAAAGAAATGGATGAACGAGTTTAGGATGGAGGAACTTTGGGATGAATTAGAGTGGAGAATGCGAGCCAGGCCTTCCCTTCCAACATCAATGCCTGACCTAACTAATGCACTTCTGTAAGAATGGTCAAACATTCCCAAAGACACACTCCTAAAACTTCTGGACAGCCTTCCAAGAAGAGTTGAAACTGCAAAGGGTGGAACAACTCAATATTAAACCCTACAGACCAAGACTGGGATGCCATTAAAGTTCATGTGTGTGTAAAGGCAGGTGTCCCAATATGTCTGACAATATAGTGAATTATATATACATATATATCTATATCTATATATATATATATATATATATATATATATATATATATAAATAAAACTCTACTCAACTCAAAATAAACTTTTATTCACCTGTAATCTAATAAGAAGGCAGGCATGTGCTTCATAGCAGGCACATAAAGCTGCCTCCACACAGGTCACATACCTAAGGGAGATCTCCGCTAGCCACAAAGTCCCCTCTAATACGCAAACAGAATTGAATTTCACAAGCTGTGCTTGCAATATATTAGAGTGGGCAAAAACCTCTCCAACTGTGATCAAATTATGTCTACAAATTACTTCCTACGGAAAACTCTACTCACCATCTCAATGGAAATATTAGACTGTACATACCAATTCTTGTGGGCAAGCACTTGCTCAGATTTATGTATATCCAGAGCTTCTCAGAGTATTTTTGCCCATGATTGGCTTCTATAAGGGGCTGCAGTAGCCACTTCTCATTCAATTCTAACCAATACTATATGCAGTATATGAGCAAGTCCAGCTCTACAGTACTCTATTTATTTATAATATTTCAGATCATATGGAAAATGATTTCACGCAACTAAACTATGCCCATCAACAATTCTATAAAATCCAGAATATGGTTATCTGTTACTAAATTATTTCCCATAATACAAGATTCCAAAGCTTCCCCTTATGCTGCGTACACACGATCGGAATTTCGGCCAGCAAAAGACCGATGAGAGCTTTTCATCGAAAAATGCGACCGTGTGTATGCTCCATCAGAATTTAGCTGGCCGAATTCCTGCCAGCAAAAATTTGATAGCATGTTCTCAATTTTCCCAATGGAAAAACTTTCTATCGGAAATTCTGGTCATGTGTATGCAAGTCCGACGCGCAAAAACTCACGCATGCTTAGATTCAACTATGCGATGGAAACTATTGGCTACTAGGTATTGAACTTCCTTTTCTAGTCCCGTCATAAGTGTTGTACATCACCACATTCTTGGCGGTCGGAATTTGGTGTGACCGTGTGTAAGCAAGACAGTTTGAGCGGAATTCTGACAGAATTCTGACGTAATTCCGATGGGAAAACCATCAGAGCTTTTTCCGACTACGGCATTAGGGCTATTTTTCACAGGCATTTGATTAACTGTAAACTGCTTCTCTTATCCAAATAAATCAATCTAAATGCCAAAGTAACTTGAAACAACTCAGAGTAACATAAGCAGTACAAAAAGTGGCAACCACCCCAACCTATAATAGGCTTTTGTATCAAGGTGCACATGGAAGGGCAATGCACATCACAAACGAAAGATTTCCCAGCACATTTACCAGCCAGCCTGCAAAACAACCAAACTGGCCCTGTTTTAACTTACGTTAAATAAGGGGGTTTTGTTTGCACACTATGTGCAAACCACAGTGCCGATGCCAAGGGACCTCACACAAAATTCATCCCAACTGTACAATTGGCAACTACCCCAACCTATAACTGGCCTTTGCAGCAAGGTGAACATGGAAGGGCAATGAACATCAAAAACTTACAAAACATTTCCCAGCACATTTTCCAGCCAGCCTGCAAAACAACCAAATTGGCCCATGCCAAGGGACCTTAAAAGCTGCCTGGGGCACTTTCTGAGCAATTCAAAGGCAAAGCAAAGAAACTCAGAAGCACCTGAAAGATTTCTGCATTTGACTTTCTTCCTAGTATGACGTTCTTGTCCCTAGGCTGACACTCAGTTATGTCCGCAGTTCTACAATAAATTCCTCTTCTTTAAATCATGGGGTCATATACAGTATCTCACAAAAGTGAGTAGACCCCTCACGTTTTTGTAAATATTTTATTATATCTTTTCATGTGAGAACACTGAAGAAATTACACTCCTACAATGTAATGTAGTGAGTGTACAGCTTGTATAACAGTGTAAATTTGCTGTCCCCTCAAAATAACTCAACACACAGCCATTAATGTCTAAACCGCTGGCAACAAAAATGAGTAAAAGTGAAAATGTCCAAACTGGTCCCAAAGTGTCAACATTTTGTGTGGCCACCATTATTTTCCAGCACTGCCTTAACCCTCTGGGCATGGAGTTCACCAGAGCTTCACAGGTTGCTACTGGAATTCTCTTCCACTCCTCCATCACGGAGCTGGTGGATGTTGGACACCTTGCGCTCTTCCACCTTCCATTTAAGGATGCCCCGCAGATTCTCAATAGGGTTTAGGTCAGGAGACATGCTTGGCCGTTCCATCATCTTTACCCTCAGCTTCTTTAGCAAGGCAGTGGTCATCTTGGAGGTGTGTTTGGGGTTGTTTTATCATGTTGGAATGAATACTGCCCTATGGCCCAGTCTCCAAAGGAAGGGGATCATGCTCTGCTTCAGTATGTCACAGTGCATGTTGGCATTCATGGTTCCCTCAATGAACTGTAGCTCCCCAGTGCAGAACTCATGCAGCCCCAGACCATGGGACTCCCACCACCATGCTTCACTGTAGGCAAGACACAATTGTCTTTTTACTCCTCATGGGTTGCTGCCACAAACGCTTGACACCATCTGAACCAAGTATGTTTATTTTGGTCTCATCAGACCACAGGACATGGTTCCAGTAATCCATGTCTTTAGTCTGCTTGTCTTCAGCAAACTGTTTGCGGGCTTTCTTGTGCATCATCTTTAGATGAGGTTTCCTTATGGGACAACAGGCATGCAGACCAATTTGATGCAGTATGCGACGTATGGTCTGAGCACTGACAGGCTGACCCCCCCACCCCTTCAACCTCTGCAGCAATGCTGGCAGCACTCATGCGTCTATTTCCCAAAGACAACCTCTGAATATGACGCTGAGCACGTGCACTCAATTGGTGGACCATGGTGAGGCCTGTTCTGAGTGGAAAAATGTGTAAAGAAAGTGCAGCGCTAACAGGTAACAATTTTGAAAATGAATAAAAATTGTGTAAAAAGGATTAAATATATAGTGATATTGGACTCAATATGTAAATCACATATAAATGTCCATGAATGAAATGTGAAACAAAAAAAGTCCTTAAAGGTGAAAGGAAATTTAAGTTGGTTGGTTTAAGTTGGTTCTGACCACATCTACTGATATACATTATCCTAAAACACCCCTCTGGAGGCTGCATTCGTATAGTGAGCCTGAATCATCCTGGGTACATTACATCACAAAGCCAGATTGACTCATTAGGTGTACACCTACTTGAGTTCAATCTCTCTGGTAAGTGACTGGTGCTATCAATGGTGGATCTCCTATCAAATCTTATCACTATTTTTTGATGCACATTTAAGATTCAATAGATTGTCACCAATTATTGGACTTTATACTTACATTTCCTTTCACCTTTATGGGCTTTTGTTGTTTTACATTTCATTCATGGACATTTATATGTGATTTACATATTGATATATTTAATCCTTTTTACACAATTTTATTCATTTTCAAAATTGTTACCTGTTAGTGCTGCACTTTCTTTACACATTTTTACATTTATGCGATTTGATCTACTGCTGTGCTGGCTGCTAATCTGTTTTATAGACAGCACGGTATATGTGTTTCTAGAGTTGGCATTTGATGCTGTTCTGAGCGGAACCTGTCCAGTTAAACCGCTGTGTGGCCACGGTGCTGCAGCTCAGTTTCAGGGTCTTGGCAATCTTCTTATAGCCTAGGCCATTTTTATGTAGAGCAACAGATCCTCAGAGAGTTCTTTGTCATGAGGTGCCATTTTGAACTTCCAGTGACAGTATGAGAGAGTAAGAGCGATAACACAAAATTTAACACACCTGCTCCCCATTCACAACAGAGACCTTGTAACACTAACGAGTCACATGACACCGGGGAGGGAAAATGGCTAATGGGGCCAATTTGAACATTTTCACTTAGGGATGTACACACTTTTGTTGACAGCTGTTTAGACATTAATGGTTGTGTGTTGAGTTTTTTTGAGGGTACAGCAAATTTACACTGTTATACAAGCTGTACACTCACTACTTTACATTGTAGCAAAGTGTCATTTCTTCAGTGTTGTCACATGAAAAGATATAATAAAGTCTTTAAAAAATTTGAGGGGTGTACTCACTTTTGTGAGATACGGTACTTGATTTATACAATCCTGCTGCATGTATAATAGACATGCCTTGGAGGCTTTTTATACCAGTACAAATGTAATTTGAATGAATCTTGATTGTATTATATTTCATTATGATTAGTAGTTTGTATATTGGCTTGTCTGGGCTGTCTTAACTGGTTGCCATTGCTTCCAATCTAGATTTCAAGACTGAACTAGCTGACTTCATCCACAACTGGGAACAATTGCTCCTGTATACTTTTGCATCATTCTTAAAGTACAATTATCTGAGTAGTTTTGACAATCTCTGCCAACTGCCTTCGTTCCCAGGCCAGATTTCCATTCTGTACTCTTGGCTACTTTTTCACTACTATCACTTATTACTACAGACAGGTGTAGCCAAACGGTATAGTTTACTCCATCTTGCACATCTCCTATTTCATAGGTTTACATGTAGTATATGTACCTCCAGGAGTACTTCTGAATGGTTCAAGGTGCACTTGAAAAAAAAATTCAATATTAATATCAAATCTTTTTTTTTTTAAATTGATATGATGATGAATTGATTCCTATTCATTCATTTTGGTTCTTTTACATCAGTGCTTTCCAAGTTGAAAGGATATTGTCACGTCTACCCCAATGCAGGTCAGACACTATAGGCTACTGTGTGCTTCACCTATAGCAGCCCCCTTTCCCTTAAGGCAAGCAGGCCTACTGGTACTTGGTTGCCCCCAGGACTTAAACACAATACTATAGTGCCTGGACACTACGCCATGGCAGATGCAAACTGAGCAAACTGACAGACTACTTGCAGTTAGCAGACAGATAGCCTGGTTCTATGACAGTCCAGGTAAAAGGCAGGTTGAGTTCAGGGAAAAGTCCAATATCCGATCCAGGTCATACACAGGGAAATCCAAAGTAGCAAAACAGGGCACACAAATGGGGGGCTCGATCAGGAACAACACAGGTATCACTGTCTCTATCACAAGCAAGGGACAAAGCGTTTGGTTTGCTTATAACAGGCAACTGAAAATATCAATCACCTTGCAGGTAGACACAGACAGGGAGAATGCAAAAGCCAAAATGCGAATGCTGGAATAAGGAGCAGGATCCTGACAGATATTTTGGAAAGCACCAATACCCTTTTCTTCTGGTCAAAAATTGTAGAAATTGTAGAGACATCCATGAGATTCACACAGAGCGGGATGGGGTTTGTTATTATTTACTGTATTAAAAGGAAGCATCATATTATGATGAGAAACATTTCATTATTTTGTTCATGTCAGAAAATAATCAATGATTGCCAATGACTACTATCCTCCTATTTTGTCCATTGTATCTCTGCTACTAAAAAAAAAATCAACGCTAACTAGGTGAAAATTCCTGACTCTTGCTATTTGTTATAATGACACCAGTCTTTGAATCGCTCCAAAACTGAATGCTGAACTGCTCATCAATTATCTGTATTGTGCAACAATTGTGTTTGTATACATTCAGCATTATGGCTTTAGTTTGCTTCAAATAGGCCTAAAGTGATTGTAAAGTCTCTTTTGTTTTCAATAAAAATAACAAACATGTTATACTTACCTGCTCTGCTCAGTTGGTTTTGCACAGAGCAGTCTAGATCCTCCTCTTCTCGGGTCCTTCATCTGTGCTCCTGGCCCCTTCCTCCTGTTGTGTGCCCCCACAGCAAGCAGCTTGCTATAGGCGCACCCAAGCTGAGCTGCAGCTCCCTGTGTCCATTCAGACAGGGAGCTAAGACCCGGCCCCACCCCCTCTCTATACTGATTGGCAGACTGACTTTGAATGACAGCATCGAAAGCCACTCCTGTGTCTCAGCCAATTAGGAAGGCTGAGACACTTGTGGACATTGCTGGGCAGGGCTCAGGTAAGTAATTAGGGGGCTGGGGTGGCTTCTGCACATAGAAGGATTTTTATCTTAATGCATAGAATGCATTAAGATAAAAAAAACCTTCTGACTTTACAACTCCTTTACAAGTCAAATGCAGGTCAGAATAAGGTCAAATGCACCCGTAATTGGATTCTGAATGACCTCAGAAACACCTCAAAATCATGCCATTGGCACAGGCCTAATGCCTTGTACACGAGATAAGAATATCGGAAGAATAATCATCTGTTTTGTTTGCATGCTAGTCTCATATAGAAAACCAATAAGTTACCAAAGTTACCAAAATTCTCATACGACAGAATACAACTTTGGAAGTGATTCAATGTATTGTAATGTATTCTTTCATTTCTGAGCATGCGTGGTCTTCATCGCACTATTCTTTCGCACAAATACCATTTTAATTACTTGAAAATTGATCGTTCTGTTATCGTACAATAACATTTTTTGTGTTTGTTCCTTTGGATATTTTTGTATGAACTGTCTTGATCGGCTCTCGAAAGCTGTGCACTATGTTCAGATTGCTCCGAAAGGGGTATTTTTTGTCCAATTTTCTCATCGTGTGTATGAGGCATAAAGCCTTTTGACACAGAGGAGTTGCTTTACAAAAATTGGAGAGTGCAAAATCTGGAGCAGCTGTGCATGGTAGCCAATCAGCTTCTAACTTCAGCTTGTTCAATCAGGATTTGACAAAAAAAAAACAAACTAAAATCTGATTGGTTTCCATACAGAGCTGCACCAGATTTTGCACTTTACAGTTTTAGTAAATCAACTGCAGTATTTTTTAGCTAAATTTAAACATCAGGATTTGACTAATCTTCCTGTTTTGTGAGATTTTACCAGACTGACAAAGAATAATGAATGTGCTCACCAGGTGGTGCCTTGTCTTATGCACTCAAAGCTTGACTGAGGTTTATCCTTAATCTCCCTGGATAGGTAGAAGGCAAAGACTCGCACTCTGTCATCAGACCCTGAGACCGGAGAGGGAATCTTGATGTACTGTTGGCGTTAAGAAACAAAAAAAAAAATGTTAAAATTGAAAGTGATTACGTTTCATGTGCAATTTTTAATAAGATCAACCATGCAAACAGCCTTTCTTAACAGGAAAACCTACTTGGGCTAATGCCATTTCTGTATGGGAGCGCACCAGTCATTGAGTGTTTAAATCATCCCATGGCCATTGCTTAAAGCAGCATTAAACCCAAAAGTAGACATTATATTGCAGTGTACCAATTCATAGATGTGATTACTGCATTAGTTATTGCACTATAGAATGTTATTATATTATGCTACCAACATAATCTCTTTCAGGCACTGTGATCTGATTGGGAGTTGTTTAACCACTTTCAGACCGGACCATTTTGATGGCTTAAGACCAGACCACTTTTTGCGATTCGGCACTGCGTCACTTTAACTGACAATTGCACGGTCGTGCGACGTGGCTCCCAAACAAAATTGACGTCCTTTTTTTCCCACAAATAGAGCTTTCTTTTGGTGGTATTTGATCACCTCTGCGGTTTTTATTTTTTGCGCTATAAACAAAAATAGAACGACAATTTTGAAAAAAAAAAAACATTATTTTTTACTTTTTGTTATAATAAATATCCCCCAAAAATATATAAAAAAAATGTTTTTCCTTCAGTTTTAGGCTGATACATATTCTTCTACATATTTTTGGTAAAAAAATCGCAATAAGCGATTATTGATTGGTTTGCGCAAAAGTTATAGCGTTTACAAAATAGGGGATAGTTTTATGGCATTTCTATTAATATTTTTTTTCTTTTACTAGTAATGGCGGCGATCAGCGATTTTTATTGTGACTGCGACATTATGGCAGACACATAAGACATTTTTGACCCATTTTTGGGACCATTGTCATTTATACAGCAATCAGTGCTATACAAATGCAGTGATTCCTGTGTAAATGACACTGGCATTAAAGGGGTTAACCAGGGGGTGGCAGTGTAGGGGTTAAGTGTTCCTAGGGGCATGTTACTAACTGTGGGGGGCTGGGCTTTGTGTTAGTGAACACTGATCTCTGCTCCAATCACATGGAGCAGAGATCAGCATCACTTGTTGCTAGGCAGAACGGGGAGATGCTGTTTACAACGGCATCTCCCCGTTCAGCCACCCCGCGATCGAGTCTGCCGGACCCGCGACTGGACTCATGGGGGTCCCGAACGGCACGCGAGCGCTCCGGCGTACACACAATGACAGGGTGGCATATAAAAATGGACGTACCTGTACGCCAATATGCCTGCCCGTGCCATTCTGCCGACGTACATCGGCGTGCGCTGGTCGGGAACTGGTTAAAGAGCTTATTAGAGGTGGAAAGCATTTAAAGGGCCTCACCAATGTGGTGATATACTGTATAATTATATATAAAGCAGTGCTACACCCAAAAGTAAACATTTATTATATTGCAGCTTACCAATTATTAGATATGATAGCTGCATTCGTTTTGATTTTTTAGCCTTTCTTTCCTTTATTTCTAGTAAGTCTGTTGTTTTTCAAACTAACTGGCTGTCTTGCAGATTGTATCAGTTACAGGGATGAGACAAACCATTTAACCCTGATAGAGGTGCTTACAAAAAATCAGCTTTATTAATTTCCCGTATGTAAAACCTTTATCCCAAAAGAAAAAAACAGTTTGTTGTACCTGCTTATAATGTGTTAGCTGGAGTTTGGCTTAAATTTGTTAGCGTATTTAAATCTGCTAGTACATCTAACACTCCCCTTCCCCAGACTGACAATGCTGCTGTCCAAATCTGTACCCTGTGCTCATTCATCCAGAGTGGGGGCACTATGAGGAAAAAAAGAAAAGAAAAGCAGCCACTTCATCTAATGATTGGTAAGCTGCAATATATTACATTTTGGTTTTGGGTTTAATACTGCTTTAAAGCGGAGTTTCACACAAAAATGGAACTTCCGCTTTTCAGAATCCTCCCGGTGTAACATTTGGCACCTTTCAGGGGGGAAGAGGGAGCAAATACCCGCCCCCCTCCCCCGCTGTCTTCTGGGAGACACACGGGTCCCAGGAGACAGCAGGGACCAGTGGGAACGTGCCGTAAGGCTTCACTTCCTGATTCCCTTACCGAAGATGGCGGCGGCAGCACCCGAGAGCAAGGTAAGTGTCCATGTTTTAAAAGTCAACAGCTGCAGTATTTGAAAAAAAAAAAAAACGGCGGAACTCCGCTTTAACCAGAATTAAGTTCTGTAAACAGAATTACACCACATTTACATCAAAGAAGAAAATGAAGAGCCTAGAAAATGTTAAAGAAACCTAAAGCACCACCTGACTCAAAGATGACTACAAATGTTAATATGCAATATTACATATTTACAGGACTAAAAAATAATATTTGTAATCAGTCTTGGTCATAATAAATAAAATACGTACAAAATCACTATAAATCTTTTCAATAACAAAAACAAAGGGTAGCGCTATCTTTGGTAAGCCGACAGCTGTTCTCTATTCTAGGATAACTGAAGAATATAAGAATCTGCTAAACAACCTTTACACGTTAATAATAGAGAAAAGAGATGAGATTTGGTGGATGAATTCCCAGACCTCCCTGCAACAGAAGAATCCATTGAGGTAGATGGTGGCGCTCCCAAAGGACATACAATGCAGCTGTTAACACTCTGACACTGATGAAAACTTCAATTGTGACATCAACTGGTCTGTCACGGTTATGCAGTTCTGTTTTTTTGTGATATTTCATTCATTTATTTTTACTTGCATAAATATATTTTGAAAAAGCATGGAATTGGCGTTCTAATAAAATGGTGGAAAATGAAGATAGGATTGATTGTTTGCTCAGGTGAACCTTCTCTGTGAAAGTGTTGAAAACTGTTATGATCCTTTGGGGGCCACCTTGGATAACCCAACAATTAGGCAACAAAACCACCAGGGCCCTCAATCTGTAAACAGAGGGGCACAAGGGAAATCACAATTAGAATGACAAGAGCCTCAGGGGGGGTTCGTGTGAAAGAGAAAATCATGGGCTTCAAAACGAGAGCTTTAGCTGAATCATGTTGTCGACTCAAAACCCATTCAGTCAAGTTGGATTAAATCACCATCAACAGCTAACAAATAGCTGGATTTACAGGTAATCTCCAATATCAGTTTTGGACAAGTACTTATGAATCACCCATTGGATCAAATTCCTGGCAGGAGGTTTTGTCTCTTCCTAGCCACAAGACTACAAATAAAGGCACCACTCTCTGACAAATGAATTTCTATGATTTCTGTCTGATGTTTGGCTCAGGTATCTCCAAATTCCCCCAAAGTCATGATGTCCTTCAACAATTCTGCAACCATTGAATTTTTGGGGGGATTGACCTTTAATAAAATGTCCAAATGTAACACAAAGCATTGCTAGGGTGATATGAGTTGTTGGTTTTTTATTAGGTGTTAGGTGTCGAACGTGGTTCACAATAATGTTTTGACTGCCAAAATATTTTACACATATTTAAATAAGCAGGACATCGAGTCCGCAGTACCCGCCGCTGAGCTCCTGCTGTGATTACACACAAGCGGTTCGGCGGCAGCGTGCGTGCGCACCCCAGATCTGGAAGTGTCAGATCATGTACTAGATACGTGATCTTGCGCAGAACGACCGCCCTGCCACAGTAAATGTACGGGGGGCGGTCTGCAAGTGGTTAAAAGTGCATGTAGAATCATTTAGAATTTTTTTTATATATAGAGTATGGAAGGTTTAAAACTTCTGCCAGTTTATAATTTGCCGCCTATGTCCTATTGAAGAGATTTCCCTGTCCCAGAGACACAACGGGAAGTTTGAGGAAATCTCCCGATTTAAGCATATCCCATTTAGAGAGTTGTCTCTAGGATGGGTGTGCCCATTGGAGGGCGACGACAGAAGACCGGGCCACCGCTAGTAAAAGAGCTGGAAGAAGGAAGCAGAGGCCCGGCAAGAAGAACCGAAGAGGAAGACAAGACCCCCGAAGTCGGAAGAAGAGGCGGTGGCGACAGAAGACTGGGCCACCGCTAGTAAAAGAGCTATAGGAAGAAAGAGGAGGCCCGGCAAGAAGTACCGAAGAGGGGGATAAGACCCCCGGACGGTGGCGGTGGCGAAGAAGAAAACCGGGCTCCTCCGCTAGTAAAAGAGCTAGCAGAAGTTAGCGGAGGAGTCCGACGAGAAGACCCCCAAGACGGAAGACCACCCGAGCTGTGCAATAAATTATTTTAAAACCTTGTGTTGTGTTTTTATTTACACTTTTTTCACCATGTGAATGGGTAGGGGTACGTTGTACCCCATACTCATTCACATAGGGTGGGGAGCCGGTATCTGGGGTCCCCCTTATTAAAGGGGGCTCCTAGATTCCGATAAGCCCACCGCCCACAGACCCCGACAACCAACCCTTGTCCTCATTAACATAGAGGCAAGGTGCTTAGATGTGGGGGGCCGCAGGGCTCCCCCTTCCCCAAAGCACCCCCCCATGTTGAGGGTACGCGGCCTGTTACGGCTCAGGAGAGGGGGGGCGCTCGCTCGTCCCCACCCCCTTTCCTGACCGGCCCGGCTGCGTGCTCAGATAAAGGTCTGATATGGACCTGGGGGGGGGTCCCCACGCAGTTTTTTCGGCTTAGGGCTTCCCCTTTAAGTCCATACCAGGTGACGGGACCAGAGACGTGTCAATCTCGCCGATGGAGGCGGCTACATTGACCTCCGCTAGTCCCGTCTACCTGGAGCCTCGTTCAAAATGAACTGACTTTTCTCCATGTGCAGGCAAGTCAGTTCATTTCAAAAGTCCGGCGGACTAGCACACAGACGGCCCGGATTGTCCACCGGACTGCCGAGTCCAGCAGACAATTTTGAGTCAAAACTTCTTTCTAAGTCCCCCGGACTTTTGGGGGAAAAAAGTCCCCCGGAGCCCACACACGGGCGGATAGTCCGCCGGATAGTCCGATCGTGTGTATGGGGCATGAGTGTTTTGGCACATTTTTCACATGACAAAACACGCATCTGCTAACCCCGTTTGGGCTTCCATGAACAATTTGTACTACCACTGCAGGGTGCACAATGATTATTTCTATTACTTGGTTTCCCCTATTCATAAAATGATAAATTAGATTAATTGCTCTCAAAAAGCTCCACTTCTGTACGTAGACATGGGCACCATTCGGCTTTGGATCTCAGCCTTTTTACAAATGTATGTCTACCTGCAGTATGGGATCAAAAAATGACTTCCAAAATTAGGTTCTATTGTAAATAATTGGGCGTTTTTTCTTTACTTAACCATACTCTTTTCCTAGCTATGAAATGGGTAAAATGGCTTGTAATGTAGATTAATGGTTACATTCAATTGAATACTTCTCACTATGTAAATAGTCTTCAGATAAGTCTAATGGTGTTTGTATGTCAAAAGGTGCATTCATGTAGCTGAAGTCAAGATTACGCTGCAGTTTGTTCTGTAATGGCAAATATGGTATTTGTATATTAAATGAACACAGAGGAAGAAAAATATAAAGGACGCATCACTGGTTATAGTTGATGGAAGATGATAGCACCCATCTGTGATGATAATTCGCTCTTACCAGAACATACCAGTCTGTAAATGATCACTGCTATACCATTAAGAAATGTACTTTGGTTGACATGCATTTGTACACATTGATCTAAACTGCCCCTGAACACTTGGGAATTCGTTTTTTAACACTGGAGAGTGCAAAATCTGGTGCAGCTCTGCATAGAAACCAATCAGCTTCCAGGTTTTTTTCATCAAAGCTTAATTAAACAAGCTGAAGTTAGAAGCCGATTGGCTACCATGCAGAGCTACACCACATTCTAAGTGCTCTAGCCAGTGGCGGCTGGTGCTCAATACTTTGGAGAATATGGTAAACCCCCCCCCCAGGATGTGGATAGGAAGATGGCTATCACACCCCCCGCACGCGCACGTGGGAGACGGATGGATGGGGATGTGACGAACAGAGGCCTCCTTACCTTAGGAGGATGACTCTCGGGTCTCCCTTCCTCCTCCCTCGACTGTCCGAACCGAGGAGTGCTGGATGTGGCTGCGGGTGAGCTGTCCCTGAAAGAGGGACTCAAGTCTCGGCTGGAGAGGAACACTGGCTGAGCTGCTCCTTGATTCTTTCCAGCTCCGAGCCGTTGCTTCTCCTCCTGGCCGAACAGGAAGTAGGTCCTAAGACTCTGTGCCCCAAGCCCACCCTTTTTTGAAGCCAATTAGAGTCTCAAGCCCTAATCATGTGCTTACATTTTTTTTTTTTAAAACCCCATTGGAATCCATGCGTTCGGCACCCTGCATGGAACAGGAAGTGGGTCCTAAGACTCCCTGGCTAATTGGTTCTGAGCACCCACTTCCTGATTGGCCAGGACAACAATCAGGAAGACAATAGCCAATCTATTGTCACACAATTGGGTGGGCTCAGGGTCCAGTGCTCTGTGCCTCAGGCCCTAATCATGTGCTTAAATCAAAAAAACAAAAACAAAAAAACCCCATTGGAATCCATGCGGCACCCTGCATGTAGATAAGGGGTCGTAATTTTAGTAAATTAACCTCTTGGAATCTTTCTTGCAGCCCTATGAAATGCCTGAAGATATAGAATTAGGAGACTGCGACTGTATGCTCTTCAGGTTTAATAAAGTTACAATAATAAAGCGGTTGTAAACCACTGAAGAATAAAAAAAAAACCTGTTAGACAATGGCATAATGTGCTAGTATGCATCGCATACTAGCACATTATGAAATACTTACCTTAAAAGGAAGCCCTTCCAACAGCGCCTGCTTACCACTGGTCTTCCCCTGGTGTTTCTTCCAGGTTCGCGCATGCGCACAGGAGCCGCCTTTTCTGGCACGGGCTCTGAAGGTGCGCATGCACCGATGATGTAATTTACTGCATACACTTTCATACACTTTCAATATCTCCTAAACTGTGCACTGTGTGTAATGGACGTGGTTGCACATTTTTTTTTGTTTGCGCCACACTGTGCTCCTGAATTATGTATTGAAAGGACAGATTACCATTATTTTGTGATTCTTTTTTTTATGTCAGCACAGATCAAGCTCATATCTGAATTAACCAAAACCCAATATTGTGATTTAGAGGTAGATAAGATGACAATTAAAAAGAAAATTGAAACGGGATTCAAAAGTAAATTGAAGATGGTATTGCTCACTTCAGTATGTTGTTCCTTCAAATAAATAATCCCAAAGGACGACATATCCTGCTCCCTTGCAAATGCTACGCTCACCCTCACGCTCTATTCTACACTCTCTAACTCACATTTCAACCTCTCCCTCTCTTCCGGTATCTTCCCCAACTCTTCAAAACATGCACTAATCACCCCCATCCTTAAAAAGCCCACACTGGACTCCGCCAATTCTAACAACCCATCTTTTTACTCTTCAAACGTCTAGTTTACAACTGACTGAGCGACCATCTGACTAAGAACTACCTTCTTAATCCCCTTCAGTCTGGATTTGGCCCTTAACACTCCACAGAATCTGCTCTCCTTAAACTCACAAACAACCTACTAACCACTAAAACCAACAGACACTATTCTCTACTACTCCTCCTGGACCTCTCTACTGCCTTTGACACAGTGGATCACCACCTCAACCTCCAAAAAACTCTACTCCTTTGGTTACCGTGACTATACTCTTCACTGGTTCTCATCCTACCCATCCTACCGCACCTTCAGTGTCACTTACAACCATACTTCCTCCTCTCTTCTTACTTTCTCCGTCGGGGTCCCCCAAGGTTCTGTTCTCTCCTTTTCTCAATCTGCACCTCCTTCCTGGGTTAGTTGATTGCCCCCCATAGTTTTCAATACCATTTCTATGCAGATGACACCCAAGTCTATCTCTCTACCCCTTTGCTCACTCCATCCGTCTTCTCACGCATCACCAACTTACTAACAGACATATCAGCCTGGGTGTCACACCACTTCCTCAAACTCAACCTATCCAAAACTGAGCTCATAATATTACCTCCCCCATGTGCCTCTGCTCCTGATTTCTCTGTCAAAATCAACGGTTCAACTATCAACCCGTCCCCCCATGCCAAGGTCCTAGGTATAATCCTGGACTCTGAATTATTCTTTCGGCCCCACATCCATTCACTGTCCAAAGCTTGCTGCCGCAACCTTCGCTACATCTCCAAAATACGCCCTTCCTAACCAATGATACAACAAAGCTTCTAATTCACTCCCTGGTTATCTCTCGCCACCACTACTGCAACTCCCTCCTCATTGGCTTACCTTTAAATAGGCTATCCCCCTTCAGTCCATCATGAATGCTGCTGCTAGGCTCATCCATCATACAAATTGTTCAGCGTCTGCTACCTATCTCTCCCAATCCCTGCACTGGCTTCTACTCACCCAACAAATTAAATTCAAGATACTAACAGTAACTTTCAAAGCTATCCACAACTTGCCCCCCAGTTACATAACTAACCTAGTCTCAAAATACCAATCAAATAGTCCATTCGATCCTCTTCAGCTCCTCTGTCACCTCGCCCCATGTCCACCTCCAGGACTTCTCAAGAGCCTCTGCCATCCTCTGGAACTCTCTACCCCATTACCTCTTGTATCTCTTGACCCTCCCTCTTAGATTGTAAGCTCTAATGAGTAGGTCCAACTGTATTAAATTGTATTGTAATTGTAGTGTCTGCCCTGTTGTAAAGCCTGCGCAAAGTGTCGGAGCTATATAAATCCAATATTATAATAATAATAATATCCAGGCCACATTGAGCTCTGTCGCTATAGGTTCATCTATCTACCTGTATACTCTGGGTGCAGGACCTGCCCACACACGACCAGACGTTGCTGGCGCACTAGGTCCGGCGGAAATACCCGCCGGACTATGGCGGGAGTCCGCCGGACTTTTGAAATGAACGGACCTGCCCACACATGGGGAAAAGTCCATTTATTTTGTACGTGGCTCCAGGTAGACGGGACTAGCGCAGGAAGTCCAGCAGACCTCCGCTGCAAAGTCCTGTACGCTGCATTAGTGAACACACAGGGCCAAATAAATATTTGACAGTGTCTCTTTACTAGACCTTTGTAAGAAAACCATCCCACTTTTCACAATCACGCCTTATTCATGTCATATTCATATTCTAGAGCAACTATTTTCAAGGATGAAGCACACAAAGAGCAAAAGTAGAACCAAAATATCTCATGAGCACCTTGAGAATTTATTGAGAATTGCTACTCCATTCATCCAACCAGAAATGAATGTGTTAGTCAAAAACAATGTCAAATATCACACTCGTTTTATGTTGCCCTCTAAATTTTACAATAAAAAATATTGCAAAACAATGAATCAAATAGGTACATTATGTATATCAGTGATCGTTAACTTGTGATTTGCATTACTTTTTCTGTTCATCAGTTACTGTTATGCCTCGTACACACGATCGGACTATCCGGTGGACTTAGTCGATGGAGGCGGCGAGATTGACTTCCTTCTCTAGTCCCGTCGTACCTGAAGTCACGTTCAAAATGAACGGACTTTAGTCTGTGTGTGGGCAAGTCCATTCATTTGGAAAGTCCGGCGGACCACCATACAGACGAGCGGATTGTCCACTCGAAAGCCGAGTCCAGTGGACTATTTTGAGTCATGTCTTCTTTCTAAGTCCGCCGGACTTTTGGGAAGAAAAAGTCAGCCGGGGCCCACACACGATCAAATTGACTAAGTCCGCCGCATAGTCCGATCGTGTGTGCGCGGCATTAGTGTATTTTATGTGTGGCCCAAGACAATGTCTCCTTTTCCAATGTGGCCCAGGAAGGTCAAAATATTGGACACCCTTGAGCTATACCATGACCTGGATAAATGAGAACCATCACAAATCTATCCCTAGGTCTCACACAGATCGCTATCCTGTATGTGGATCGGGTAGAGTCCAATGTGTTCAGCAAATGCACCAGAAAATTGACCAAATATGATTGGCTTGGTTGAAACTAAAGCAGGCCATAGATTGACTGAGACATTTTTTCCAACATGCCTGTTGCACAGACGTCGATCATTAGATCGATTTCTGTCAAACAAGAGCAGCCATACATAAATCAAAATTTGGCCATTCCCTGCTGAACTGGACGAATTTCGATCCATCTATGGTCAGCTTAAAGAGGAGCTCCAGGCTTCCCCAAAAAATTAAGTTAGCAGCTACATATACTGTAGCTCCTGATTTTTAAAATAAGGTCACTTACCTGTCCAGGGATCCAACGATGACTCCACCTGAGGCCAATTCTTCAATCAGCTTCGGGTGCAGGAGCTGGCATCTCAAGTAAGGGAAACAGGCAGTAAAGCCGCGGTTTCCTACTGTGTATGCGCGCGCCATGCTGCGTCTTGTGAATGGCGCATTTGACCAGAAGTGGGAAACCAGGTACCCGCCCCCATCCCCCCCCCCCACACACACAATTAAGTGCCAAATTTGGCAGTGGAGGGGGGCAGGATCCACTTTAAGTATTCTTCTAGGTACAAGGCCAGTTTTCTTTTTTAAACCTAGAAGCAAACAGGCCCATTCATGGAACATGTGGAGAGTGGGATGGCAAGAAAGCAGGCAGGTGGGCGGCAGACAGAGAAGGTTGGTTACATTTTGAAAAACAAAATGTGGAAATATTCTGGTTTAGCATCTATTTTAATACATCTCTTCTTTAGGTAAAACAAGTCTTACATCTGTGTTCATTATGCAGTGAAGAAGGTAATCCTATTTGCCTTGACAGCCTTCCTTCCGTGCACAACGCAAATCCATGGTGGTGATGATAGCAGCCAGGAAATATAGGGTTAATCACCCAGCCTTTACATACAAGTCGCAGCAGCGATGGATGCATTAAGTCCATGTGATCACGCCTCAACAGGCCTCAAGCCTGAGGCTTTTTATTCTATCCTGAGCTTTATCCCGGTGTTCAAGCTGCAACACGTTCTCCTGGAATACAGGAGCTTGGTGGCTCTAGATATGCTGGTCTAAGTACAGGTGTTTAAATAATTTCTCTCCCTGTAGATTTGTGACTGACACAGAACACGCTCAGCTTGTTAAATGGCTATACAGCTAAACGTGACTCTACTCATGTGGTTGGCTTACACAAGGTCTGCACCCCTTTTACCCGAGTATTATTCTCCACAATTTTTTTATTGTGCATTAAAAAAAGAAAACAAATAAAATTAGAAAAAAATTTGTTATCTGCCAATAGAACCAAAAAGTGCATTCTATGCATCCAAAAATATACCAAAGCAAATCATTATTCAACCGAAAAAATTATGTCAAAGCAATAGCTCCAAGGCCAATAATAAATAACGCGTTATCTCCTCCGATTCCGCAACATATCTGGTTGACGAACGGCCATTCAGAAACAAACTGAAAAGTGCGAAATGAAAAGTGCGAATCAACACTCAAACTTCTACTAACACGAAATTAGGAGAAGGCACCCAAAGGATGGCACTAAAGAGCTGAAAAACAACATAGTACGTCGCTACGTTTGTATTTGTTGGCCAACAATTGTGTGCCGTGTGTATGCAAGACAAGTTTGGGTCAACGCCCCTTTGGACAAAAGTCCACGGTTTTGTTGGCCAACAATCCGATCATGTGTATGAGGCTTTAGTTGCATTCATCCCTGACAGTAACTTAAGTGCCAAACTTCTGAAGCTTTATAGTTCTAGTTTCATACAGTGAAAGACAGGGGATCTCTAGGCTTCTCCCTCATTCATTCATAAAACACCTGGTATTCTTCTCATAGAATACAAGGTGATCTGTGATTGCAACATTCATCCACCCCTCCCCCCCCCCCTCCTCACAGAATGCTTTGTACTCTATGGAAAGAATACAAGACATCTTATGAGTGCATGAGCTGGAGTGAGAGCGACCTACTGTCCTTCACTGTATGAGGGCGCTAAATGTAGAGTGCCAGCTCTAGAAGTTCAGGGTGTACTGTACTGTCAATGATGAATGAAACTAAAAAGTCTGAATAATGTAACATACATCTATCTGTTAGCAGGGCCCTGGTCAACGCTACCAAATGGCCATGCCAGCCAGGGGCCCCTCCCACTATCCCCCTGTGCAAAAATGGCACAGGGTACATGCACATCTGCATGTCACATTTTCCATGCCTGATGCCCACCTCCCGAAATAAGAAATATCCACATGTTTAAGGTTTTTACTGTAACAGACAAATAATGAACAGTTCTTTAACAATTCAACCTTCACCTACACCCTTTAAGAACCGACACCCAAGGTTCTGCAAATATGCATTAGCAATGGATTTCTGCCCAATTCTTCCATAGTCCACACTGTAGGTCCCACATAAGTAGGTTCTCGATCCGAGCTTGTTATGGGCCACTCCTAAAGCCTGGTTCACCCCTATGCATTTTTTAACGCGTTTTCAGTTTTGCAGAAACATACTACAGTCCATATAACATGGTTTCCTCTGGATGTAGTTTGCATCTGTGCATATGGAAAGGGCCAGGGACTTTTTTTCCTGGTTTTTGGTTCCATAGACTTCAATGGATGAAAAGCATGTATTGAAAAATGCAAAATGCACCTGCAATATGTAATCTACCACCTGCATAAGTGTGAATCAGGCCTGAAGGGTTCTCTTCCTGAGGCTACAGGCTTATATTGCAGTATATCAATGGAAGCCTCTTCCCCGTACAGTTAGCCCCAGGCTCTTCCACTCAAGATTATAAAGGACAGACTAATGACAGACTAGCCCAACCCACTATGTTCCCCCAGGGAAGCGGTTTCCCTAAAAGGGGTACTAACCCATTTACACGATTGGTACATACATAATTAGAGGTTCAAAGCAAATATTTCCCCAGAGTTCAGCTTTAAGATAACACCCATCTTTTCCCAGGGCCACCAATCAGTGTAGCACCATGGCACACTTTATGTGGTGCACTTTAAGTACACAGAAATCTGTCTCTACCATGAAAGGACTCTTTGGTTGGGTTTAACATCCAGGCCAAAAATATCTACTCCTCCCCTGCTGCTAATCATTCTTTGTACCATGTAGAACTTATCTTCACACCTTATCCTCCTTGTTATCTGTTTTACTAAAAGAATTGCTAAACCTAACGTACGTACTCAACTAGAGGAATGAATATTAGCTTTGTGTCTCTTGTTTAAGCAATGTTAATCAGACCCAGATGGTATCTTAGTATTATCTCCTAACGTCCAATGTTGCGCATTAGTCCTTCCTGTGGAAGTTAAATAATATGTAATCTAAAAACGCACAATGCTGTATTATTGGTCCTGTATACAGTCGCGCCATGATGGACTTCAACACACAAAAGAGAAGTGAAATGTGAAGAAAAGTGAACCGGACATGATACTGTTGTGTACAGCGAGGGGACTTTAAATTATATAGCGTTCAAACCATTAAATGTTTTAAATAATTTGATAACAATTGAGCTTCTCATGACTAGCAAAAAAGGCTTTTTCTTTAGAACCCTTATTTCATCTTCATAGACTATCGCTAATGCCGTGTAAACACGGTCGGACTTTCCAGCAGAAAAAGTCAGTTGGAATCATTTCATCGGATATTCCAATCGTGTGTGGGTTTCAGCAGACTTTTTTTTTTTTTTTAATTCTGACGGACCTAGAATGTCTTAAATCTTTCTGACGGAATCAATTCCTATCGGAAAAACCGTTCGTCTGTATGCTATTCCGACGGACCAAAAACGACACAAGGGCATCTATTGGCTACTGGCAATTGAACTTCCTTTTTCTAGTCCTGTCATACGTGTTGTACGTCACTGAGTTCTAAACGATCGGACTTTGGTGTGATCGTGTGTAGGCAAGTCCGTTTCAGTGTAACTTTGTTGGAACGCCATCGGAAAAACCGTCAGAGTTTTTTTCTGACTGAAAAAATGGTCGTGTGTACGCGGCATTACTATACTGGACTGCCTCTATCTCTGTAAAAATTAGATAGATATTAGCATAGGAGTTGGACCTATCAGATGATTTAGATCTGTGGCTGCAACAAAAAAAAAGCTGCTGTCTGAGATTAAAGGTGTAAAGCTGGCCATAGATGGAGTAATTATTTCCTGCAACCTGAAAGAGAATCCTTTGATTCCCCTATCAACATTGCCTATACATAGTTAGAATCTTGGCCAGTCCCTACTGAACCAGTCGAGATTTGAACCGTCTATGGCTGGCTTTAGTTTGCTACGGCAGTTGAAGGCTTAGAACCTCTGCCAGGGTTTTATGGCTGCCTGTGGAAGGGAAATTTAGGTTCCGGATCGAACATGAAGTGACACACATGCCCGTGGATCTCTGGCCGCATCAAAACTGAGCACAAAATTTTCTCCAATGAGGGCACATTCAGCAACAACAACTTACCATAAACTCGAACCTTTAACTACTTTACTAAAAACTAGAAAACAAAATTTGGCTAAACTTGGACTTTAAATTAGCAATCCAAATATATATTACTGTTAAAGAAAAACAATTTTCAAGGTTCCGGAAGCAGTCTTTTAAAGCAACCTTTCTCAACATTTTTTTACTGCTGAGGAAACCTTAAAGTAGTTTTCATGTCTCTGGGAACTCCTGCTACAACCAAATAATTGGATATCAGTGGGAAGAAGGCTCCTTACATAGATGGGCAGTGGGAAGACTGCTCTATACATAGGTAGGCAGTGGGAAGACTGCTCTATACATAGGTAGGCAGTGACAAGAATGCTCCTTACATATATAGGCAGTAGAAAGAATGCTCCTTACATAGGTGGGCAGTGGGAAGAATGCTCCTTAAATAGGTGGGCAGTGCCTTAAATAGGTGGCCAGTGAGAATGCTCCTTACGTAGGTGGGCAGTGGGAAAAAATGCTCCCTACATAGGTGGGCAGTGGGAGAAGAATGCTTCCTACATAGCTAGGCAGTAGGAAGAATGCTCCTTACATACTGCAGGTGGGCAGTGGGAAGAATGCTTCTTATATAGGTGAGCAGTGGGAAGAATGCTCCTTAAATAGGTGGGCATTGAGAAGAATGCTCCTTACATAGGTAGGCAGTGGGATAAATGCTTCTTACATAGGTGAGCAGTGGGAAGAATGCTCCTTAAATAGGTGGGCAATGAGAAGAATGCTCCTTACATAGGTGGGCAGTGGGAGAAGAATGCTTCCTACATAGCTAGGCAGTAGGAAGAATGCTCCTTACATACTGTAGGTGGGCAGTGGGAAGAATGCTCCTTACATAAGTGGGCAGTGGGAAGAATGCTCCTTACATAAGTGAGCAGTGCGAAGAATGTTCCTTACATAGGTGGGCGGTGGGAGAAGAATGCTTCCTACATAGCTGGGCAGTAGGAAGAATGCTCCTTACATAGGTGGGCAGTGGGAAGAATGGTCCTTACATAGATGATAGGCAGATGGAAGAATGCTCCTTACATAGGTGGGCAATGAGGAGAATGATCCTTACATAGGTGGGCAGTGAGAAGAATGCTCCTTACATAGGTGAGCAGTGGGAAGAATGCTCCTTACATAGGTGGGCAGTGGGAAAAAATGTTCCCTACATAGGCGGGCAGTGGGAAGAATGCTCCTTACATAGGTGGGCGGCGGGAGAAGAATGCTTCCTACATAGCTGGGCAGTAGGAAGAATGCTCCTTACATAGGTGGGCAGTGGGAAGAATGGTCCTTACATAGATGATAGGCAGATGGAAGAATGCTCCTTACATAGGTGGGCAATGAGGAGAATGCTCCTTACATAGGTGGGCAGTGGGAAGAATGCTCCTTACATAGGTGGACAGTGGGAAAAAATGTTCCCTACATAGGTGGGCAGTGGGAGACGAATGCTTCCTACATAGCTAGGCAGTAGGAACAAGGCTCCTTACATACTGTAGGTGCTCCTTACATTGGTGGGCAGTGGGAAGAATGCTCCTTACATAGATGATAGGCAGATGGAAGAATGCTCCTTACATAGGTGAGCAGTGGGAAGAATGCTCCTTACATAGGTGGGCAGTGAGAAGAATGCTCCTTACATAAGTAGGCAGTGGGAAAAAATGCTCCCTACATAGGTGGGCAGTGGGAGAAGAATGCTTCCTACATAGCTAGTCAGTAAGAAGAATGTTCCTTACATACTGTAGGTGGGCAGCGGGAAGAATGCTCCTTACATAGGTGAGCAGTGCGAACAATGCTTCTTACACAGGTGGCCAGTGGGGAGAATGCTCCTTACGTAAGTGGGCAGTGGGATGAATGTTCCTTACATAGGTGGGCAGTAGGAAGAATACTTCAAATTATTAAATGTTTTAAAGAATTTGATAACATTTGAGCTTCTCATGACTAGCAAAAAGGCTTTTTCTTTAGAACACTTAGTTCATCTTCATAGACTATCGCTAACTGTACTGGACAGCCTCTATCTTTGTAAGAAGTAGATAGATATTAGCATAGCAGTTGGACCTATCAGATGAGTTAGATCTGTGGTTGCAAAAAGAAAAGCTGCTGTCTGGATGAGATTAAAGGGCAGTGGGAAGAATGCTCCAGTCCTTACATAGGTGGGCAGCATTTTTCCTACTGCCCACTTATGTAAGGAGCATTATTCCCACAGCCCACCTTTGTAAGGAGCATTCCTCCCACAGCCCACCTTTGTAAGGCGCATGCTTCCCACTGCCCATATATGTAAGGAGCATTCTTCCCATTGCCCACCTATGTAAGGCGCATGCTTCCCACTGCCCATATATGTAAGGAGCATTCTTCCCACTGTCCATATATGTAAGGAGCATTCTTCCCATTGCCCACCTATGTAAGGCGCATGCTTCCCATTGCCCACCTATGTAAGGCGCATGCTTCCCACTGCCCATATATGTAAGGAGCATTCTTCCCACTGCCCACCTATGTAAGGATCATTACCCAGTAGGGAAGGGGCCAGAACCAGGGATCCATTTTTGAAATGGAATCTTTTTTTTCCCCAGGTATGCCTATTGTGCAACTTATTATAACAACTAATTTGACACCTTCCAGCGGAATCCATACAGTTCCTGCATCCAGTACTTCCAGCTTAGCAGTGTGGGCTTATGTTATTTATATCTCTGGACTAAGGAAGCACCAGAGTCTGCGTGGCTCTGACATCACTTGTGTATCCAGGAGGTAAATCTAGGTTAGTCACGTATGAAAACAAACACTGGATCTGAAAAAACTCCATGCTGGTTACTGCAGGGGATAAAAGAACAAGTAGATACGTATAGGAGCGCAGCTCGCTCATTCCACCCCAGCTCTGTTCTCTGCAACTGACACTCCTCATATTTCCAGAGAACTCACACATGCTGTCATGTAGGTGTAAAATACCTTGATAAGGAGATAAGGGACCCAATGTGGAAATTCTTTCTAATAAGGTGGATCATGTGATTTAAAGGGAATCTGTCAGGACAGAAATAAAGAAGCTTTCCCTGCTGTCTTGTGCCTGCTCCAAGCTGTCATCCTCATCTCCATGTCCTGAAACAAGTGTGTTCTCTGCACTACTCCAGTGGCACGCAACAGGGATTATTTACTAGAGGCAAATAGGCTCTTCACTTTGCAATGGAATGTTCACTTAGCTAAGTGAAGGTGGTGAAAATTTACTTAGCATAGAACACCCAATCACATGCAACAAAAAAAAAAAAAAAAGGATTTTTGCTTGCATGTGATTGGACTACAGACGTCAATAGAACTTCACTTCATTCACAAAGACCCCTTTCACACAGAGGCAGTTTGCATGCTATTTAGTGCTAGAAATTGCACCTGTAAAGTGCATGAAAACTGCCTCCCATTCATTGCAATGGGTGTTTCACAACCGGACGGTGCGCTTGCGGGACGTTAGAAAAAGTCCTGCAAGCAGCATCTTTGTAGTGGTTTGGGAATGCCCCTGCCTATTGCAATGAATGGGCAGTGTTTCCAAAGCTCCCAAAAAGAACTTCAGAAAAGTCCGGAAAAATGGGAGTTTTTAACCCCTTCTTTTATGTTAAAAGTGCCCTGCTAGCGGCCGAAAAGCAGTGCCAAAGCACCCTAAACAGTGGTAAAGCCCCGCTGCGTGTTAAAGCTCAAGTAAATATGATATACAAACTAGGGCTGTGGAAATTAAAGATTAATTCCTCGATTAATCGATTAATTTTTTTGATCGATAAAAATTCTTTTGATCGGTACTCATCTCTCCGCCGGCTTCTGGGTCTTCAGGGAGTTCCGTCGGAGATCCGGTGACATCATGAACATCAACGTCACTGGACTCCTCCCCCCTTCCCCAAGTGCCTCTGTCTGCTAATGAAGGGAAGGGAAGAGGAGTCCTGTGACGTTGAAGTTCTGATTGAACGTAACGCGTACGGGGAGGAGTTACGCATGACGTCCCCCTCTGCTGCCCTACGGAACTAACACGATTATCGGCTTTACATGCTGTGTTTTTATCATCTTTATGTAAGTAGTTTGTGTTTGAACACAAAAATTAAATCTTATACTTAACCCCCCTGGCGGTATTCCCGAGTCTGGTTCGGGGTGGAAGTTTTATGCCAAAAGCGGTAACCCCGAGCCAGACTAGGGACCACATCGCTGAATTCAGGAGGAGGTTTACTTACCTTATCCCTTGGATCCAGCGATGTCCCCCTGCTGCACGAGCGGCTCGTCCTGCGCTGGATTCATCACGGAGCCAATCTCCGTTCCCTGCGAGCGTTGCGACGCCCGGGGACGGAGAACGGCGCCAAATTCAAAAAGTGAAACACACACATTACATACAGTATAATGTAATCTTACAGATTAAATTGCTGTATGTAATAATTTCACCTCCCCTTTGTCCCTAGTGGTCTGCCCAGTGTCCTGCATGCAGTTTTATATTATAAAAACTGTTCTTTATGCCTGGAAACTGGAGATTGTCCATAGCAACCAAAACTGTCCCTTTACATCAAAAATGAGCTAGAAAACAGTGATAATAAATTGGAATCACTCGCAGAATTGAGCGGTATCGATTTATGGGGAGATCCGTCATCAAATATTGAAAAGTAATGACAGTGACAATTCTGCAACTGAGCAAATTTCTGTGTTTTTGATTTGATTACATTATTGAATAATTTTTATTATTGTTATATTATTATTTGGTATAATTATTTATAGTTATTTATTATATTATAATTTATGATTTCATTTTTCAAACTTTATCATACCCGGGATGTCTGCTAGACTCTGGTTTGGACAGATTTAAGTGAGTTATTCCTAAGAATTACAGGACTACAATATAAAACGCCAAATTTTCATGCAAAATAATTGTACCGCTTTCAGCACCTAAAATCTGAAATAATCAGGGAGGTTAAGCGGTGAGCACTTAGATCTCTTCATTCTACCCATGACCTGGCATCTTTGCTAAGATCTAAGGAGACGTGAGAGAAGTTTATGGTCCGTGTTAACCCATTTGATACCCGCTTGCATGACCACAGGTGTCCATGCCATAAGGTGAGAGTGATTAGTTAGACCGGAGGTGGAGGGATTGTCACGCTACTGTGGAAAAAAAAATGACTTGCGTCAGTGCTACAGTTTGAATTTAAAACTTATTTGTGTGAACTGTGAAGTTAAGTCATGGATTGTGGAAACGAAATAGTGTCGGGTGATTGTATATAGTGTATACCACATTTACCACTGCCTAATGCAGAGTTGCAATGCAAGGAGATCAGCTTAAAGTAGTTGGATCTGTATGTGCGTTAAAATTAATCGACATTAGTCGATTAATTGATTAAAAAAAAAATAGATTAATCGAACATGAAAATTTTAATCAGTAACAGCCCTATTTTAAACCCAATGAAGGGGCCGCGGCCCAAACTTTTCCACAATCCTTGTTGTTTGTTTTATGTTATATTTTAGGTATGTTACTATAGTATGATGGGTGTTAACGGAGTCTACAATCCCATGCAAAAGCTGCCTGGTGGTGTAGTCATACTTTACTTGCTGCATTCCAAAAGTTTGAGTTTGAGAATTACTTTTAGGATTCATTCACATGGGCATACTATAATGTATGCCCATGCAAGGGCTGTGTGTACCCGCAGGTGGGGTGCACAGGTGTTCCATGCATCCTCACGCAGGCAGTCCCATTCACGTCCATTGGGACGCAGCGGTTGCATGGACAAAGCTGCTGCTCTGAATTTGACTTCAGGGCCATGCTCCCACACCCGCACAGATGGGAGTAGAAGTCTGTGTAGTCGCGTTGTCCCAATTGGCATGAATAGGACTGCCTGCACAGGTAGGCAAGGGATACCTGTGTATCCCCATGCAAGCAAACACCACCCTGGCATAGGTGTATTCTGTAGTACACCTGTGTGAACAAGGCCCTAGTCCTTGTTGTGTTTGAAGACATGCAGATCCTTCCTTATACATTCCTTCCTTCCTTATACATACCTGTGAGCCAACTATGGATCTGTGTTATTTGCCACACACCCCTTTAATAAGTAGTAAACACTGTTATGTAAAACATTGTTATGTGAATCCCCATAAATTCCATCAAAAAAATGTTTTTGCGTAAAACAATGCAACTTTTTCAACAGTTCTTAAAAATCTCTGAAATAAAAAGTTAGGTATGTAACAATCTCCTTTTAGCTTTTTCAGTCATGCTTTGTATTTGTTATTGACATAAAGACAAGTCAATGGGGCTACTCATCTACTAAACATACAAAAATGGTAAGTACTGTACTACAAGAATAGCATTAAGAAATGTTCCTTCGCTGACATTTAAAGCTTTCATTACTTAAACGCTTTCTCTTTCGTAAATGTAAATACTGCACTTTAAAATGCTCCTATGTGCAAGCTGCCAATATCATTTAAGTGCTACATATGGAATTCAACTTTTTCTATGAGCAAACAGTGCTCAGTGGAGTTCACAGTGACTATATAGACTGGTAATGAGGCTTGAAGGCTAAGGGGGTTATTTACGAAAGGCATATCCACTTTGCACTACAAGTGCACTGCAAGTGCCTCACCTCTATACCCCCCTGCTCTTCTGCCCCACCTCTGTACCCCCCTGCTCTGCTGCCCCTCCTCTGTACCCCCTGCTCATCTGCCCCTCCTCTGTACTTCCCTGCTCTTCTGCCCCACCTCTGTAACCCCCCTGCTCATCTGTCACCTCCCTTTCACATCTGTCCCAACACTGTAACCCCCTGCTCACCTGCCCTATCACTGTGCTGTGCTCTTCTGTCTCACAACTGAACCCCTTTCTCATCTCTCCCGCCACTGTACCTCCGGCACTTCTGCCAAACCACTGTACCCCCTGAACCTCTGCTCCACTGTTGTACCCTGTTCTTCTGTCCCACCACTGAATCCCCTTCTCATTACTACCACCACTGTAACCCCCTTTCTCATCTGTCTCACCTCTTTACCTCCTGCTCTCCTGCTCCACCACTATAACCCCCTGCTTATTTGTCCCACCGATGTACCTCCTTTATCCTCTGCCCTGCCACTGTACCCCCCTGCACAACTGCCCCACCTCTTTACCCCCTCCTCTTCTGCCCTACCAGTGTAACCTCCTGCTCATCTGTACCACCACTATAACCCCCTTATCATCTGGCCCATCACTGAACCCCCCTGCTTCTCTGTCCTACCACTGCAACCTCCTTCTCATCTGGCACAACACTGAACCCTCCCTGCTCATCTGCCCCATCACTGTAACTCACTTGCTCTTCTCTCGCACCTCTGAACCATCTTCTCATCTCTTCCACCACTGTAACTCCCTGCTCATCTGCCCCACCGCTGTAACCTCCTACTCATCTGCTCCACTACTGTACCCTCTTCTCATCTATGATATGCGCGATATGCAGAGTGGCACAAGGTAGCAGACATGAGAAACATCTACCTGTCCTGGCACATTCATCCCCACTGATCCACCTTTTGCATCCTGCCCATGTGCTTGTATATGATGTATGGGATGTATGTGATGTATGTGATGTCACATACAAGCATCTGGAATGGATGCACAATGATGAGCTCAGGTCAGGGGCATTTTCTGAAAGCAGTGGGCCTGTGTGCAACATCAAACCCCCCGCAGCTGAGAAAAAGTGTCGTGCCGAGCGCCGCAGCAAAACTGTGTGTGACTTTCATTGAATACTGTCTGTGGCTTAAAGGGACACAGAGTGCAGGGGTTCAGTAGTAAGTGACACAAAGTTCAGGGGTCAGGTGTAAGTGACGCAGAGTTCAGAGGTTGGGAGTAGGTGATGTAGAGGTTGGTAGTAGTAGATGATGCAGAGCTGAGGGGTCAGTAGTAAGTGACACATACACAAAAACGTGTGTGTGTGTGTGTGTGTGTGTGTGTGTGTGTGTGTGTGTGTGTGTGTGTGTGTGTGTGTGTGTGTATTTTTAATTTTTTTTCAACAGTTTCCAGAAGCTCAACAGTAATTCCACAAACTGTCACCTGATTGGGGTTTTCTCAATCACAGTGAAATCCCTTCTTTCTGAGATTTGTAGTGGCAACCAAGCGAGTCAGAAAAGTGTGCCATTGTGCCTTATAGATTGGTGAAAGCGAGTGATCGCAAAGGATGTTTTCTTGCCATACACATTTTCACACACTCCATCGGCTTCCTTTTTGGAAAAGGAAATTGGTCACTCCCTTGTCATTTAGGAACATGATATCTCAGCAGTGCAAAGTATCTTGGTGAATCTCAGCAGTGCCAAGTATCTTGGTGATGGAAGGCTTTACTATGCCAGGATCTCTGATTGCAGTTAGAGATGAACTTGGGTTCAGAGCAAGCCCAGGAGTTAACTATGGTATCATATGGAACATTTCCTTATTAGGTCAAGGTCACTGAGCAAACATGGCCATGTGGCCATATTAGGTCAATTATGTCATGACCATCCCTGCTTCTTAGTATATGTGCAGCTGTGGGGTGGGGAAGCTGCTGTCGATAGCTTATTGGCCCAGGAATGACTGCTAACTTCAAGGTTTGGAAACCAAACTCATCCCTTGTTACAGGACTGAACAGAGAATTGGTAGTTATATAATGCCCAGCATGGTCCTGTAGGTCCTGCTCTGTTCAGTCTTAATAGTGAAGTATGTCGACTCAGGGCCCCCAAGCCAGTATATCCTATTACTACTGGCGCAGGGAGGAAAATGCCTGCCTGCCCCCCAGGCCAGTCCACCCCTGTTAACATGTATGGGAAATGTAAGATCACTTCAAATTACATTTGATTTAGTAAGAAATCAGGCCAGTACAGAAAAGCAATGGAGTTAACAATGCTGTATTACATGGCAACCAATCAGATTATACTTTATTTACTTTAAGAAGATGATTGGCTACTGGTTGCAATTGGTTTCTTCAGTTTGCACAATGATCTTAGCCATATTAAAAATGAAAGGAGGGACATGTTCCTTTGGTCCATAGCAACCAATTAAATTCTTATTCAGAGTGCAAAAAATACTTTTAGAAGCTTTTTGATTGCAAAAATACTTTAGAAGAGAGTTCCTACAAAAGGCCTTAGAGTAGAGCTTCTTAACCAGGGTTCCCCCCAGATGTTATTAGAGACTCCTTGAGGGGGGAGCGGTAACAAATTGACCTCCTTCCTGATGTTGCCTGCACAGTTCTGGGGCCAACGTCCCCTGACAGTGTCAGTGATGTGGGACCAGTGGAGTCTCACCCCTCTTCCATCTGATAACCACTGATTTTTTTTAGCTGTCTATAAGTGTAACATTCTTCCTAAGGACCACTAATGTAAGGGGGCTCATCACCTACTGACCACCAATGTAAAGGGGAAACTACCTACTACTAACTAACCTAGAACAAGTATGCAGGATGTAAAATGTAAGTGAAGGCACATTCCAGACTTCAAATAACAAAGTATATACAGCATTGATGCTTTGACAATTGAATGAGGTGGAGTGTATTACTAGAAAGGGTTTTGGTAAAAGTGTGACATCTATTCTTTGTGCACAGCACAGGACTAGAATCCGAGGGCCTCAACAAGCACACAGAGGCTGATATGAAGACTAATACATGGATTTTTGGCCACTTTAACCAGTTATGGACTTTAAGCATATGCCTTTTGTCCAAAAAAGCCATATGATTACGCAGTGCCCAGTTTGTGCAACTTGCTGCTGCTTGGCGGTGGGGATCTGCTCTGTAGCACAGCAGCAACTGCAACCACTGCTGTATAAAATGGAGCTTCTGAAGCTTGAAGTAAAAGATCATGCTTCTTTTCTCGGGCCCCGCACTTCTTGCTCCTCCTCTTCGCCAAGTGCCCCCATAGGAAGCCACTTTCTATGGGTGCACTCGTGTGGGCTCATTCCCAAGCCCCACTGCCTGTGTCTGTCTACATACACAGGCAGCCCAGATCTTCCTCTTCTCGGGTCCCTCATCGGTGCTCCTGGTCCCTCCCTCCTGTTGAGTGCTCTCACATCAAACAGCTTATTATGGGGGCACTCGAGCCGAGCCACAGCTCCATGTGTCCATTCAGCCTCCTCATTGGCTGACTGACTTTGATTGACAGCAGTGGAAGCAAATGAGGAGGGGAGTCCTAGGCACCCAAGACACTCCTACAACATGGCTGGAACTAGATGGACCTCATGTAAGTACTAGGGGGCTGCTGCACACAGAAGGTTTTTTTATCGTAATGCAGAGAATGCATTAAGATAAAAAACCTCCTGCCTTTACAACCACTTTAAGGTAAAAAATATTCCTCTGCTTGTGGTGGCATAGTAAAGGTCATTGCAAACTCCTGCTTATAATAGAACACTCTAAAATCCGATCCAGTAGAGTCCAGGGAAGTGCAATTAGTGGACCTCCAGCTGTTACAGAACTACAAGTCCCATGAGGCATAGCAAGATTCTGACAGCCACAAGCATGACACCCAGAGGCAGAGGCATGATGGGACTTGTAGTTATGCAACAGCTGGAGGTGCGCTAATTGCATATCCCTCCAGTAGACCTTAACCTTCATCAAACATGCCTAACTTTCACTTATTTTGCCTCCCCCAAGAGATCTTGACCCTTGATATTTCCTCAATGCCCATGAAAAGAAACCTGGATTCAGGCTTTTGGTTCTCAGATGGACTATTGGTTTTGGTCTTATTTTGTTTTTTAATATTCACCTGCATTTTACTTACAGTTCTGAACTGATTGCATGACAGCTGCAGAAATGCATGCAAATATTCTATGACTGCAGGTCTTTAGCAAGTAGAGTTGTGTAAGAATTGGCACAAATATACCTATTGTAAATGGGGGTGTGTATATGTGTCAGCATGTTTCAAGGGCTAGGCCTTCTTCTCAAGAAAACACGTAAACTACGCCCCAGTGGATGAACAAAATTAAAGCTTTGGGGCTGAACTATGTTACAAGAACTTTTTAGTGTACTTTTGTGAATACTTGTATATTGGATTTTGGTTCTACGATAATGCACTAGGCCGGTGTTTTGTTTCTTGTTTTAGTTTGGTTTAACCCGATCTGAAGTGGACAGCAAGGTCAATGTAGAGTGGCAGTGGTCTATATCTCTGTTCAACAAGACTAAAAGCGGTAGTAAACTGCTGGGTTTTTTTTTTTCCCCCTAACCTGCAAGGTAATGACATAATGTGCTAGTATGCACTGTGTGACTGGCCGGAGCTGCAATATTGACACCCCCGTGCATGCGCACGGGAGCCGCCGCTTACAGCACAGGAAGTAATAGCCCAGGTGGCCGTTCCTTCAGAGTGCATGCGCCTGTGATGTCACTGACTTCATGTACAGTAATATCTCCTAAACGCTGCACCTTTAGGAAATATTTACCTTATATTAAAGTGATACTAAAGATTCCTTTTAAAAAAAATCAAAATAACAAATATATAATACTTACCTCCACTGTGCAGCTCGTTTTGCACAGAGTGGCCACGAACCTCATCTTCTGGGGTCCCTTGGCGGCTCTCTTGGCTCCTCCCAGCATCTGATAACCCCCTAGGAGAAGAGCTCTCCCGGGGGGTATTACCTTGCTGGCGTGCTCCTGACTCCAGCATTTGGCGGCCATAGACGCCAAATGCAGCACTTGGCCCCGACCCCCACGGCTGTGTCATTGGATTTTATTGACAGCAGCGGGAGCCAATGGCTGTGCTGCTATCAATCTATCCAATCAACAGTCGAGAACCCCCTGGCCGAGAGACAGCGTGTCCCCGTGGGACAAATTGGAGGGTTCAGGTAAGTAAAACGGGGGGGCGGTCACTACCAGGTGTTTTTTCACCTTAATGCAGAGGATGCATTAAGGTGAAAAAACACTTACCTTTACAACCCCTTTAAGCTTTATTATAGACTTATAGGTATAGGTACAAGTTAGAGATGGGAGTTTACTACCACTTGAAGAAAAGCCTGCTCTGGGCCCATGCTTTGGACTCTTAGCTTTGAGGGCGTCACTCACTTGTAGTGCTGACAAGATTGTTTGTTTACGTGCCAGCATGTGTGTGAATGTATCTACTGTGTATAGGTGTGTATATGTGTCAGCATTTACATAACAGTATCTACTGTGTACGGGTGTGTACATACTGCATATGTCAAATACAGTAAATGCATATATTGCGTGAGGATCTGTACATTTGTCAGCCTGTATGTAAATATATCTACTCTAGATGGATTTGTATATACATCTACTGTACAGGGATATGTATATTTGTCAGCGGATACAGGCATACCCCACTTTTAAGTACACAATGGGGTTTCTTTACTAAAGCTGGAAAGTGCAAAATCAGGCTCACTTCTGCATAGAAACCAATGAGCTTCCAGGTTTTATTACCAAAGCTTAATTGAACAAGCTGAGGTTAGAAGCTCATTGGTTTCTATGCAGAAGTGAGCCTGATTTTGCAGCTTTAGTAAATAAACCCCATTGTGTACTTAAAAGTGGAGTATGCCTGTATAAGACTCAATGCACACTTGTGTTTTTTTAAGCTAAAACAAACGCTATAAAAATGCTGGATAAAAAACGCTGGTAATAGCTTTTTGTAAGAGCGTTTTAGAAGCATTTAGCATTTTATTTGCTTTTTTGCAGTTCCGTAACCACTTCAGCCCCGGAAGCTATTATCCCTGTAATGACCAGGCCATTTTGCACTGTCTTACTTTAACTGACAATTGCGCAGTCGTGCGATTCTGTACCCAAATAAAATTTTTTCCCACAAATAGAGCTTTCTTTTGTGGTATTTGGTCACCTCTGTGGTTTTTATTTTTTTTGCACTAGTGCTTGCTAACTGTGTGGGGGATGGAATCACGGGATGAACACAGAGATCCGTGTCCCTGCTTAGCAGAAACACAAGATCATTAAAGGGGTTGTAAACCCTGGTGTTTTTTCACCTTAATGCATCCTATGCATTAAGGTGAAAAACACCTGGCAGTGACCGGCCCCGTTTTACTTACCTGAGCCCCGGAACTTGACCCAGCAGGGACGCGCTGTCTCTCTGCAGGGAGTTCTCGGCTCTTGATTGGATAGATTGATAGCAGTGCAGCCATTGGCTCCTGCTGCTGTCAATCAAATCCAATGACGCGGGCGCCAGGGGTGGGGTCAAGTCATAGATTCGGCGGCTATGGACGCCAAATGCTGGACTCAGGAGCGCACCCGCAAGGTAACCCCCTCAGGAGAGTGCTTATCCTAGGGGGTTATCTGATGTGGAGAGGAGCCACGAGACCCCAGAAGCGGAGGTTTTGGGGCCACTCTGTGCAAAATGAGCTGCACAGTGGAGGTAAGTATGACATGTTTATTTAAAAAAAACAACTAACCCTTGCAATCACTTTAAGTTCACAGCTGTCAGAACAGCGATCTGCTTTGTTTACATCAGCAAACTGACGCTCCACCTCTCTGGGGAGCGATCGTGGGTGGCTGGTAGACCAATCAGCGCACGCTGGCTATTGCATGAAATTACATACAGGTATGTTGTTTCACACAATAGAACCAAACTGCCGCAGTATATGTACCGTGGCTGGTTGGCAAGTGGTTGAAAAAAAGGAAAAAGGATCAAAAACCGTTATAAGGAGCGTTTAGGAGCGTTTCTGCTGGAAAAAAAACTCTACGAGAAACTTTACAAAAACAATTTTTTTCTACTCCTAGATGCTGAAGCTCAAAAAATGCTAATAGTCTAAAGTAGTGTGCATGGACACATAGGGGGTTATTTACTAAAGGCAAATCCACTTTGTACTACAAGTGCACTTGAAAGTGCATTTGAAAGTGCAGTCACTGTAGATCTGAGGGTGAGATCTGAAATGAAGGGAAGCTCTGCTGATTTTATTATACAATCATGTACAAGCTAAAATGATGTTTTTTATTTTCCTTGCATGTCCCCCTCAGATCTACAGCGACTGCACTTCCAAGTGCACTTGCATTGCACTTGTACTGCAAAGTGGATTTGCCTTTAGTTAGTAAATAACCCCCCTAGGATAACACGATTTAGCTTCTAGGAGCAGAAAAAGAAATGCTACTACTAGCTTCTAGAAGCTTAAAAAAAAAACGCTAGTGTGCATGGAGCCTAAATGTATATATTTATGAGTGTATACAGAGGGGTTGATTTACTAAAGGCAAATCCACTCTGCACCACAAGTGCACTGCCAGTGCACTGGGAAGTTCACTGGCAGTGCACTGGGAAGTTCACTGGCAGTGCACTGGGAAGTTCACTGGCAGTGCACTTGGAAGTGCAGTCGCTGTAGATCTGAAGGGAAGATCTGAAAAGAGGGGAAGCTCTGCTGATTTTACCATCCAATCATGTGCAAGATAAAATGCTGTTTTTTATTTTCCTTGCATGTCCCCCTCGGATCGACAGCGACTGCACTTCCAAGTGCACTTGCATTGCACTTGTAGTGCAAAGGGGTTTTGCCTTTCGTTAAAAAAAAAACCCCATAGTACAACGTTTTGGAGACAAGCAGGACCTATTTGTCAGGCATGCCTGATTAAGGGGTCCTGCACGGCTCCAAAATATTGCACTATGTCTTCTGTGATGGATCATTCTTCAGTAAAAGATTTGGACATAACTGGCGATCCCTGGTGTGCTGGAAAAATCTTTCATGATCTGTGATGTTTCCAGTTCCAGCTGGTTGTTACTACAGCACCTGCTACTCCTAAAGCCTTATCCAGGAAAGTGTCCGATGGGAATATCAATACTTCTCCACCGGGGACATTTCTCCTAACATCCAGCGCCAATAACAAGCATCCCTGAGTTAGAGCGTTAGGCACCTTTCACACAGGCCATCAGCTGACGGATGAAAAACGAATGGCAATACATTTCTATGGGCAAATGGATGATCGTCCATTCAGGTCCCTTTTTTAAATGGAACAAGGCTCCGTCCAGACCAGTGCATACAGACCAGAATGCTTTTGCATTGGTTTGTATGAGCCAGCAGCATCCTAACAACCAGTGAATCTGTGAACCAGTGCCCGAGCATATAAAGAGGCTTTTCTTATCGTTCAAACTGCATCTCTTAGCAACTACAGACAGGACCTGATGACAGGAAGATCGGTGCTACCCCAAACGACTGAACGGCTGACATGTTTCAGGGGCGCACCCCTTTCCTCAGAGCCTAGGCGGTCAGAAAATTGTCCAGATTCAAGCCCAATTAGTCATTTTCCCTCCCCGGTGACTAGTGTTACAAGGTCTCGGGTGTGAATGGGGAGCAGGTGTGTTAAATTTGATGTTCTCGCTCTCACTCTCTCATACTGGTCACTGGAAGTTCAACATGGCATCTCATGGCAAAGAACTCTCTGAGGATCTGAAAAGAAAAATCGTTGCTCTACATAAAGATGACCTAGGCTATAAGAAGATTGCCAAGAACCTGAAACTGAGCTGCAGCACGGTGGTCAAGACCATACAAAGGTTTAACAGGACAAGTTCCACTCAGAACAGGCCTTGCCATGGTTTTTTTGGCAAGCGCTTTCATGAATTTTTCTCTTTCATCCACATCCAGGTAGATTATCTACAGTGCCATGGCCTGTAAACTTCTTGACAATGTTGTGCACAGTGGACACAGGAACATTAATGCCCCGTACACACGATCGGACATTAATCAGACATTCCGACAACAAAATCCATGGGATTTTTTTCAGACAAATGTTGCCTCAAACTTGTCTTGCATACACACAGTCACACAATGTTGTCGGAAATTCCGAACGTCAAGAACGCGGTGACATACAATGAGCCGAGAAAATGTAAGTGGAAGAGCCAGTGTGGCTCTACTGCTTGATTCCGAGCATGCGTAGAACTTTGTGCATTGGAATTGTGTACACATGATTGGAATTTTCGACAACGGATTTTCTTGTTGGAAAAATTTGAGATCCAGATCCCAGACCTCAAATTTTGTGTGTCGGAAATTCCGATGGAAAATGTCCAATGGAGCCTAAATACGGTCAGAATTTCCGACAAAAAGCTCCCATCAAACATTTTCCGTCAGAAAATCCGACCGCGTGTACGTGGCATAAGAACTCTGGAGATTGACTTATAACCTTGAGATTGTCCATGCTATTCCACAAATCCTCAGACAATTCTTTGCTGCTCTTTTCCTTCTCCATGCTCCGTGTGGTACACAGAGACACACAACAGAAAGGTTGAGTCAATTTTTCACCATTTTAATTGGTTGCTGGTGCAATTTCTATATCGTCAGCACCTGTTAATTGATACAGGTGAGTTTAACTGCAAATTACAGGAGCATCACAGACTTTGAATGCAATGATTTATTACAATTTTGAGAAGGTGCCAATAATTTTGCCCAGTCCATTTTTGGAGTCTTTTGTGGAATGTGCCAGGTTTGGCTTTTTGTTTCTCCACAATTTTGTGTCACACAAGTTCAAACAAAAGAAATAAACATGAGAATGCCTAAACATTTGTAATTGCAACAATTTTCTGGGCGAAGTGGTGCATTACCTGACAGAAATGCATGGTGTCAATATTTTTGGCCATGACTGTATATTTAACCACTTCCGGACCGCCCACCATCGTTATACGTTGGCTGTTTGAAGAGAAGTATCGTTGTTATTGGAGCAGCTAGCTGTCATAACCCTGGTATCCTCTTCTTCAGTGAGAGGTCCGGTTTAAGATAAAAGTGGTCTCTGCAGCGGATTCGCCGCTAGATCACTTTTATCGATGGCTGGAGAGGGCCCCCCCTTCCACCACTTACCGTTGCCCTCTGCCACTTACCAGAGCTTTGGCAGAGACGGAGGCGATCGGATCTCCACCCTTGCTGAGCATGGAGACGAGTGAGGGGAAGATGGCCCCCACCTGTCTACATAACAATGCAGGGCGGAAGTGACGTCAAAGCTTCACTTCTGCCCACGGCTCTTAAAAGGCCATTTTTTTTAAAATGACAAATGTTTTTTATTATTGCATTTTAGTGTAAATATGAGATCTGAGGTCTTTTTGAGCCCAGATCTCATATTTAAGAGGTCCTGTCATGCTTTTTTTTCTATTACAAGGGATGTTTACATTCCTTGTAATAGGAATAAAAGTGACAACATTTTTTTTTAAAAAACAATGTCAAAATAAAAAATAAAAGGTAAAATTAATAAGAAATTATTATTTTTTAAATGCGTCCTGTCCCGACAAGCTCACGTACAGAAGCAAACGCATATGTGAGCATATGAAAACGGTGTTCAAACCACACATGTGAGGTATCGCTGTGATCGGTAGAGTGCGATCAATAATTCTAGCCCTAGACCTCCTCTGTAACTTAAAAGATGCAACCTGTAGAATTTTTTAAACGTCACCTATGGAGATTTATAAGGGTAAAAGTTTGTCGCCATTCTACAAACGGGCACAATTTTGAAGCATGACATGTTGGGTATCAATTTACTTGGTATAATATTATCTTTCACAATATAAAAAAAAATGGGGTTAACTTTACTGTTGTCTTATTTTTTAATTCAAAAAAGTGTATTTTTTCCAAAAACAAGTGCGATTGTAAGACCGCTGCGCAAATACGGTGTGACAGAAAGTATTGCAACAACCGCTATTTTATTCTCTAGGGCAGGCATGTCCAAAGTCCGGGTCTCGGGCCAATTACGGCACGCGTTCCGGTTTTCGGATTGCCCGCCTGGTAATGTTGACATATATCTTTTGTGGCCCCCAACGAATCCCCGAGCGCGGGGGGGCTACAAAAGATAAATATGCTGGCTCCCATGGAGGGCGCGGGACGAGTGCCGTGGATATAGGAGTATTTCCTGTCTACACAGCGCCCTGTGTAAAAGGAAGTCCCGTCTCCTGCGCTGCCATTGGACAACTGTTTTGTCCATCACAGGAGGCAGGACTTTCAATTAAAAAGGCCATCGATAAAAATAGGAGTTTCTCCTGTATGTCTGTCAGCGCTCATCCCGCCCCCCTCCCTGTCTCCTCCAAGGCTGCAGATGGACATGAATCAGGCTGCACTGATGGCAATGGTGAGTCTGCATTCATGTCAGTGTGGGGGCTACATTCATGGCAATACAGTGGGGGCTGCATTCATGGCAATACAGTGGGGGCTGCATTCATGGCAATACAGTGGGGGCTGCATTCATGGCAATACGGTGGGGGCTGCATTCATGGCAATACGGTGGGGGCTGCATTCATGGCAATACGGTGGGGCCTGCATTCATGGCAATACGGTGGGGGCTGCATTCATGGCAATACGGTGGGGGCTGCATTCATGGCATTACGGTGGGGGCTGCATTCATGGCAATACAGTGGGGGCTGCATTCATGGCAATACGGTGGGGGCTGCATTCATGGCAATACAGTGGGGGCTGCATTCATGGCAATAAGATGGGGGCTGCATTCATGGCAATACGGTGGGGGCTGCAGATGGGCACTGTTTAGGCTGCATTGATGGGTAATGACCCTTATTTTGCTTCACAGTTCTTTATTTAAAATTAAAGATTTTTTTTCTCTGAGACTTCTTTTTTAAAGTTAAGGTGCGTGGTATAAGCCAATATGGTAAACGGTATATCCAAATAACACACCGAGCTCATCTATTCACCACACACAGCACAAAGGCAAGAGAATTCCTGTTAGGCAGTGTATTAGTGCTCTGGCGAACACACTTAGACCAAATTTTAATGGTTTAAAGAATGTCAGGCAAAATGGTCGGCCCTCAAGCATGTTCACTTCATCAAATCTGGCCCTCTTTGAAAAAAGTTTGGACACCCCTGCTCTAGGGTGTTAGAAAAAAAAATGAATAAAGTTTGGGGGTTCTAAGTAATTTTCCAGCAAAAAAATCAAACTGTTTTTAACTTGTAAACAACAAATCTCAGAAAGAGGCTCGGTCCTTAAGCGGTTAAATAAATGTTTTTGTGCCTGGAGTTCAGCTGTAATGTGAAAACAGAAGCCCAAGGCAAGTAAGCTTTATCACATACATATTTCACATGTTACATTTTATTTTTGCTTGAAGATTTTTACTGATATCACTACTGGGAAATGAAGAAAACTTACAATTTAAAATGCCTTTTTGTTTATAAGACTGATAAAGCACAGGCTTTGTAGTACCATGTGCCAAGTGGAGATACATTGTAAACACTAAAGCATTGCTATCGCTAGAAATCTAACTCCAAATGTCCGGTGTGACGCAAGCATAATCCAATTGTTAATGAGTAATAGTGATGGACGAACTTCCGACGGGACGTTTCGCGAACGCGAAACGCGAACGGACACAAACGTTCGCGAAAACGACCGTTCGCCGCGGGCTCCATTGACTTCAATGGGAGGCGAATTTCGCAAACCTTTAGGTCGAATTTGCGGCCACGGGGTAATTATTAGGGGGTAGCACGTAGTCCCACCACCTGGACAATAGCATAATACATGTATGAGGTGAATTTGGGATCGATAACTACAAGCATTTTTTTTTTATTTGGGAAATTGTTCTGACAATTCAGGACTATGGAGCTAATGAAGGCAATGGAGGAGAGGGAAGGTCAGGGACCAGGGTAGGCAAACAAGAGGGTGCAGGAGATACAGAGCACTGACAGCAGCACCGTAATACAGAGCACTGACATCAGCACCGTGACATACAGCGCTGACAGCAGCTCCGTGACATACAGCGCTGACAGCAGCTCCGTGACATACAGCGCTGACAGCAGCTCCGTGACATACAGCGCTGACAGCAGCTCCGTGACATACAGCGCTGACAGCAGCTCCGTGACATACAGCGCTGACAGCAGCACCGTGACATACAGCGCTGACAGCAGCTCCGTGACATACAGCGCTGACAGCAGCTCCGTGACATACAGCGCTGACAGCAGCTCCGTGACATACAGCACTGACAGCAGCTCCGTGACATACAGCGCTGACAGCAGCTCCGTGACATACAGCGCTGACAGCAGCACCGTGACATACAGCGCTGACAGCAGCTCCGTGACATACAGCGCTGACAGCAGCTCCGTGACATACAGCGCTGACAGCAGCTCCGTGACATACAGCGCTGACAGCAGCTCCGTGACATACAGCGCTGACAGCAGCTCCGTGACATACAGCGCTGACAGCAGCTCCGTGACATACAGCGCTGACAGCAGCTCCGTGACATACAGCGCTGACAGCAGCTCCGTGACATACAGCGCTGACAGCAGCTCCGTGACATACAGCGCTGACAGCAGCTCCGTGACATACAGCGCTGACAGCAGCACCGTAAGCAGCCCCAGGAGGAAGTCAGCACAGCACAGGGATGGTGTGATCCCCTCATAATAAGAACCCCCAGGAGGAAGTCAGCACAGCACAGGGATGGTGGGAGCCCCTCATAATAAGAACACCCAGGAGGAAGTCAGCACAGCACAGGGATGGTGGGAACCCCTCATAATAAGCAGCCCCAGTAGAAATATGACACCGCTCAACCTCTTCAAAGAGGAGGGTAGGGGCATATAGTACGGTGTGCTTTTTTGGGTCAGGGAAGTGAGCCAAATGAATTAAGAAGGTCTGTGTGCTTGATTCCAAAAATTGTTTATAGACATATACATGGTCTACTGATCACATGTGTTGAATTCCTCCGAGATCCATGCCTCATTCATTTTTAGAAATGTGAGGTAGTTAACACTGTGGTGAGCTAGGCGAGTACGCTTATCGGTCACAATCCCCCCTGCTGCGCTGAACGTCCTTTCGGACAGGACACTGGATGAGGGGCAAGCCAACAGTTCGATTGCAAATTGGGCAAGCTCTGGCCAGAGGTCAAGCCTGCCCACCCAGTAGTCTAGGGGTTCATCACTCCTCAGAGCGTCCACATCGGCCGTTAACCCAATGTAGTCGGACACCTGACGGTCTAGGCGTTCCCTGATGCTGGATCCGGATGACACCTGTCGATGGGTCGGCTGAAAGAATGACCTCATATCCGAAGTCACCAACACATCTTCAAACCGGCCTCTTCTTGCAGGCGCTGTTGGATTGGTACCCGCAAATCCTTCTCTGGGAGTGGGAATTGCTCCTCTGCCAGCGCACGCAAAAGCAGAATGCAGCATTTCTCGAAGCAAGGCCTGGAAGTGCTGCATTCTGACAGCCCTCTGCGACGGCGGTAACATTTCCGCCATTTTGTGTTTGTACCGGGGGTCTAAGTACGTTGCCACCCAGTACTGGTCCTTGACCCTCATGCTTTTTATACGGGGGTCCCTATTAAAACACTGGAGCATGAAGGCCCCCATTTGCACTAAAGTGGAAGCGGTGTGGTGGCCTGGCTCCTGCTCATCATCCAGGATAATGTCGTCCTCTTCATTCTCCTCTCCCCATCCTCGCACAACAGGGATCCCAGAAAGGTTTAAAGCATGCTCTTCTTGCTCCTGCTCATCCGCCCCGGCACCATCCTCCTCTGACTCCTCATCAGACTCCTGTTGTTGACTTGTCTCAGATAGAGTAGCCCCCCCTGGGAATTCATCCAGCATTGCGACTTCCTCATCTTCCCGCTCCTGCTCCTCCACAGCCTGATCAATGACACGACGCAATGCACGCTCCAGAAAGAAGGCATAAGGTACCATGTCACTGATGGCGCCATGGCTGCGACTGACCAGTTTGGTGATCTCCTCAAATGGCCGCAGAAGTCTGCATGTGTCGCGCATGAGCAGCCACTGGCGCGGTGAAAAAAAACCCAGCTCCCCAGAACCGTTTCTTTCGCAGAGTTCATACAGGTAGACGTTAACTGCACGTTTCTGCTGGAGCAGCCTATCAAGCATATAGAAGGTTGAGTTCCATCGCGTCGGGCAATCGCAAATAAGACGTCTGACCGGCAGATGGTGTCGCCGCTGAATGTCAGCAAGGCGAGCCATGGCCGTGTAAGATCTTCTGAAATGGGCCGAGATTTTCCTTGCCTGCCGCAAGATGTCCTGGACCCCAGGGTATTTGACAAGGAATCGCTGCACGACCAAGTTTAAGACGTGTGCCATGCACGGCACGTGCGTGATTTTGCCCTGTTTCAATGCGCTAAGCAGATTGGCACCGTTGTCACACACCACTTTACCAACTGTCAAATTGAGCGGTGTTAGCCACTCATCTGCCTGTGAACGCAAAGCTGAAAGGAGTGCCGGGCCAGTGTGGCTCTTTGCTTCCAGGCACAACAGACGCAGCACGGCATGGCAACGTCTCACCTGGCATGTGGAATAGGTTCTGGGGAGCTTGGGCGGTGCAGTGGAAGAGACGCTAGCAGCGGAAAAGGAGGAGGCAGCTGAGGAGGAGAGGGAGGAGGATGGAGTAGGAGGAGGAGAAGAAGAGTCAGGCCTGCATGCAATCCGTGGCGGTAAAACCAAATCTACACGGGTGCCACGGGTTACATGCTTGACGGCCGTCAGAAGGTTCACCCAGTGGGCAGTAAAACTGATATACCTTCCCTGCCCGTGTTTGCTAGACCACGTGTCTGTGGTCAGATGTATCTTGGCACCGACACTGTGTGCCAGAGATACATTCACTTGCCGCTGAACATGGCCATATAGCTCTGGGATGCCCTTCTCTGAGAAATACTTCCTTCCTGGGACCTTCCATTGTGGTGTTCCAATGGCCACAAATTTGCGAAAGGCCTCCGAGTCCACCAGTTTATATGGCAGTAGTTGGCGGGCTATGAGTTCTGACAAGCCAGCCGCCAACCGTTGGGCAAGAGGGTTATCCGGCGTCATCATTTTTTTACGCTCAAACATTAGGCCCACGGAAGCCTGCCTTTTTGCAGAAAAATGTGAGCTTGGCGTGATGGAAGGTGGAGTGGAGGACAATTGTGAGGAGAGAGGAGAAGGAGAAGTAGAAGACGAGGCTGGACGGTGAGAGCCTGCAGTGTGGCTTTGTGTGTTCCGTTGCTCCCACTGGGCTCGGTGATGGCTGCTCATGTGCCTTCTTAAGGCGGTCGTCCCTAGGTGAGTATTGGGCTTACCGCGACTAACGCGTTGACTGCAAAGATTGCAGATGGCAACGCTATTGTCAGCAGCGGACACGTTAAAAAAAGCCCACACTGCGGAGCCATGTGCCGGTGTCCTGGGAGCGCCAGATGTGACCGTACATGGTCGATGACTCGCTCCTGATACATTTGCAGTCTGCTTTGTCCCTGCTGTGCAATGTAAGTCATTGCTGCTTCTCCTCCCTATCTGCTGGTCCATATCTCCCTCTGAACTCCCCTCCTCTTCCTCTCTTGTGGGCACCCACGTGACATCACTAGACACGTCATCATCAACGTCACCTTCCCCACCGCTATAAGTAGAGTAGGCAGCAACACCGGGGACCAACCTCCTCCTTGGGCTGATCTGGGTACTGGCGTCAGACTGCTGAGTAGCGCTTGTTGCTACCTCCTCTTCCTGATCCAATACCAAGAGTGGCTGCGCATCAGAAATGTCCTCTTGATATGGATCGGAAAATAATTCCAGTGACTCAAGCGGAAGGTATGTGGTGGTGGTGGTGGTGGTCGTGTTGTTGGTGGTAGTGTCTTTGGGGGTGCACATAGCAGAGAGTGAAGAAGAGGGTGCAGATCGAGAGGATGAGGAGGGTGCAGAAGAGTAAGGCTGAGCGAGCCACTCAACCAAGTCTGGTGCATCCTTTAAAGTAATTGAACGCACCTTCTGCAACTTCCCACTTTGGCTCAAGCCTGTTGCTCCTGCCCTACCCCTACCACCCCTGCGGAAGGGCCTGCCTCTTCCTCTGCATGTCATTTTTTAAATGACCCTGTGACAAAACTCTTAGTCCCTATACCGCTGAAGGACTGCTGCAGTATAGGTGAGCGGTCAGCAGTGGTGCACGTCAACCCTATCTATTGTGGACCTATAGCGGTCCTTACAGAACAGCAGACTGTACCGCACTCAAGCCTATGTACCGTAGCACCCTATACCAAGTTACCAGTCCTTATAAGAACTTTTGTGGACCAAGCAGGTTGTGTATTAGTGTTTAGCAGACTGTACGTCAGTCCCTATACCGCTGAAGGACTGCTGCAGTATAGGGCAGCGGTCAGCAGTGGTGCACGTCAACCCTATCTATTGTGGACCGATAGCGGTCCTTACAGAACAGCAGACTGTACCGCACTCAAGCCTATGTACCGTAGCACCCTATACCAAGTTACCAGTCCTTATAAGAACTTTTGTGGACCAAGCAGGTTGTGTGTTAGTGTTTAGCAGACTGTGCGTCAGTCCCTATACCGCTGAAGGACTGCTGCAGTATAGGGCAGCGGTCAGCAGTAGTGCACGGCAACCCTATGTATTGTGGACCGATAGCGGTCCTTACAGAACAGCAGACTGTAACGCACTCAGGCCTATGTACCGTAGCACCCTATACCAAGTTACCAGTCCTTATAAGAACTTTTGTGGACCAAGCAGGTTGTGTGTTAGTGATTAGCAGACTGTACGTCAGTCCCTATACCAATGAAGGACTGCTGCAGTATAGGGCAGCGGTCAGCAGTAGTGCACGGCAACCCTATGTATTGTGGACCGATAGCGGTCCTTACAGAACAGCAGACTGTAACGCACTCAGGCCTATGTACCGTAGCACCCTATACCAAGTTACCAGTCCTTATAAAAACTTTTGTGGACCAAGCAGGTTGTGTGTTAGTGTTTAGCAGACTGTGCGTCAGTCCCTATACCGCTGAAGGACTGCTGCAGTATAGGGCAGCGGTCAGCAGTGGTGCACGTCAACCCTATCTATTGTGGACCGATAGCGGTCCTTACAGAACAGCAGACTGTACCGCACTCAAGCCTATGTACCGTAGCACCCTATACCAAGTTACCAGTCCTTATAAGAACTTTTGTGGACCAAGCAGGTTGTGTATTAGTGTTTAGCAGACTGTACGTCAGTCCCTATACCGCTGAAGGACTGCTGCAGTATAGGGCAGCGGTCAGCAGTGGTGCACGTCAACCCTATCTATTGTGGACCGATAGCGGTCCTTACAGAACAGCAGACTGTACCGCACTCAAGCCTATGTACCGTAGCACCCTATACCAAGTTACCAGTCCTTATAAGAACTTTTGTGGAACAAGCAGGTTGTGTGTTAGTGATTAGCAGACTGTACGTCAGTCCCTATACCAATGAAGGACTGCTGCAGTATAGGGCAGCGGTCAGCAGTAGTGCACGGCAACCCTATGTATTGTGGACCGATAGCGGTCCTTACAGAACAGCAGACTGTAACGCACTCAGGCCTATGTACCGTAGCACCCTATACCAAGTTACCAGTCCTTATAAGAACTTTTGTGGACCAAGCAGGTTGTGTGTTAGTGATTAGCAGACTGTACGTCAGTCCCTATACCAATGAAGGACTGCTGCAGTATAGGGCAGCGGTCAGCAGTAGTGCACGGCAACCCTATGTATTGTGGACCGATAGCGGTCCTTACAGAACAGCAGACTGTACTGCACTCAGGCCTATGTACCGTAGCACCCTATACCAAGTTACCAGTCCTTATAAAAACTTTTGTGGACCAAGCAGGTTGTGTGTTAGTGTTTAGCAGACTGTGCGTCAGTCCCTATACCGCTGAAGGACTGCTGCAGTATAGGGCAGCGGTCAGCAGTAGTGCACGGCAACCCTATGTATTGTGGACCGATAGCGGTCCTTACAGAACAGCAGACTGTAACGCACTCAGGCCTATGTACCGTAGCACCCTATACCAAGTTACCAGTCCTTATAAGAACTTTTGTGGACCAAGCAGGTTGTGTGTTAGTGATTAGCAGACTGTACGTCAGTCCCTATACCAATGAAGGACTGCTGCAGTATAGGGCAGCGGTCAGCAGTAGTGCACGGCAACCCTATGTATTGTGGACCGATAGCGGTCCTTACAGAACAGCAGACTGTACCGCACCCAAGCCTATGTACCGTAGCACCCTAGACAGACCAAGTTACCAGTCCTGATAAAGAGCTTTGTGGAACAAGTGAGTTGTGAATGATTAGCAGACTGCAGCAGAAGGGCAGCAGTCAAGTATAATATTCTTTCTATATTTGGAAGAAAGAATATTATACGTGTACAAGCCTATTACCGTACCACTGATACCAGTCCTGAAAAGAACCTTTGTGGAACTAATAGTAACAGCAAGTCTTTAAAATTATCCTCACTGCCTGACACACTGCTTCCTGCCTGTCCCTATACAAATTGGCAAAAAAGAGTAGGCTGGAACGATTAGCTGGAACAGCTCTTTTGTGGACCTGATAGTAACAGCTAATGATGATGATGATGATGATGATGAAGAAAGACTAATCTGGCTGAGCTGTCCCTAAAATAGCAGCATACAGCGCTCTGTCCCTTTATCTAAACTGACAAAAGAAACTCAGGCTGCTGACCTAACACCTATACCAGTCCTGAAAAGAACTTTTGTGTACCAAATAGCTAGCGTTTTCTCTGTCCCTACTCCACACAGGATCCTTTCCCTACAGTGACAGAAGAAAGAATGTAAAATGGCCACCGGATCGGGTGTATTTATAGGTTAGGGGGAATGTCCAAGTGTCCATGAGCTGTCATGTCTCAATTGGTTGTCCTGTAACACATGATAAACGTGTCACGAAAGGTTAAAGTTCTTGTATACATTAAACACGTAAGTCCGCCGGGGCGAACGACGGAAAAAGGCGTTCGAACCCGCGGACGGCGAAAGTCGGAAATTCGCCGCGAAACGACCGCCGGGCGAACCGTTCGGCCATCACTAATGAGTAACTGTTCCGCACTGGATACAATTTCTGTGTATTAACACCGACAACAATGGAACTGCTCACACAACAGCCAGACAATCATTTCGCCACATCGTAATATTACAAGAGACTGCAGAACAGCAATATCAGTAAAAATATGCTAATCCCTAAGGCTCTCTTCACATGTGCGTGTTCCATGAATACATGCAAAAGTTCAAAGAATACACAAAAAATGCACATTGAGCTTGCAGTACCATTCATTGTTTATGGCACACTAATGGCACCCAGCAGATTTTTGCGCACAGAAAAATACACTGTAAAAAAATGCGTAAAGCGCGATGACCGAAAACCTGTAGGAGCTTCTTTGGAGTGTTCTCATATGTAGGGTGGCCCATTCAAATGAATGAGCTGCTCTATGTGTGTCATGTGAAACGTACAGATGTGATTGGAGCCTAAGACCCCTTTCACACTGGAGCGTTTTACAGGCGCTATAGTGTTAAAAATAGCGCCTGCAAAACGTCCTAAAAAAGCTGCTCCATTCACTCCAGTGTGAAAGCCAGAGGGCACACACAGATCAAAATGCCATAAATCTATCACCTATTTTGTAGATGCTATAACTTTTGTGAAAAAAAAAATCAATATACGCTTATTGTGTTTTTTTTTTTTTTTACCAAACATATGTAGAAGAATACATATTGGCCTAAACTGAGGAAAAAATTAGTTTTTTTTATAAAAAATGTGGGATATTTATTTCATAGCAAAAAGTAAAAGATATTGGGGGTTATATACAGAAGGCAAATCGACTGTGCACTACAAGTGCAAAGTGCACTTGAAATTGCACTGCAAGTGCACTTGGAAGTGCAGTTGCTGTAAATCTGAGGGGTAGATCTGAAATGAGGGGAAGCTCTGCTGATGTTATCATCCAATCATGTGCAAGCTAAAATGCTGTTTTTTATTTTCCTTGCATGTCCCCTTCAGATCTACAGCAACTTTACTTCCAAGTGCACTTTCAGTGCAATTTCAAGTGCACTTTGCACTTGTAGTTTGCACTTGTAGTGCAAAGTGGATTTGCCTTTAGTAAATAATCCCCATTGTGTTTTATTCACATTTGTCGCTCTTCTTTTGTTTATAGTGCAAAAAATATAAGCCGCAGAGGCGATCAAATACCACCAAAAGAAAGCTCTATTTGTGGGGTACAGCGTCCCATGGCCGCACAATTGTCAGTTAAAATGACACAGTGCCGAATCGCAAAAAATGGCCTGGTCACTGAGCAGCCAAATCTTCCGGGGCTGAAGTGGTTAATTATCTCCATTTTCATACGGTACAAACTCTGTTTTTTCTTACTTTGGCGCACTTGTGGCACATTGTAAGAGTGGCGCACTTTTGAACTACCCGAATTTGGTGCATGAGTCGCTGTCCTAACCAAAAACTGTTGCAGATGATTCAGGAATTTGGTGCAAAACATTAACAAGATGGATTAACACCAGAGAAGTGTTGCAGCAGCTTTATTGAATTCTCCCATTACTCTTATTAAGGGGAATTTGGATCACGTGTTTTGACGTGCTGCAACACATACATTTAAAATGCAACAGTGTAAATTAGCCAACTTTAAATAAAAACACTTTCTCTGAACAATTTGAAAAATGCTCTATCATTCATAGTCAACAAAATAGGAAGTGCACAGATCAGATATGACACGGACCGTTGCTTCCATCTGCACTGATGAGCCATGACTCTCTTTGGCACAGGCTGTGTGGGTTTTCGTTTATATATACCAAGCCTGACCAACCATGGAGTCTTCTCAGAACTCACCCCTCTAGAATACAATCATATGTTCAGACACCTGGGCTCTCCAAATGTGAACTTTTAACGCAATGATAAGCATGGACTTTGTGTACAGCTGGTTGGAAGACGTGCTGACAGGAGGTGATGAAGTGTAATTAGCAATTTCGTGTAGACTGGAATAGAGAGATCACTATACCTGTCTAGTGCTGGCCATAGAGCCCATCAATCCAAAACTAATATTTCAGTTTACGCTGGTTATGAACTCAGGGCAGATAGAAAAGACACAAATGAATGCATGTATTCATTAATGCATCATTAATTATTGGAATTATATAGCGCCAACAGTTTGCACAGCGCTTTACAACAGGAAGACAGTACAATTAAAATACAATTCAATACAGGAGAAATCAGAGGGCCCTGCTCGTTAGAGCTTACAATCTAGATAGGAGGGTCAAGTGGAACAAAGGGTAGTAGCTGTGGAGGATGATCAGATGGACAAAATGAAAATACAGTTGTTATGTGTGAGTAGGAGAATGTCAGGGCTGGCTTAGCCCTTCCTTCTCTGGGCTGGCTGCTCTGCTGTCAGCTAGTTGCCAGCTCCCATCTCTCTCCCCAGTTACCAGCTGTTCCTTATCCAGCTCGTCTGACCTACCTACTTAAAGCTGTCCAGCTCACTTCACCTCTGCCTTCGCCGTGGTCACATCACAAGAAACCATCTCCTGCGGTTCTGTTCAAGACTGGATTACTGACATCCCTTCTGGCTCCTTATCCTGCTTGCTGTTGCTCTACTTGGATCCCTGGCTTCTGGCCTGGCTGATTATCCGATCTGGTTATTGAACTCTGGACTGGCTGACTACTCGATCCGGTTACTGGATTCTGGCTATGCTTTGACTACGCTTTCTCTATTTACCTTTTTATTTAATAAACAAGTGTGATTTAATTGTACTTCTGTCTCGGTCTGATTCATGGTTTCTGACAGATAGGCTTATCAGAAGATCAGGGTTTTCGGGGATCGTCTAAAAGCTAATAGAGTAGGAGATAGATGGACAGATTGGGGTAAGGAGTTTCATAGGCTTGGAGAGGCTCTGGAAAAGTCCTGGAGATGAGCATAGGAGGAGGTGATGAGAGAGCTAGAGAGCGTGAGGTCTTGAGAAGAACAAAGAGAATGATTAGGTTGGTATTTTGAGATTATGTCAGAGCTGTGGATTGCTTGTATTTTAATTTCAATATATCTTTATTAGAATATATTTTATTACAGTGAATGCAATAAGATGTCAGTAGCGCAAGAGTAGATAAAATTATATGATGTCGGAACTACTACTGGGGTCCCTCCGTATACATATACATCCTAAATAGTGCATGTTTCGCCTTATGAAGAAAAACCTGAAAAACCTGAAAATCAAGATAACAAATAAACAAAGGAACAGAATAGTGATATAAACCATAGAAGTACACAGTCTAGCTCTAGCATTCAGTCTTGAGCGACTATAATGCAGTATTCAATCATTATATCATGTTTTGTACCATTCATTCCACGTCTTCCAACAAGAATGCATCATTTGGTAGTTTCCTTGTGATGAGGTAAGCATTCTTTTGTATGTAGCATGTGTGTTGGTCATACTAATCATAACTTCACTTAAAGCGGACCTCCACCCTGGAGTGGAAGTTCCGCTTATCTGATCCCTCCCTCCCTCCGGTGCCACAATTGGCACCTTTCAGGGGGGAGGGGGGTGCAGATACCTGGATAATCCAGGTATCTGCACCCACTTCCGGGACAAGCTAGCCGCAGATGCCTCCCCCCGTTGTGTTCTGGGAAACACACAGTTCCCAGGACACAGCGGGGTCCAGTGGAGACGCGCAGCGCGACTCGCGCATGCGCAGTAGGGAACTGGGCAGTGAAGCCGCAATGCTTCACTTCCCGATTCCCTGACAGAGGATGGCGGCGGGGGCAGCAGAGAGACGAGCGATCGCTTATCATCTGCCGCCGACATCGCTGGACCCTGGGACATCGCTGGACCCTGGGACATCGCTGGACCCTGGGACATCGCTGGACCCTGGGACATCGCTGGACCCTGAGGTAAGTGTCAATTTATTAAAAGTCAGCATCTGCAATATTTGTAGCTGCTGGCTTTTAATATTTTTTTTAAAGGTGCAGCTCTTCTTTAAAGAAGAGGCTTCTTGGGCTTTCCAGTGTCTCATTACTGATAGCCTAGCACTTAACAAGACATAAGTCACTATCCTGATTTATAAGTCACTATTGTCCTTGCCACTACTGGAATGGAATCCACTCCCAGGGATAGAATAGCCATTCCTGCTGAAAGAGGGACATGCATCGTCATGATTTGTGAGAGTAATCGAAAAATTGCGGTCCAGAAAGTATATATGACTGGGCAAGACCACATTATATGAAATAGTGTACCATCAACTCCACAATTCCTCCAGCACAGTGGAGACGTTTGGGGGTCAAATTTTGAAATTCTAAATGGTGTCAAATACCATCGAAGCAGTATTTTTTGGGTCAATTCCCATAAATGTACGCTCTTTGTTGTGGTGTAGGTAATCTAAAGGGCTTTTTCCATTGCTCTGGGGTATATGAAATGCCCATGTCTTGCTCCCATACTGTTATAGATGAGGATTTAGTGAACACGTTTTTATTATTGAGGGTATTGTAAAATAAGGACATGCCTTTGATGTTAGTGACAGGTTTGGTGAGATATGAGGCTATTTATTCACCATGGCAGCAAGATAGAGGTATTCAGATTATTATGGAGAAAATTTGTGATCTGAAGATACCTATACTGGTCAGAGTCTTCCAGTTCATATTCTTAAGACTCGTACACACGATCGTATTGTTGGCCAACAAAACCGTGTAATTTTGTCCGAATGGCGTTGGCCCAACTTTGTCTTGCATACACACGGCCACACAATTGTTGGCCATTAATTATGAACCTAGTGACGTACTACGTGGTTTTTCAGCTCTTTTGCGCCACCCTTTGGGCTCCTTCTGCTAATTTTGTGTTAGTAGAAGTTTGGTGAGTGTTGATTCGTGCTTTTCATTTCACACTTTTCATTTTGTGCTTTTCGTTTCACACTTTTAATTTCGCGCTTTTCATTGCGCACTTTTGAGTTTGTTTCTGAACGGCTGTTTGTCAGTCAGACATGTTGCGGAATCGGAGGAGATAACGTGTTATTTATTATTGACCTTGGAGTTATTGCTTTGACATTATTTTTTTGGTTGAATAATGATTTGATTTGGTATATTTTCTATATTTTTGGATGCATAGAATGCACTTTTTGGTTAAGTTCTATTGGCAGATAGCATGTCTAATTTTATTTATTTAATTTTTTAATGCACAAAAAAAAATTGTGGAGAATAATACTTGGCTATGTGTTTTACTTCAAATGACAGTTTGGGAGTAGCAGTTACATTTAAAAAAATACAATGTAAAATTGATAAGGGACACATAGTTGTATCTTTGATCTTAAAAACTACGGGATAATGGTGTTGGGGTAACTTGGCCAAATAAAAAAAAAAAAGCATAATAATATTATTCTGGATATCACTAGAAAAAAAAGCCTTTGGCCGCGTACACACGGGCGGACTGTTCGCCCAACTTTGTCCACTGAACAGTGTTTCGGTGGACAGTCCGCTCGTGTGTGGGCTTCAGCGGACAGTTTCAGCGGACAGTCTGACGAACAAAGTTTTTCGGAATTTCCGTAAGACTGTCCGCTGAAACTTAGTTTGAGCGGACAGTCCGCCCGTGTGTAGGCTTGTTCGACAAACTAAGTCTCGCGCATGCTCAGAAAGAATTTACACGGCGAAGGTTGCATTGCAGTGTATAGGACGTCGTATTTTTCGTCCCGTCGTACGTGCCGTTCACGTCATCGCGCAAGTTTCAGCGGACTGTTCGTTCGTCGTGTGTGGTCAAGTCCGTCCATGCTAATTTTGAGCGGACTGTCCGCTCAAACTGTTTGACGAACAAAGTTGGGCGAACAGTCCGCCCGTGTGTACGCGGCCTTTGAAACTTTTTTTGCAATAACTCCATCAGTATCACCAGCAAAGCAGCTTCATTATTATCCCATTAAAGTGGTTGTAAACCCTTACAACACACTTTGACCTATAGGCTTACCTGTAGGTCCAAGAAATATCTCCTAAACCTAAAGCCGAATGACAGCGGTGGAGCTGCGAGACCCCACCGAGAAGATGGATGCGCCGGACTACAGGGGACAGCGGTGACTTCGCTGGCTCCTGTGTCAGGTAAGTGACACATAATGGACTACTATGCGATGCATAGTAGTCCGTTATGATTTGCCTTTGCAGGGAATGAAAGAGGAAGTAAACCCATCAGGGTTTACTTCCTCTTTAAAGTGGTTGTAAACCCTTTACAACCACTTTATACTACAGGCAAGCCTATAATAAGGCTTTCCTGTAGCTACACTGGATATCTCCTAAACCTGCATGGTTTAGGAGATACCCCTGATTTGCATGTGTCGACATCATTGGCACATGCGCACTTAAGCAAATTGAAGCAATGGCACGTACGTGCCCTGGCTTCAGTTGTACTGTGCCGTTACCGGCAGCTCCCACGCGCATGCTAATTCTCTATTGTGAACACTAGTTTACAAGACCGACCGCTTCTGGCTCGTCCTTGCTTCCGAGCATGCATGTTTGTACTTTCGACTTTTGTCCAACGGACTTGTGTACACACGCTTGGAAAATCAGACAACACACATTTGTCCGTGGAAAATTTGAAAACCTGCTAGCCAACTTTTGTTGGCGGAAAGTCCAAGAACAATTGCCCGATGGAGCGTACACATGGTCAGATTTAACGACAACAGCCTGCCATCGAACATTTCCCGTCGGAAAGTGTGATTTTGTGTACGTGGCTTAATTGTATCACTCAGAACATTTTAAGAGCTGGACCTACCATTAGATCTCTCACTGCCTTCAACCCCTTAGAAATCCAATGAGTAACATATAGTCCTGGGATGGGCAGGGTAGGCTAGATAAGGGTAGTGAAAAAGATGTTGTGGCAGAGTCCCCGTTTGGCATGGCCAAAAGTATATTCTAGGCCTGCAATGAGGCTATTATATTCGGAGATAGTATTGTAATCCTGTGGGGGTTAAATCTATTGGACATCAACAGATCATATAATAATTTGGGACCTCTCTAGTTCTTTCCATCTCATACCATAAGACTGAGGGAACATTCATTGTATTTTAAATGATAGCAGTCATAAATTAGAATTAAATGAAATTTGATTTTTTTTTAATTTTTACATAGGGCAAGGTAAGGTGATAACACCGTCAGTTTTTATTTTGCCATCTGTGTCCCATTGGGGTGACTTCTCTTCAGTTTCCTATCACATAGCCAAAAGGAAGCGAGAAGAAATCCCCCTAAAATGGAGGAATCTCTGGTTGCCCCCACTGGAAGATTTCCCCTTTGTTCCTGGTCTGGTAACTACCCAAAATTTGGAATTTTCTTTCACTTTCAGTGATCATGGTAAACACGGCAAACAGAATGTGAATCTCCCTGACAGGGGCATAGGCAGGAATAAAAACCTGGCAGGGGTTCTAATCCCTCCACACTCCATCCAAAACTAAAAAAGTTTTGCCTTTAGTTATACTTAGTTAGTTATAAAGCGGTATTAAACGCAAAAGTCAAAGTTTTCATATATTATTGCTTACCCCTGAAAGCGCTATTTACATACTGTCCCTGATTTTGAGGGATTGTACCCGATTTGGAACAAAGTCCCTCTGTTCCTCATAGCTCCTCATTTGTCCCTCATTTTGGTCTGATCCATATACAGTAGTTGTATACAAAATGCACTATTTATCTATCAAAAGGTGTTTTACAGTGCTAAACCTTTCATCCAATTTCTAAATTACTGAATTTGTAAATGCCAAAAGCCAATATAACGGGAATTAGTAGTCTTTTTTTTTTACTTTGACCTACAGGTAAGCCTATAATAAGACTTACCTGTGAGTAAAAAAGAATATCGCCTAAACCTGTACGGTTTAGGAGATATTCCCTTTGCATGCAGCTGCTGACTTCAGCGGTGCATGCGCTCTGAGTTCTCAGCTGAAGGTCCGGCAAATGTCTGCCGGACCTTGCCGGAAAGAAGTTTCCCACATGCGCAGGAGTGACGACGTCGCGGCTCTGGCCACGCACATTGCTGGAGCTGCGATACCCGGAACACGTGCTGAGGGAAAATCGGCGTGGACTGAGATCACCTGCCAACGCATCATTCTAAGGTAAGTATTTCATAATGAACTAGTATGCGGTGCATACTAGCTCATTATGCCTTTTGCCTTACAGGTTTAAAAAAAAAAGGGGGGTTTACTACCGCTTTAAACAATCAATTTATTTTGTACAATTCTCCGTTAGGGGGATGTGCCCTAGAGTGTGTGTCCTATGCCTACGTACTTTTGCTAATACCCTGTTCCCCCGAAAATAAGACCTAGCATGACTGTCGGTGATGGCTGCAATGTAAGCCCTACCCCCAAATAAGCCCTATTTAAAGTCTTTGTAGGTCTTATTTTCAGGGTAGGGATTATTTTTGACAGAAACAGGATAGGGCTTATTTGGAGGGTAGGGCTTATATTGCAGCCCTCACCGACAATCACGCTAGGTCTTATTTTTGGGGAAACAGGGTAGGTGTCCCTCATTCCCATTTCAGAAAGTTAGGAGGTATGTATTTATCCTGCAGCATGACCCGCCCCCCCCCCCTCCACCCCTCCTCTGGTCCCAAGCATGTTTAGCATTGTTTTTTTTTTTTCTCATTCATTTACTCTTTTTTTAACCCCTTCATGCCACTGTCTTCCGGATCTTTAAGAGCTTCTAGATGCCGAGAGGAGGAGGCGGAAATTCGGGTCATCTGAGCGCTCTGATTGGCTGTCACAGCAGTCACATGATCGAAAAGCTCCTGATCACATGTATGCATTGGAAGCCTTACGATCCCAGCCAGCACAGAAATGTTTACCTGTAGGCCACATATATACATCATCTCAGTGTTAAAGCCCACGTGCCGAGAGGCAGCATATATGCACATGGACAGTGGGAAGAGGTTAAAAAAGTCCATCCCCACCCAGCCTTGCACACCATTCACCTTGGGGAATGGGTCGCACTGGCATCCACTTTGCATCCTGGGATATGCCTGTCACTTATCCCAGGAGGCAAAGCCTTCCATTTAGTAAAGATGGAGGGGGCAGGTTTAGTCCCACTAACAGCCTGGGTTCACACTAACGTGCCGATCACATGCAATCTCTGAGCAATGCAAGTTCAGCCATACAGTTGTATGACTGAACTCGCATTGGAGTCACACAGAAAATAATGCAGGGACTTGTTTAAAAAAAAATGGGGAGCAGGGTGGAAATCCGCTTTGAATGTGGTTGCTGTAGGTTTTATGTTTTTCTTTTTTTCCCTTTTATTGTCACCTGGTGATCTGGCCAGTAACACACCGGGGGGAGGGGGGTTATTTACTAAAGGCAAATACCTTTTGCGCTGCAAGTGCACAATATTTGTGCAACTATTTATCAATGCATATTTTCAGGAAAAAATGCACTAAAATTTTTTTTGCGCAAATAAACACAATAATATATCCAGTTTTTTTGGGGGTTGTAAGGTCTTGAACTTGAGCTTGAAATTGCAAAAAACAATGGTACCCAAAATTCTCCTTAGGCAACGCTTTAACAGGTTATCAGTTTAGAGTTAACTGTGAATTATGGCCCTAGAATTATTGCTCTCACTGCAATGTTCTCAATGATACTTCACCTGTGCAATGCAACAGACGTTTATATATGTGTGCTTACCCTACACTGAGCATTGATATGAGATGTGTATGGGGGCGAAAGGGGTGCTTAAAAAAAAAAAAAACTGTATTTGTAACACCAGAGGGCTCCTTCCAATACAGGGTAATGCGCGTTGGCTTAGAAAATGCCCTAACTACTTTTCAGAGAGCCATGGACAGAGTCTTATGCTAAAATAGAACAAATTAATGGTTCAATATAACATAGCAAGCACCCAATAGAGAAAGGCACCACATCCCTGAAAATTGAAGCATAAATCAAAAACTGGGAAGAGAAAAAGGGATTTCCACAGTGCAAGCGTTAATTAGATTGTGACAGATGTTACTGAACAAGTTATAAAATTATATGTCAAGTATTTATTAAGTTCAAGGTTAAAATTCATTAACATTCCATTAATGAGATATAAAAACAATCGGTAGTCACAATACAGTACAATGGTTTTCTCATCAAACACACATTATCCCAACATGTTTCGCAGAGATATTTACTTCTTCAGGGGTTATTAGATATATTAGATATTTTGGAATATTCACACATCCCCTGAAGAAGCAAATATCTCTGCGAAACATGTTGGGATAATGTGTGTTTGACGAGAAAACCAGTGTACTGTATTGTGACCACCGATTGTTTTTATATCTCATTAATGGAATGTTAATGAATTTTAACCTTGAACTTAATAAATACTTGACATATAATTTTATAACTTGTTCAGTAACATTTGTCACAATCTAATTAACGCTTGCACCGTGAAAATCCCTTTTTCTCTTCCCAGTTTTTGATTTAGGGTCTTATGCTCCTTACCAAAAGTATGTGGTCTCATATCTGGATGATGTCAACATTCAAATTTTTTATTGGGTCCTCCACTACCCAGGGTTTAAAAGGGGTAAGAAGCTTTACTTGAAGATAACTTCCCCCTAAATCCGAATAAATGTTCTATTGTGATGGAGGAAGCCAAGTACCGGGGTCACAAAATTGGCCACGGGACTATTAAAACCCAAGTTAATAAAACGCTCACAAAGCAAGCCAATAATAAGCTCATCTATAGTAGTTTTACTGACTGCTAATTACAAGTGTAATAACTATAAGTTAGAAGATATATAAATAATAATAGTCATGACACAGCAAGCAATTCAGGCCACCTTCTAGACGGGTCGCCTTGCCCCACCAAAGACCCAGGCCTGCCCAAAGAACTACATTGGTCCAAAGGTCATTAATAGATGGGGTAAAAGTAAATTGGAAAGTGCTTTTATACAGAAAAGATTCCCAGTGACTTTTATAGGTCAACATGTTAAACCTCATGGAGAAGGGTAAGAAGGGTACATTAAAGTGCATTTCAAAAGTAAAGTGCTTAAGGCTTTTTACCTATATTTTTATTGAAAGATCTACAGCATTGACAGTCCAGGTTCTTGCACATGTACGTTTAATATAATCAGTACAACCTGATACAGGTTACTTACCCCCTGGTTCCCCTGAAAAGTGATCACAGGTGGTGGCAATGTCGCTTCTGAACCCTTTATGAGAAAGAAGACAGAAGTTATTGAATGAAACGGTCAGCATGCTGGTAATATAGAAAAATGGAACAAAGTACAGACCTGATTCCTGACTAAAAATGTGGCAGACCTCTCTAGATAACACTGCTTAAAATCCAAACTGGGTCACTAATCTAGGTCTCCCAGTTCATGTTCATTGTTCTTTGCTACACAAGTACAGGTAATCACGAGAAGAAGAAAACCACAAATCAAACACTGGAGACTAGTTTTGGAATTAACAGACACCACATTTACAGTATCTCACAAAAGTGAGTACACCCCTCACATTTTTGTAAATATTTTATTCTATCTTTTCATGTGACAACACTGAAGAAATTACATTTTGCTACAATGTAAAGTAGTGAGTGTACAGCTTGTATAACAGTGTCAATTTGCTGTCCCATCAAAATAACTCAACACACAGCCATTAAAGTGAGTACACCCCTAAGTGAAGATGTCCAAATTGGACCCAATTAGCCAGGTCTCGGGTGTGAATGGGGAGCAGGTGTGTTAAATTTGGTGTTATCGCTCTCACTCTATCATACTAGTCACTGGACGTTCAACATGGCACAGATGGCAAAGAACTCTCTGAGGATCTGAAAAAAAATAATTGTTGCTGTACATTAAGATGGCCTAGACTATAAGAAGATTGCCAAGACCCTGAATCTGAGCTGCAGCACGGTGGCCAAGACCATACAGCGGTTTAACCGGACAGGTACCACTCAGAACAGGCCTCGCCATGTTCGATCAAAGAAGTTGGGTGCACATGCTCAGCGTCATATCCAGAAGTTGTCTTTGGGAAATAGACGTATGAGTGCTGCCAGCATTGCTGCAGAGGCTGAAGGGGTGGGGAGGTCAGCCTGTCAGGGCTCAGACCATACACCGTACACCGCATCAAATTGGTCTGCATGGCTGCCTTCCCAGAAGGAAGCCTCTTCTAAAGATGATGCACAAGAAAGCCCGCAAACTGTTTGCTGAAGACAAGCAGACTAAGGACATGGATTACTGGAAACATGTCCTGTGGTCTGATGAGACCAAGATAAACTTATTTGGTTTAGATGGTGTCAAGCATCTGTGGTGGCAACCAGGTGAGGAGTACATAGACAAGTGTGTCTTGCCTACAGTCAAGCATGGTGGTGGGAGTGTCATGGTCTGGGGCTGCATAAGTGCTGCCGACACTGGGGAGCTACAGTTCATTGAGGAAACCATGAATGCCAACATATACTGTGACATACTGAAGCAGAGCATGATCTCCTCTCTTCAGGGACTGGGCCGCAGGGCAGTATTCTGACATGATAATGACCCCAAACACACCTTCAAGTCCACTGCTATGCTAAAGAAGCTGAGGGTAAAGGTGATGGACTGGCCAAGCATGTGTCCAGACCTAAACCCTATTGAGCATCTGTGGGGCATCCTCAAATGGAAGGTGGAGGAGTGCCAGGTCTCTAACATCCACCAGCTCTGTGATGTCGTCATGGAGGAGTGGAAGAGGACTCCAGTGGCAACCTGTGAAGCTCTGGTGAACTCCATGCCCAAGAGGGTTAAGGCAGTGCTGGAAAATAATGGAGACCACACAAAATATTGACACTTTGGGTCCAATTTGGGCATTTTCTCTTAGGGGTGTACTCACTTTTGTTGCCAGCAGTTTAGACATTGATGGCTGTGTGTTGAGTTATTTTTGAGGGGACAGCAAATTGACACTGTTATACAACTCACTACTTTACATTGTAGCAAAGTGTCATTTATTCAGTGTTGTCACATGAAAAGATATAATATTTACAAAAATGTGAGGGGTGTACTCACTTTTGTGAGATATTGTATGTGTAAACTAAATCACTATAAACTCATTAAGCTTCAAATGTAATTATTTTTTAAATCAGCAGCTTTTATGAAAATAATCCCTTGTGATCCTGCTTTGAAGGTCCTTGATCGGCATTTTCTGCTCTAGGGTGACAATGCTCCATCCATGTCTCGCAGTTGTTCTCCTACGTTGTTTCCCTGTCACACTGGCTTCCAATGGAGATTACAAGTGGCCATTTCAACCTACATTATACAGGCATGGTCCACTGTTGTCACCATCAGGAAACCCACCCCAAGAAAAATGATGCAGGAAATCAGCAGCACTGAGATGCAACAAAGAATTTAAAAAGTATTTTTCTATGTAGGCATGTTCCCTATTAGTTGTCATTTTGAAAGCAAAACAGAACAGTGTGTTCTTATTTCAGACATTATGGTTCTTCTATAGCAGGACTCTGCAAACTGCAACTTGTGGGCCAGATGCAGCCCTTTACTTTCTTCTATCCAGCCCTTGGGGCACGATTCTTGCTACTGATACCAACAATGAAGCACTATTCCTCCCATTGATATCAACAATAGAGCAATATCCAACCCACTGATATCAAAGATGGGGCACTATTCCTTCAGCTAATACCAATAATGGAGCACTATTCCTCCAATTAATACCAATAATGGGGCACTATTCCTCTAAGTAATACCAATAACAGGGCACCATTCTTCCATTTAATACCAATAATGGGGCAATATTCCTCTAAGTAATACCAATAACAGGGCACCATTCTTCCATTTAATACCAATGATGGGGCACGATTCCTTTAATCAATACCAATGATGGGGCACTATTCCTCAAAGTAATACCAGTGATGGGGCACTATTCCTCCAATTAATACCAATGATGGGGTGCTATTTCTCCACTTAATAGCAATGATGGGGTGCTATTCCTCCAATTAATACCAATGCTGGGGCACTATTCCTCCACTTAATAGCAATGATGGGGTGCTATTCCTCCAATTAATACCAATGATGGGGCGCTATTCCTCCAATTAATAATAATAATAATAATACATTTTGTTTATAATGCACTTTCCATCAAAAGACCTCAAAGTGCTACACAGTTACAATAAAAAAACAAACAAACAACTTAATTCAAAAACATTTGCTAAAAAATAAAAGTCTTCAATCCCTTTTTAAACTTTTCAGTAGACTGAAAAACCCTCAAACTATCAGGCGAAGCATTCCACAAATGTGGGGCAGCAGCACAAAAAGCCCTATCTCCCATTGTTTTTAATTTAGTTTTTGGAATCTCTAGACAATTCAAATTAGTTGAGCGTAGGGAACGAGGTAAGTTCCCTAAGATAAGGTGGAGCATGGCCATATATGCATTGATGGGCAAGAAGAGAGACCTTATACTCAATCCTAGCACAAACCGGGAGCCAATGCAGAGATTTAAGAATTGGAGTGATATGCTCATGCTTCCGCACTCTCATTAGGATCCTCGCTGCAGAGTTTTGAATATACTGTAACCTCTGCATGCTCTTTCTCGGAATCCCAATGAGAAGTGCGTTGCAATAATTCAGCCTAGAGGAGACAAAGGCATGGACCAACCTTTCAGCATTGGAAAAGGAAAGAATAGGACGAAGTTTAGAGATATTACGAAGGTGGTAGAAAGAAGTCTTACATAAATGATTTATATGTGCTTCAAAGGTGAGTTGGGAATCCATTTTTACACCAAGATTAGTGACTACGGACGAAACTGGAATTTTCGAGCCTAAAAAGGCAATACTTGTTATCAGCGATGATTTAATCTGGTGAGACGTTCCAATCATAATAAACTCAGTTTTGGAGCTATTTAGTTGCAAGAAATGTTATTCCATCCACTCCTTTATCTCCTCCAAACAGGCGGTAAGAAGTGAAAGGGGTGACTGCATTAATACCAATGATGGGGCACTATTCCTCCAATTAATACCAATGATGGGGCACTATTCCTCCAATTAATACCAATGATGGGGCGCTATTCCTCTAACTAATTACAATCATGGTGCATAATTCCTCAAACTAATTACAATGACCGATGGTCACTATTCCTCCCTATTTTCACAATAGGTGCTATGTAATTGTTTTACACCCACTGAACATCAAGCCTGAAACATTGCTTACTCCGCTGATGCTGGGACATTTTATTACCCCACTGGCCACAATCTGGTCCCCCGATGGTCCTGTGTTTAGAGGATTTGGAGACCCCTGTTCTATACCGTTGTAGTGACGTAAAGATTTTTACAACTGCAAAAGGGCCATTCAGGACTGAAGGATTTTTGGCCACTTCCATTCTACTTAAAAATATAGATAACTGTACATTTGATCTAATTTCAGAACAGCAAGAAACCAATCCCTCTTCATACAAATCCATTATTTGCCATTTAGTTTTTTAAGAGGTAATTATCGTGACACCATCTGTATTTATTCAAGCAAATGGAACTGTTACACAATGTCCTCAAGGAAAGAAGATTCAAATACAATACATTCTTTACCAATGACCGAGGCATCCTTCAAACAGTGCAGGCTGTGTCCCAATTACAAGTTACACAAAAGGTATAGCAGGAAGTTTACTTGAGCAACCCTAGCTTCTCCGCTTCCTTGTATGTCTGGCAGACAAGAAAGACATGATTCAAACAACAAGCCAACGCCGAATACTCCATGTCTGTAATTATCAGATATTTCTCCAGCTGATCATTAATTACAATTGATTGGTAGTTCCACTGTACCTGAATATACCCAAAGTTCTAGAATAGATTCATGGAAAAAATACGTATTAGTACTGCTTCAAAGGTCTCAATCTGGCCATAGATTTTGTACGGTGGTACAGGTACTTTTTTTGTTGAGCATATGGTATATAATATTGCATGAGTGTGTAAAGCTACAAGTATAGAAGAAACAGAAGAGTGACAACAGGAGAAAAAAAGACCATCACGTGTACCCCATTTTTTTTTTAACCTTTAAGTATAGATCTAGGTTTGCCCAAGCATGTTTGAATCAGCTTAAAGTGGGGTGCCCCTAAAAAAAAAATTTAAAGTCAGCAGCTACAAATACTGCAGCTGCTGACTTTTAATAATCGGACACTTACCTGTCCCGGGGTCCAGCGATGCGGGGGAACGAAGCCCCACCTCGTTCCCCACTCAGATGACTGTCCCAGACCCCAGGTCCCAGATGACTGTGCGGTGCGAGTGGAAGTGATGTCACCAGCCCAGGCAAAGGAAGAAGGCAAACTACGAGGGACCCCCTAGCAACAGGTATTTAGAGGTGAGTAAAAAAATTTTTTTTTTTGCAATTATTTTTTTTTTTTTTTTAAGAATTTTAAGCAATTTTTTTTTTTTTGGTGGCAACACCACTTTAATGTTGAATGACTGACTACCTGCTGGAAGTCTGTTTCAAGCATCAACTACTCTATTGGTAAAATGAAACATTCTAAGCTTAGCTTTGAACTTCCCTCCTGCAAGTTCAAGGTCATGCCCCTTTGGTCTTGATCTTAACTTCACATTGAAAATACTACAGACTTATGCCCCGTACACACGGTCGGACTTTCCGATGGAAAATGTGCGATCGGAGCTTGTTGCCGGAAATTCCGACCGCGTGTAGGCTCCATCGGACAGTTTCTATCGGAATTTCCGTTGCACAAAATTTGAGATCTGGTTCTCAAATTTTCAGACAACAAGATCCGTTCACGCAAATTTAGATCGTGTGTACACATTTCCGACCTACAAAGTGCCACGTGTGAAAAAATAATTGAAAATCTGTTACTGTAACTGCTTATAAAGTGTTATCTGGAGTTTAGCTTTAATTTGTTGGTCAAGCCCATCTAAATCTAATAGTGTATGTACAGCTTAGTACTCATTAATGCCCTGTACACACGGTTGGATTTTCCGACGGAAAATGTGCAATCGGAGCTTGTTGTTGGAAATTCCAACCACGTGTGGGCTCCATCGGACATTTTCCATCGGAATTTCCATCACACAAAATTTGAGATCTGGTTCTCAAATTTTCCGACAACTAAATCTGTTTGCGCAAATTCCTATCGTGTGTACACAATTTCCGGCGCACAAAGTTCCACGCATGCTCGGAATCAAGCAGAAGAGCAGCACTGGCTATTGAACTTCATTTTTCTCAGCTCATCATACGTGTTGTACGTCACCGCGTTCTTAACGTTCGGAATTTCCGACCAACTTTGTGTGACCGCGTGTATGCAAGACAAGTTTGAGCCAACATCCGTCGGAAAAAAAACATGGATTTTGTTGCCGGAATGTCCGATCAATGTCCGATCGCGTGTACAGGGCATACAACCTTTATTACTAGTACATTATGGAGAATAATACTAGTAAGATCTGTAAACTTAGAGTGTCTGCTAAGGTATGGGGTACCCACAAATATCCTAATCTACTCCTGATCCTCCAGACTGGGTCAAACAACAGTTATTGTCTGTGGGTCCTCTAAACTCGGTTCAACAATTTGTTCTCTAGCAAAGAAGATATACTGATTGTAGAGTAGTGTAAAGAATGTAACAACAGTTTGATTAAAACCCATAGAGTAGGTTACAAAGGTTTTCTAGAATGCTAGAGTGCGCTACGACCCGCCACTCAATATTATTATTGTTTGCTTCTCAGCGAAAAGAATAGAGAGTCTACTGTGCAACTGAGGAAAAAATTCCTCTAGCCGGGAGGAAAATGTTCGGCAAACACGCAAAAACCAGCACCTCTGAGTGGGAGTAATATTTCTAGCACCAGACCCCCCGTGTAACTCTAAACTGCTAACCTGTAAAGGCTTTTAATGTGTCACCCATTAAGATCTTTAGGTACCACAGTTTGTCGCCATTCCACAGGCATGCGTAAATTTAAAGCGCAACGTGTTAGGTATCGATTTACTCTGCATAACATCATATTTTATATTTTACAACATTGGGTATTATATTGTGTTTGTGTGCACCAAAATTGTGTTTTAAAAATGGCTGTGCAAATATTGGGCGTTATAACTACCAGTGCAAAGTTCACTTGGAAATGCAGTTGCTGTAGATCCGAGGGACACATGCAAAAAAAAAAAAAAATAGCACATGTAAACAGGGAGATGCCGATAATCAGCGCTCCTCGCCTCACACTGACAGAGTGTGAGGAGAGGAGAGCTGATTAGCGGCATCTCCTCACAGAGGACAGCTAGGTATGTAATCAGGGCACTGATTATCAGTGCCCTGATTACAATTAAGTTCCTACCAGCGCCAGCAATGATTGCCCACCACTGTCAGCAATCAGTGCCAACCAATTCCCACAATTGGCACCAATCTGTGCCCACAAGTGCCAGCAATCAGTGCCCACAAGTGCCAGCAATCTGTGGTCATTAGTGATGCCAGTCAGTGCTGGCTATCACTGCTGCCCATCAATGCCCACCCCTTCTGCCCATCAATGCTCATCACTGCTGCCCATCAATGCTCATCACTGCTGCCCATCAATGCCACCCATCAGTGCCACCTATGCTTGCCGCCTATCTGTTCCCACCAGTGCTGCCTATCTGTGCCCAGTGCCACCCATCAGTGCCACCTATCAGTGCTCCTCAGTGGCACATATCAGTGGCACCTATCAGTGCTCATAAGTGCGGCATATTTGTGCCTCCTCAGCAGTGTCGCCTCATCAATGCCCATAAGTGCCGCCTCATCAGTGCCCATAAGTACCACCTCATCAGTGCCCATCAGTGCAGCCTATCAGTGCCGCCAGATCAGTGCCCATCAGTGAAGGAGAAAAATTACTTATTTACAAAATTTGCTGACAGAAATTAAGAAAAACTTTTTTTTTCAAAATATTTGGTCTTTTTTTCCTTTTAGGAAAAAATAAAAATCCCAGGAGTGATAAAATACCACCAAAAGAAAGCTCTATTTGTGTGAAGAAAATGATCACACTTTCACATGGTTACAGTGTAGCAATGACCACGCAATTGTCATTCAAAATGTGACAGCGCTGAAAGCTGAAAAATGGCCTGGGCAGGAAGGGGATGTAAGTGCCTGGTATTGAGGTGGTTAATATAAGTATAAAGTAAACCAAAAAGAGTGATGCATATACAAGCTGCACAAAGCAACGTCCTTTCATCTCTGCCTACCTAACAGGCATAATTAGCCTTCCCGTGAATGCAGGTCTGGCTAAGATATGCTATTAATTTAATTACACTGCATCTGCAAATTCAACTTTAGCTATGTTTTATTATATTAGACGAGTGATTCACACAAACTGATGCTGAGAACGTCATATGAGGACAATTAGAGAATAAGGGAAGCATGATTGAAGCTACAGGAGGCTCTCTGAGGACATCTGTGCCCACATACAGTGCCATCTTGCTTAGGAAAGGCAGGGCGGCATAGATTGGACAAATTTATGGGTATTTCTTCTTAAAAGAAGGGGGGTATACTATGAAAGCTTCTCCTGAAAATTCAATTGTTAGTACAAATAAAAAAAAGCATCACTATTTTTGTTACAGTATCACTACATAGCTATAAAACAACCAATTCAAAAAAACATTATACATCTCGGAAAAGTATTTCTTAACCAAGGTGCTGTTTGGATTTAAGTTTGCGGCAAGCACAGGGCCCAGTTTGCCCATTATTGATGCCATGATTCAACATGGTGCAGGGTTGCGTTGGCAGCACCATAACAGCCAATGGTTCTCAAGCCACTTTAAAGTGTTTGTAAACCCTTACAATCTACTTTGACCTACAGGTAAGCCTAGATACACGGTTTAGGAGATATTTACATAAAGATAGGCACCGCTGTCTACGACGCATGCACTGAGCATGCCGCTGCTAACGGTGATGTGGTGGCTCCCGTGCGCATGCGCGGGAGTGACGTCATCGCTGCTCCGGTACTGTGAGTGGCCGGAGCAGCGATACCCGGAAGAAGATGGACGCTTCGTGCTACAGGGGACAGCAGTGACATCGTTGGCTCCTGTGTCAATGCAATGCATAGTAGCCCATTATGCTTTACCTTTGCAGGGAGACAAAGAGGAAGTAAACCCATCAGGGTTTACTTCCTCCTTAACCAGTTTCCGACCGGCGCACGACGATGTACGTCGGCAGAATGGCATGGGCAGGCAAACTGGCATACAGGTACGTCCAGTTGAATTTGCCGCCCTGCCATCGCACGCACCGGTCCGGACCCCCGTGAGTCCGGTCACTGGTCCCGCGGACTCGATCACCGCTGGGATACCGGTGATCATCTTACGGGGAGATGCTGTTGTAAACAGCATCTCCCCGTTCTGCCTAGCAACAAGTGACAGTGATCTCTGCTCCCTGTGATTAGAGCGTAAATCAGTGTTCACTAACTAACACCCCCCCCCCACAGTTAGTAACACGCCCCTAGGAACACTTAACCCCTACACTGCCACCCCCTGGTTAACCCCTTCACTGCCAGTGTCATTAACACAGGAATCAGTGCATTTGTATAGCACTGATTGCTGTATGAATGACAATGGTCCCAAAAATGTGTCAAAAAAGTCCGATGTGTCCGCCATAATGTCGCAGTCACAATAAAAATCGCTGATCGCCGCCATTACTAGTAAAAAAAAATATTAATAAAAATGCCATAAAACTATCCCCTATTTTGTAAACGCTATAAGTTTTGTGCAAACCAATCAATAATCGCTTATTGTGATTTTTTTACCAAAAATATGTAGAAGAATACGTATCGGCCTAAACTGAGGGAAAAAAATGTTTTTTTATATATTTTTGGGGGCTATTTATTATAACATAAAGTAAAAAATAATGCGTTTTTTTTCAAAATTGTTGCTCTATTTTTGTTTATAGCACAAAAAATAAAAACCACAGAGGTGATTAAATACCACCAAAAGAAAGCTCTATTTGTGGGGAAAATAAAGGACGTCAATTTTGTTTGGGAGCCAAGTCGCAGGACCACGCAATTGTCAGTTAAAGCGATCCAGTGGTCTGGTCTTAAGCCAGCAAAATGGTCCAATCTGAAAGTGGTTAAGACCAGGCCTTTTCTGGAACTGTTTGCTTACGCAATTAAATTAGTATTTTTGCTGGAAACTTACTTACCGTGTTTCCCCAAAAATAACCGCCGGTGTTATATTAATTCGGGCAACAAAAGACACAGTAGGGCTTATTTTCGAGGTAGGTCTTACCATGCAATGTGCGGTCTTCTCTCCCCCTCTCTCTCCCTGCCTGACAGGAATCTCCAGTGTGAGCTGAGTTAAAATGCTTGTAAAATCCTATAATCCATTCCATAACAGTAGTATATAATTTACTGTGTGTGTGTTTCTGTAATATAATAGTGCCAAATACCTTCATTATAGTGCTACTCTGCACTTTTGTGACCCACCGGAGCTCTCTTCCCCGCATTTATATTAAACAGACATTGTACATTATATACTACTGTAATAGAGTGGATTGTAGGATTTTACAAGCATTTTAAACTAGGGCTTATTTTTTGAGTAGGGCTTATATTGTAGCCCTCCTGAAAAATAACGCTAGGTCTTATTTTCAGGTTAGGTCTTATTTTCGGGGAAACACAGTAGAACCCCCAAACATTATATATATATATTTTTTTTTAGCAGACACCCTAGAGAATAAAATGGCAATCATTGCAATATTCTATCTCACTGTATTTGCACAGCGGTGGAAAAAATACACTTATTTTTTTAATAATAAAAAAAAACAGTAAAGTTAGCCCAATTATTTATTGTATAATGTGAAAGATGATGTTATTCTGAGTAATTAGACACCTAACATGTCATACTTTAGAACTCGTGGAATGGCGACAAACTATGGTACTTAAAAATCACCATAGGCGGCGCTTTAACATTATTTTACAGGCTACCTGTTTAGGGTTACAGAGTAGGTCTAGTGCCAGAATTATTTCTCTCGCTCTAACGATCGCAATAATACCTCACATGTGTGGTTTGAACACCTTTTACATATGTGGGCGTGGCTTATGTATGCGTTCGTATTTTTGCCTTTAAGAGATGAAAAAAAATCATCGCTTTAAGGTGAAAGTGATGTCGGACGTCGCTCAGGTCCTTCAAGGCCATAGAGCCACATGGGGGTTATCTTGCCCTCACTCGGCTTCCTGCCCAGCCATGGATCGGATCGGCTCTGGGCTAACTGTCAGGTCCGGTGATGGTGGGAGGCTCCTCTCCCGTCGCTTATAAAAGTGTCCCGTGGCGAATCTCCCACCACTTTTATATGACACCGAAAAAAATGGGGTTATGGCAGCTACCTGATGTAAATGTACTGTGGGTGGTCTTGAAGTGGCTAGGGCAGGATGAACAGCAGCATTTGATGCTAGCGGCTGGCCGACCTGCACCATGGTAACACATGTTGCTGATCCAGTGCAATGCAGAGGCACCCCCTGCATTCAGGAAAGGACAGCAAACAAAATTCAGAAAAATACTGAAAAAAAAACATCAATTGCAGTCTCACTGTGCCCATCAATTGCAGCCACTGTGCCCATTAAACACAGCCTCTGTGGCCATCAAGAGCAGCCACTGTGCCCATCAAATGCAATGCAGCCAATGTGCCCATCAAATGCAGCCACTGTGCCCTCAGTTACAGCCACTGTGCCCATCAAATGCAGCCAACGTGCCATCAAATGCAGCCACCGTGCTGTCAAATGCAGTCACTGTGCCCATCAAATGCAGCCACTGTGCCATCAGTTGCAGCCACTGTGCCCATCAAATGCAGCCACCGTGCCATCAAAGATATTAGACCCACGCTTCCTGATTGGCAGAGAGGCGGTTCAGTGTTAGAAAAGCAAATATTAATTTGCTTTTCTAACACACCTGGTTGGGCTCCGAGCGTAATGCTCTGCGCTCTGAGTCCACTCTATTTTAAAGCCTATTAGAGCGTATGGCTCCAATCAGGTGCTTCAGTCCCTGAATAGGGATTGGCCATGGTGGCCATAGATAGATCTATCCATGATACATATAGGCGGGCGGCATGATAGAGGGGGCGGCGCCCGTGCTCCCTTAATGGACAGGCCACCACAGCTTCCCGCCCTCTGCCTCACTGCAGGAGCCAAAAGGTGATGTGATTGGGGGACTGTGTGATGGGAGGGATCTGTAGTGATGGGAAGAGACTGATGTGAAGGAAGGACTGTGATGTAATGGAGGGACACCATTATAGGAGGAGTTTGTTGTAAGGGTACACTGATTTGATGGGGAACTCTGACGTGAATGGGAGCTTTGAAATGACGGAGGGGCCTCCAATGTGATGAGAGGACCATTACTGTGAAGGGAGGCTTCTGATGTGAATGTATTTTCATCAAAGCATTGTCCCAGGCTTAGGTATCCTATTGATAGGTAATATTTAGATTTTTCTTTTACATTTTTATGTGGGGTGCCTCAAGACTTTGCATACTTTTAAATGTTGCTGCGACTGAATATTAATATTAATACCAAATATTTGTTGTATTTTGCTAAATATTTGAAAATGGCACCTATAGGCAGTAATTGCAAATTGTTACTATTTTTATGGATATTTATAATGTTACTAAATCGAATCCCAAGGACTTTTGTAAGTATTTACATGCTAAGTTAAATTAAATCTGATAGTAAAGGCCCTATAAATAAATATGGTCTTGCTTACGTAAGAAAAAGGTGAAGTCAGGTCTAAGCAAAAATTTAAATACGTAAAGGACTTGGCATAGCTGGCATCAATTTAGAATAGTAAAGGAGCTAAACTCATTGATTAAAAAGCCATAATGTTTTATTTTCTCGCAGCCTCTTAAATTGATTCATTGCCACAGTCCTGGCATAAAACGAATGTTGTATCTCTGTTTAAAGTGAATTTGTGCTTTGCCTATGCATTCAGCCAAGAGACAAGAGCCAGTAAATGCTCGGGTGCTCTCTTTACACTGTAATGAACATATGCTGCTGAGATCTCTATTCATCCACTCTATACTTAAAAAGAGTTTTTTTCAGGCAAGGGTGTATTCTACAATTTTGCATATACAGAGGGAAGAGGGCCTTGGCGGTAAAATAAAGTGGCGTACCCGAACAAGGTTACATGATGACATAAATGGCCAACAGAAGATGTCTGTCAGCAGATGAACCTCCTTCATTTTTTTCTAGTTTTCTTTAACCTCCATGAGCTACATAATGGCATATCATAAGCATTCAAAATTAAAAAAAAATGTTTTCCCTATAATTTAACACACGTGTCAACAAGGGACTTTGTAATGGTCCTTGGAGGCGTTTTTGTGAAAAACTAGCTTGGAAATACCATTTTAGCAAGCGTCATTGGAAAAAAATAATTATATTTTCAAGTTATTATCATTCCCTTAACAACACAAAGTGGTACCGTAATCAAAAAAGGCAAGACATTGTGCCGAATGAATTTATGTATATTAGGGGAATTGACACTGACTGCATCTCAATACTGGTCATTGAAAACGGCCACCATGATAATGAAGCAATACTGATTTTTTGTGAACTTGAATGGGATGTGAATGTGATTGGATATGATGGATGCACCAATGGAAAGGCTACAGGCTTCAACCTTCTAATACATTTAGAGATTTGTATAATAGAGAACCCAGGGTTTTAGGGCAACCTGGGAGCTTGAACAGCTGTCCAAAGCTGTATCCCTAGCTTCATCTCAAAATATCACCCAAACTGTCCTCTTCACGTCCTGCTCTTTAGCCTCCTCTTCACCTCCTCCTACCACATGCATCTGAATGATTTCTCCAGAGCCTCTCTCTTCCTCTGGAACTCCCTACTCGATCCATCCAGCAATCTCCTACCTTGTCTGCCTTCAGGCAATCTACAGTGTCATGGTCCTCAGAGGCATTAAAGTGGTTGTAAACCCTTACAAACCACTTTGACCTACAGGTAAGCCTAGATTAAGGCTTACCTGTAGGTCCAAGAAATATCTCCTAAACCTATACGGTTTAGGAGATATTTACCTGAAGACAGCCACCGCTGTCTACGGCGCATGCGCCGTAGACAGCGGCACACAGGCGCACTGGGCAAGCCGCAGATCACGGCGATATGCCGCGAGTGTCGGCTCCTTTGCGCATGCATGGGAGTGACGTCATCGCTGCTCGGGTGAATCACAGTGCCGGAGCAGCGAGACCCACCAAGAAGATGGATGCTCGGAACTACAGGGGATAGCGGTGACTTCGCTGACTCCTGTGTCAGGTAAGTGACACATAATGGACTACTATGTGATACATAGTAGTCCATTATGCTTTACCTTTACAGGGAATGAAAGAGGAAGTAAACCCATCAGGGTTTACTTCCTCTTTAACTAGCTTACAAAAAATCACTTTAGTAAGTGTCCCTGGGAAAAAAAAAAATCCCAGATTATCGTTCCCAGTAACCACAACAAGTAGTAATCTGAAAAGGCAGGAAATTTTGCTGAATTCATTTATTTATATAAAGGACAATATATACTGACCAAACCTCACTACTGCTCAGTGATGTCCCCTACAAAGATACTGAAGCAATACATGTTGGAGCCATCAAGGGAAAGGCTACAGGCTTCCACCTTTTAGTGAATGTAGAGATTTGGTTACCAGGGAGCTTAAAGCGGAGCTCCACCCTAAAGTGGAACTTCCGCTCATTGGAACCCCCCCCCCCCTTCGGTGCCACAATTGGCACCTTTCAGGGGGGTGGGGGGTGCAAATACCTGTATAATACAGGTATTTGCACCCACTTCCGGCATAGATAGCCGCAGATTCTGCGGGTATTCACGCCACTTCCTGCGGGTCCCCCACTGTCTGCTGGGAAACACACGGATCCCAGAGACAGCGGGGACCATCCTTATTGCGCAGCGCGACTCGTGCATGCGCAGTAAGGAACCCCTGATTCCCATACCGAAGATGGCGGTGGCAGCACCCGAGAGCCGATCAAGAGATCGGTTTTGGGTGCCAACATCGCGGGCGCACTGGGCAGGTAAGTGTCCATATTTTAAAAGTCAGCAGCTGCAGTATTTGTAGCTGCTGACTTTTAAAAACAAAAAACGGCGGAACTCCCGCTTTAAGCAGATGCCCGAAGCTACATCATCAGACTCATCACATAATATCACCCAAACCATCCTCTTCACTCCTCCAGAGACCTCTTGTTTTCTAGACTACTCATCACCTCCTCCCATGCTCATCTTCAGGATTTCAATAGCAAATGTAAGGTCAGTTAGTGCAAAACAATGCCTTATGTTTTAAATGTAAATAACACAGCTGCTGGACACTAAAGGCAAATACAACAAAAACCTCAAATAGACATACCGTATATACTCGAGTATAGGCCGACCCGAATATAAGCCGAGGTCCCCAATTTACCCCCAAAAAACTGGAAAAAATTATTGACTCGTGTATAAGCCGAGGGTGAGACATGCCTGTCCATCCCTGTGTGTCGTCCATCCCTGTGTGTGTCCATGCATCCGTGTGTGTGTGTGTCCATGCATCCGTGTGTGTGTGTGTGTGTGTCCATGCATCCGTGTGTGTGTGTGTCCATGCATCCGTGTGTGTGTGTGTCCATCCATCCCTGTGTGTGTGCATGCATCCGTGTGTGTGTGTGTGTGTGTGTGTGTGTGTGTGTCCATGCATCCGTGTGTGTCCATCCATCCCTGTGTGTGCATGCATCCGTGTGTGTGTGTGTGTGTGTGTGTGTGTGTGTGTGTCCGTGCAGCCTACCTGTGTCCAGCCTGCCTGTGTCCGTCCAGCCTGTGTCCGTCCAGCCTGTGTCCGTCCCGGCCTGCGTCCCGTCCTGGCCTGCGTCCCGTCCCGGCCTGCGTCCCGTCCCGGCCTGCGTCCCGGCCTGCGTCCCGTCCCGGCCTGCGTCCCGGCCCGTCCCGCAGCTCTTCGTCGGTGGCCATTCTAGGATTCAAAAGCCGCGCCTCCGTCGGTGATAGGCGGAACACTCAATTTCCCACTGACTGCTGGGAAATTGAGTGTTCCGCCTATCGGATGTCCGTGATAGGCGGAACACTCAATTTCCCAGCAGTCAGTGGTCCGCCTATCATGGACGTCCGCTCATCCTCATACTACGGACGAGGATGAGAGGACGTCCGTGATAGGCGGAACACAGACTGCTGGGAAATTCAGTGTTCCGCCTATCACAGGCGAAGGCGGAGACGGAGGCGCGGCCTTTGAATCCTAGAATGGCCGCTGTCTGTCTGCTCGACACGCTGATCGGGCAGACAGACAGCGATGACTCGAGTATAAGCCGAGGGGGGCACTTTCAGCCTCAAAAAAGAGGCTGAAAATCTCGGCTTATACTCGAGTATATACGGTAATAATTAGAGTAGTGCAGCGCTAAAAATACCCTCTAATCATTCTACATAAAGTCTCTCGAAAAATGAGAAGTATCATAGAAAAAATTAGGAAACTCTGAAAGTAGTGATCAACAGTGGTGTATTCCTATACGTTGATAGAGATACATGCAGATATCCTTAGCCGTCAACAGACTCAGTGCTCCCTCCACCAGACAGCCAAACCGCTCACCTTAAAGTATAGACCTCTGACTGAACAGATAGGTCAAACCAACATTCGCCACTACCAGTGGTCACACACCAAGGTTCAGGTAGGCCGGATAGATGAAGCTCGGCTTCTTGGATACTATGGCGCTGTCATCAATGGTAACTCGGATTCCCCAAGTAAGGTATCATAAAATGAAAAAATATATATAGTGCAGACCGTACAGGTAAAAGACTGGATTTATTACTAATTCCCAGGTACTCACATACAGAGCACTAAACCTAGTGCTGGATTATAAACATGAACAAAATCGTTCCACAAGCTAAAATGCAGTAAGGTAGTTGCAGTGACATTCCAGGGTCCTCCTGCACGCGTATCGTCCTAAACGGGACTTCATCAGTGGATCCGGTGTCCCGCGATCCTGACACGGAACGGTAGAACAGGGAGATGCGGGGAGATAAACAAGGCATTTCCCCGTTCTGCCTAGTGACATTACAGAGATCTACTGCTCCCTGCAGGTAGCCCATCCCCTCCACAGTTAGAATCACTCCCTAAGACACACTTAACTCCTTAACCCCTTGATCGCCCCCTAGTTTTTAACCCCTTCCCTGCCAGTGTCATTTATACAGTAATCAGTGCATTTTTATAGCACTGATCGCTGTATAAATTACAATGGTCCCAAAATAGTGTCAAAAGGGTCCGATGTGTCCGCCATAATGTCACAGTCATGATGAAAATCGCAGATCGCCACCATTACTAATAAGAAAAAAATTTATAATAAAAATGCCATAAATCTATCCCCTATTTTGTAGACGCTATAACTTTTGCGCAAACCAATCAATATATGCTTACTGCTTCTTCTTTTTTTTTTTTTTTTTTTTACAAATATATGTAGAAGAATACATATTGGCCTAAACTGAGGAAAAAATTTGTTTTTTAACCCTTTCATGACTAAGCCTATTTTTGGAATTTGGTGTTTACAAGTTAAAATCCATATTTTCTACTAGAAAATTACTTGGAACCCCCAAACATTATATATATATTTTTAACAGAGACTCTAGAGAATAAAACGGCGATTATTGCATTATTTTATGTCACACGGTATTTGCGCAGCGGTGTTTTAAATGCAACTTTTTGGGAAAAGGGACACTTTCATGAATTAAAAAAAAAAAAACAGTAAAATTAGCCCAATTTTTTTGCATAATGTGAAAGATAATGTTACGCCGAGTAAATAGATACCAAACATGTCACACTTTATAATTGCACGCACTTGTGGATTGACGACAAAGTACGGTACCTAAAAATCTCAATAGGCGACGCTTTAAACATTTTTTACGGTTACCAGGTTAGCGTTACAGAGGAGGTCTAGTGCTAGAATTATTGCTCTCGCTCTGACGATCGCGGCGATACCTCACATCTGTGATTTGAACACCGTTTACATAAGTGGGAGCGACTTCCTATGCGTTTTCTTTGCTTCGCGAGCTCGCGGGGACGGCGGGCGCTTTAAAAAAATTTATTTATTTTAAAATGACTAAATTGTTTAAAATAAAATAAAAAAAAAATGTATCACTTTTATTGCTGTCACAAGGAATGTAAACATCCCTTGTGACAGTAATAGGCGGTGACAGGTACTCTTTATGGAGGGATCGGGGGTCTAAAAGACCCCCCACCCCTCCTTTAGGCTGGGTTCACACTATAGCGATGCGGGAACGCCGCGAATCCGCGGCGTTTTCCCGCATCGCATGACTCCCGCCGGCAGTTCACACTGCCCTATGCGGACTGCTGGGAGTGTCAATGAAATCTTAATGACACCCCCAGATCCGTCCGCATATCGCAGTGCGATCTGCAAACTCGCACAGGAATCGGATCGCATGGTGTGAACACCCATGCGATCCGATTCTGCTGGGACCAAAAAAAGGGTCCCGTGCGAGTTTGCTGCGGGAGCGATGCGAATTCAGCCATACTATCTGTATGGCTGAACTCGCATCGCTACAGAGATCCGATGTGATTTGCACTGCAGTGCGGTGCGAATCACATCCGGATCTCCCCCCCGCAGCAGTGTGAACTCAGCCTTAGACTTCAGTGTATTCAGATCGCCGAAAACGGCGATTCTGAATACCGGATATTTTTTTTAAACCGGCGCCATTGGCAGCCGAGTAAACGGGAAGTGACGTCATGACGTCACTTCCGTGTTTACTATGAGGACACTGGAACGAAGCCGATTACGGCTTCGTTCCAGTTCCTCCCCAGCGGCCGGAGGCATCGGATGGCGAATCGGTGCTCCCGATCGAGCGGGAGCACCGGTAACAGCGGCGGGAGGCGGCGGGAGGGGGGGACGTCCCCTCCCGCTCCTCCGGCATAACAGACGAGCGGCTTTTAGCCGCATCGGTTGTTATGCCTGGATAGCCAATCGCCCGCTGAACAAAACGGTACCGGGATGATGCCTGCAGGTGCGGGCATCATCCCGGTATACCCCCCGGAAGCCGAGTACGCACATCTGCGTACGCTCGGCAGGAAAGGGTTAAATATATTTTTGGGGGATATTTATTATAGCAAAAAGTAAAAAATATTGCTTTTTTTTCAAAATTTTCGCTAATTTTTCTTTTCATATCGCAAAAAATAAAAACCGCAGAGGTGATCGAGTACCAACAAAAGAAAGCTCTATTTGTGGGGAAAAAAAAAGGATGTCAATTTTGTTTGGGTGCAATGTCGCACGACCGCGCAATTGTCAGTTAAAGCGACGCAGTGCCGAATCGCAAACCATTTTATATCCAAGCAGTTAAATGCGTATTCTACACTTGTAGATGAAGTACTAGACCTTGATGGATAAGATGTTTAAAACATAGAGCTATGTTCTCTTCACAGAAAGGATGAATCACCAGAATTAACTCTTCGTGTATAGGTTTATTGTAGGGCAAACTCATTTTCATAAAAGAAATGGCACATCCCTTAGAAAAGCCCTTGGTCTGTAATCTGGATTTCTTGGAAGTACTTACTTTTCATGCCATCACTAATTGTCTAAATGTAACAAGCCCAATGGCAGTTAAGGCTAAAGTTTAATCTGCTTATATTGTGCTTTTCATCTATAATGCTGTTGATGGACGTGTGTCTGCACTATTTTGCTCTGAATTAGCATTTGCATTACCGTATATACTCGAGTATAGGTCGATCCGAATATAAGCCGAGGCCCCTAATTTACCACAAAAAAAATGGGAAAACGTATTGACTCGTGTATAAGCCGAGGGTGAGACATGCCTGTCCATGCCTGTGTGTCCGTCCATCCCTGTGTGTCCGTCCATCCCTGTGTGTCCATCCCTGTGTGTCCATCCCTGTGTGTCCATCCCTGTGTGTCCAGCCTACCTGTGTCCTGTGCCTCTTTGTCCTTCTGCAGCGATCTGCATGTAAAAACATACGGCGGCCATGCCAGGATCGCCGCACCTCTTCTCCTCGTCTGTGACAGACGGCGGCCATTCCACTGTTCAAAAGCCGCGCCTCCGTCTGTGATAGGCGGAACACTCAATTTCCCAGCAGTCAGTGTTCCGCCTATCACGGACATCCTCTCATCCTCGTCCGTAGTATGAGGATGAGCGGATGTCCGTGATAGGCGGACCACTGACTGCTGGGAAATTGAGTGTTCCGCCTATCACAGACAGGGAGGCGCGGCTTTTGAATAGTGGAATGGCCGCCGTCTGTCTGCGCGACACGCTGATCGGGTAGACAGACGGCGGTGACTCGAGTATAAGCCGAGGGGGGCACTTTCAGCCTAAAAAAAGGGGCTGAAAATCTCGGCTTATACTCGAGTATATACGGTATATGTATATACTGTTCGATATACCTTCTCCATTTGCTATGTATGGCTTTGCTCTCATTTTGTATGTTTCCTTGGAAATTTACAATAAAAAGATATTTAACCAAAAAAAAGAAAAAACATTGTGCCTTTTCTGGTTCGCCCTTCCTCACTTCATTATCAATTTTTAAAACAAAAACTCTTCTGTTTTCATTCATACCTTATTTTAGACCCAGAGACGTCATCACTAGGCCTCCATGCTTCTTTATGTAATGCAGGCCAATCATGGCTGGTGGGAGGGGCTGTACAGAAAACATCACAGCAACTTGCCTTAGTACTTCTTTCAAAACACATCAGTACTGATCGGTGGTGGCTGCTCATATGCGGCACAGCCCCCTAACCTCCATTCCGGGGGCCCCAGATGCATGGATTTCTATGTTTTCTATGTTTTTTTTTTTTTAGAAGCATGTGATTAGAGCTGAGGCTCTAATTGGCTTCAAAATGGATGGGCTCAGGGAGCAGAGCACTGTGTCCCAAGCCCACCCACTTGTTTGACAATAGCATATTAATATTCGCTATTGTTTTCCTTTTTTCCTTCTTCTCCACCCGCCAATCAGGAAACGGGTCTTAAGACCCAATTAGCTGGGAGGAGAAGTTAGCAGATTGGTCAGTTGGAGTAGCATTGGGGAAGCCGCCAAAGCCACCCGGGATACCATTTAGCAGGAGAAGCAGCAGGGAAGCTGCCAAAGCCAGCGAGGAGGAGAAGCAGCTGGGAAGTCGCAGAGGAGGAGAAGCAGCTGGCAAGCAGACAAAACTGCAGAGGAGGAGAAGGTGCTGGGAAGGAGACAAAGCTGCCGAGGGGAAGCAGCTGGAAAGCAGACAAAGCCGCTGAGGAGGAGGAGCAGCTGGGAAACCGCAGAGGAGGAGAAGCAGCTGGGAAACAGACAAAGCTGCCAAGGAGGAGAAGCAGCTGGGAAGCAGGGAAAGCCGCCAAGGTGAAGCAGCTGGGAAGCAGACAAAGCTGCCAAGGAGGAGAAGCAGCTGGGAATCAGACAAAGCCACTGAGGAGGAGAAGCGGCTGGGAAGCAGACAAAGCCGCCAAAGAGAAGAAGCAGTGGGGAAGTTGCCCGCGACCTGTATGGGGTAAGTAGTGCGGGCGATTGACTGGTCGGCCGATTGGGGGGGGGTCAGCTGGGAGGTCTGTTTGCTGCCTCCCCCCCCCCCCCCCCCCAAAATTGAGCACCAGCCTCTACTGGTGATGATACAAGCAGAAGATTAGTTCTTAGGGAGAGTTATGCAAATATCAAAATGACCTGATGGGTGGATGTCAATCTGGAGCAGGCATTCCTAGGCTGACTACATTTGCATGCCCACAGTGATGCTGATCCTCCTTGTCTGAAAGAACTGAAATTCAATGAATGAAATGGCCAGGGACGGATCTACTGAGGAGGAATGCGTTGCATGATGCTAGACAGCTATTCACCAGGAGATGTGACTGCCTGTATCAGACTTGTTGAAGCTTTTAATGTACAAGGTGAGAAGCTCACAGTGTGCAGTGAAATCAGAGAAAGTACGATTAGTAGAGAAGAGCCCGTGCGACTATGCGAGATGGAAGGTAATGAGGAAAGGACAGGCTTAGAGCTGATTATATAAGTCAGACTAGGTGACCTAGCCACACTGTCGTCCTTGGATGCTTTGTATTGAATCAGCATCAGCATCATGCACAACATGGCCTAACTGACCTTACATGTCCTGGACCTGTTCTACACTGTGCTACAATGCTGTATATGCCAGGCTTGGTCTAGGCTTACATGTATCACTCATGGACTCTGTGGATATTGTGCTGTAACAGAATTGTAACGTTTGGCTTCTTATACATTTAGCTTTTTTAAATAAACCATTCCAGATTTACTGCTTTATTCAGGGGAAAAATAAAACAGAAAATATATTTCTGCATACTATGATTATTTGGGGTAATGATTTAGGATTGGCATAACATGCAAGTCTAAACGCACATGAAAATTATTAGCTAGCCATAGTTTAGTATAAAAAGTAAAAGTGCAAATAAAACATTAAAGAAAAGTGACCTTCCCATGGGCATTTAGGTCTGTAGAAAGTAAATGATAACCTTCTAAAAAGGTAGGTGATGTTATTGATAACTTCCATTGACCTGATGCCATTGATATCCTACTAATATCTGGCTGTCCCTTGGGGGATCACTATGCATCAAGTGAAGTCAGTCTGATCTGCATAATTGTTTCCAGTCAGTGAATGAGATAAGTCAGTCAATCCGAATTTCAGAAGGAGAGGTCAGCAATGGCGGCTTAGATATTTGCCACAGTAAAGGTTTAATTTACAAACGACAAGGCGCTACCCAAGTGATAGGGACATTTGCAGAGCCCCTCCCATCCTCTAGGACTGTCTGGCTGTCTCCTATTCTGTCTGCCTTTAGGCAATCCCTGAAAACTCATCTCTTCAGGGAAGCCTATCACTTCTCCAACTAACGATTGAACCTATAACTCTTCAATCAGCTCTTTTGTACCACTTGCCTCAACCTATTAGACTGTAAGCTCTTATGAGCCGGGCCCTCTAAAAGTCTAGTACACATGGGGCCAAACGTCGGGCGGCATCGGCCAGTTCAATGGAAACCGGCCACCTTTTGGCTTGTGTGTACTGCAGATGGTCAGCCGATGGGGAATACCCAAAAAGGTCTGGTGATCGGCTCCCGATCACCGCTCTCAGCCAATAGCTGAGAGTGCTGACCGGACTGTTCTGGCGGGGGGGTCGTCACCCTGTAAGAACACAATAGCACAGCAGGGGAGATCGATGTACTAAAAACGGATAGTTAGTACAGCAGCTCCTCCTGAGCTGTCAGGTTTTTTTTTGTTCAGCACAAACTACTAGTGTGTATGGGGCTTAACCCTGTTGTATCTTACTGTATTGTAACTATGCTGTCTCCCTTTAGATTGTAAAGCACTGTACAAACTGTTGGTGCTACATAAATCATGTATATTAATAATAATTACAGTAAAACCTTGGTTTGAGAGTAACTTGGTTTGACAGCGTTTTGCAAGCCAAGCACATTGTTTAAATACATTTTGACTTGATACACAAGTAGCCACAACTGAGTATAAAAGAGAAGAGAGGCGCCTTTAAGTGTAGCAATATTTTAATGAAGTTACACATTTAGCAACATTTTGTTACAATTAGAGGCACCTCTCTTCTCTTTTATACTCTGTAGCTCCTGCTGGATTTTGCCTCTAACCCCCTTGTGGAGGCTTCCATTTGTGGATGGATATTTTATGATTACACAACCTGGTCACATTACTATAATATTTTTATATGGACTATAAACTTAAGGACCTATGAATAAATGGTTGTGGAATGAATCATTTGTTTCCATTATTTCTTCTGGGGAAATCTGCTTTGACATACAAGTACTTTGGATTACAAGCATGTTTCTGGAACAAATTGTGCTTGCAATCCAAGGTTTTACTTTATAAGTGTTCCTTTATGTATTTGTAGTCTTGAAGCCCCTTTCCTTTTCTGGAAATGGACACAAGTGCAGTCACAAAGCTATGGACTCCTGTAAACTGTGGCAGGGTTGGTCACATAGGATCTACTGAGCACAATTGTGTGGCAGGATAGGAAAATCCAACTTCCATTGATAACCCCAAATAAGATCCAAATGATTGATAAGATGCAAATGATAACCCCTGTCTCTTGCATCAGTATCAAGTGAAGTTAGACCATCTGATCTGTGTAACTGTTTCAGGTCAGTGAAATAGAAAAGTCAGTCAACCCAAATCATAGAAGAAGATGCTAGCAATAGTGGTCCACATATTTCTCACAGTAAAGGTTTGATGACAACTTAATGTTAGGGAAATTATAGGCAGCCTTTTAAGAATTTTTGGCCTTGAAGCCCCTTTCCCTTTTTTTGGCATTGACATAAGTGCAATCATGTACCGGGCTGCTAGAAGAGATAGGCCAGTACCAAAGGTTTCATAAAGAATTCTTTTTTTCTTTTAATCAATTGATCGTTTTTTTTTGTTGAAAGTATAGTATTGCATCTAACCGTTAGTTTTCTATTTTATCAATACCTTTCACTTTAGGAGTATGTACCTACAGGCTAATAAGTTATAAACGTGGCCCAGTGTGTGTGTGTCAAGTGATCTTTACATTTGTGTATTTGTTTTAGTTCAAACTTAGAAACCCCTCATCTCAAATTATTGGACAGCCAAGTTCAAATGGTCTGTAGCCAATAGAACAGTGTTTCTCAACTCCAGTCCTCAAGGCGCCCCCAACAGGTCATGTTTTCAGGATTTTCCTCAGATGAAATGGCTGTGGTAATTACTAAGGCAGTGAAACTGATCAAATCACCTGTGCAAAATAATGGGAGGCCCAAAAACTTGACCTGTTGGGGCGCCTTGAGGACTGGAGTTGAGAAACACTGCAATAGAACATGTTGACTGCACTCAAATGTTTAGAGAAAAATATTGTAGCTTTATTCCAAGTAAAATCACATTGACACCGATACAGACACAGTAAAGATTAATGCGTTTCACAAATCAAGTTTGCTTAGACATAAGATGAGATTGTGAATAAGTGAACTTGATTCGTGAAACACGCTAATCTTTGCTGTGTCTATGTCAAGATCGGTGTCATCTTGATGTGATTTTACTGGGAATAAAGCTACAATATTTCTACACATTTGAGTGTGGTCAACATGTTGCTCTATTGGCTACTATCCAGACCGTGGACTGGACCTGCACCTAATCAGTAGAGTAAGGATTGTTCTTAGCTGGACCCAGACCTGTTTCTTTGTTGGATCAAATGGTTTGTATCCCAGAAACTGGGGAACCACTCATCTCAGAAGATAGGTTCAGCCAAATTCAAATGGCTTGTACTCCATGAAACTCTGCTTGGCAATTGAATTTGTACTTACTAAATGCTACTTAAAATTCACTTTGGTTTCCCTATGGTCTTTGGTGGAATATTTCTACTGAACTCTGGTGGTACGGGTAATAGAAGTGAAAAGAATTTGCAGTCTTTTTACAGGTTTGTCTAGTTGGGGAACTTTGTTTTTGGTATTCCTTTAAAGGCTAACTCCATCTTTTGCAACATGTTAGCCTGGATTTAGGATGCAACATGGTGCAAATGGGCCCCTCCACCCTCAAACCAAACCATTCAGAGATCTGTGAATGAATGAACTACAAGTCCCATCTGCCACTGTGGTAGGTTACAGGTAACCACCGGCATGTTGGAACCCCAACTTTTTCAAACTTAATTTTTTACTATATTTTCCTTAGTTTTAATCTTTTTTTCACATTAAACATAAGCTTTGAGGAGCATTTGTTGGAGTACAAATTCAAATGCCGAACAGAGGTTAATAGATATATGAAGGGTGCCATTGATAACCTTCTAAACATGCCTGGTTGTCTCTTTCATAAGTACCGGTATATTCTCACTTACTTGAAACAAGTATGCATCAAATAAAGTCAGATCTTCTAATCTGCATACTTGTTTCAAGCCAGTGAATGAGAAAAGTCAGTCAACCTAAATTTCAGGAGGGGATGCCAGCAATGGTGGCTTACATTTTTGTCACAAGGTTTAATTTACAAATGACAAGGAGATAACCAAATGCTGGAGACCTTACAGGTGGTCCTCTTGATCCTGAACCCCTTTACACATGATGATCATTATACGTCTCATTTTCTATTCTGCAATTGGAACTAGTTAGCTGGGTTCTAACTGGCTGATGTAAAACAAAAATGATATTCTTTGACATGTTCTAATACATAAAGCCATGCAGGCTATTTAGGTGATTTTTCAAAAAAAATTCCAAAATGAAAAGACTAAAAAAAGTAAGAATGTCAAGTACGTTTCGTATGCAAAAACACTTTACAATAGCAAACATAATGCTGAAAATGACATACTATAGTTAGCTCGATATCCTTGCATAACAACTTTTCTTCTTCACCATAGTCTATATGTGATCACAAGGAGATATGTATTTAATGCATTCAGCACATTCCTCCCGCGTTGGTGTGGCAGGTTGTCATGTACTAACACAACAGATAATAAAAATCTAATTGGATTGCAAAAGTCAGACTCTTTTCATGGGTAAATAAACTTCAAGAGCCTTTATCAGAAATCTACAAAGCTAGCCATAATATCCGTCTGGGCACAGAACAGATAGTGGATAGTTTTATTACTTTTGCTGTTGTTGCAGGCTGTATTTAAATGCAGAGTTATGCCCACTCTAATGCCCTGTACACATGGTTGGATGTTCCTACGGAAAATGTGCAATCGGATCTTGTTGTCGGGAAAATCCAATCGTGTGTGGGCTCCATCGGACTTTTTCCATCGGAATTTCCGACACACAAAGTTTGAGAGCAGGATCTAAAATTTTCCGACAACAAAAATCCGATCCTTTAAATTCCGATCGTGTGTAGACAATTCCGACGGACAAAGTGCCATGCATGCTCAGAATAAATTACGAGACAAAAGCTATTGGCTACTGCCCTCTTTATAGTCCCGTTGTACGTGTTCTACGTCACCGCGTTCTGAACGATTGGATTTTCCAACAACTTTGTGCGACCGTGTGTATGCAAAGACAAGTTTGGGCCAAAATCCTTCAGAAAAAATCAGAAGGATTTTGTCGTCGGAATGTCCGACCATGTGTACAGGGCATAACACTGCATTCACACCTACAGGATTTTAAATCGCGGGCAGATCTGCCTGTGACTTGACATCGCTGATGTGTGAATGACAAAACGCAGAACTCGCATTTGAGATGCCATTCAATTTAATGACACCTCAAATCGCGGTGAGGGTCTGCCGCCATTGTCCCGCGATAAAACGTGCTGCAATTGCGGGACGCATGTGGCCCAAAAATAGTTCATGTGCTACTTTGGGGCGACATGCTTCCCGCGATGCAGGTTGCTGCGATTGCAGCACGTTTTATCGCACAACAATCGTGGCAGACCCGCACCGCGATTTGAGGTGTCATTCAAATGAATTGAAGTGGTCAATAAAGGATGCCCTGTGGACTCTGATTTAAGGGGGTATTTGGGAACCCAGATTTAAGGGGGAAATGCTGGGAACTCTGATGTAAGTGGGAGGTTTGGTGAGCAGAAACCCCTTTACATCAGAGTGCGTCTTTACACCAGTCCACAGCATTCCCCCTTAAAAAAACAATTAGCTGTGAGCTGCTAAAGTGTTTGGGTTTGGCGTGTTTGGCAACCCTACTGCCGGCCCTTGCAGACATGAGAATGTAAGCCGACACAGTTATATCTCTCTGGATGATTGTTATCTCATACTTATGGGCAACGAGTTGGTTCACACTGAGGCCACACGACTTGCAGTGCAACTGCCTCAGGCGATCTGCACACGACTTCAGCGGCGACTTGCAAAACGACTTCTCTATAGAAGTCAATGCAAGTCGCCTGAAGTCACCCACAAAGTAGTACAGGAACCTTTTCCTAAGTCAGAGCGACTTGAGTCGCTCCTATAAGAACTGTTCCATAGTACAGATTGGAGTGCGACTTGTCAGGCGGCTAAGTCGCCCTACAAGTCGCCCCTGTGTGAACCGGCTGTATGCTCTCACAATCACATATTTACTTCAAATGTTCTGCATGGAAATATAAAGCATAGTAATATAAGTCAGTGTCAGATTTACATATAGGGCAACTGCATGTTTCACATACGCAGAGAGGAAGTAAACATTCCATTCGTGAAATGCCATACAGGATTTCCCCATGTATAAGGACAGCTATAAAAGCCGACCTTCATGGGCATTTAATGCAAGAGGTGCTACAGCATTTGGCTCCTTTTTTTATAAGAGTATTTATAGCCAAAAATAAAATAAAATTAACAAGTGCTTTCTTATTGCTAATTAAATACCCTAAATTGAGGTATTTCAATCTCACCAAGTTATTAACAACCATTGAATACAGATTTCATGTACTTATATTATTCAGCGACTATAATTATCATTTTATGAGTTACACTTATCTAAATGCAGCAGTAATAAGAACAATATTGCTTGGTTAACATGAGATGAACATCTAGGGAGTGCTGGGATAGGTGGCAGAAGGTTGAATGTCCTCGGGGCTACTTACGCTTTTATCAGATGAGAGCCACCAGTGTAGGACAGTTTAGCTTCCCAGATGCTGCAATTAGCTCAATAAACACTGCATAGTCACTCCGCTGATTCTAGGTAGCTGCATGACTGTCTATGGGGGATTTGTGTCCATACAAGCAATGGTAAAGCAGATTTTGCTTGAAATCAGATAAAGACTTACTAAAGGCAAATCCACTTTGCACTACAAACAGGGCTCAAGTCCTGCGAGAAAGCATGGGAACGGAGTTCCTGTACTTTTTTCACAACAGGAACTCAGTTCCCGTTAGCAGCCATGTCCTGCAAGACTTTGAATTATGCATGCTGTGTGGCAGGTGCTACACCAGCAGCTGCTGACACAGCTCACAATAGTAAGTGCCGCACACCTGACCATTTAGGCATTGCCAGTAAGGGGCCCCATGACAGCTTCCGCTTCGATCTACCTGTCAATCACAGCTAGCTGACGGGTAGATCAGGCCTAGGTGTAGCTGATGGGTAGATCAGCTATTCTGCTCACAGGACATGCAGGGAGAGAGATGAGCTGAGGGAGGAATATCAGTTTGGGGTGGTAAGCTGAGCACAATACCTGGCAAAGTTTAATGCCAGGAGGGAAGTTTATGTGGAAATATGTGAAGGGTTGGAATAGCAGCGAGTGTGTGTTGGAGCCCTGCAGAGTTTGCAGCCCCCGAAGCTAACATACATCTCCTAAGCAGGAACACATCACTATCTCCCCAAGCATTCTGTCCACATAATGTGCAGTTCATTTATGACCTTTCGGTTTAACCCTGTGTTATCCAAACTCTGTTCAATGCAAAGTGTAAACTCACCACATAAACACTCTATATACAAAATAACATTCCACAATAAAGATCAGAACATGATGTTCACATTTGCATGGAAGCACAATTGAATGAATGCTGATTATTCAGAGAATTACCATATTTATGTTTATTGAGGATTGTTTTTTTATGTACTAACAGTTAAGTTTCATACACACAATGCGAAAATTGGATGAAAAATACTAATTTTGAAGTGTTCGTGCATATGAGCGTATCATTTTTTTTCTTGGGTGGGAGTTCCCACACTTTATTCCCCAGGACTTGACCTCTGACTACAAATGCACTTGGAAGTGCAGTCGCTGTAGATCTGAGGGGAAGATTGAAATGAGGGGAAGCTCTGCTGATTTCTATCATCCAATCATGTACAAGCAAAAATTCTGTTTTTTATTTCCATTGCATGTCCCCCTCAGATCTACAGCAACTGAACTTCCAATTGCACTTCCAAGTGCACTTGTAGTGCAAAGTAGATTTGCCTTTAGTAAATAAACCGCCATGTCTACAACTTCACTAGCTATTACAACATGAGATCATTTCTTGCAGGAACCTGACCGTTCTATTGGGCTTCTACAAAAGAACATTCTACAGATATGAATAACAGCAGCCACAATCTTTGCACAACTTCTCCAACTGTCAGTGCAACAAATAACCACATGCATACATTATATATTGTGTATATAGTAGGAAGCAATCTCACATTTGTCAATAATCTGGCTATACTTTCACTAAACTAAGCAAACATAACTCCACTCAAATGTACATAAAACTCAAATGTAAATCAAACTAAAGTCCATCCAACGAAACATTGGTAACTGTCAGATCTCCTTTCTTTAAAGGCTTACTTATATCACTAGTTATTAATGAGAAAAGTGCAGTAACCCATTGCAATCAATCAATAATTAACGTCTTGTCCTGAGTAGTCCAACGTGATATAAAGTGGGACTTGGATTACAACACGTAACATGCATATATGTTGTTTTTACTTCTTACCAGGGTGGGTTTGATTTAAATCAAGTCAATTTAAATCATGATTTAAATCACTAGTAAAAATCAACTTGATTAAATCATAATTTTTAAAGAGCAATCATCTGTCATCTCTGTCCCGTAGCGCCTCCTCCTCTGATCCGCTGTTGACTCACTGACAGTCCCATTCACATTAATGGGACGGCTGGTGATGCGGCAGTGACACAACAAGGTGAGGGATGTGACAGCAGCAGGTGGGTGGATGCCTGCTAATGCCCTGTACACACGGTCAGACTTTCCAACAGAAAACGTGCGATCGGATCGTGTTGTCGGAAAATTTGATCGTGTGTAGGCTCCATCTGACTTTTTCCGTCGGAATTTCCGACACACAAAGTTTGAGTGCAGGATCCAAAATTTTCCATCAACAAAATCCGATCGTTTAAATTCCGATCGTGTGTAGACAATTCCGACTCATAAAGTGCCACGCATGCTCAGAATAAACAAGAGACGAAAGCTATTGGCTACTGCCCTCTTCATAGTCCCGTCGTACGTGTTTTACGTCACCTCGTTCTGAACGATCGGATTTTCCATCAACTTTGTACAACCGTGTGTATGCAAGACAAGTTTGGGCCAAAATCCGTCTGAAAAAATCAGATGGATTTTGACGTCGGAACGTCCGATCGTCTGTACAGGGCATAACAGGCGCTGCCATGATGGATCAGAAATGACAGGTGCTGTTTAAATATAAGGACTCATTCTTGGTGGTTGTTAGAATCTTTAATATTTGCAAACAAAATGAAGGTTTCCTATTTAGAATAATAAGCCATCAGGTTAGTAAAACAGCGATCTGAGAACCGATTCATACAGTTTGTAGTCTACACAGAGTTGCAAAACAATGGAATAAAGGAATATTCCTGAACTTTGTTTTATCTCATGGTTACTGGGAAATTATGTGAATGCATCAATGCAGTGCATGTTATCTTAGCTTGCAGAGCTTGGATTCATTGAATGACTTTACCAAAATATGTGTAAATATTGCAGAATATACAGCCTCATGCTACATAACTAAGCTCCATTTCATGCTGAATAAACTAAATTATTAATATATCCTAAATAGAAAACTATCTTTAGATAGATTTGTACTCCAAAAGCATTTAATTAAAATAAATGTAATAAAAATCCCTGAAAAAAAATTATTCAAATCCAAAAAATCAGATTTAAATTTAAAAAAAAATCTGATTTTTTTATTTTTCAAAAAAAATCATTGATTTTTATCCACCCTGCTTCTTACCACTATAAGATGTTTTCTCAACCAGGGTTCCTTCAGAGCAGAGGCTGCTAGGGGTTCCTTGAGCAGTGGTGGCATTGGCAGATTGATCTCCTGTCTTATCCAGGATACCTCTCCCACTGACCACCAATCTTGAGTGCTTCCACTGACTACCACTTTTGGGCGCTTCACTCACTGGCCACCAATCTTGGGTACTGCTCTCCGTGACCATCAATCTTGGGCACTGCTCTCCATGGCCATCAATCTTGGGCACTGCTCTCCATGACCATCAATCTTGGGCACTGCTCTCCATGGCCACCAATCTTGGGCACTGCTCTCAAAGACCACCAATCTTGGGCACTGCTCTCAATGACCACCAATCTTGGGCACTTCTCCCACTGACCACTAACATTGAGTACCTCGTCCCACTGACCACCGACCTTAGTTACTTCTCCCTACTGACCACCGACCTTGGTTACTTCTCCCTACTGACCACCAACATTGTCCACATCTCCCATTTTTTCATTAATCTTGGTTACTTCTCCCACTGACCACCAATTTTGGGTACTTTCCCCACTGACCACTAACCTTGGATACTACTCCCACTGACCACTAACCTTTGGTTCTTCTCTCACTGACCTTCAATTTTGTGTCCTTCTCCCACTGACCACCAATCTTGAGTCTTTTCCTCACTGACCACCAATGTTGGCTACCTACCCCAATGACTACCAATCTTGGGTACTTCCCCCACTGACCATTATCCTTGGCTTCTTCCTCCAGTGACCACCAATCTAGGGTACTTCTCCCAATGACTACCACTAGGGTACTTCTTTCATTAAACACTAATCTAGAGTACTTCTCCCACTGACATTCAGTGTGAAGAAGCACTGCATTGGCATCCAATGGATGGGGTAACTTGTCCATTTAGCTCTGCGTTTCTTTTCTGGCCATTAATATTTATTACGTTATTAATTATTACTGAAAATAGTTCAGAGTGATGTTAAATATGATCTACTCTGGTTGTCCCATTCACTAAATACGCTAAATTTTTCATTGTTTTATTTATTTGTTTTTATATTTACAACTTGCTTAGTACTCTAATGTACAGTAAGCTGGATCTATAATTATTTTTAGCAGGGGTTCCCTGATACATTCAAATTATTTCAAGGGTTTTTCTGGGGTAAAAAAGGTTAAGAAGGGCCGTCATAGGCTGTCATATGTGTGAAACTAATACTTGAAAAGAATGCATGTTGTTCCATGCACCTGTTTCTCTAGTCTCACTTTACACTGATAACGTCCAAATTCTGCTTCTAAATACTAATTTAGGTAGAAAGAATAGTGTTCTATACGGAAACTGAAAGTATTAATGAAGAAACTGAGACTGTAGATTTCTGATGCTGTAGAACATCTGTAGACTTTACAGGTGCCTGTCAACAAGCCATCATTTCAAAGCCTAGCTCCTTGTATGTAACAGTACTGATAGAGATATTGCTTTAGCATTCAGTTGGGAAGCTATCTTGACATGGACATCTGGCCGTGAACATCTTGGAACGAACGTCTTGGAATGAATATCTGGGAACGAACATCTGGACGGGCATTAATGTTTTACAGAGGGATACCATACCTCCCAACATTTCAAAATGTGAATGAGGGACACCTACTACCATACGTATGTAGGCATAGGACATGCCCCCTGCTACACCCCCTGCCCCACCCCTTTAAAAGAGAATTAGCCAAAAAAAAGCTTAATCAAGTCCACAAGGGCTTTTTACTACTATTCCCTTACATTGGCTTTTAAAATGTACAATTTAGAAATCTGATGAAAGGTTTAGCACTAAGAACACTTTTTGAAAGATAAAAAGTGCATTTTATATACAACTATATAGATTAGACTAAAATGAGGGACAAATGAGGTGGAATGAGGGACAGAGGGACATTGCTCCAAATCAGGGACAGTCCCTCGAAATCAGGTACAGTTGGGAGCTATGGAATACTCATAAAAACAATGGTAACTGGGATTTACCATGTTACTGTAAAAACAATCTTGGGTAATGCAAAGCTAATGCAAGACTGGACAAACCCCAAGAGACGTTGCAATGAAATCAGAAAAAAGTAGAGCAAGGACCCTTTCCAAAGTCGCTGCAACATAAGTCGCAGTATTTGGAATGGTTCCATTGTCAGCAATGGGGTGAAACTTGTCATGCGATTTGGAACTGTCAAATCACATGACAAATCACACCGTTGTGAACAAGGGCTTACAAACGCTGCAGTAAATATCATTAGCGCTAACTTATTTTTACTGTGTAAATGGAAAAAAATAATTCCTGACAATACTTCAGCTTTTGGAGCTCCATTCACAGCTTTCATTGTTAACCATATGCCGACCGGGCCATAGCCGAAAGACGGCTACAGCACGGTCGACTTATTCTGGGAGGGCATCCATGGACGTCCTCCCAGAATCTTGCTCCCACGCCCCCTGTGCCGCGCCCCAGGGAACATCCGTGACCGCAGGGTCCAGAGGACCTGGAGCGTCACGGATCACGGTAAACTGATAGTGGCCATTTACCACGTAATTGCTCCGTCTGATGACGGAGCAATCACTTGTAAACAAACCGGCGTCACGTCATGATGCCGGTTCCTCCCTCCCCTCTCTGTACCGATCGGTACAGTGAGAGGGGAGAGGGGGAGAGATGGCAGTAGCGCTTTGGGCTGGATGTGAAGTGCCCACAGCGCTGCTCAGTGCCAATAATTTGCAGTACTCTGCCCATACTGTGCAATAATCTGCCAATACTCTGCAACACTGTGCAATACTCTGCCAATACTCTGCAACACTGTGCAATACTCTGCCAATACTATGCAACACTGTGCAATACTCTGCAACACTGTGCAATAATCTGCCAATACTCTGCAACACTGTGCAATACTCTGCCAATACTCTGCAACACTGTGCAATACTCTGCCAATACACTGCAACACTATGCAATACTCTGCCAATACTCTGCAACACTGTGCAATAATCTGCCAATACTCTGCAACACTGTGCAATACTCTGCCAATACTCTGCAACACTGTGCAATACTCTGCCAATACTCTGCAACACTGTGCAATACTCTGCCAATACTCTGCAACACTGTGCAATACTCTGCCAATACTCTGCAACACTGCAATTCTCTGTCAATACTCTGCAACACTGTGCAATACTCTGCCAATACTCTGCAACACTGCAATTCTCTGTCAATACTCTGCAACACTGTGCAATACTCTGCCAATACTCTGCAACACTGCAATTCTCTGTCAATACTCTGCAACACTGTGCAATACTCTGCCAATACTCTGCAACACTGTGCAATACTCTGCCAATACTCTGCAACACTGCAATTCTCTGTCAATACTCTGCAACACTGTGCAATACTCTGCCAATACTCTGCAACACTGCAATTCTCTGCCAATACTCTGCAACACTGCAATACTCTGCCAATACTCTGCCACACTGCAATACTCTGTCAATACTCTGCAATAATCTGCCAATCCTCTGCCAATACTCTGCCAATCCTCTAATCCTGCCAAGACTCGCCAATTCTCTGCAATAAATTTTAAAAGAAACAAAATAATTTTTTTTTTATTTTTTACCGAATTTTCAGTCTTTTTTGATTAATAGCACAAAAAAAAACAGCGGTTATTAAATACCACCAAAAGAAAGTTCTATATGTGTGAAAAAAAGGACAAACATTTCATATGGGTACAGTGTTGCATGACTGAGTAATTGTCATTCAAAGTGTGAGAGCACCGAAAGCTGACAATTGGTCTGGTTAGGAAGGGGGTTTAAGTGCCCAGTGGTTAATAGTACCCCAAACATGGCAAACAGAAGTGCATGTTTGAATGCATCAAAACACACGACAAATGCGCAGTTAAAAAACGCACAAAGCTCAACGCCCAAAAAGGTACATGGGCTTCTTTGGTGCGCGTTGTTGTGTGTAGGGCAGCCCACTGCAATGAATGAGCTGCCCTTTGCATGTAGAGTGAAAACGCATGCAAGAACGTGCGTTTTCGAAAGGCTTATTTTTTATACTTTTTGTTTTATTTTTTTATAATTTTTCTATTGTTGGCAAAAGAAGAGCCTCTTCTGACCCTAGGATGGACTGGCTGATCTCTGAGTTCTATAGAGTTTCGTCAAATCCTTATTTCTAAAAAGCAAACAAGAAAAACATATTGTAGGTGAGATGGATATGATAAAGTCGGCTTGTCATGACCTGCACTTTATGCTGAGAACAGACGATTGGTGTTACAGCTCATCGGAATCTGACAGAGATTTATAGCCATTTCCTAGGTGTGAAGGAATACACTGAATGCTGAGCGGAGAATTGTGATCACACAGAATGAAATACACATAAAATTCTGTAAGCTAGTCATAGCATTATTCATAAAAATAAATAAATAAAATAAAAGGGGGGGGGGGCAATTATAAATCAAGGGCAAGTTCAAAATTAAAGTGATACTAAACGTTATACAACATGTAAAGGCGCAAAAATCACATAATAATATACTTAAAAAGGCTGTCTGTATAAGCTTATATGCAACGATAATACATATGTGATTGGCCTGATGAAAGAGCGCGGTCGTCTCTCCACCTCGACCCAAAACGCTCAGGAAACGCGTCGCCCGTCGTGACGTCACAATCCCGCGACCCGCGTGTCACAGTCAACCAAGCCTCGCTTTGGAAAAACATCCTCTGCGTCCACCGAGCCGGCTTTTTTGAAACAACAAACCAGTGGTAACGCCAGGAGAGAACAACAGGACACTTGCGGACCGGGATAAAAAGTGACGGACAAAATCAGATGACCCCTTTTATTCTACATGCCATTTTATTTCTTGGAAAATGTGAGTGCAAAATCTCTCCGTTTTAGACCTGTGAATAAATTGCTTTTAAGAAAATCTACACCCAGAGGCGCCCCCTTCTCCTTCTCATACTAAACGTTATCCTTATTCTCCAAAAATAATCCAATCCAAAACACATCTACTACGTAATGCAACTGTAATTTTCTCATTAACTTGTTTCTTAGGCCTCATGTACACTGCTGCTGGTAAACGGACATTTAGGGGCAGTTGGGCATTTTTTTCAACTGCTCCTGAACTCTCCTCTGTTATCTTATCAGTACATGCACACAGGGTCGTTCTAGTCCTTTCTAAGCAGTTGAGTTTTGATGCCTTTATTGGAAAGCAAAAAAATTAGTTCAGACATTGAGTTTAGAAGCATTTCAAGTGCCAAACGCTTCTAAACGCGGCTAAACGCGGTAAATTGCATTAAGCCGCATTTCGTTTACAGGAATTTTTTTATTGACTATTTTGGGGGGGGAAAAAAAAAAATATATATATATATATATATATATATATACACACAAATTAATTAATTATATATATATATATATATATATATATATATATATATAATATATATATATTTTTTTTTTCTCAAGCGCTTCTAAACACAAACGCGGCAAAACGCACGTTTAAAACGTGAGTTACTATCTGTCAAGTTAAATAGTTCAGGAGAGGTTGTAAAAACGTCCCGTGTACATCAAGCCTTACTGTGTTTGTTTCCTCACCTCTCCTTTTCCCACTGACTTGTGTTTGGAAGGAGCATTGCAGGTTAGTTGTGGTTATTTGCACTGCTCTATGCCCACTACAAATCCCACAATCCATAGTACATCTCCGGAGTGAGCAACAGAGGATGGCTACTACATACAATGCTTTGAAAAAGTATTCATACCCCCAGAAATTTTCCACATTTTGTCATGTTCCAACCAAAAATGTAGTCGTATTTTATTGGGATTTTATGTGATAGACCAACAAAAAAGGAAATTGGAGATTTGGAGGAAGATGAGAACAATAGAAGGGAATTCTATTTTAGTTAAAGTGATTGTAAGGGTAATTTTTTTTTTTTTTAAATAACAAACATGTCATACTTCCCTCCATTGTGCAGCTTGTTTTGCACAAAGTGGCCCCCGAACCCCCTCCCCCGAGGTCCCTGGCTGTTCTCGTGGCTCCTCCCCACATCAGATAACCCCCTGGCAGATTCGCTCACCCTTAGAGGCCCCACCCCCTGGCGCCCGTGTCTTTGTATTTGATTGACAGCTGCAGTAGCCAATGGCTGCGCTGCTATCAATCTATCCAATCAAGAGCTGGTAGCCCATGGAGATAGACACAGAGTGTCCACACCGACTGAATGAAGGGGTTCAGGTAAGTAAAGTGGGGAAGGGGGAGCTAGGGGGCCGGTAACTGACAGGTGTTTTTTCACCTTAATGCACAGGGTGCATTAAGGTGAAAAAAAAAACACAAACCTTTACAACCCCTTTAAGTTACTATTATACTCACCTGCTCTGTGCAGTGACATTCTCTTGGGTTCCCTGTTGGTGATCCTGGCTCCTCCTCTTTTTTGTGTGTCCCCATAGCAAGCCGCTTGCTATGAAGATATATGTCTATATTCGCAGCAGCAGGACATGGGAGCCCGCCCGCACGAGTGCCCCACGAGGGAGAGCAGCTCTCCGTGGGGGCATTTGAGAAGAAGAGGAGACATGAACGCCACTGAGGGCCCCCAGAAGAAGAGGATCAGGGGCCACTCTGTGCAAAACCAATTGACCAGAGGAGGTAAGTATGACATGTTTCTTTTTTTTTTTTAAAGGAACCATTACATATACTTTCAATTTGCAAAGGATACCCAAACACATGCAAGCGAAATTTAAAAAAATTAAAAATATTTCTTGCACATGATTGGATGATGGAAGTCAGCAGAGCCCCCCTCATTTACTAAGCTCTGGAGCAACTTCTCTTGCAGAGTACAACTGCACTTTGTAAAGTGCACAGTCTCTTTGCCTTCAGTAAGATATTTTGTTTTGGTGATACACCCTGAGGTATAGGTTGATAAGCATTTTTTTATTGCACTAGAGGTAAAGCGCTGCACCATTAACCACTTGCTTACTGGGCACTTAAACCCCCCTCCTGCCCAGACCAATTTTCAGCTTTCAGCACTGATGCACTTTGAATGACAATTGCGCGGTCATACAACACTGTACCCAAATGACATTTTTATCATTTTTTTTCCCACAAATAGAGCTTTCTTTTGGTGGTATTTAATTACAGTTGGGAGTTTTATTTTTTGCTAAACAAACAAAAAAAGATGCAAAAAAAAAATCATGTTTAATAGTTTGTTATAAAATTTTGCAAACAGGTCATTTTTCTCCTTCATTGAAGTGCGCTGATGAGGCGGCACTGATAGGCTGCATTGGTGGGCACTGATAGGCTGCATTGGTGGGCACTGATAGGCTGCACTGGTGGGCACTGATAGGCATAGTTAAGGTGGCACTAATAGGCACAGATAAGGTGGCACCGATAGGCACAGATAAGGCAGTACTGATGGGCACAGATAAGGCGGCACTGATGGGCAAAGATGGGCACAGATAAGATGGCACGGTTGGGTGGCACGGTTGGGTGGCACGGATGGGTGGCACTAAGGGGCACTGATAGGTACCACTGATAGATGGGACTGATGGGCACTAATAGGTGGCACTGATAGGTGGCTCTGATAGGTGGCACTGCTGGGCACTGATGGGCGGCACTGATGGGCACTGGTAGATGACACTGATGGGCACGGATATGTGGCACTGGGGTGCAGCACCGTTGTTGAGGCAGATTGCGACACAAGACATATTGTAATTGAGTGTTATTAAAAATGACCTTTCCTTTTCAATCTGCAGCTCTGGATTTTCTGAAAATGCAATGCAATATGGCTACCTGGAGGAGTTCTGTATACAGAATGTATACAGAAGGCCCCCCCCCCCCCCCCCCCCCCCAGAAACATCATTTTCTGCTTGTGTGATTGGCTCCGCAATTTTCCCAGAAGTCTGCACTAAGATACAAGTCATATTTCAGGCATTCCCTGCACAAAAATTTCACTTTTGGTGAGATACTCCCAATAGGAAATCACGTCTACAGGGATGCAGACCCTGCAGCTCTGCTCATTAGTGCCCTGGAGGTTGCTGCAGCTGATTCATAATTATGAAACCACCAGTTAGACTCACTTTTTCACATGGAAACAGACAAACACACAGGGATTTCTTCAGAATAACAAAAGGTAGGAATCTGCAGCAAAGTTTGTTAAAATCCTTGCAACAATGTACATCGTTCACCCAGAGCGGAACATTTTTTTTTTCTCAACAAAAACGGAGTTACACTTTAAGGTAAAAAATGATTTTAGCTTTAGTATCACTTTAAATACACGCAGTTGAAGAACACCAAAAATTTCCCTACAAGGCAAAGGCATAATGTGCTAGTATGCATCACATACTAGCACATTATGAGAGACTCCCCTTAAAACGAAGCCCTCCAGCGCCGCGCTGTCACCACTGAGAGGGCTTTCACCTTCCCTCGTTCTTCCTTCACGGTTCACGTCCTCTGGCTACATGAGTGGCCAAGGGCTCAATGACATCACCCCTGCGCATGCGTGCAGGAGCCTCTGTTTATGTCAAGGGCTCTGAAGGCGACATCCCCGGCTGCATGCACTTGTGCACATTATAGGCTTACCTGTAGGTACTGTATAAGTAGTAAAACAGAGTTTACTACCACTTTAACCTCCCTGGCGGTGATCCCAAGTCTGGCTCGGGCTGGGATTTCAGTACCATAAGCGGTAACCCCGAGCCAGACTTGGGATCGCATCGCTGGATACAGGGAGACTTGCTTACCTTGTCCCCTGGATCCAGCGATGTCCTCCGCTCGATTCACACAGTGCCCGAGTTCCGCCGAGCTCCATTCCCTGCGACATTACGGCACACGGGAGCGGAGATCGGCACCAAATTCAAAAAAGTAAATACACACAAAACACACACAGTACTGTAATCTTACAGATTACAGTACTGTATAAAAAAATACACACCCCCTTTGTCCCCAGTGGTCTGTGCAGTGCCCTGCGTGTACTTTTATATTATAAATACTGTTTTTTCTGCCTGGAATTTGGAGATTGTCCATAGCAATCAAAAACTGTCCCTTTATGTCAAAAGTGATTTTAGACCAACTAGAAAACAGCGATAATAAATTATAATCACTTGCAGAATTGAGCGATAGCGATTTGTGGGGAAATTCGTCATCAAACACTAAATCTAATGACTGCGACAATTCTGCAAATGAGCAAATTTCTGTGTTTTTGGATTTGATTACATTATTGAATAATTTTTATTATTATTTATTATCATTATTTATTATATTATAAATTTTATCATACCTGGGATGTCTGCTATACTCTGGTTTGAACAGATTTAAGAGAGTTATTCCTAAGAATTACAGGACTACAATATAAAACGCCAAATTTCCATGCAAAATAATTGTACCGCTTTCAGCACCTAAAACCAGACTGAATCATACCGCCAGGGAGGTTAATAAGCTTTGCAAATCGATGCACAGAACAGCCAAAAAAAAGAACTCTGTGCATTTGTTTGGAAATAAAAAGATTTAAAAAATCTAATTCCTCTGTTTTCAGTGTACCTGATCTGAGATTATGCTCACCAAATCTGTTTTCACACCGTTGTGTTTTTTTTTGTGATTTTTTTGTGTGGTAAAAACACAGCAAAAACACAATACCTTCAGGCTGATTGACTGGCGATAAAATGCAGGGAAAATAGATGCATATTTCCATCCATTTTATGCACATTTTAACACGCATTGGCTTGCGTTGATGTGGATTTGGATGTGCGTTTTAGTGCGTGTTAAAATGCACTGCATTTTGCAGGATTTCCTGTGACGTCACATCCTATGGGTCACAACATAAATCACAACACAAACTTGTATTTTCTATACATGTGTTTTGTTGACCTGCATTTTACACTCTTAGGGGGTTATTTACTAAAGGAAAATCCACTTTGCACTGCAAGTGCACTTGTAAGTAAAGTCGCTGTAGATCCGAGGGGGACATGTAAGGAAAATAAAAAACAGCATTTTAGCTTGCACATGATTGGATGATAAATTCAGCAGAGCTTCCACTTATTTCAGATCTACCCCTTAGATTTAGAGCGACTTTCAAGTGCACTTGCAGTGCAAAGTGGATTTGCCTTTCGTAAAAAACCCCACAGGGGGTTATTTAAGGGAAATCCACTTTGCACTACCAGTGCAAACTACAAGTGCAAAGTGCACTTCAAATTGAACTGTAATGCCGCGTACACACGATCGGAATTCTCGTCGGAAAAAGCTCTGATGGTTTTCCCGACGGAATTCCGAGGGAATTCAACTCAAGCTGTCTTGCCTACACACGGTCACATCAAATTCCGATCATTTATAACGCAGTGACGTACAACACGTACGATGTGACTAGAAAAAGGAAGTTAAATAGCCAGTAGCCAATAGTTTCTGTCTCGTAGTTGAATCTGAGCATGTGTGATTTTTGGTGTGTTGGAATTGCATACACGCGATCAGAATTACCGATAAAAAGTTTTTCCGTCGGGAAAATTGAAAACATGCTATCAATTTTTGGCTGGCGGAAATTCGGACAGCTAAATTCCGATGGAGCATACACATGATCACATTTACCGATGAAAAGCTCTCATTGGTCTTTTTCTGGCCTGAATTCCGATCGTGTGTACGCGACATCAGGGATAGATCTGAAACAAGGGGAAGCTCTGCTGATTTTATCATCCAATCATGTGTAAGCTAAAATGCTGTTTTTTTACTTTTCTTGCATGTCCCCCTCGGATCTACAGCGACTTTACTTCCAAGTGTACTTTGCACTTGTAGTGCAAAGTGGATTTGCCTTTAGTAAATAACCCCCATTGACCTGCATTGAATTAAAATGCCTGCATATTGCATTTTAACGCTACTTAGGTCAATGCAGCATTGTAGTGGGACCAGGATACATTTAAAAAAAAAATGTTTTTTTAGGTGTCCTTGCATTGACCCACATTTTACAGCTGCACTAAAATGCAGATCAACGCACTAGTGATACTTTAGCCCTTAAATCCTTTGGGATTCCTCAGACCACTGTGTTTCGGCTGCGAAGACCTGCATGCTGCATCTTTGGTGCGGCTTTGAAAACCGCAGGTCCTCATTAAAATGAATAGAAAATTAGACGAAAGTGCATCAAAAACGTACCTGCCTTACGTTTTTGGTGTTTTTTTGCATCACATTTCGAAGTTTCATAAGTGCATGCTGGGTAATAGGCCCCAGAAAACGCACCAGAAACGCATAAAAAAACGCATATGCGTGTTTACTGTGTTTTTGCAACGGAGCAGTGTGAAAGCAGCCAAATTCACAGACATCCAATTATGGTGAAATAATATCCTGGTGTTGATCAGAGCGCACACAATAGGGTAGGGTGCTATACAGAGGCGGAAAGGTGGAGATCGGGTGAAAAGCACAGAACATATGCTGGCAGGTGGGAGGCTTGCTGCTATCAACAGGTAATGCATATCAAGGACATGCTATCAGTGAAAGGCCATTTCCCAGGAGAAGAACAGATGGCAGGGGCTTTACACCGAAATGTCACAGGTAAAATATAGGCTACATGTCAGGGGGAAAGGAAATGAATGTGTAGACAAATCAAGGTGTTACAGAAAAAATACACACAACAAAAAGGCAAATACAAACAATAGGAAATTTTGTATAAAAACCTATAAAGAAGAAGAAACAAGTGTAATAATAAAGACAATAGGCAAAGACTGTTGGAAATGTATTGTAAATGCATGGGTTAGCATTGAATGGGGATAATGGAGATGTAATAAGATGGTCAGGGGTGTTTCCAGGCTTCTAAAAGCCCCAGGGCGCCCCTGAGAAACTAGACCAAGAAGGTTTAGTATACCACAATAAAAATGCAATGAAGTTGTGTCTCATACCTCACAATGGAACACAACAATCAAACATACAATATTGGTAAAAAGTAATGATAAATAAATATATTTATTTAATACATTTAAATAAAGTTCATAAGCGAAATGATGTTCTAAAAGTGTAACATGCATATACTATGTTTAATTGTTCATCAATGGGCTATTATTGTTAAGTGAAAAACAAATATGCATTGTACATGTAGAAAACAGGTACCTAATTAAAACTATACAAACTACATAAAACTATAATTATCTGCTCAAATAAATTCTAAAGGGCAGAGGGAAAATGTAGTTAGGAGTGGCGATATAAAAAAAAGATGCCCAAAACTGACCACGCTGGGGAAGATGGCAACTATTGTAGAGGACACCCAGGGCACTTAACACCCGAAAAACGCCTGTAAAATAGCAACACATAGATGTGAACGGAGCCGTACAGTACAGCAGAGATTGGTGGCTATAAATGTTGCATTGTTCAGGACAAACACTGGCTGATGCTGTACAGCCAAGATATTTGGGTATAAAGTATTGAATTGATCAGGGCACACACTGACAGATGCAGTACAGCAGACACATCTATATGTGAAAAGTATTGCATGGATCAAGGCTCAGTGCTGTACTGGAGTTGGGTAATATGCAGACACAATGGGGGTTATTTACAAAAGGCAAATCCACTTTGCACTACAAGTGCAAACTACAAGTGCAAAGTGCACTTGAATTTGCACTGAAAGTGCACTTGGGAGTAGATCCGAGGGGGACATGCAAGGGAAATAAAACAGCATTTTAGCTTGCAGCAGAGCTTCCCCTCCATTTCAGATCTACCCCTCAGATTTACAGCAACTACACTTCCAAGTGCACTTTCAGGGCAATTTCAAGTGCACTTTGCACTTGTAGTTTGCACTTGTAGTGCAAAGTGGATTTTCCTTTTGCAAATAACCCCCATTGAGTAAAGTATTGAATTGATCGCGACACAAACTGACAGATGAAATACAGCAGATATACTGTAATTGGGGTAAAGTATTGATCGGGGCACACGACAGCTCCAGTACAGCAGAGATTATTGGTTAGAAGTATTGCATTGATCAGGGCAAACACTGACAGGTGTTGTACAGGAGTTGGGTAATATACAGACATACTGGGTAAAGAATTGCATTGATCGCAGCACACACTGACAGATGCAGTACAGCAGATATATTTGAGGTAAAGTATTGCATTGATTGGGGGAACACACTGACAGGTACAGAACAGAGAACACATATGGGGAAAGTATTGCCCAGATTGGGGCTCAGTGGCAGATGCTGTACAGGAGTTGGGTGATCTAGAGACACGCTGGGTAAAGGATTGCATGGATCGGGGGACATAGTGACAGATTAAGTGTGGCAAATATATTTGGGGTAAAGTGTTTCATTGATTAGGGGACACATCAATGGGTACAGCACAGCAGAGATTATTGGTTATAAATATTGCATTGATCAGGACAAACACTGATAGATGCTGTACAGCAGACACACATGGGAAGGTATTGCCTGGATTGGGGCTCAGTGACAGATGCTGTACTGAAGTTGGGTAATATGCAGACATATTGGGTAAAGATTTGCACTGATCAGGTCTGGGAAAACACTAACAGATGCAGTACATCAGATATATTTGGGGTAAAGTATTGTATTGATCAGGGCACACACTGATAGGTAAAGAACAGCGGGCACACATGGGGAAGGTGTTGCATGGATCAGGGCTCAGTGACAGATGCTGTACAGGAGTTGGGTAATCTACAGACATATTGGCAAAGTAGTGCACTGATGGGGCCTGGGCATAACAGATGTAGTACAGCAGATATAGTTGGGCATAAAGGGGGTTATTTACGAAAGGCACATCCACTTTGCACTACAAATGCAAACTACAAGTGCAAAGTGCACTTGAATTTGCACTGAAAGTGCACTTGGCAGTGCAGTCGATGTAAATCTAAGGGGTAGATCTGAAATGAGGGGGAGCTCTGCTGATTTTATTATCCAATCATGTGCAAGATAAATGCTGTTTTTTATATCCCTTGCATGATACCCCCCCTCCCTCCGGATCAGCGACTTTACTTCCAAGTGCAATTTCAAGTGCACTTTGCACTTGTAGTTTGCACTTGTAGTGCAAAGTAAATATGCCTTCTTTAGTAAATAACCCCCAAAGTGTTGCATTAATTGTGGCACACACTGGCAGGCACAGTACAGCAGAGATTATTGGTTATACATATTGCATTGATTGGGGCACACACTGACAGATGCAGAGCAGCCAACACATATGGGGAAAGCATTATATGGATTGGGGCTCAGTGATAGATACTGTACAGGAGTAATATGCAGACATGCTGGGTAAGGTGTTGCATTGATCAAAGCACACATTGGCGGGTACAGCACAGCAGATATATTGGCTATAAATTTAGCATTGGTCAGGACAAATACTGACAGAGGCAGTACAGCAGACATTATTGGTAATAACCAATGATGGGGGGGGGGGGGGGGCACTCACTGACAGATGTAGAACAGAGAACACATATGGGGAAAGTATTGCAATGATCGGGGCTCAGTGACAGATGCTGCACAGGAGTTGGGTAATGTGGGTAAAGTATTGCACTGAACGGTCTGGGCACACACTAACAGATGCAGTACAGAAGATATATTTGGGTATTACCTGTTGCATTGATCGGGGAACATGCTGACAGCTCCAGTACAGCAGAGATTATTGGTTATAAATATTGCATTGATCAAGACAAACACTGATAGATGCTGTACATCAGATATATCTGGGAATAAAGTATTGCAATGATCGGAGCACACAGTGACCGATGCAGTACAGCAGATATTATTGGTAATAACCAATGATCGGGGGCACACACTGACAGATGCAGAACAGAGAACACATATTGGTAAAGTATTGCAATGATCGGGGCTCAGTGACAGATGCAGTACAGGAGTTGGGTGATCTGCAGACACGCTGTGTAAAGTATTGCACCGATCGGGGCACACACTGACAGATGACAGCAGGTATATTTGGGGTAATAATGAATATTGCACCGAACGGGGCAAACACTCATGGATGACAGCAGGTATATTTGGGGTAATAATTAGTTTTGCAATGATCGGGGCACACACTGACAGATGGCAGCTGATATATTTGGGGTAATAATTAATATTGCACCGATCGGGGCACACACTGACAGATGACAACAGGTATATTTGGGGTAATAGTATTGCACCGATCGGGGCACACACTGACAGATGGCAGCTGATATATTTGGGGTAATAGTATTGCACCGATCGGGGCACACACTGACAGATGGCAGCTGATATATTTGGGGTAATAGTATTGCACCGATCGGGGCACACACTGACAGATGACAACAGGTATATTTGGGGTAATAGTATTGCACCGATCGGGGCACACACTGACAGATGGCAGCTGATATATTTGGGGTAATAGTATTGCACCGATCGGGGCACACACTGACAGATGGCAGCTGATATATTTGGGGTAATAGTATTGCACCGATCGGGGCACACACTGACAGATGACAGAAGGTATATTTGGGGTAATAGTATTGCACCGATCGGGGCACACACTGACAGATGGCAGCTGATATATTTGGGGTAATAGTATTGCACCGATCGGGGCACACACTGACAGATGGCAGCTGATATATTTGGGGTAATAGTATTGCACCGATCGGGGCACACACTGACAGATGACAACAGGTATATTTGGGGTAATAGTATTGCACCGATCGGGGCACACACTGACAGATGGCAGCTGATATATTTGGGATAATAATGAATATTGCACCGATCGGGGCACACACTGACAGATGGCAGCTGATATATTTGGGGTAATAGTATTGCACCGATCGGGGCACACACTGACAGATGGCAGCTGATATATTTGGGGTAATAATGAATATTGCACCGATCGGGGCACACACTGACAGATGGCAGCTGATATATTTGGGGTAATAGTATTGCACCGATAGGGGCACACACTGACAGATGCGGTGACTTACCAGCGCCTTCTGAAAGTCCCGCACACAGCGGAGAGCGGAGTCGGTCAGCTTGAGGTGGAAGAGGCTGAGCCGGGGGTTCCTCCGGGGTTCGGTCCGGTAGGACAGAGTACCGCACAGCTCCTCTCCGGGCCGAGACATGGCGAGCAACTGACAGCGCACCGGAGAGCGCAGCCCGAGGGAGGCGTGTGGCCGGGGCGGGGCCTGTCCGGGGAGGGGGCGGGGCGTACATGACAGCTGAGCTGGGAGGTGATGGCAACATCTGACATGGGACTGATCATGTGTGACATACATGATCTACAAGCTCCGATCGCCTGTACATTATTACCAGGTGCCCTCCTCCTTCCTCTACACTGCAACTTACTGTGGGCTCAGATAAGGTTTATAAAATCCACATGTCCTTTGTGTTGTATTGGACAGAGAAGTGAGGAGTGAACAGTGGGGAAGCTCACCCTTCCTAATACAATCACAGAATAGGTGTGTGGGACTCTCAATGGGGGTTATTTACTAAAGGAAAATCCATTTTGCACTGCAAGTGCACTTGGAAGTAAAGTCGCTGTAGATCCAAGAGGCACATGCAAGGAAAATAAAAAACAGCATTTTAGCTTGCACATGATTGGATGATAAAACCAGCAGAGCTTCCACTCATTTCAGATCAACCCCTTAGATTTAGAGCGACTGCACTTCCAAGTGAACTTGCAGTGCAAAGTGGATTTGCCTTTCGTAAATAACCCCCAATTCATGGTGCCTTGAAAAAGTATTCATACCCCCTTGAAATGTTCCACATTTTGTCATGTTGCAACCAAAAACACAAATGTATTTTATTGGGATTTTAAGTGATAGACCGACACAAAGTGGCACATAATTGTGAAGTGGAAGGAAAATGATAAATGGTTTTCAGTTTTTTTTACAAATAAATATGTGAAAAATATGGCGTGTGTCAAGTCCTGAGCAGCTCCAGGCCTAATGGTGACCTCCAGAACTAGGGACAGCTGACATCCTTCGATGTAAAGTGGGTTTCGCGCAGGGGCGTTGCTAGGTCTACAAAAGATCTGGGGCTAGAGCCCATAGCAGCGTAGTAAAGAAAGGCATACGCTTAGGTGGGCATACACATGTATATACAGTAATATACGTGTGTGTGTGTATATATATCCCTAGAGAGCCTCCTCCTTACATCAGAGTCTCCAGAGAGCCTCCCATTACATCAGGGTCCCCAGAGAGCTCTCCTTACATCAGGGACCCCAGAGAGCCCCCCCTTACAATAGGGTCCCCAGAGAGCCCCCCCACTTACATCAGGGTCCCCAGAGAGCCTCTCCCTTAAAATCAGGGTCCCCAATAGAGCCTCCCCCTTGCATCATGGCCCCCAGAGAGCCCCCCACCCCACTTATATCAGGGTCCCCAGAGAGCCTCCCCTCCCCTTAGGGACCCCTGCAGAGTCTCGGGGCTATGGGCCGCAGATTCGGGGCTATAGCCCCAAAAGCCACCCCCTAGCGACGCAAATGGTCACAAGGCATGGTGGGTGTAATGTAAGGTAGATTAATGGGCACCAGACACTTGTTGAATGCAAAGAGATTTATTTTCTCTTGAACAGAACTGTGGGAGAGAGGGTTTGGGCCAGGACACCCTTTAGTAGTTGCAATGTAATTAGCAGACTCTGAGACTTCTATAGGTAGACAGCCATACAGGGAAAGGCACCTAGCCAGACACCACATTTGCATGTGTAGAATGCTGTCTCCTATGGCAACAATCTAGTAGTACTTAGACTTGTCACTTCAGGTGAGCCTGCATCATCCACCAGGGTGACCTGTTTGTATACCTATCCTGCTGGTGAGTGGGAGTCTCCCTACTGCTATAGCTACTGATCTCTAAGCCTGACCCCTGATTGTGACAGAACAATCTGACCTAAAACATGGAGACTGCTATCGGGTGTTAGCTGCTGTTATGATAGAACCCTTCCCTAAACACTCCTACATGCTGAAATGGGAAGCATTCCTGCACTAAGAACTTTCTGTGGAGACCTGACAAGTGCTTTGGTTGCAAGCCCCAAAAGGCTTAAAGTGTACGGTTTATAAAGAAAATGCTTATAAAATATTGATGTTGTAATATTATACTGCTGGGCAGGGATGAGCTGAACGCCCCCTGTTTGGTTCGCAGCAGAACATGCAAACAGGCAAAAAATTCTGCAGAACACACGAACACCATTAAAGTCTATGGGACACGAACATGAATAATCAAAAATGCAAATTTTAAAGGCTTATATGCAAGTTATTGTCATAAAAAGTGTTTGGGGACCTGGGTCCTGTCCCAGGGGACATGTATCAATGCAAACTTTTTTTTTTTAAATGCCCGTTTTTTCGGGGGCAGTGATTTTTTAATGCTTAAAGTGAAACAATAAAAATTAAATATTCCTTTAAATATCGTGCCTGGGGGTGTCTATAGTATGCCTGTAAAGTGGCGCATTTTTCCTGTGTTTAGAACAGTATCACAGCAAAATGACATTACTAAAGGTAACATTTTAAATTGATTGCGGCTTTAATGAATTGTCGGGTCTCAGCAATATACGTAAAAACTCATTGAAAAAATGAGCATCCCCCCTACCCCGGTCTATTACCAGGCCCTTTGGTTCTGGTATGAATATTAAGGGGAACCCCGAAACAAAATGTAAAAGAAAAATTGAGTGGGGGTCCCCCTAAAATCCATACCAGGCCCTTCGGGTCTGATATGGAAATTAAGGGGAACCCTGCATCAATTTTTTTTTTTTAAATGGCATAGGATTCCCCCCGAAGGGTCTGGTATGGATTTTAAGGGGAACCTTGCGCCAATTTTTTTTAAAAATGGCGTAGGTTTCCCCCTCAAAATCCATACCAGACCCTTTATCCGAGCACGCAACCTGGCAGGCTGCAGGAAAAGAGGGGGGGAGGAGAGAGTGTCCCCCCTCCTGAACCGTACCAGGCCACATGCCCTCCCCATGTTGATGAGGAAAAGGGCCTCATCCCCACAACCCTTGCTCGGTGGTTGTGGGGGTCTGCGGGCGGGGGGCTTATCTTAATCTGGAAGTCCCCTTTAACAAGAGGACCCCCAAATCCCGGCCTCCGCCCATGTGAATTGGTAATGGGGTATAAATGGTACCCCTACCATTTCACAAAAAAAGTGTCAAAATGGTAAAAAAGACAAGCGACAGCTTGGAACAAGTCCTTTATTAAAAAAAAAAGTCCCATGGTGTAAGTTCGTGCCGCCCGACGACCCAAAAAAAAAAGCCACTTCTGAGAGCAGGGGCACCCGGTGACGTAACTGGGGGACCCAGCCCCCCACGCCACGGGGGTTTCCGGAGGCGGATCAAGTGCAGATTTTTTTTTCTTTCTCGGTCTGTTGGGGGCGTAAACTTACAGCGTGGGACATTTTTATTTTTCCCCACGTTGCGGGCATGTGGCCTGGTATGGTTCAGGAGGGGGGGGATGCTTTCTCGTCCCCCCCTCTTTTCCTGTGGCATGCCAGGTTGTGTGCTCGGATAAGGGTCTGGTATGGGTTTTGGGGGGACCCCTACACCATTTTTTTTTGGCACAGGGTTCCCCTTATAATCCAGGTCTGGTATGGATTTTGGGGGGATCACTACGCCATTTTTTTAAAAATCGGCACAGGGTTCCCGTTGATTTCCATATCAGGCCCAAAGGGCCTGGTATGGATTTTAGGGGGACCCCACACGCAATTTTTTGATTCCGGGTTCCCCTTAATATTCATACCAGACCCGAAGGGCCTGGTAATGGACGGAGGGGATCCCATGCTCTTTTTGTAAAGTATATGTATCTATATTGCCGAGACCCGACAATTCATTACAGCCGCAATCAGTTTTAAATGATAATTTTTCCTTTAGAAATGTCATTTTGCTGTGATACTGTTCTAAACATGGGAAAAATGCGCCATTTACAGGCATACTATAGACACCCCCAGGCACAATATTTAAAGGAATATTTCATTTTTATTGTTTCACTTTAAGCATTAAAAAAATCACTGCTCCCGAAAAAAACGTGAGTTTTTAAAAAAAATTATTTACATGTCCCCTGGCACAGGACCCAGGTCCCCAAACACTTTTTATGACAATAACTTGCATATAAGCCTTTAAAATTAGCACTTTTGATTTTTCATGTTAGTGTCCCAGAAACTTTAACGGTGTTTCGGCAGCTTTCAAATTTGCCGCGAACACCTCATATTGTTCACTGTTCAGCGGACAGGTGAACACCCGACGTTTCGACTCGAACGTCCTGGGCTTCTACATACTATCTACCGTTGAGTTGCTAATATATGCTGGAGACATAATTCCGTGGTGGGATCTCTGTTTTTCGCATTCTTTGGACATGCCCATGGATTTATACCTTTCTGGGAGGAAGTCAACTCACTGCTCTACAAAGTAGTGGGAATGCCTATTTTCCTTGAAGCACTAACACATCTCCTGGGCCTTCCTGTTCGAGACTTATGGAAAACTCCTAAAGAATTGTTGACACATTCAAATGGTGGCTAGATGCTTAACCCCCCTGGCGGTATTCCCTAGTCTGGCTCAGAGTGAATTTTTTTTTACCATTAGCGGTAACTCCGAGCCAGACTCGGGATGGCATCGCTGGATCCAGGAAGAGTATACCTTGTCCCCTGGATCCAGCGATGTCCCCCTGCTGTACGAGCGAGCCGTCCTCCGCTCGATCTATCACATCGCCGGGCTCCGTTCCCTGCGAGCGCTGCGATGCACGGGGACGGAGAACGGCGCCAAATTTAAAAAGTAAAACACGCAGTATACATACAGTATAATGTAACCTTACAGATTACATTGCTGTATGTAATCATTTCACATCCCCTTTGTCTCTAGTGGTTTCTCCAGTGTCCTGCATGCAGTTTTATATTATAAAAACTGTTCTTTATGCCTGGAAACTGGAGATTGTCCATAGCAACCAAAACTGTCCCTTTACATCAAAAATGGTTTTAGACCAGCTAGAAAACAGCGATAACAAATTAGAATCACTCGCAAAATTGAGCGATAGCGATTTGTGGGGAGATCCGTCATCAAATACTGAAAAGTAATGACAGTGACAATTCTGCAACTGAGCAAATTTCAGTGTTTTTGATTTGATTACATAATTGAATAATTTTTATTATTGTTATATTATTATCTGGTATAATTATTTATAGTTATTTATTATATTATAATTTATGGTTTCATTTTTCAAACTTTATCATACCCGGGATGTCTGCTAGACTCTGGTTTGGACAGATTTAAGAGAGTTATTCCTAAGAATTACAGGCCTACAATATAAAACGCCAAATTTTCATGCAAAATAATTGTACCGCTTTCAGCACCTAAAATCTGAAATAATCATACCGCCAGGGAGGTTAATCATTACAAGATGGAAAAAGACAACCCCCCAACAATTAGTGATTTAATACTTTGTGTTAAAGACGTGAGATCTATGGAACATCTCACTGTTAGATTGACTAACAATTTAGCTTTGTTTTTCGCCATATGGGACATTTGGGACAATTACCTAACATTGAATACCCCTAATTATGCTAGATGAGAATACGCTGAGTGGTTTACTCTCCTTTCTATTTCTTTCTCTTTAAAGAGGTGTTCCGGTCCCCCCACGAAAGTCAGCAGCTCCAAATATTGTGCAGAGTTCCCACGATGTCGGCACCCCAGCCGCCGCCATTCCTGTAGTAGTAAACCGGTAGTGGAGCCTTTCAGCTTCACAGCCGGTTACCTACTGCGCATGCGCGAAGCACGCTGTGCTTTCTAATTGGCCTTGGGGCAGATGAAGGTGGAGGCGGGGGGGGGGGACAGATAAGCGGAAGTTCCACTTTTGAGTAGGACTCCGCTTTAAGGTCTGGTATCTTGTTCTTCTAAACTTTTTTTTTTATTCTTGACAAATTTGAATCTCTTTCTATACTATTTACTGCTTTTTTATTTGCATACTATTTGCACACTATTGCACTGATTGATTATTTTTAGGGTACTTAAGTAGCCTTACAACAGCCCACCCTGGCTGTTACCATTGTTACATTGGAAGCAGTTTGTAGATATTGCATGATGTATCATCTGTGTATTCCTATGTATGGTAGCTAGGATATGTGATGCCTATGTATTGTCTTTTCTTTCTTACCTTTTTCTATGTTTTTCTTTGTAAATTGGAAAACTCTTATTAAATAAAAAGTTTTACATATACAATATATATATATATATATATATATATATATATATATATATATATATATATATATATATTGGAAACTCTTACAATGGAGAGACTATTGCCAATGACTACTAGAGAATCCCTTAACTTTAGAGGGATTTCCACTTCCTTCCTGTTTTGGCTATTTGAGAGGAAGTGGAGGTAATGTTGGTTACCTGTGCAGAATATACAAGAATATATAAGCACACAGAATCTAGTATATCACTACAGCACCATCTATAGTTTGGATTACATAGTACATGCTGTTGCACTTCCAACTGGTAAATCTCCCCAATGGAACAGAGATGGCAAAAATCTGACAGGGGTTATAACACTAACTTACTTCATGCAAAATGAAAAAGAAAGCTTTTAACTACCTTAAATTAAATGAGGACAACTTGTCATTTAAACAATGAACAGTACATTAAACATTAGAACAAATATTTTTATATATTTTTATATATTTTTTTTAAATATAAGCAGTTGTATATTCAATATTGATTAGACTGGCTTTATGCCTGGAAGTCACTTACAAATCCCTTCACATTACCGCTCTTCATGTATATCAGTAATGTTTAATATTAAAAAGGCCTTTGACTCGGTGGACTGGATTTATATGTCCACCGTCATTGATATAGGTGTGCACAGCCTATTGCATTTGGGTGTGCATCCCATATGTATTAAAACATGGACAGTGTCAGTAGAGCACAGTGGACTTGTCAGTAGAGCAGAGGTTGATGTCAGCAGGCCAGTGACAGTAGTTTTTTATTTTATTTTATTTTTTTACTATTATTTTTTTAGGAGCCCCATTCAGGGGCATTGCTACAATATCAGCAGGGAAACCTGCATTTCATGGTTAGGCACTGCACTTCACACATAAGGGTCTGCCCAGGCACAACCCGAACACCCCCTGCGCACGCCTATGGTCATTGAAGACATGGGCTTTGGTCCATAAATGAGTTGTCCTGTATAAATCCCCTTCAGCATAAATTAAATTAGGAGGTGACTTTTCTGTTTCCTTTTCAGTTGGCAGGGGGACAAGACAGGGATTCCCCCTTTTCCCTGGGGTGCGGATCCACCCGACTTTATGTCTCGGGGTTGGCTAGCCCAAGGCAAGGACACTAAAGAAAGGATTCCGAGGTGGTCCGGTGCCGTCTCCGGTCGTGGAGAGGCCCAGCAACTTCGTAGCTATCCAGGGGAGGACTCTTCAGAAGAAGGCCACGTACCAGTTGGCTTCTTAGCAAGAGCCTGGTAGGGCTGAAGTACCTAAGTCAATCCAATCTCGTGGGTATCGCCAAACCGGCTGAAAGATCCAGGCATTACACAAGTGTTCTACAAGTTCTAGTTTCGTACATGTTCTACAACAACGTCTGTGGCAGAGACTTATTCTTACATGTTCTACAACAGCGTCTGTGGCAGAGACTTGTTCCTGAGTTAAGCACCTTGTTGGCTGCTAGGCCTTGTGAGAGAGGGACTGTCCAACTTGAGTGAACATCCAGTTGTGAATGGCTATTCTCTGGATTATTCTCTGGATTTAGTCAAAGTAAGCAAGTCCTTCATTATTGACTTTGACACTAAGAGTACCTGAACTTTCCTCCTAACCCTCCTATTTTAAGAGACTGTTTGTTAACTACGTTTTTTTTGCAAATAAAAATCCCTTTATGCCGATCTGTCGTCAGTCTCTAAAGTTACTGGGCCATCTACCACGGAAACCCCTAGACATAAATTCAGGAGAAGAAGGAAACAGTAAGCCCAATTAAACCAGCAGCTGCTTCAGGGGTTAGTGCTACATTACATTGTAATATAAAATTAAATCATTCAACATAATGCAGAACTAGTGGGAGCCCTGAGCATGTCTCTAGCCATGTCGCCTGCCACCAGATACCATCAGGTGTCCCCAGTGGAGTCCGTCCTTACATGCAACCTGTGTCCCATAAAATGCAGCCTCTGTCACACAAAATGCAGCCTGTGTCCCACCAAATGCAGTCTGTGTCCCACCAAATGCAGCCTGTGTCCCACCAAATGCAGCCTGTGTCCACCAAATGCAGCCTTGCCTGTGTCCACTAAATGCAGCCTTGCCTGTGTCCACCAAATGCAGCCTTGCCTGTGTCCCCCAAATACCTGTGTCCACCAAATGCCTGTGTCCCACAAATACCTGTGTCCCCCAAATGCAGCCTTGCCTGTGTCCACCAAATGCAGCCTTGCCTGTGTCCACCAAATGCAGCCTTGCCTGTGTCCCACAAATGCAGCATTGCCTGTGTCCACCAAATGCAGCATTGCCTGTGTCCCCCAAATGCCTGTGTCCCCCAAATGCAGCCTTGCCTGTGTCCCCCAAATGCAGCCTTTCCTGTGTCCCCCAAATGCATGTGTCCACCAAATGCCTGTGTCCCCCTAAATGCAGCCTTGCCTGTGTCCCCCAAATGCAGCACAGAGGTACTTACCTTGCTGTGTGTTTCCCTCTCCAGTGGTGTCTCCTTCCACAACGGTGAAGTAACGGCATACTTCCTGTTTCCTCTCTCCCGTGCGCAATGGGAGAAAGAAAACAGGAAGTGACATCAAACTGAGATGTCAATCAAACCGCCCAGCCGTAGACTTTATAAGTCTTGCCAGAATTAATGCCTAAGGCCGCGTACACACGGGCGGATTGTCTGTCCAACTTAGTCCGCTGAACCGTGTTTCAGCGGACAATCCGCTCGTGTGTGGGCTTCAGCGGACTTTTTCAGCGGACAATCTGACGAACAAAGTCTTACGGAATTTCCGTAAGACAGTCCGTTCAAACTTGGTTTTGTCCGTCCAAACTTGGTTTCAGCGGACAGTCCGCTCGTGTGTAGGCAAGTTGGACGGACTAAGTATGGCACATGCTCAGAAAGGATTTACACGGCCGAAGGTTGCATTGCAGTGTATAGGACGTCGTTTTTCTAGTCCCGTCGTACGTGCTGTACACGTCATCACGCACGCTTTCAGCGGACTGTCTGCTCATCGTGTGTGGTCAAGTCCGTTCATGCAAATTTTGAACGGACTGTCTGTCGGATTGTCTGACGAACTTAGTTGGGCAGACAATCCGCCCGTGTGTACGCGGCCTAACTTTTGCTTATCCTTTCAGGTCATGTTTAAGTGGTACTCCATTGTACATATGGGTATATAATATACTGTTGTTGCCAAATTGTCTTAACTTGTATTTTCTTCTTCTGCTGAGCTAGGATTGTTATCTAAAGCTCAGCTGATCTATTACCTCCTCTGTGCAACAATATCTTCTTTGAGTTATTTCTGTAAACTTTAATAGAGTATATATTCATTGATTTGTCTGACTTATAACTTTAAGGTGATGAAAAGATTGTCTGAACCCAGAGTGTCAGGTGGGTTGGCATGTTCACAGGGTCATGGTGGTGCAGATGAGCAGGTAAATCCAAGCAGTCCTCAAGGGGATTGTGCTACACATATCTTCTGATATTGTCTCATTGTACACTAGTTTTTGGGGAAAATTATATATTTTATTTGTACACTGAACACTATTTCAGTTCAATTGACTATTGATATTTGTATCCTGGGTTTAGTCTGCCCCCTGGCCCATACTAGAGCTCTTAGAACATTATAGGACTACTCTTATATTAAGCACGTAAAGCTATAATTTTGAAATGGAAGTCCCCTTTGGCCCCTACATTGGACTTCTGAAAACGTTTAGTTAATGCGGCTATACCTCGTTTTAAATGAATCCAGAGGCTGCCCCATAAAATTCTCCAAAGTTTGAGACATATGGCTATATTCGCCCTTCACTAGTGACTTTATAGATGCGAATACTTAGTGCTATTTAGATTGTGTGGGGTTGTCCTGGGGAGTCTACTTAGATATTATGGTTCTAAGCCCTTGTACACATGGTCGGACATTCTGACAACCAAATCCGTTGGATTTTGTCCAACGGATTTTGTCAGATGGATTTTGTCCGAAACTGTTGCATACACACGGTTGGACAAAGTTGTCGGACAATCCGATCGTGCAGAACGTGGTGATGTTATTGAGTTACGATGAGACTACATTCAGGCTAGTAGCCAATAGCTTTGGTCCAGGAATTTGACCTGAGCATGCATGGCACTTTGTCCGATCGGAATTCTCTACACACAATCGGACAAAGTCTGTTCGGATCATGTTGTCGGAAAATTTTATAGCCCTGCTCTAAAACTTTGTCTGTCGGATATTCCAACGGAAACAGTCTGATGGAGACCACACACAGTCGGATTATCCAACAACATGGTCCGATCGGACATTTTCCATGGGAATGTCCGACCGTGTGTACAAGGGCTTACAGTATCTTTGTTCAGAGATTTTCCCAGGACCTTTGGAGTGAGTATTGTTGTTCTGAAGGAAGCTATCAATGTGATGTTATTTTCCTTAGTACTTATTCGGGTTATGGCCTAACCGGAGTGCTTCAATAATAAGCTGTTGCTGTTTATTTTATTTATTTTTTGTTTAATCTGTTGTTGATTTTATCTGTTACTATGTACCAAGAGACTGGGTATGCCTAGGGGACTCTGTCTTGTAATTTATCACTCTTCTATACGCAGATAAAATGAAAGATGAAAAAAATATATACATACAGTAGGCAATCAAGCTGCTGATCACTATAATCTGACAGCAGTGGGAGCCGCTTTTAGAATGCAGTGTCCCGGCATCTTTGTCCAGCTTTACTTGTTAGACTAGAGTGTCCCTGATGCTTTATTTTTAATAAATTTGAAACACTTTTACATACTTCACCATTGGAGCCCCTTTGTTTCTCTTATAGTACTTTATGTCATATCGCTGGAGTGTCTAGTGGAAATTCTGCTGAGCCATAGGTAAATCATCCACTTATCCTACTTATGCTGTTTGCCTTACAGCAGTAAGGTAAGGAGCCACTGCCCCTGACGTTTGCGGGCACTGTGAAGCTGCAAGACCACCTAAGCACCCTCTGTGTCATCTAGTTTAAATACCATTCACTGACTTTTTGACTCTTCAGTGGCACGTTGTGCATTCACAGACTCTTATACCTAGTTGGACACTTTCAATAAGTGTCCTTATTTATGTGTTTTTGACACCCATGCACTTTATTTTTTAATGTGATTCTTCTTTGTTAATTTCAATATTTTGTTTGTTTGTGGATCATCCACTCAGATGGATATCCTTATGCCGTGTACACACGATCAGACTATCTGGCCAAACCACGGACAAACCACCGGAAAGTCCACCAAATTTCCGAACTAGTGGACCTGCCCACACACTGGACATTTCCGGCGGACTATGGTGGGAGTCCGCCGTACTTTTGAAATGAACGGACTTGCCCACACACGGAGGAAAGTCCGTTCATTTTGAACGAGGCACCAGGTAGCCGGGACTAGCGAAGGATCATCACTGGCCCCGTCACCTGGTATGGACTTAAAGGGGACTTAAACGGGAAGCCCTACGCCAAAAAAACGGCGTGGGGGTCCCCCCCAGGTCCATATAAGACCCTTATCCGAGCACGCAGCCGGCCAGTCAGCAAAGGGGTGGGGACGAGCGTGCACCCCCCTCCTGAGCCGTACCAGGCCGCGTGCCCTCAACATGGGGGGTGCTTCGGGGAAGGGGGGCCACACGGCAAGGGGGCCCCCGGATTCCGATAAACCCCCCTCCCGCAGACTCCGACAACCAACGGCCAGGTTTGTTGGGAAGAGGCCCTTGTCCTCATCAACATGGGGACAAGGTTCTTTGGGGTGGGGGAACCGTGCGGCCCCCCTTCCCCAAAGCAACCCCCCATGTTGAGGGCATGCGGCCTGGTACGGCTCAGGAGGGGGGGGCTCACTCGTCCCCATCCCCTTTCCTGACCGGCCAGGTAGCGTGCTCGGATAAGGGTCTGATATGGACTTTGGGGGGGGACCCCCACTCCATTTTTTCGGCGTAGGGCTTCCCCTTTAAGTCCATACCAGATGACAGGGCCAGCGACGTGGCGGCGACATTGACTTCCTTCGCTAGTCCCGGCTACCTGGAGCTGCGTTCAAAATGAACAGACTTTCCTCCGTGAGGGAAAGTCTGTTCATTTTAAAAGTATGGCGGACTAGCACACACACGACTGTATTGTCCCCCGGACTGCGAGTTCGGCGGACAGTTTTTGAGTCAAAACTACTTTCTAAATCCCCCGAACTTTTGGTTAAAAAAATTTTGCCGGAGCCCACACACGGGCGGATTGTCCGCTGGACTTTTCCGCCGGATAGTTTGATCGTGTGTACGCGGCATTCGTTTTTGCACATTTGTGGCACGTATGCACTTTATGATTAGTGGATCTATTCACACCAAGCAGGTTGAAGCAATACATTTGTTCACGGCACGTATGAACTTTATCATTTCAATTAATTGTTAGTGTCTTATAGATATTAATGTGGATGTTTAGCACAATTTTGGAGCGCACCACCATATATTGATTTTTTTTTTTACTCATTTTGGGAGGGAGGGGGGGGGGGGGGGGTTTGCACCCCTGTCGGTGGTTTGCTGCAACCAATATTTTTAGTATTTTCACTTTAGTAGCGCGGGAATACCTTATATACCTTCATATTCAGAGATTTATCATATACAGTAACACTCTTCAAGAGACAAGGATTCTTTTAGTTTGAATTAAAAGCTTTAGAGACAATTTTAACACTTTTCAAAATAAATGTAATAATGAAAAGTGGTGCAAATGAAACATTTTCAGAAAAAAAGTTACAAAGATATAAAGACAATAAAATAACAGAGAAATAAAAGGGAGTTGAAAATGAAGAATACTTGCAAATCTTGGTTTCAGTGGAGTTCAGCGTATAATCAAATATGGTACAGTGGCTCTGGCAATGATGGGTTCAAAACACTATAAATAAACTGAGTTGAGTTATGAAACATGCTGAAGTTATAACTGCTAACAGATATGTGTATTTTCCATCCCCTTCAACTGAGCTATTTATGACTGGTATCTGTTAGTTCCCTGGATTGTTCAAGCTTGCAAGTGTGTCCGATCAATAGATTGATAAGGTCCTATCATCGGTTAACAGTTTGTTTATTTTATAAAGTGAAGGGGGGGGGGGGGGTGACTGTGGCCATGGATTCTTATGACAAAAGGGCAGGGGAGACTTGTGACATGAACAAAATAGCTGCTATACACACACACACACACACAGACCTATTAGGGTGCCTGGTACACATGACCATTACATGCGCCACTTGCCATGAGCCTCCAAGTGGTAGCCAGAAGGGACAAAAATGCTCATTAGCCCTGGAATGGAACTACCCCCGTGACTGTTGCCCTGAGTGCCAGTTACACCCAGTGGCAGCAGCAGACAACAGCAGCAACCCTAAATTTAAGAGTGAAACCATGTGACTATACAGTAAATTGGCATGGGCAGACTTCTACCCAGAAAAGCTAAATTTACTATACACTTCTGACGAAAGGGTGGCTGCATACAAAACAAATTTAATTTGTCCTAAGTTATGCCTTATACTAGGCTCAGACCTTCACCGAAGAGTGTATTAATTCACACAGACCTAATTTGCTTTCAGCTGATACTTGTCCAACTTTTTTTCTTCAAAATGATAAAGGTAGGGAAAATTTCCTTATACAGGGTCTTGTGTTGAATAATGCCTGCCCTGTGCTAATTTCCGTGATTTGAGTCTTCATCTCCATAAATTTATTGCACGACTTTTTCATATACCATTTAGTGCTAGTAAAACAAAAATCTGACTTTCGCCTATATGAAAGGTGCATGAAAAGGGGAGAGTTCAGGACAAATTGTAGTGGTGCCAGTCTGGTTGTTGGATGGCCATAGGGGAGGGAGAAAAAGACGACAAACAGAAAAGTAAGAGTGTGGACTAGCAGCAGCTTTAGCAAGGTTCATTTTAGCAGTATGCTTAGAAATTAAAGATGATCAAATGGGGAGCAAATTTATCAGTTTTCCTGCATCAATATAAAGTGTTCCCCTGACCAGGTGTACAAGGGGTTTTAAGTGCAAATCTTCCTTAAATATTTATGTAGCACCATCTAGTGTGTGCTAGAAGTTAGTGCAAGTAAATTTACTGGTAAAACTTTACTGGTCTTTTGAATCTGAGTCAGGGGTTTACAGAAGTTCAGGGCTGAGTGACTCATCCTGGCAGCTCTCTGGTGCCTCCCCCTGGTCTAGAACGTTGAAGAATCTTCTAGAACTAGAGGGTGAAGGTCAGGAGGAGCTGTTATGCATATTTATTAGGCATCGGCCAATCCCAAGAGATGGGCTGGGGGGGGGGGCTGAGACCACCTCATAAATAATCATGGGCCATGACAGCAGGGGTAGTTGGGTGGAAGATGGAGATACAGTGTTGAGGAGGCTGTTGGTAGTCCTCAGGGATGCCCCCTAGTATTCAGGGGAGTTTCCTGGCTTGGGCCTTGGCTCGGGTGCTGGAAGTATCCTGCCAAGAACACAAAGGGAGGAGGCTTTCCTGGAGGCATGGGAGCAAGAGAGGACAGAGTGAGTAGTTAATGCTGTTGGGGACAATGGAGGAGACTGCAACATGTAGTCAGACTACCTGAAGACAGCGTTGCGCTTAAGTCTTCATCCTTCTATGAGAGATCTCCTGAGAGTCAGCCATGTGAGCTGGTGAAGAGTCAGCTTGGCGGGCTGGTGAAGGGTCAGTCGGGTGGACTGGTGTGGAGAGTTAGCCTGGAGGGCTAGAGAAAGGGGCAGCTGCAGTGCCTGAAGAGATGGTGCTGGGATCAGTGGCCACAGAGGAGAAGTTACAAGCTGTTTCACTATATCTGTGTGTAGCGCCGGCTCCTGACGAGCATGGGCTATATGTTTTTGAAAATTAATATTCCTGAAGCCACAGTTGGGTTTTAGGGTTAATTTTGCCAAATTATGGTTTCAGTACCAGTCTAGCTGAATTGCACTGAGTTCTCCTTGGCTACAGGTGTCGCTGTCACCGCCAGCAAGTGGTAGAACACAGTCTATCCCCCTGACCAGCCCCCATGGCCCTCCTGGCATGGGGTGCGGATCCATGCAATTTCCGAGCCTCGGGGCTGGATAGCCCGAGGCGAAGCAACTGCAGAGACAGGCCTGAATGGATATGAGGATATGAGGTCCGGTGCCGTCTCATCTAGGGAGAGGCCCAGCAACTGCAGAAGCATCCAGGGGAGGAGTCTTCAGGAGAAGGCCATGCGTAGGGCTGGTTTCTCAGAAGGAGCCTGGAGGCTCAGTTGAAGGACACTTTGTGGATCTATATTCATACGGTATCGCCGGACCAGCTGAGAGATATTGGTACCGTATCATAGTTCTTTAAATTTATCTACGTCCCTCAGTTACATCCAAGTCTGTGGCAGAGACTTTTATTTCTCAAGTGTTCTATATCCAAGTCTGTGGCAAAGACTTTTATTTCTTAAGTGTTCTACATCCAAGTCTGTGGCAGAGACTTTGCTTTACTTAACACCTTCCCGGCTGTTAGGCCTAGTGAGAGGAGGTCTATCCGGAGGTTGTGAGAATCCAGCTGTGAAACATTTATTCTCTGGATTTTGCAGTTCCAAAAGTGCCTGAACTTCTTTTCTAACTCTCTACCTTTATTAAGAAACTGTGTTATCTTCTAAAATAAATAACCCAAAAGAGGATCCAGTGTCAGTTTCTGGATTTATTTGGGCCATCTACCACGGGAACCCCTAGATAGAGGTGAGGTCAAGAAGGTAACGGTAAGCCCAACAAAACCAGCAGCTCCTTCAGTGGTCAGTGCTATGTGCTACACAAAAAGGGGCTGCAAGTTCCTGCCTGTAATAGGCTATTACTAAATCGGACTGGGAGCCTGATGATTCAGTGATTCAGCCGGAGCAAGCAAGTGTTGCGCTGGAGGAGACAGGAGGAAAGACAGTATATACATAGCCAGGGCCATAGATATTTTTATTTCCTGGGGGAGGGTTCAGGTCTTTCAAACTCAAAGGCATCATTTACACTTTTATGCTGGGGGAGGTATGGTGAGGTGAAGGTATGAGGAGGTATGGTGGAGGAATGAGGAGGTATGGCCCCACTCTGTGACAGCAGAGTGGGGCCATGAGGCTTTGCAATACAGCGCAGCAAAAATGATCCCCATTCTACTGAATAAAACACAAAGCATGCAGTTATGGTGCGGTAGTGTACTCATTATTACAGCGAGCTCCTCCTAAGCTCCTTTGTTTTTTGTTTTTTTCAGCCCGCTGGGTTGAACTAAGAAGAACTTACCATGTGAACTAGGCTTTAGATCTCATTCATATTTTCTAAATGGCCATGGAATGGCAAATATACCATGAATACCTACAGCCAGGATCCCAGGTACTCCAATTTTTGTCAGCTGCTTAACCTGTTCGCCTGAGTGATGGGCTGAAAAGAGCCACTGCTGTTAATATGTATCTGCACATCCAATGGTCCCCATGTTTAAGCCGGGGGACAATGCAAAACACATTGGGATTTGGCCTGGCAGGAACCCGGGCTGGGGTAGTCTCTCCCATCACCACTACATTACCATACAACTCCGTGAATGTGTGGTACCAGGGATTTTTTTTCTCTCTTCCCTTCATTGACTACAGGAGCTGGGGTGAGCTCCGTCCCTCGTCAGCACTCCTGCAGCACATTGCTCCCCACATCATTTAAGCCTGAGTGACACATTAACAAACCATGGGTCACAGTGGTTACCTGCAGTTAGGGACACATTTCTGACCCTGGATGCAGAGAGATTTTATCCAAGGGCAAAAATGTATCCCTACCTGCAGGTAACCACTGGATGTGCAGATACATGTGGATACATGTTTATAGCACAGCCTTCGCTCTTTTCAGCCCATAACTCAGGTGTACAAGCTGAGCAGATATTAGAACATCTGTATGAATGAGACCCAAGACTGGATTTTAGCTAACCTCACTGTGCAAGTTGAGCAGGTGCAATGGGCAACATATTGTGGTGGGCAGTAAATTTAGTGATTTATTTAAACCTTAAAAAACTGTGTCCAATGACATTTTATGAAATGGTACCCTTTGCACCTAGTCAATATGGATGACTTTTATTCAGGCTTAAACTGTAGTAAACCCAGCTTTTGAACTTGTACTTACAAGTAAGCCTATAATAACGCTTACCTGTAGGTACAGTGAATATTCACATGGAAAGCAGCCGGTGATGTCACGGATGCATGCACTCTGAAGGGATGGCATACCGCTTGGCTGTACTTCTCCTGGGGAGGACTGCAGTTCGTTCTGCACTTTTGTGACCCATTTTTAGCCAACAGCCATCTATAGCCTGCTGTCAGCTGACATAGCTCAGCAAGTCCAGGCTGTGGAAAGACCATCACTTTGAAGTCAGGATTCAGCCAGATGCCTGAACCAGCAGCTCGCTCAGCCTCTCACTGAGACCCTGAGCCAGCTGCTCCTGCCCCCTACACAGCATGGCATTCCAGTAAGCGTGGGGGGGGGGGGGGGCAGAGCCAGGGACTGACAGTCCCCACTCTGCTCACTGAAGGCTGAGAACGGAGTGATCAGTGGTCTTTGATCACTTTGTTGTTGGTCTTAGAAGCAGCTGGGGACAGATGCAACATTGGATCGATGCTCCATCCACCTAGGTAAGTATCATTTAAAAATAAACATCTATTTTTAAAGGAAAAAAAATACCCCGCTCCCTCCTAAGAACCCTCCCTCCCCAAGCAAAGATTGCCACTGTAAAATATCTCCCTCCCTCAAATATCCCCCAAAAAATGAAACCCCCCATCTCTAAACTCCCCAGAAGCAAATCCCTGCCATTAACCACCCCCTGTAAGCTTCTCTACAAGAAACCCCCCCCTTCTCCAAAAGAAAACCCACCCCCCTTTCCTTAACCCCCATCAAAAGAAACTCCCGCAAGCTGGAATTCTCACTTCCTCCTTCCCAAAATAGACAATTGATGCCTCCCCACTTACCAGATTCAGCATGGCACAGAAGCAGGAAAATTTCTGCACCCCTCGTCTCTCTTCAGCTGTGCCATATGATAGGAGATGTCTAGGAGTTCCCTCAACCGTGCACTGTCAATTGCCAGCATCTGAGACCTCACAATAATTTCATGCTTTTCAGGGGGACCCCTTATTAAACTGAGTGGATAGGGCACAATAGAAGGGGGGCTGGCTGCTGCACTCCAAAACTCTGATTCCTGCTTCTGTGCTAAATCTGAGGCTAAACAGCAGGGGCACTGTCTGAGCATTTTGCTAGGATGCTCTGGGGGGGTTTGAACACCCCTGACCCCTCCCCTTATCTACGTCCCTGTACGTAGCAGTATATAAGGAGCTGTCCCTGAAGACTGTTGAAGTCAAGTGGGCATCCCATAACCTCCCATTCTTATTTAAGATTTTAACCCTCTAATAAATAACAAAAACAAAGCCATGGACGGTTCTCTGACTCTAGGTCCTTATGAATTCAGTGTGCCTACCCCTATAGGGTAGTGCTACTTTTAAATAATTGCTACTGTTTTATGCTCCAGATTACAGTGGCAGGGATCTCAAATTTAGGTTGACATCTGTCCTCGTTTGCCAGGAAGGAACCCCATTTTCAGGGTGTCTGACCCTCTCAAACAAATGTCATTGGCAATGTCCCCAGTGGTGTAGTCCTCTGCCTGTCATTGATCAAAATATGTTTGTTAGTTCTTGCCATGGCTGCATAGCTGCTCAACCACACTTCTAACCATATGCTAGCCATACATTATATAATTTTCTTGTACAACTTTCCTTTAGATTTACCAAAACCATATAATTTGAGGTTAAACCTAAACAGTTAAATTTGTATGCGATCAGGCAGGCCCTTGCACTACATAGTTAAAGGTAAATCTAAAAGAAATTAAATAAGAATATTGTATAACCTATTGTGGCACCTATTGTGGCGGGAGGCTGTCATATGACGTTCTCCCGTTTAAACAGGGAATGCACGTGATCGTGCGTGCGCATCCCTGTTCCTTCGGTGGCGGCGTGTCACGGAGACACCACTCGCCACCAAGGGGGGTGAACAGCCATTGGGCATGGCTGTTTACGACGTGATCGGCCGCGATGAAGTCACGGCCGATCACAGATGGTTACACCCCACTGTGCACGGCGTGTGCATGCGATTGCGAGCGCGCTGCGCGTGCACGTCAGTGGCGGCGTGTTCCTGGGAACACTGCTCATCACCGATGCTGGTAAATAGCCATTGGCTGGCTGTTTACCCATGTGAGCGGCTGTGATCCTTTCACAGCCAATCACTAAATGTAAACAAACCGCGGTAACGAGATGTTACCGGGTTCTCCTCCTCACACACCGATCGTGTGTGAGGAGGAGATTGCGGTAACATCTCAATACCGCTTACAGTACACACAAATCACACTGATTGCCCCCCAATAAAGAGGACCTGTCACCACCCATCATAGCACCTGTCACTCACAGTCCATCAGAGTGCCCAAGTACCTGTCACAGTCCATCAGAGTATCCGAGTACCTGTCACAGTCCATCCGAGTATCCGAGTGCCTCTCACAGCCCATCTGAGTACCCGAGTACCTGCCACAGCCCATCAAAGTACCTGAGTACCTGTCACAGTCCATCCGAATACCTGTCACAGTCCATCCGAGTACCCATCGCAGTCCATCAGAGTACCTGAATACCTGTCACAGTCCATCAATGTACCCAAGTACCTGTCACAGCCCATCAGAGTACCAGAGTACCTGTCACAACCCATCAGAGGTCCAAGTACCTGTCACAGTCCATCCGAGTACCCGAGTACCTGTCACAGCCCATCAGAGTACCCAAGTACCTGTCACAGTCCATCCGAGTACCCGAGTACCTGTCACAGCCCATCAGAGTACCCAAGTACCTGTCACAGCCCATCAGAGTACCCGAGTACCTGTCACAGTCCATCTGAGTACCCGAGTACCTGTCACAGTCCATCTGAGTACCCGAGTACCTGTCCCAGTTCATCTGAGTACCTGAATACCTGTCACAGTTCATCTGAGTACCCGAATACCTGTCACAGTCCATATGAGTACCTGAGTACCTGTCACCGCCCTTCAGAGTACCCAAATACCAGTCACCAGGCCATCAGAGAACCTGTCACCAGCCCATCAGAGTACCCGAGTACCTGTCACCAGGCTATTAGAGTACCCCAGTGCGTGTCACCAGGCCATCAGAGTACCCGAGTACCTGTCACCAGACCATCAGAGTACCCGAGTACCTGTCACCAGGCCATCAGAGTACCAGAGTACCTGTCACCAGGCCATCAGAGAACCTGTCACCAGGCCATCAGAGTACCCGAGTACCTGTCACCAGGCCATCAGAGTACTAAAGTACCTGTCACCAGCCCATCAGAGAACCTGTCACCAGGCCATCAGAGTACCCGAGTACCTGTCACCAGGCCATCAGAGTACCTGTCACCAGGCCATCAGAGTACTCAAGTACCTGTCACCAGCCCATCAGAGTACCAGAGTACCTATCTGCAGCCCATCAGAGTACCCCAGTACCTATTTGCAGCCCATGCCTCATAGAATATATGTTGGGGTGTTTGCTTTCCAAAATGGGGTCATTTTGGGGGGAATTTCACTGTCCTGGTGCTCCAGGACCTTCAAAAGTGTGATGGATAGGAATGAAATGAGATGTGTCGTTTATGCTCCTAGAACGCCTGAAGGTACTACTTCAATGTTCGGCCTCTGTATGTGGCCAGGCTGTGTAAAAGTCCTACACATGTGGTATCGTCATACTCGGAGGAGTAGCAGAATGTGTTTTGGGGTGTCATTTTTGCTATATACATGCTATGTGTTAGAAATATCGTTTTCCTTTTTTTCCACATTTTCCAAAAACTTCTGGGAAAAAATGAACCATTCAAAAGATTCATTATGCCTCACAGATTATACATTGGGGTGTTTTCTTTCAGAAATGGGGTCATTTTATGGGCAATTCCATTGTCCTGGTACTCCAGGGCCTTCAAAAGTATAATAGGTGGCTGTGAAATGAGATGTGTCATTTTTGCTCGTAGAACGTCTGAAAGTGCCACTTCAATTTTGGTGCTCTAGATGTGGCCATGCTGTGTAAAAGTCTCACACATGTAGTATTGCCATACTCGGGAAGAGTAGCAGAATGTATTTTGGGGTGTAATTTGTTGTATGCATATGCTGGGTGTGAGAAATAACCTGATAATATGACAATTTTGTAAAAAATAATAATAATAAAAAAAAAATCTTCATATTGCAAAGAATTGTGGGAAAAAATTACAACTTAAAAAAACTCACCATTCTACTTACTTAATACCTTGAAATGTCTACTTTCTAAAAAGGGGTCATTTGGGGGGTATTTGTACTTTCCTGACTTGTTAGTGTCTCAAGAAACGAGATACACCTGATGTACTGAAGGCCTGATCAGATGTGATCAATTTTCAATGATTGGCACCATAGTTTGTAGACTCTATAACTTTCATAAAGACCAAATAATATACACTAATGGGGGTTATTTTTACCAAAGATATGTAGCAGTATAAATTTTGGCCAAAATGTATGAAGAAAAATTAATAATTAGCAAAATTTTATGACAGAAACGAAGAAAAAGGCATTTTTTTCACAAAATTTAAGTTTTTATTTTATTTATAGCACAAAAAATAAAAAAAACCACTAGTGATTAAATACCACTAAAAGAAAGCTCTATTTGTGTGGAAAAAAGGACACAAGTTTCATATGGGTACAGTGTTGCATGACTGAGTAATTGTCATTCAAACTGTGAGAGCGCTGAAAGCTGAAAATTGGTCTGGTCAGGAAGGGGGTGTAAGTGCACTGTATTGAGGTGGTTAATGTATGGCCAGCTTAAGACTTTAGCTGCGTACACATGATCTGACTTTCCAACGGGAAATGTGTGATGACAGGCTGTTGGTGGTAAATCTGACTGTCTGTAGAAGACATTGTCTGTACAGACAATTGTTGTCGGATTTTCCACAGACAAATGTTGGCTAGCAGGTTTTAAAATTTTCCGTGTACAAATGCCTGTTGTCTGATTTTCCGAGTGTGTGTAGACAAGTCTGTCGGACAAAAGTCCAAAGCACAAACACGTATGCCGGAAGCAAGGACGAGCCAGAAGCGGTTGGTCTTGTAAACATTTGTAATGGAGAATTAACATTTGTGACGTGGCAAATTATGAAATCTCTAAATGCAGCGCACAATTCTCTTCTTCTTTAATGGAATACTAATGAAGCTGCTTTGCTGGTGATACTGATGGAGTTATTACAAACTAATTTTCAAAGGCTTTTTTTTCTCGAGTGATATCAAGAATAATATTATTATGCTTGTTTTTTTGGGCAAGTTACCACAACACCATTATCCTGTAGTTTTTAAGATCAAAGATACAACTATGTTGGTGTCCCTTGTCAATTTTACATTACATTGTATTTTTTTAAATATAACTGCCTACTCCCAAACTGTCATTTGAAGTAAAACACATAGCCAAGTATTATTCGCCACAATTAGTTTATTGTGCATTAAAAAAAAAAAGAAAACAAATAAAATTAGACATGTACCAGTAGAACTTAACCAAAAAGTGCATTCTATGCATCTAAAAATATACCAAATCAAATCATTATTCAACCAAAAAAATAATGTCAAAGCAATAACTCCAAGGCCAATAATAAATAACACGTAATCTCCTCCAATTCCGCAACATGTCTGGTTGACGAACGGCCGTTCAGAAACAAACTGAAAAGCATGAAATGAAAAGCATGAAATGAAACGTGCGAAAATTAGCAGAAGGAGCCCAAAGGGTGGCACTAAAGAGCTGAAAAACAACGTAGTACGTCACTACGTTCGTATTTGTTGGCCAACAATTCCTTGCTGTTTGTATGCAAGACTAGTTTGGGCCAACACCCTTCGGACAAAAGTCCACGGTTTTGTTGGCCAACAATCCGATCATGTGTACGAGGCTTAACTCTCCCCCAAGAACTTTGTAAAAAAGAACTTTGTCAATTTAGAGTAAATGTGAAAGTGTCATTCAAGTCACTTGGATGAATGGGAGAAGTGAGACAGGACTATAGGTGCATAGGACTGAAAAGGTCAAATATCTTAAATTTCAGCAGAACCTGTTTTCACAGTGGAACACGTGTGCCAAAAGAGGATGTTTTCCTTCTTACTTGTGCTAAAGAATATAGACACGTGCGATACCACAGGTCCAGCATGCTTAGGACGCCTTTTATTTTAAGCCTTAGGCCCATTGCATAGCTCCCAACTGTCCCTGATTTCAAGGGACTGTCCCTGATTTGTTCCCTCTGTCCCTCATTCCTCCTCATTTGTCCCTCATTTTGTTCTGACCTATATAGTTGTATATAAAATTCACTTTTTATCTTTTAAAAAGTGTTTCCCAGTGCTAAACATGTCATCAAATTTCTAACTTGTTGCAATTTTACATTTCAAAGGCCAATATAAAGTTGTAAAGGCAGAAGGTTTTTTGTATCTTAATGCATTCTATACATTAAGAGAAAAAAAACCTTCTGTGTGTAGCAGCTGCCCCAGCACACACCTACCTGAGCCCCATCTTTCTCCAGCGATGTCCACGATCCCCTCAGCCATCCAGTACATTCCTCCTGGTTGGCTGAGACAGAGCAGCAGCGCCCTTGGCTCCCTCAACTGTCAATCAAAGTCAGTCAGCCAATCAGGGGAGAGAGGCAGGCGGGGCCAGGTGGGGGCTCCATGTCTGAATGGATACACAGAGCTCTGACTCAGCGTTTATGCCCCCCTGTAACAAGCTGCTGGGTGAGGGGGCACTCAAAGGAGGGACCAGGAGCAGCAAAGAGGTACCCGAGAAGAGGAAGATTTGGGCTGCTCTGAGCAAAACCAACTGCACAGAGGAGGTAAGTATAACATGTTTGTTATTTTTTTTTTTTTTAAAGGAGCCTTTACAATTACTTTAACTAATATTTTCTTTTGTATAATTCTCCTTTAATAGGTTGTGGCTTGATGTGTGCCCCAAACCTACATATTTTTGCTAATATAATAGGTGTCCCTCATTCCCATCTCAAAACGTTGGGAGGTATGCCATTGTATACTAGGTATTTGGACCCAGTGCTTCCAATCCTGACATTTTAGTGTGCCTAGGAGGCACAGGAGGAGCCATAGACTTTGACAAGCTGCAGGCAATGGAGCTGGATGCTGCATCTGTGTCTCCCAAATACGCTAAAACTCCAGGTTTGGACACAAGAGTTTAACGCCTAGTGTGCAAAGGGGCTTAGGGCTCATTCAGACGTGCGGCAAGGACTGCCACTACTCTTAAAAGTGCCCGGATCCCTCTTCAGAGATGTTTGACACAGTCAGGTCTGTAGGCAATATGTTGATTCCTCACTGTCTGATATAACCCTTTAAATGCCACAGTACCACACTGCGGTTATAGTGTGGCTCCATAGCCCTGCATTCGTCATGTTCGGTGGTGGGAAGTCCATCCCGCTGAAAGGGACAAGCACAGTCTCTTTTAGGAAGCTCAGTATTGTGGGCGCGGCGCATCTACAGCTGTGGGATCCTGCGTGTCACTGTTTAGGCGGGGGCAGTAAGACCACTATATGCGAATGAAGCATTATTCACATGCAGTCCAGCTATTGTAAGGATGAGCCAAACACCCCCCTGCGAAGAGACCTAAACTTCATGTGAACTTTGGAACCCTATTAACCACCTCAATACAGTGCAGTTACACCCCCTTCCTGACCAGACCAATTTTCAGCTTTCAGTGCTCTCACAGTTTGAATGACAATTACTCAGTCATCCAACACTGTATCCATATGAAACTTGCGTCCTTTTTTCCACACAAATAGAGCTTTCTTTTAGTGGTATTTAATCACTAGTGGGTTTTTTTATTTTTTGTGCTATAAATAAAATAAAACGTAAATTTTGTGAAAAAAATGCCTTTTTCTTTGTTTCTGTCATAAATTTTTGCTAATTAGTAATTTTTCTTCATAAATTTTGGCCAAAATTTATACTGCTACATATCTTTGGTAAAAATAACCCACATTAGTGTATATTATTTGGTCTTTGTGAAAGTTATAGAGTCTACAAACTATGGTTCCAATCACTGAAAATTGATCACATCTGATCAGGCCTTCAGTACATCAGGTGTACCTCATTTCTTGAGACACTAACAAGTCAGGAAAGTACAAATACCCCCCAAATGACCCTTTTTTACAAAGTAGACATTCCAAGGTATTAAGTAAGTAGCATGGTGAGTTTTTTTAAGTTGTAATTTTTTCCCACAATTCTTTGCAAAATGAAGATTTTTTTTTTATTATAATTTTTTTTTACAAAATTGTCATATTATCAGGTTATTTCTCACACACAGCATATGCATGCAACAAATTATACCCCAAAATACATTCTGCTACTCTTCCCGAGTACGGCGATACCACATGTGTGAGACTTTTACACAGCCTGGCCACATACAGAGCACTAACATTGATGTAGTACCTTCAGACGTTCTACGAGCAAAAATGACGCATCTCATTTCTCAACCACCTATTACACGTTTGAAGGCCCTGGAGTACCAGGACAATGGCATTTCCCATAAAATGACCCCATTTTGGAAAGCAAACACCCCAACGTATAATCTGTGAGGCATAATGAGTCTTTTGAATGGTTAATTTTTTTCCAGACGTTTTTGGAATATGTGGAAAGAAATTAAAACGCATTTTTTTTTTTACACAAAATTGTCAATTTATAAGATTTTTCTAACACATAGCATGTATATAGCAAAAATTACACCCCAAAATACATTCTGCTACTCTTCCCGAGTATGGCGATACCACATGTGTAGGACTTTTACACAGCCTGGCCACATAGAGAGGCCAAACATTGAAGTAGTACGTTCAGGCGTTCTAGGAGCATAAATGACACATCTCATTTCATTCCTACCTATCACACTTTTGAAGGTCCTGGACCACCAGGACAGTGAAATTATGCACAAAATGACCCCATTTTGGAAAGAAAACACCCCAACGTATATTCTATGAGACATGGGCTGCAAATAGGTACTCGGGTACTCTGATGGGCTGGAGATAGGTACTTGGGTACTCTGATGGGCTGGAGATAGGTACTCGGGTACCCTGATGGGCTGGAGATAGGTACTCGGGTACTCTGATGGGCTGGAGACAGGTACTCGGGTACCCTGATGGGCTGGAGATAGGTACTCTGTTACTCTGATGGCCTGGTGACAGGTACTCTGGTACTCTGATGGCCTGGTGACAGGTACTCGGGTACTCTGATGGCCTGGTGACAGGTACTCGGGTACTCTGATGGCCTGGTGACAGGTACTCGGGTACTCTGATGGCCTGGTGACAGGTACTCTGATGACTTGGTGACTGGTATTTGGGTACTCTGAGGGGCGGTGACAAGTACTCATATGGACTGTGACAGGTACTCGGGTACTAAGATGAACTGTGACAGGTACTCATGTACTCAGATGAACTGTGACAGGTACTCGGGTACTCAGATGAACTGTGACAGGTACTCGGGTACTCGGACTGTGACAGGTACTCGGGTACTCAGATGGACTGGGACAGGTACTCGGGTACTCAGATGGACTGGAACAGGTATTTGGGTACTCAGATGGGCTGTGACAGGTACTTGTGTACTCAGATGGGCTGTGACAGGTACTCGGATGAACCGTGACAGGTACTCGGGTACTTTGATGGGCTGTGACGGTGAAAGTGAAAGTTTTTAAAACGGCCGTTTTTTTTCGGGAGCAGTGATTTTAATAATGCTTAAAGTGAAACAATAAAAGTGTAATATTCCTATAAATTTCATACCTGGGGGGTGTATATAGTATGCCTGTAAAGGGGCGCATGTTTCCCGTGCTTAGAACTGTCCCTGCACAAAGTGTAATTTCTGCAGGAAAAAAAGTCATTTAAAAGCACTCACGATTATAATGAATTGTGGGGTTCCCCCAAATTCAATTACCAGGCCTTTCAGGTCTGGTATGGATTTTAAGGGGAACTCCAAGCCAAATTAAAAAAAAAATGGCGTGGAATTCCCCCCAAAAATCCATATCAGATCCTTTATCCGAGCACGCAACCTGGCAGGCCGCAGGAAAAGAGGGGGGGAGAGAGCGCCCCCCCTCCTGAACCGTACCTGGCCACATGCCCTAAACATTGGGAGGATGCTTTGGGGTCCCCCCCAAAGCACCTCATCCCCACAACCCTGGCCGGTGGTTGTGGGGGTCTGCGGGCGGGGGGGCTTATCACAATCTGGAAGCCCCCTTTAACAAGGGGACCCCAGATCCCATCCCCCCTGTTTGAAATGGTAAGGGGGTACAAAAGTACCCCTACCATTTCACAAAGAAAGTGTAAAATTTTTTTAAAAAACACACACACACCGTTGCAAAAGTCCTTTATTAAAAAAAAAAAAAAAAAATAATAAAAAAAAAAGATTCCAGCGGTGGTAATCCACTCTTGCTATCCAGCGATGGCTCATCATCTCTCCGGAGTCCAGCGATGGGTGATCTCTCCCTCCAGCGCAGCACATCCATCCGCTGTCTCCACCGGAGACACTGCAGGCAGCCTGACACTTCTTAACTGAGGAGGGCCGGACCACCCGCCACCTGACCCCGCCCCCCTCTGACGCAAGGGGAAACCCGGGCTTCCCCAGTGACGTACGGGTGACCCTGCCCCCCTCTGATGTAACGGAAACCTGCCATTTCAAACAGGGGGGGCGGGATCTTGGGGTCCCCTTGTTAAGAACTTGTTCAAACCCCCACAACCACTGGCCAGGGTTGTGGGGATGAGGCCCTTGTCCTCATCAACATGGGGACAAGGTGCTTTGGGGGGGACCCCAAAGCATCCTTCCAATGTTGAGGGCATGTGGCCTGGTACGGTTCAGGAGGTGGGGCGCTCTCTCGTCCCCCCCTCTTTTCCTGTGGCCTGCCAGGTTGTGTGCTCGGATAAAGGGTCTGGTATGGATTTTTGAGGGGAATTCCACGTCATTTTAAAAAAAAAATTGGCATGGATTTCCCCTTAAAATCCATACCAGACCTGAAGGGCCTGGTAATTGAAATTGGGGGAACCCCGCGTTTTTTTTTATTTTTATCAATGACTTTCAATGACTGTATCTGTATTATGGGGAGCTAACAATTCATTATAGCCGCGAGTGCTTTTAAATTACTTTTTTTCCTGCAGAAATGACACTTTGTGCAGGGACAGTTCTAAGCACCGTAAACATGTGCCACTTTACAGGCATACTATAGACACCCCCCAGGTATGAAATTTAAGGGGAACACTTTATTGTTTCACTTTAAGCATTATTAAAATCCCTGCTCTCGAAAAAACTGATGTCTTGAAAACTTTTTTTGCATTGATACATGTCCCCTGGGGCAGGACCCGGGTCCCCAAACACTTTTTATGACAATAACTTGCATATTAGCCTTTAAAATTAGCACTTTAGATTTCTCCCATAGACTGTTACAGGGTGTTCTGCAGCTTTTCAAATTTGCCGCAAACACCCCAAATTGTGCGCTGTTCGGTGAATAGGCGAACAGGCAATGTTCGGGTTGAACATGAGTTCGACTCGAACTCGAAGCTCATCCCTAGTGAGCCGAACTCTGATCTCTAGTATTGCTACCACACACGTTTGTGGGTGATACTGTAGTACTACAATGCAAAATTTCTAGATTTCCAAATTTTTAGATACTTTCTCCTGGATTTTTGTCAAACAATCATGACTGCTGAGAAGCATAGGTTCATTTATGACCAACTAATATACCAATACCTTGCCCCCCTCAAAAGACATGGAAGCTGATTACGTTGTAAATAGGGCAAGGCCACAGCTTTATTGAACTTTTCAAAAGTACAACTTTCCAAATGTATCAAACAATGCCAATAACAGTATACCATGAGCCCCCATAAACATAAACTCACATAGTCTAAGCCCCCGTACACACGGTCGGACATTCTGCCAACCAAATCCGTTTTTTGTCAGACGGATTTTGACCGACGGATTGTGTCCGAAACTGTTGCATACACACGGTCGGACGAAGTTGTCGGAAAATCCGATCGTTCAGAACGTGATGACGTTATTTCGTTACGACGGGACTACGTTCAGGCTAGTAGCCAATAGCTTTGGTGTAGGAATTTGATCTGAGCATGCGTGGCACTTTGTCCGATCGGAATTCTCTACACATGATCGGAGTATGTCCGATCGGACCAGTTTGTCGGAAAATATTTCCAGCAAGTTGGAAAATTTGGTCCGACGGATATTCCGACGGAAACAGTCCGATGCATACCACACACAGTCGGATTATCCGACAAAACGGTGCAATAGGACACATTCCGACGGATTCTCCGACCGTGTGTACAAGAGCTAAGAGGCCTGTCCTTACCATCAGTGGCAGACAGGCATTAGACTGACCCCAGAATTTACCAAACAATGCCAGTCATAGTATACCATGAGCACCCATAAACATAAACTCACATAGTCAAATGCCTCGTAAACATGACCGGACTTTCCGGCAGACTAGATCTGACGAAATCAGTCCATCGGACAATCCAATCGTGTGTGGGCTAATTCGATCGTTTTAGGTTATAAAAATCCGACAGACCTAGAAATAGAACATGTTTCAAATCTGTCCGACGGACTCAATTCCTATCGGGTAAACCATTCGTCTGTATGCTGGTCCAACGGACCAAATACGACGCAAGGGAAGCTATTGGCTACTGGCTATTGAACTTCCTTTTTTAGTCTCGTCTTATGTCATCACGTTCAAAATGTACGGACTTTTGAACAGACTTAGGGCCAGTTCACACCATAGAAACACAGTCCGGATGCGTTCCAAGTGCTTTTCTGCATGCACGTTTTTGATGCGTTCCAGTGCGTTTTTGATGCATTTTTGGTGTGTTTTTGATGCAGTCCAGTGCTCCCCCCCCCTCTTTTTTGTTAACCTTAAATAAGGACAAGTGTGTTGAAGTGCGTTTTTGGTGCATTTAGGTGCGTTCCGGTGCATTTTTGATGCGTTTTACAGCGTTCCAGTACAGTCCAGTGCAGAAAAAATGCAGCATGTTCTACTTTTTTTTCTGGAACTGACCGCACTGGTGTGAACTATGCCATTGAAAACCATATATCCTACTTTCCATGCGTTTTTGATGCAGAAAAAAACGCACTGGACTGCATGTGGTGTGAACTGGCCCTTAGTCCGTTCATGTGTGGCCAAGTCCGTTCGTTCGAAAATTGTCTGTTGGAACTCCGCCGAAAGTCCGCCGGAAAGTGCGGTCGTGTGTACGCGGCATAAGAGATCTGTCCTTACCATCAGTGCCAGACAGGCATTAGACTGACCCCAGAATTTAACTTGAGGTCATAGCCCATAAAGCAACATCAATTGCTGGCAAGGTCAGAACCGCCAATAAAGCTGTGACAAAACATCACAACGGGCGGGAGGGTGGTCAACTCTTGTGACAGCTGAATCTCCTCAGAGCAGTTGGATGTGCCTCAGCATAGCCTTTTCCTAGAGTTCAGGCTCCACCCAATCACCTCAGGTCTTGTAGCCAATACTAAGGGAGCGACTTAGCTTCCCTTTTAGGTTCACACCCACAGTAATGCCATGCTTCCAGCAGTCAAGGCTCCCTTTCCCTAAGACCCCTTTCACACTGGGACGCTTTTTAGGCGCAACAGCGCTAAAAATAGCGCCTGCAAATCGCCCTGAAAGAGCAGCTCCTGTGCCTCCAGCGGTGCACTGGCAGGAGGGTAAAAAAGGCCTGCTAGCAGCATCTTTGGAGCGGTGAAGAAGCGGTGTTTACACCACTCCTCCACTGCTCCTGCCCTTTTGAAATCAATGGGGCAGCGCGGCTATACCGCCGGCAAAACGCTTTGCGGATGGTTTTAAATCTTTTTCGCCCACCAGCAGGGGTTAAAAGCACCCTGCTAGCGGCCATATACCTCCACAAATACGACGGTAAAGCGCCGCTAAAAATATCAGTGTTTTACTGCCGACGCCGGCCCCGCCCCAGCATGAAAGGGGTCTTAAGGCAGTTCAAGGGGCCTTCATTTTCGGGCTATGTAATTAGGCTAGGTTCACACTTATGCGACCGGCGATCTGTATGTATACAGCCCATTTATTTCAGTGGGCTGCCCTACCTTAGCAATCAAGAAAATGCTGCATGGCTGCTCTCTGATGCAACACCTTTATTGTGCAGAATCAATAAAATCCAAATTGTCAATCCATAGATCACAGAGGTACAGGAACAAACAGCTGATGTGTTTCACACCATTGAAAGGGGCTTAATCATAGTTAAGCACCTTCCAATGGTGTGAAACGCATCAGTTGTTTGTTCCTGTACCTCTGTGATCTATTGACAGTTTGGGTTTTATTGATTCTGCACAATAAAGGCATTGCATGAGAGAGCGGCCGGCCAGCATTTGCTTGATTGCTAATCACGTCTGCAGAGCCAGCACTCATATGCTTTAGAGTGTGGTAGGTTGTTATGGGGTCACATGCCTGGAGCAGTGTGAATTTGTGGGCTGCCCTACATAGAGAAACGCATGGAAAGGAATCTCTATTTTTTTTTGAAAATCGCTCTGCACCATGCGGTTTGGCAAGTGCAAAATCATGCTATCTTTGTTTTTTTCTTTTCATATTGGATAGAGTAGATAGGAATTAGAACACCAGTCAGTCTTTATTTCTGTCTATGTTAGGGGGATTAACCCTTGCTATTTGCCCTGTTTTTGTTTACCATTATCATTGAATGTGAAAGTAAAAGAAAATCCCACATTTTGGGTTGACATCAGAACAAGATTATAGGGGAAATATTCCAATGGGAAAGCTAGTTCTGGTGACCCCCCTGTGATTCCCTCGCTTTGGAGGGATTTCCTCCCACATCCTGTTTTGGCTGCAGGACAGGAAGTGAAGGAGAATCTCCACAGGTGCCAATATAGGAAAAAAACAACTGACAGGGGTTATAACCCTTCCTTACTCTATCCAAAATTTAAAAAAAAGTTTTGCCTTTAGTGACACGTCAAGGTTCTGCTTTACCTGATCACGGTACAGCAGTGGTAATCTTCAGTTTTTACATTTTCAGAAAAGAGCAAGTAGAATGTAAATTTTTTTAATTCTTTTTAACCACTTCAGCTCCGGTTTACTCCCCTTCATGACCATGCCATTTTTTTTGATACGGCACATGTCTTATTTTTTAACTGACAATTGTGTTGGCGTGCGATGAGGTACCCAAAAAAAAAATGATGTCCTTTTTTCCCCACAAATAGAACTTTCTTTTGGGGTTATTTGATAACCTCTGCGTTTTTTATTTCTTGCGCTATATACAAAAAAGGATCACCAATTTTGAACAAAAAAAAATATATATATTTTTTACTTTCTGCAATAAAACATTCCCAATAAGAAAAATATAAAAAAATCAAAATTCTTCATCATTAAGGCCAATATGTATTCTGCCGCATATTTTTGGTAAAAAATCCCAATAAGCGTATATTGATTGGTTTGCGTGAAAGTTACAGCATCTACAAACTATGATATTTTTTACTACGGTAGTAATGGCGACTTATAACGGGACTGCGATATTGTGGCGACAAATCAGACACCTAACTGACACTTTTGACACTTTATGGGGACCAGTCACACCAATACAGTGATCAGTGCTAAAAAATATGCACTGTTACTGTACTAATGACACTGGCAGGTAAGGGGTTAACATCAGGGGCAATCAAAGGGTTAAATGTGTTCCCTAGGAGTGATTGCTAACTGTGGGGGATTCTTTGACTGGGGGAATGTAAAAATCATTGTTCACAAGATCAGCACATTCCCCTCTCACACAACGGCGGTCTGCTTTGTTTACATACGCTGACCGCTGTTCTGTCTTTCTCCTGAACGATCAGCGGGTTCTGGCGGACAGCACATCCACTGGACCCACTGATTGGCTCCCACTGTGTCCAATCACAGAGGTAGTGGGTCTCAGGCGGCGCCCCAGACCTGGAACTGTTAGATCATGTACCAGGTACTTGATCTGCCACAGTAAATCTATGATGAGTGGTCATTAAGAGGTTAAAATGATAACAAGGCCTGGTTCATACCTATGCAGGTTGCAGTTTGCATATTTCAGGTGCATTTTGTGTTTTTCAATACACATTTTTGATCCATTGAAGTCAATGGAACCAAAAATCATAAACAAGTCCCTGGTCCTTTCCATAAAATGCACAGATGTAAACGTGACCCAAAGGAAACCATGTTAAATGGACTGTAGTGTGTTTCTGCAAAACTGAAAGTGCACAAAAAAAAATGCATAGACCCCGCCCACCACTCCCTCCTTGTGATTGACTGCAGCAGGAGCCAATGGCCAATGAGGAGGCAGAGACGTAGGAGAGCAGCTGCTCTTGTGCACATCACCAGATCAGGATTTGGCTCAGGTGAGTATTAGGTGTGCTGTGGGGGGGGCTACCCTCAGATGGTTTTTTATATGCTTAAAATGTTTGTTACCTTAGCATTTCATATTCTTGATATGTCCCTGCTGTACCATATACTGAAAAATGATCCTCTTCTCTTTGTATTGCTTCCTTTGTGTGAAATATCTGGTGTTCCTGCCAGTTCCTCTGCTTTCCAATTAAAAACTGACCACACCAAGCAGGAGAACACACTGTGGTCAGTTCTCTAGCTATGCTGGGAACTCAGTGTATTCTCCTCCAATGACCAGACTTGTCCCGACACGCCTCCCCTGCACAGCCATTCACTGGGAAGCTCAGTGTTCTGTTGTTTGTCCTCCCCCAGCTCTCATGAAGCTGAGAACAGAGGGAACAGAGTTTATGTAAGGTATTTTATCTTTTTTTTATATATACGGTATATATCTACACACAAATGGTTTCTAATTTAAACTGAATGGGTTGTTTTATAAGGTGATCATTTACAATCATTTTAAGTTATGCTAAATGAATGAAAACATGTAACAAATATAAAGTATTATCCCAATTTGGCTGCAAAAGTGGAAATACATTTTAAATCTTTCTTGAATGGACTAAAAACACATTGTCTGTGGCCATTGTTATGTGTAGGGGTGGGGTGAGCGTGGAACCCTAATACTCCTACAGAGGCACCATCCCAAGAAAATGTATAAATATATTTCAAAAAAATCTTTTAGAACAGAATGGGACTCTGATTGTGTCTCGGAGGCGTATGAAAAAAAAAAGAAAAAAACATATTTATACAAAAGTAAACAAATTTTTATTAGACTAAAAGACAAAGTTTAAAATACATTACAGTCTTTAGTGGTTCAAATTTTGAAATCAGGGATGTGCTGGTTCCCAACAGGTTTATACAAATGGTGGCCTACGCGTTTCGCGGATGAAACCACTTCGTCAGGGCCTTGAGAATAGCACAGATGAAAACGTCATATAAATTCTACAAAGAAAACGTTAATTAATATATCATACATCATATAATCCAAAAGAAATACGTAGTGATGCAAATGGCATAGAGGTGTTGACTAATGGTCTATACATACATTTATGACAAATAAATATATATGTTACAGCAGATGTTGATAAACGAAATATACTGCAATAAAAAAAAAAAAAAACAGCAGTCATATTAACTGTATATATCACCTAGGGTGCAGTCATATTTTGCGCCTGGTGTGTTTAAATGTGGAAAAACCACAAGTAAATGGAATTAACTGTCTAGGTAACATCAAATGATGGCCATTGTAAGCCCTTGTACACACGGTCGGACATTCCGACAACAAAATCCGTCAGATTTTTTCCAACTGATTTTGTCCGAAACTGGTGTTGCATACACACGGTCGGACAAAGTTGTCGGAAAATCCGATCGTTCGTTACGACCGGACTATGTTCAGGCTAGTAGCCAAAAGCTTTGGTCTCGTAATTTGATCTGAGCATGCGTGGCACTTTGTCCGATCGGAATTCTCTACAAACGATCAGACAAAGTCCGATCGGATCATGTTGTCGGAAAATTTTATATCCAGCTCTCAAACTTTGTTGGTCGGACATTCCGACGGAAAAAGTCCGATGGAGCCCACACACAGTCGGATTATCCGACAACACGGTCCGATCGGACATCTTCCATCGGAATTTCCATCCGTGTGTACAAGGGCTAGGCCTCTTCTGCTGTACAGGTAGTGAGGGTCTACAAGGCTAAAGCCAGCCATAGATGGATTGAAATTTGGCCTGTTCAGCAGGGACCAGCCGAATTTCGATCCATCTATGGGCAGGCTGGTTGTACAGAAGCCAATCACTTCTGTACAACCAGCCTGTTGGAAAATGTTCACCCTATCAGTGCCCCTGACTATAGCTGGCAGTGCTGATGAGTGTATTCTGAGGGATAGCCTCCCTTCTGTCAGAATACAATAGCTCCCTTGGGGGGATTGAATGCGAGGATGGGGGAATCCATTCATTTTTTTTTTATTCAACCCGCTTGTTGAATGAAAGAAAATGAATTAATGTATGGCCTGCTTAACAGTATAACAAATATTTTTCCACTGTCTAACTGACGTGGCATTCTAGGTATAAGGAATTGTAAGCTACTCAAAGTATATATGAGCTAAGCTTGCTTAAACTCCATTAATTCCCACTAAGGCTGGCTCTTTCTAAGCTGCAATGCACTAGATGTAAACTCTCTGGGTCATTGATCAAATAAAAATATGTTCTCCACTCTCTGATTTATGTACGTCCGTCATTTTCAGTCCATAATTATGATGAGAGTGCCCATATGTAAATATGCTCAAATATGTGACGCTATGTTTTGATGGGTTAAAACTGTATTAAAACCTAAAGCAGACATTTATTGTATTATAGCTCACCAATTCTTAGATATGGTGGCTGCATTTGTTTTCTTTTTTAGTCTTTCTTTCCTTTATTTTCACCTGGTGATCTGTCTATTAAGTCTGTTGTTTTTCAAAAGAACACACTCTCAACAAATGTAGCAGTTAGAGTGTTCAGACAAACCATTTACCACTGCTGGGGGTGCTTACAGTGATCAGCTTTTAGTTGTTTTTGTAAAACCTTTATGCCAAAAGGAACAAAACAGTTATTATAACTGCTTATAAAGTGTGAACTGGAGTTTTGCTTCAATTTGTTAGGCTGGCCATACATGGTTTGAATCTTGGCTGGTTCAGCAGGCACCAGCCAAGATTCGGACCATTAGTAGGCAGTCTGAATGAACTAAGTTGATCGATTGATCAACTTAGGTACAACCAGCCTGCTGGATCTGCTTATAATTATCACAAGCAGCTGCTATAGTCACTATCAATAATCACTGTCTTCTCCCGGGGGGGGGGGGTGGCTTTCCCCACCCTCACCCGCCCACCGGCTGGTACAAGACAATGGCCCGGCAGGAGGAATTCCCGCATTGTTTGTGTTGATGGAGTAATCGGTTGCAAGAAGAATTTTGCTTTGTGTATGGCCGGCCTTAGTGAATCTAAATCTTCTAGTATACTGTATCTAACACTCCCCCCCCACCCCAGACTGACAATGCTGCTGTCCAAAGGTGCCCCCTGTGCTCCTTCAACCAGAGTGTAGGCATTCTAATACAGGAAGTGTGTTACTGGGCAGATTACCAGGTGAAACCAGAGGGAAAAAAGACCAAAAAAAGAAAACAACTGCAGCTAGCACCAGGGGCAGGTTTCACATTCAGAATCAGCAGCAGTGCGGAGACCCTCTTGTTGTTTCATCACCGCTGTCATAGCCTCTACTGCCCACCCGCCACACCTATCGCCTGCCATCTTGAAACCAGTGACGAGGCCCCAGCATTCACAGCAGAGGAAGATTTAACTTCTTCCTCCTCTGCTTCTAGTGAACGTTGGCTCCACCCACCTCCTCCCTCCATCTTCTCCAGCGTGATGCGAGGGAAGGGAACTGTGCCAGCCTGCCAGGATAAGAGCAGAGCACATCTGAAGAGCTGCCTGTCGACCTGCACGCTGCACCTGTCTGAAGTGAGGGTGAGGAGGATTGCAGATAAATTAACCACTTAAGGACTGGAAGGATTTGCCCCCTTAATGACCAGACCATTTTTTGTGATACTGCACTGCGTCACTTTAACTGACAATTGCGAGGTCGTGCAATGTTGTACCCAGGGCTCGAGTCCTGCGGGAACGCATGGGAACGGCGTTCCCGTACTATTCCCACAGCGGGAACGCCGTTCCCATTAGCTGCCTGAGGGCTGAGGCTATGCAGCGCATAGTTCGCCGCCGCTCCTCAGCCGCCGAGTGACTGGTTGCTAGGCAGGGGCCGCTCCGCATCTTGCAACCGGTCACATGACTTCGGCCGTGCACGTGGGCACGCACTGGCGCGAGTCAGTGGGCAGGCTGACACACGCTGCGCGCCTGCTTGGATCCGGAGTTCCGGACTGTCCCCCCCCCCTCCTCCCCTCTACCCAGTGCCAGTCAGTCCTGGCCTCCTGTGGCCACACGCTGCACTTTTCCAGTTTACTTCTCTTTCTCTACCAGGTTAGTCACTAGTGTGTAAGTTACACTCTGCAATACCCTGCCAATACTCATCAATACTCTGCAATACCCTGCCAATACTCATCAATACTCTGCAATACCCTGCCAATACTCATCAATACTCTGCAATACCCTATCAGTATCAATACTCTGCAATACTCTGCGAATACTCTGCAATACCCTATCAATACTCTGCAATACCCTATCAATACTCTGCAATACCCTGCCAATACTCTGCGATACCCTATCAATACTCTGTGATACCCTATCAATACTCTGCGATACCCTGCCAATACTCTGCAATACCCTATCAGTATCAATACTCTGCAATACCCTGCCAATACTCTGCAATACCCTATCAATACTCTGCAATACCCTGCCAATACTCTGCAATACCCTATCAATACTCTGCGATACCCTGCCAATACTCTGCAATACCCTATCAGTATCAATACTCTGCAATACCCTGCCAATACTCTGCAATACCCTATCAATACTCTGCAATACCCTATCAATACTCTGCAATACCCTGCCAATACTCTGCAATACCCTGCCAATATTCTGCAATACCCTGCCAATACTCTGCAATACCCTATCAATACTCTGCAATACCCTGCCAATACTCTGCAATACCCTGTCAATACTCTGCAATACCCTGCCAATACTCTGCACTACCCTATCAATACTCTGCAATACCCCGCCAATGCTCTGCAATACATACCCTGCCAATACTCTGCAATACCCTGCCAATACTCTGCAATACATACCCTATCAATACTCTGCAATACCCTGCCAACACTCTGCAATACATACCCTATCAATACTCTGCAATACTCTGCAATAAATACCCTATCAATACTCTGCAATACCCTGCCAATACTCTGCAATACATACCCTGCCAATACTCTGCAATACCCTGCCAATACTCTGCAATACCCTGCCAATACTCTGCAATACCCTATCAATACTCTGCAATACCCTATCAATACTCTACAATACATACCCTATCAATACTCTGCAATACATACCCTGCCAATACTCTGCAATAAATACCCTATCAATACTCTGCAATACCCTGACAATACTCTGCAATACATACCCTGCCAATAGTCTGCAATACCCTGCCAATACTCTGCAATACCCTATCAATACTCTACAATACATACCCTATCAATACTCTGCAATACATACCCTGCCAATTACTCTGCAATACCCTATCAATACTCTGCAATACCCTGCCAATACATACCCTGCCAATACTCTACAATACATACCCTGCCAATACTCTGCAATACCCTGCCAATACTCTGCAATACCCTATCAATACTCTGCAATACCCTGCCAATACATACCCTGCCAATACTCTGCAATACACTGCCAATACTCTGCAATACCCTGCCAATAGTCTGCAATACCCTGCCAATACTCTGCAATACCCTATCAATACTCTACAATACATACCCTATCAATACTCTGCAATACCCTGCCAATACTCTGCAATACATACCCTGCCAATACTCTGCAATACCCTATCAATACTCTGCAATACCCTGCCAATACATACCCTGCCGATGCTCTGCAATACTCTGCCAATACTCTTCAATACCTTCCCCAGCCAATACTCTGCAATACCCTGCCAATACTCTGCAATACTCTGCCAATACTCTTCAATACATACCCTGCCAATACTCTGCAATACCCTGCCAATACTCTGCAATACCCTGCCAATACTCTTCAATACATACCCTGCCAATACTCTGCAATACCCTGCCAATACTCTGCAATACCCTGCCAATACTCTTCAATACTCTGCCAATACTTATTCCTGTTTGTGGGATATTTTCTAATGGGCTGTGTAACAGAATTTGGAACAGGGTGTATTTGTGGTAGAAATTCCCTGCGAGGGAAAGATCATCACTCATTGTGTTGATTGTTTTGTTTGACACGTTATTTTGTTTTTGTAACTGCCACTTTACAATAAATGTTGTACTGTATTTTCTGTGAAGTATATATGCATATGAGCGTACCTTTTTTTTTTTTTGGTGGGGGAATGGATCTTGGGTGGGAGTTCCCACTCTTTTTTTCCCAGGACTTGCCAATACTCTGCAATACCCTATCAGTATCAATACTCTGCAATACCCTGCCAATACTCTGCAATACCCTATCAATACTCTGCAATACCCTGCCAATACTCTGCAATACCCTATCAATACTCTGCGATACCCTGCCAATACTCTGCAATACCCTATCAGTATCAATACTCTGCAATACCCTGCCAATACTCTGCAATACCCTATCAATACTCTGCAATACCCTATCAATACTCTGCAATACCCTGCCAATACTCTGCAATACCCTGCCAATATTCTGCAATACCCTGCCAATACTCTGCAATACCCTATCAATACTCTGCAATACCCTGCCAATACTCTGCAATACCCTGTCAATACTCTGCAATACCCTGCCAATACTCTGCACTACCCTATCAATACTCTGCAATACCCCGCCAATGCTCTGCAATACATACCCTGCCAATACTCTGCAATACCCTGCCAATACTCTGCAATACATACCCTATCAATACTCTGCAATACCCTGCCAATACTCTGCAATACATACCCTATCAATACTCTGCAATACTCTGCAATAAATACCCTATCAATACTCTGCAATACCCTGCCAATACTCTGCAATACATACCCTGCCAATACTCTGCAATACCCTGCCAATACTCTGCAATACCCTGCCAATACTCTGCAATACCCTATCAATACTCTGCAATACCCTATCAATACTCTACAATACATACCCTATCAATACTCTGCAATACATACCCTGCCAATACTCTGCAATAAATACCCTATCAATACTCTGCAATACCCTGACAATACTCTGCAATACATACCCTGCCAATAGTCTGCAATACCCTGCCAATACTCTGCAATACCCTATCAATACTCTACAATACATACCCTATCAATACTCTGCAATACATACCCTGCCAATTACTCTGCAATACCCTATCAATACTCTGCAATACCCTGCCAATACATACCCTGCCAATACTCTACAATACATACCCTGCCAATACTCTGCAATACCCTGCCAATACTCTGCAATACCCTATCAATACTCTGCAATACCCTGCCAATACATACCTTGCCAATACTCTGCAATACACTGCCAATACTCTGCAATACCCTGCCAATAGTCTGCAATACCCTGCCAATACTCTGCAATACCCTATCAATACTCTACAATACATACCCTATCAATACTCTGCAATACATACCCTGCCAATTACTCTGCAATACCCTATCAATACTCTGCAATACCCTGCCAATACATACCCTGCCAATACTCTACAATACATACCCTGCCAATACTCTGCAATACCCTGCCAATACTCTGCAATACCCTATCAATACTCTGCAATACCCTGCCAATACATACCTTGCCAATACTCTGCAATACACTGCCAATACTCTGCAATACCCTGCCAATAGTCTGCAATACCCTGCCAATACTCTGCAATACCCTATCAATACTCTACAATACATACCCTATCAATACTCTGCAATACATACCCTGCCAATTACTCTGCAATACCCTATCAATACTCTGCAATACCCTATCAATACTCTGCAATACCCTGCCAATACATACCCTGCCAATACTCTACAATACATACCCTGCCAATACTCTGCAATACCCTGCCAATACTCTGCAATACCCTATCAATACTCTGCAATACCCTGCCAATACATACCTTGCCAATACTCTGCAATACACTGCCAATACTCTGCAATACCCTGCCAATAGTCTGCAATACCCTGCCAATACTCTGCAATACCCTATCAATACTCTACAATACATACCCTATCAATACTCTGCAATACATACCCTGCCAATTACTCTGCAATACCCTATCAATACTCTGCAATACCCTGCCAATACATACCCTATCAATACTCTGCAATACATACCCTGCCAATACTCTGCAATACCCTATCAATACTCTGCAATACCCTGCCAATACATACCTTGCCAATACTCTGCAATACACTGCCAATACTCTGCAATACCCTGCCAATAGTCTGCAATACCCTGCCAATACTCTGCAATACCCTATCAATACTCTACAATACATACCCTATCAATACTCTGCAATACCCTGCCAATACTCTGCAATACATACCCTGCCAATACTCTGCAATACCCTATCAATACTCTGCAATACCCTGCCAATACATACCCTGCCGATGCTCTGCAATACTCTGCCAATACTCTTCAATACCTTCCCCAGCCAATACTCTGCAATACCCTGCCAATACTCTGCAATACTCTGCCAATACTCTTCAATACATACCCTGCCAATACTCTGCAATACCCTGCCAATACTCTGCAATACCCTGCCAATACTCTTCAATACATACCCTGCCAATACTCTGCAATACCCTGCCAATACTCTGCAATACCCTGCCAATACTCTTCAATACTCTGCCAATACTTATTCCTGTTTGTGGGATATTTTCTAATGGGCTGTGTAACAGAATTTGGAACAGGGTGTATTTGTGGTAGAAATTCCCTGCGAGGGAAAGATCATCACTCATTGTGTTGATTGTTTTGTTTGACACGTTATTTTGTTTTTGTAACTGCCACTTTACAATAAATGTTGTACTGTATTTTCTGTGAAGTATATATGCATATGAGCGTACCTTTTTTTTTTTTTTTGGTGGGGGAATGGATCTTGGGTGGGAGTTCCCACTCTTTTTTTCCCAGGACTTGACCCCTGGTTGTACCTAAACAAAATGTATGTTCTTTTTTTCCCCGCAAATAGAGTTTTCTTTTGGTGGTATTTGATCACCTCTACGGTTTTTATTTTTTGCGCTATAAACAAAAAAATGCGACAATTTTGAAAAGAAAAACAAACTATTTTATTTACTTTTGCTTATTTACTTTTGCCCCCCAAAAAATAAGAATAAAAAATGTCTTCTTCAGTTTAGGCCAATATGTATTCTTCTGCATATTTTTGGTGATGAGCTCAGTAATAACTGATAAGATTACTGGGAACAATGATAACTTGCAATAAAACAAATCCTCCTATAAAAGTTGTACCTTTTTATTTCCGGCCCTCTCTCCACCAGAGCTGTTCAAAATACAGAATTTACACAGGATTTCTGAGCTCTAGCAGGCAGAGGGCAGGAATTTGACTTCACACACCTCATAGCATAAAGAAGGGAACTGAGTGTAATCTGAAACCTGAGTGGAGGGAATGGACACCCCCACCTCATACAGTCTCATAGGGAAGCATGTACATCTGACTGTCAGTCACAAGCTGTGTGCTGGAGGGGATCCCTTGATGTTCCCATAAAACATCAGAAGTGACTCATGTAGTAGCAGAGGAATGAGATAGAAGCCAGTTCAGCAGGGACCAGATGAATTTTGATCAGTATGTGGCTTTCTCTGGTTGGCAGCAGTCAATCATTTGATTGACCTCTATCTAATGCCCTATACACACGACCGGACTTTCCGTCAGAAACGGTCCGATGGAATTATTCTGTCGTACATTCCGATAGTGTGTGGGCTTCATTGGACTTTTTCTTTTTAAAATTCTGACAGACCTAGAAATAGAACATGTTTTAAATCTTTACGCCGGAACCAATTCCTATCGAGAAAACCGTTCGTCTGTATGCTGTTCCGACGGACCAAAAACAATGCAAGGGCAGCTATTGGCTACTGGCTATTGAACTTCCTTTTTCTAGTCCCGTCGTATGTCATCATGCTCTAAACGATCGGACTTTGGTGTGATCGTGTGTAGGCAAGTCCGTTTCAGCGAAACTCTATCGGAACTCAGTCAAGTAATTGCCAGACCATTGTTCCTAATTTTTACTGACAGTCTACTGACTGGAATGGCGCAGGGGTCTCAGCCTACCAAGCGGGCCATGGCCTCTCTGCAGGTGAAGGTGGCAAGTAACAAGCTGCACCTGGTGACAGGGGATGGTGGCAAGTGACAAGCTGCATCTGGTGACAGGAGATGTGGCAAGTGACACACCCAGGGCTCTCACTTGAGAGTTGAACCACTTCATTATATATTACAATGTAATAATAGAAATAATGTGCTTCAATCACCCTGATACCATATCAACCATGGTGCCATGATGATTGAAGCGTCAACACCGGCCATTGCCCGCAAAAAATTGCTTACCACCCCTGGGGCCTGCAAAAGGGTTGGCGATCGCTGCTATGGTCTTTAGTCCCCCGATTTTTTGCAGAACTAGCAACGCCCCTGCTGTCGTATTAAGCATAATGCCTGAAGCTCAAAAAAGTATGAGCTAATGAATGGAGCCTAAATCTATTACATGTTAAATAAATTTAGGACCGCTTACATGTTTCTAAATGTGTTTATATCTGTATTGCGTCTGTATGTGTTTACTGAAATCTGCTGGACTCGGACACGTTTACATGTGTTTAGATGCGTTTACACGTGTGAATGCATGAATGCTGGATTTTCCTGTGCAGGGGAGCAACTCTTCTCTGTTTTTTTTTTTTCGGATCCAAAGGCAGCGGTCACAAATACACCAGTCTGAATGGCCACAGTATTGAACACGAATTGCAGGAGTGATTGGACTGTGTGTGAATAGGATTCGGTCTGTCTGACCCAAAATCTGAACAAATAGCAAGACACCTTGTACCAAAAGGCATGGTGGAAAACCCCTAAGGGGGGTCTTTAATAGACAGACCAAAGCACGAGTTATATAAAAGTTATACATTTATTAAGAAATCACAATAGTAAACATATGGAAAAAGTGCATGATACATAAAAACAATATCTGATACCCAATATGTTACAGTTGTATGAGCTGGTCCCTGTCCTGGTGCAGGATAGACTAGTGGCGGTCAATACAGTGTATAACACCTTACATGTTACGGACTACAAGTCCTTCTGCAGAGGTTTAGTTATTGGTTCAGATGGGTACAGATTTTCTACAATAAAGAAAGTATACAATAGTACAATATTAATATAAAGCAATAGAGATCAATACTATTTCAGCTGAAAGCACTATACATTGATTTAACATAACATGTATTATCAGAAAAATACATACACTTCATACATAACCGATCTGAAAGGGATAGGATGGCCCAACCAATCATGGGTACTAGGAAGATCTATCTCCAGGGCACAATAGTCTCAGGGCCATAAACAGGGCAAAACTTGCTTCGCTACGAGGACTCAAGCCAGTGGAGCCAGATAGCCCCTGCTTATACTGGGCCAGTCTGGGTGAATTGGAGGTATAAAACAGTATAATTGTAATAGTCTGTTCAAAGTGCACAAGCGATAAATAAAGCACTAAGTGACCATCCTAACAGCTGAGTTGCAGCTATGAAGTTAGGGTATACTACTGATAAGGTAACAGTGGTACAACATACCTGAGAGATATAGGAGTATATAGAGTGTGCTGCCCATTCCCCATGTGTTCCTTCAGCATCTACAGAGAGACCTGAGGAGCTGGTATATGAACCGGTATGAAGAAGCTTGTGGCCAATCACGTTGTTAATCATGGTGGCCATCAGCTGGCGCAGTAAATGGGAGGAGTAGTGTGGTGGAATCCGCCGAAATACAACTCCCAAAAGGAGCAGGGTCATCACGCCACCGACGCGCAAAATGGCGCCACTTTTACTCCAAGTTGGAGCGCACAGTGGTGGAGACTTCCTAGGAAGCCATCCATGCCAAATAAGGGGCGTCCCATGCTATCTATCCAAATCCGATGGAAAGACCATCAAGGGACTCCCACACGCCCGGGAGCAAAACAAAGAATGCCCAGACCCAAGCATGCGTGACCAGGAGAAGAGATAATACAGTAGCCCATGAGTGGTATAGCAAAACACAGGGGACACAAAAAATGTACTAGACATGATGGCAAAATATATACAGACATGACATGATACAGATAATGTGAGAACACAGCCTTAGAATTTTCATAGACAATGTAGTATTTGATACCAAGTTATTCATAGAACTAGGAAGAAATGACTAATGAAGAAATCAATTTCTCAAATTGATATTTATATACAAGGATTACACAATGTATACTTGGGACAGATTAGGTGTAAATGCAAAGATGCAGTTTCCCTGCATAACCAGCTATAAAAAAAATCAGACCAATTGTCTCAGATACATTATGTGAATGGCCATATGTCAGCAATTGCCTTAAAGATTTAACTCAGAGATTCCTGATTCAAACCCTGGAAGGTAGGGCCTAAAATTAAAGGCCTCATTAAGGCTAGGGGCTATGGCGGCTGTCAAGATAAATATCCATTTTAATTCAGTCTGCTATAATGATTTGTTGTAGTCACCACCCTGTGAGGTGGGGCCAATGTGGTCTAATGCAAGAAACGTTATTTTTGGGCATTTGTCCCTGTGTATCGAGGCGCTGTTTTTGGATACTGGCGACTTGTCGATAGACGCCAAAACTCTAATTTGATCTTCCCCACATAGAAGCTGCTGCAGTCGCAGGTAAGTAGATAAACTACCCCTGCAGTTAGTGTAGTGTTTTGGTTTGAAGTCTTCACCATTTGGTAAAATTATGTTTTTACGTGTGTCCATGTATTTATAGTATCCACAGTGGCCACAAAGGAATGTACTACAGTATTTCTTGATGTTTCGCTTTGTAATAAGTTCTCTATGTACTAATTTGTCCCAGAGTGAGGGAGCCTTTCTGAATGTAATTAAAGGGCATTCCGTTACCAGGGATGCTAAGGTGGCATCAGTGTGGAGCGGGTGCCAGTGTTTTTGTAAGATCTGCGTAAGTTGTTTATGTAGAGAGGTATATTTAGAAACTACTCAAATTGGATTATCAACTTCAGCCTGTTTATGTGAGAAAAGTAGGTCTGATCGTATTTTATTTTTTGCCTTATGGTAGGCCTTTTTGAGAGCTGAGTTGGAATACCCAGGGGCTCGTAATCTTACATGCAATGTAGCCGCTTCTGTTTTAAAGAGGGAATCGGTTGAACAATTGCATCTGCCACGTATATATTGGCCATACAGAATGGAATTCAACAGGGGTTTATAATGGAAGCTAGAAACTTCCATTATGGTATTCCCCGCTGTCGGTTTTCGGTATAAACTGCTACGTATATGTCCATCTGGATGTTTGCTGATGGATATATCTAAAAAAGTAATGGATTCTACAGTGTAATTCATGGTGAACTTTAAGATAAATTCATTATTGGAATTAGTGTAAGCAAGAAATTGGTCAAGGCGTGTCACCCCAGATGACAAAAATGTCGTTGATGTATCGATACCATGCTAACGCATGGCTGGTATACATCGATGCTTCATCCTCCATAAAAAGGTGGTATTCCCACTCACCCATTTACAGATTGGTGTAGGATGGGGAACAAGAATTGCCCATAGCTATGCCCTGCATCTGGAGGTAGTGGGAATCAAGAAAAGAGAGAAAAATGTGTTTAACCACTTGCTTACTGGGCACTTAAACCCCCCTCCTGTCCAGACCAATTTTCATCTTTCAGCGCTGATGCATTTGAATGACAATTGCGCGGTCATACAACAGTGTACCCAAATTACATTTTTATAATTGTTTCCCCTCAAATAGAGCTTTCTTTTGGTGGTATTTGATCACCTCTGCGGCTTTTATTTTTTGTTAAAAAAAATTGAAAAAGACAGAATTTTAAAAAAAAATATTCTTTTTTTAAAATATTTTGTCATAAAATTTTGCAAACAGGTAATTTTTCTCCTTCATTGATGTACGCTAATGAGGCGGCAGTGATGGGCACTGATGGGTGGCAGTGATGGGCACTGATGGGTGGCAATAATGGGCACTGATTGCTTACACTGATAGGTGGTACTGATTGGCACCACTGGTGAGCATTGATAGGTGGCACTTGTGGGCATTGATAGGTGGCACATGTGGGCACTGGCAGGTGGCAATAACAAGTAGCACTGGCAGTGGGTACTGATTGGCACAGATGAGGTGCCTGCATTCCTTCCTCTTCGGCACCGATGTCCCTTTAACATAAGCCGGTGATCGGCTTTTTTTTCTCCTCACGCTGACAGCGTGAGGAGAAAAAAAAACGATTACCAAGCTTTTTGTTTACATCATGTGATCAGCTGTCATTGGCTGACAGCTGATCACATGGTAAGGGGCCGAGACCGCCCCCTTACGCAGATCGGTGATCACCCGAGTCTCAGTGACTCTGTGATCACAGCGCACTCCCCGCCCGCCCTGCAGGACATGCACAGGGAGCATGCACAAGGGAGGACGTCCTATGACAGCCTCCCGGAAATTGAGGTCCGCGTTGGCTATGGCCCGGACCTCAAGTGGTTAAGTATAAAATCCAAAGCTGACAGGATGAATTGGACCTGAGCAGGTTCAAAGTGACTCTCTCGCCAGAATGTATCACTTAGGGTACAAAGACCTTTTATGTGAGGTATCGAACTATAGAGGGCCTCGACTTTGATGGCCACCAAAATGGTCTGGACATCAACATGGAGGTCACCCAGTATCTGAAGAAAATGGATGATGTCCTTAATGTGAGAAGGAAGCTCTTCGACAATTGGCCTGAGCTGGTTATCTGCAAATTTGCTAAGATTGTCAGTAAGACAGCCCCTTCTCGAGACGATCTTTCCAAAACACAGATGTCTTTAGTGCATGAGATGGCAAATTGTTAATGTTAGATGAGACTGAGGTTTGTGAGGTCGTTGAGATTTTGGTGTGTTTGTGATGTTTTTGCATCTGTGCACATAGCAGATCTAAAAAATCCCCACATTGTGAACCCCCTGATACTGGGGTGGATGAGGGAGTGCTGGATCTGGACCAATCCCCGAGATTAGTTATATGAAATTTGGTTTTTAGATTGTGTATTATTATGTGAACTAATATGATTGTAACTAATGTGCGCGGAGGAAGAATCTTCCATCTCAGAACTATTGTCAATAGATTTATTACTTTGTCTAAACCTTTTAGGGTGACGTGATCCTTGTGATTGCATAAGGCCAGGAGGAGGAAAAGTTGTTGGGAGGAACTGAGATTTTGTATTGTGTTGGAGGGTCTATTTCTTAACGTCCCTGTTGGGGTGGTATACCATTTGTATGTTTGCTCTTCTCTAAAGGCCTTCTTGTCTGGATAGAATTTCGTATCCTTCTTGACAAGAATCTCTTTATTGATTTTTTTCTAGAAGGTCTTTGAGTTTCTTTTCCATTTTTCTGATAATACATGTTATGTTAAATCATTGTATAGTGCTTTCAGCTGAAACAGTATTGCTACTATTACATTATATTAATATTGTACTATTGTATACTCTCTTTATTGTAGAAAATCTGTACCCATCTGAACCAATAACTAAACGTGTGCAGAAGAACTTGTAGTCCGTAACATGTAAGGTGTTATACACTGTATTGACCGCCATTAGTCCATCCTGCACCAGGACAGCGACCAGCTCATACAACTGTATTATATTGGGTATCAGATATTGTTTTTATGTATAATGCACTTTTCCATATGTTTACTATTGTGATTTCTTAATAAATGTATACCTTTTATATACCTTGTGCTCTAGTCTGTCTATTAAAGGCCCTAAGGGGTTTGTCCACCGTCCCATAGTACCGAACATGCATCTTAATGCTGCTTTTTTAACGGCCATGTGTATGGACCTGTAGGGACAGGTTGGAATTTTTTTTTCTCGGTCAGCAGTTGCAGCCAAAAGAAAAAAACATGGCAATTGTTTATGATAAACAGGGATTTAGCAAATACTTGTCACTCAGTGGAGGTTTGGATCTACTTTACATTTATTCAACTTATTCTAATACATACAGTATACTGTATGTATTGCAGCTTTTATTTCTGCCAGTGTATATTACAAAGACTACAGGAAAGTATTGCACATGTAAAATTAATTAAGAAACTCCCAATGCAGCTTTTTTTTATCAGAGACACACAACAACACAGCTGCACTTTAAAGATAAAGATGCTGTATGGTACAACAAGGAAGAGTCAGACAACCGCTGGTATGGTGTGTTATGGTCTTGAACATTTTTGTGTTTGGATTGCCAAACAGTGCAGCATGGCATCCAAGACCAGATCACTTTGTGATGGAAGCTTGAAGCTGCTACAATGTACCAAAACTGGCATCCATAAATAATATTTACTGTTGCAGTTCATAGAAAGCAAGGCCTCCCCCCCTTTTTTTATGTATTATTTAACATACACTGTAAAGCCTTGTACACACAGTACGATTGTTGGCAAACTGAGCATCTGATTTTTGTCAAAAGGCAAGGATGTGCCAGGATCTTGTCTTGCATACTAACGTTACACAATTGTGGTGTAACAAACACGAACATAATGACACACTAGGAATTTCAGCTCTTGAGCGCCACCATTTGGGCCCCTTCTGCTAATTTTGTGTTTGGTAAGCATTGATTCCAAGCATGCATGTTTGTACTTTTGACTTTTATGTGACGGATTTGTGTACTGATGATACGAAAATCTGACATCAAACCGTTGTCCTCCAAAAATGAACTAGCCTGTCATCCAACATTTGTTGGCCAAAAGTTGGACAACAATTATCAAAAGGAGCGTACTAACGGTAAGATTTTAGGACAACAGTCTGTGAACAGACAATCCCCTGCCAACAATCGTACCGTGTGTACGAGGCTAAAGGCTGGATTCACACCTATGCATGTTTAGTGCTTTTTGCATTTTGCATATTTGCACTACAGTCCATTTAACATGGTTTCCTATGGAACACGTTCTGTAGTGTAAATCTGCAAAATGCAAAAAGCACTAAAAATGCATAGGTGTGAATCCAGCCTTAGACTGCATTCACATTATAGTGTTTTATGAAGGTGCACAAAATTGTGCAAATGCACATTTTGCACGTTGGCGCACCACATGCATAGGGCAGCCCACTCATTTTATTGGACTGCCCACATGCAACAAATGCAACAAGTAGTTCATGCACCTTTTTGAACATCACAAATTGTTTAATTGTGTGGTTTGTCGCTTTTGTTACGCGTTTTCGTGCTTGAGGTGCAATTAACATTGAATAGCACAGCAAGCGTGGCACGCGTTTTTTTCATGTGTTTGGTAAACGTGCAGAATTGCGTAGTTTTGCCCACATTCATGAAATGCTACAGTATGACTGCAGCCTTGTGACTGAGTCTACATATATAGTTGGTTACAGGTGATTTTGAAGCATTTTTTTTTTTCCAAGTGTGCTTTTGCACTTTGGCTTTGGCTTATTCACCTTGAGCGTTTTTGTTTTAGCCAATACAAAGTTAGTTACTAGAAGGAGGAGATGGTTGTTTCTGATTTAACCCTTTCATGACTAGGCCTATTTTTGGCATTTGGTGTTTACAAGTTAAAATCCATATTTTTTTGCTAGAAAATTACTTGGAACCACCAAACATTATATATATATTTTTAGCAGAGACTCTAGAGAATAAAATGGTGATTGTTGCAATATTTTATGTCAAATGGTATTTGCGCAGCGGTGTTTTAAACGCAACTTTTTGGGAAAAGGGACACTCATGAATAAAAAAAAAACGAAACAGTAAAATTAGCCCAATTTTTTTGCATAATGTGAAAGATAATGTTACGCCGAGTAAATAGATACCAAACATGTCACACTTTATAATTGCACGCACTCGTGGATTGACGACAAAGTACGGTACCTAAAAATCTCAATAGGCGACGCTTTACATTTTTTTTACGGTTACCAGGTTAGCGTTGCAGAGGAGGTCTAGTGCTAGAATTATTGCTCTCACTTTGACGATCGCGGCGATACCTCACATGTGTGATTTGAACACTGTTTACATATGCGGGCACGACTTCCGTATGCGTTTTCTTTGCTTCACGAGCTCGCGGGGACGTCGGGCGCTTTAAAAAAAAAATTATTTTTAATTTTTTTATTTATTTGAAAATGAATAAATAGTTTTTAAAAATAAAATAAAAATTTGATCACTTTTATTGCTGTCACAAGGAATGTAAACATCCCTTGTGACAGTAATAGGTGGTGACAGGTACTCATTATGGAGGGATCGGGGTCTAAAAGACCCCCCATCCCTCCTTTACACTTCCATGTATTCAGATCGCCGAAAACGGCGATTCTGAATACTGTATATTTTTTTAAAACCGGCGCCATTGGCAGCCGAGTAAACGGGAAGTGACGTCATGACGTCGCTTCCGTGTTTACTATTAGGATAATAATAAATTATCGGCTTCATTCTAGTTCCTCCCCAGCAGCCGGAGGCATCGCAGTGTGAATTGGTGCTCCCGATCGAGCGGGAGCACCGGTAACAGCGGCGGGGGTCGTCCCCTCCCGCTCCTCTGGCATAACAGCCGAGCGGCTTTTAGCCGCTTCGGTTGTTATGGCTGGAAAGCCAATCGCCCGCTGAAAAAAACAGTACCAGGATGATGCCTGCAGCGGCGGGCATCATCCCGGTATAACCCCCGGAAGCCGAGTACGCACATCTGCGTACCCTCGGCGGGAAGGGGTTAAAAATGCTACTTTTCAGGCTTTTTTGGGCACTCCCATTGAAGTTTTCAGGGACATTCTGCTTCGAAAGTAGCTGATATATCTTTTTAGTTCACTGAACTCATTACAATCTGATTATACAATCTCCTTTAGCGCTTGTTTACACTTGCTCAAAATACTGATCCTGAACAAAGGCACCTTTGGCGTTAACGTGTGTTGTTTGGCACACACAACACCTCAGGCCCCGTCCCCTTCAATCCTGGCAAACAGATGATATTAGAAGTCTGAAAAAACACAGCCGTGCTCTCGAGTGCCTGTGGCGTAAGACGAAGTCCCAGAAAGATCTCAGCCAGTATAATTCTGCCCTCCAAATATACAATTCCAGCCTCCTCACTGCCAAGCAGACCTATTTCATCACTTTCATTAAAAACGTATCATCCCGTCCCTGTCAACTCTTCTCTACCTTCAACTCTCTACATCGTCTTCCACTGCCTTCATCCACTAACTCACTCACTGCCCAGGAGATCGGCAATTACTTCAAACAGAAGATTGATAATTCGTGAGGAGATCTCTACTGTTTAGATACCCGCTACGCTTTGCACTTCATGCCCAAGTACAATCATTACTTCTCTCTTTCAACCCCACCATTATACATTATAGACGAGGTTGCTAAATTACTTTCTAACGTCCATCTTACCGCCTGCCCTCTGGATCCTGTTCCCTTGCAAATGCTACATTCACCCTCTAGCTCTACTCTACACTCTCTAACCCACACCTTCAATCTCTCCCTCTCTTTCTGTCATCTTCCCCAAATCTTTAAAATATGCACTTGTCAGCCCCATACTTCAAAAGCCCTCACTGGACCTCACTGGACCTATCCAATCTTAACAACCTATCTCCTTGCTCCCATTTTTATCCAAACTGCTTGAACGTCTAGTCTACAACCGACTGAGCGTCCATCTTGCTGATAATAGCCTTCTTGATCCCCTTCAGTCTGTATTTTGTCCTCAACACGCCACCGTATATACAGTAACGTGTTGTATATACAGTATATACATATATATTTTTCAGGCCTTGTCCATAGTTCATAATCTGATAAGCCCATATCTGAGAAGTCTGTCCTACATTCCAAGGCCTTCCATATGTCTGTTTAAACATTTTAAACATCATTCATGATTTATAGGGGTGTGTGTATTTTTAGACACACATAGATCTATATTAGACCGTACTCCGCATATACTTTATATGAGTGTGACCCAAGTTAGCACACTTAGTATGTGGACAATCTGTATACTATACTGGTGGTCCTTCCTATAAAATATATATATTTTTTATTTACTTATACATACATACATTCTTTATTTTTGACAGTTTATGTCTGAATTTGCACATTATGACCTGGCTTTCACACTCGCTGGAGATATTGCCCCTTTCGGGCCTGCAGACGCCCTGTTGGTTTAAATTGGTCCAGTCTTGGTAAGCTCCCATTATTCAACATACACGGGAATGCTTATGTTTTGGGGCTTATGTGTTATACACTACTGTAATTTATAGCTGGATTTTGAACTGGCCAATTTCTGTGGCAGAACTGATCTTGGGCCCACACATGTTCAAATCCATGCTATACATATGTTGTTTGTTCTTTAATTTGATCATCTATTATTTGTTTTTTGTAGAGATGCTCACACACATTATCCACTGAAGTATACTCCTGAAGAAGTGGTCACACCGAGAAACATGTCAAGGTTGAACTGAGATAGGACAGGATCCATGGTCCTCCTGTCTGGGTGGACATGCATCCAAGTGCCTAGTTCTTCTTCAGAGATCCGATACTGTGTATTGCATATTTCTTTCTATAGGACCATTTTAATGATGATAATCCTTTTGTCTTAAATAAATTTATACTTTTTTATACAAATACGAATGTGAGTTTTTGCTGTACCATGAAGAGTCCACAAGTTGCCTCAATCCTCAATTTTCAAATAGATGACAGTACATTATATTTATGTTGATAGTTTAGTAGCGATATTATACTATGTGGAGGGAGATGAAGGTTCGAGTTACCAGACGTCAGCCTCGAAAACGTAATGACTTGGTGAGGATCTGCAAAGAGGAGTGGGACAAAATCGATCCTGAGATGTGTGCAAACCTGGTGGTCAACTACAAGAAACATCTGACCTCTGTGATTGCCAACAAGGGTTTCTCCACCAAGTACCAAGTATGTTTTGCAAAGGGTTCAAATCCTTATTTCACTCTCTTTCAAATTATAGACTGATCATTTCTTTGTCAGTGGGCAAATGTACAAAATCATCAGGGTATCAAATACTTTTTTCCCTCACTGTAGTTAGATGCAAGATTGAACCGGTGATCGCTCAGTTCTCCCCGTACAATTTGAGCAGAGAGCCATGACTGTCTGACAGTGGCTCTTTTCTGTGCTCCTCCAGTGCTCGTTGGAGTGCTGTGCTGTGGAGGGAGCAGGAGGGGTTGGCTTAGCTTCTCATCAGTTCACTGAGAGGCTGAGCCAGGTGCCGGTCCAGGCATATGGTCGGGATCTTTCACAGAGCCTGCACCGGCTTTGGGATTCCAGTGGACAGTGGACTTTAGCCCGCTGTCAGATGAAAATGGATCACAGGAGTGCAGAACGAACTGCACTCCTATGATCCATAGAAGAAGTATAGCCAAAAAAGTCATACTTCTCTGTTAAGATGCTTCAACTCCTTCCAAACTCCACATGTATCTTAATTTCTGAAGGGCAGAGACACAATGCAAACACTTCATGTTTTGATAATGCGAACAGCTCTGTGTGCTGTCTATAGTATCAATTGCAGACTGCTTAACTAGGAAATTGAGTAGTGTTAAAAATGTTCCCCCAAATCCCTGCTTTTAGGCTGGGTTCCCACTGCTGCAGTGATGAGATCGGATGTGATTCGCACCGCACTGCAGTGCAAATCACATCCGATCTCTTGTGCAATGCGAATTCAGCCATACAGATAGTATGGCTGAATTCGCATCGCACCCGGCCCAAACTCGCACAGGACCCTTTTTTTGATCCGCAGCAGAATCGGATCGCATGGGTGTTCACACCATGCGATCCGATTCCTGTCCGAGTTTGCAGATCGCACTGCGATATGCGAACTGATCTGGGGGTGTCATTAACTTTTCACTGACACTCCCAGCCGTTCGCATAGGGCAGTGTGAACTGCCGCCGGGAGGCATGCAATGCGGGAACCCGCAGCGGATTCACATTGTTCCCGCATCGCAGCAGTGTGAACCCAGCCTTAAGGCCAATATAAACAGGGCCTAACCTGACTGGATACAAATTGATTAGATAGGTTAGATAGAGTAGGTCCTTATAGTACATGGTTTTGGTAAATTTACAGTTGATTGTACAAAGATTGTATGGTCAGGTAGTAACAAGTATGGCAAGCCTTTGAGCTTCAGGTGCTGAGATACAGGCACCTGAGCAGTCATTGGTGAACAATTTAAAACATGAGATTTTGGTTGTTGAACGTTTTGGCATTTCAAGCTACAAAATGCTCAGGTGTAAATCAGGGCTAACCTATAACAGAGAGATGGCCATACATCCATTGAGGACTGATATGCACACCCACTGTTCAATGCATTTCAGGCAATATCTACATTTTGTTTCATAGGATTATCTCTCTAACAGAAAGATTGACAAAAAGACAGATGAGCACATGGACAGAGATTGTCAAATGGTTGCTCATACTATGAAGAGCCTGACAATCCCATCCTTTATGGTCACCTTAAAGGGGTTGTAAAGGTTAGTTTTTTATTTTCTAAATAGGTTCCTTTAAGCTAGTGCATTGTTGGTTCACTTACCCTTTCCTTCGATTTCCCTTCTAAATGTTTTTTTTCTTTGTTTTCTTTGTCTGAATTTCTCACTTCCTGTTCCTCCTCAGTAAGCTGTTCTGGCTGACTAACCACCAGCTCGGATGATGGTGTGAAGTTTACTGAGGAGAAACAGGAAGTGAGATATTCAGACAAAGAAAAAAAACATTTAGAAGGGAAATCGAAGGAAAAGGTAAGTGAACCAACAATGCACTAGCTTAGAGGAAACTATGTAGAAAATAAAAAACAAACCTTTACAACCCCTTTAACTGTATGGATTGTAATGACAGATGTTGAGCAGGATAAACAGCAGAACTTATAAATTGGTTTTAAAATGATCCTGTGCTTTACTGAGGCAAACTCCACCATCAGCTAATGGTTTCCATTCATTTGCTCTCCCCTGCAACCCTGCTAGCCAACTAGATGTAAAAAGAGTTGACCCCCATTAGAGTTATCCCTGTATGGGCTCCAAGTCTTGACCTGGAACTTAAACAGGGGTGAGGACCTGACAATATGTAACAACACTGAGTGCTGGAACAGCCAATTACAACGCACCAGCCCTATTACATGGGGGGAAATGGAGTGAGTCACATGCATTCCATGCATTTCTTTGGTCATAAGACCAAACAGCGTGATGGGACAATTAAAGTTTTTTTTTTTTATGTCATAATGTATAAGAGTATAAGATTTTCTATCATTTGAGCCCAGTCTTGTCACAAAAGGTTAATACATCTCTGAGTAATCCTCTTTTATTGGTCAGTGAGATAAATCTTGACAAACAGAGAAAAACTTTGTCAAATCCTCCCCCTTGCTGTGAGTGACAGGTGATTTACATATGTGCACTAGCCTAAGAGACATGCATTATTTTTTAATTCCCTCCCACTCCTTTCTTCTGCTGCTGTGCCAGGATTGGATGTCCCACACCTCAGTATGATTTGGCATGCTGAAGTCATGTGGTTACTTTCCTGTCTTTTCACTGGATGTTAGAGATCATAGCAGAAGTTCAATGTAAGAAATACACAGGAGAATATGCACTTTGACAAGGGGAGTGTAGAGGTGGGTGAGGAGTCTACTGACATCAGGACTCCACCCACCGAGCTCCAGACAACAGACCCACCCACAGGATCTGCAGTTTTTTGGGTCTCATAGCAGACAGAGGGGAAACATTTGACAGGTAAAGATCCATGCAGGAGGCATGTATATCCTTACAGATAACCTTTATGGCAGTAGTTTAGAAAGTATGACATTGGGTTTACATCCACTTTAAGGAAAGTTATAGGTTGCTGGAGTCCACCAACAAAGTGAACCTGTTGGTTTTCCCTGCATGGTGAAAAGCACGGGTTAATTTTAGGATGACAATAAATAAATTTTATCTTCCTCATCTGCTACTTCCATAAAGTAGAGCTCCAGACAAAAGTTAAAAACAGAGTGAGGAAGGTTAAAGTGGTGTTGCCACCAAAAAAAAAAAAAAAAAAAAAAAAAAAAAAAAGAAATTGGCAAAAAAATAAATTTTTACTCACCTCTAAATACCGGTTGCTAGGGGGTCCCTCGTAGTCTGCCTTCTTCATTGCCTGGGCTGGTGACATCACTTCCCCTCGTGCCGCACATTCACCTGGGACCTGTCACGTGTCCCAGGTGACTGCGCGGCGTATCACGGCGCCCTGCGCCGCTCGCGCATGCGCAGTGGGTGCCCGGCTGTGAAGCCACAGCTGGAGTGCCCACAGTATGCATGACGGCGCTGCGAGCGGAGCGGGGAACGAGGGGGGGGCTTTGTTCCCCCTCATCGCTGGACCCTGGGGCAGGTAAGTGTCCGATTATTAAAAGCCAGCAGCTGCAGTATTTGCAGCTGCTGACTTTTAATTTTTTTTTTTTTAGGGGGTACCCCACTTTAAGATCTTCTGTTAATTTTTGCTACCGTCTTTGGGAAAACTTTCCCTAACTTCCCACCCCAGAGTGACAACCAAACCATTGCCGTAAGCTAAACTTCCTGTTTTCCCTTTTTTGGAGTGCATTGTGAATATATTTCTGGGGGTGACTTTAGGGCAGCCTTTCTTAACCTTTTTTCACCCTAGAGGAACCCTTGAAACAATTACTGGGAAGAATGCCCATTACATTGGTAGTCAGTGGGAAAAATGACCCTTATGGTGGTGGTGGTGGTAAGTAGAATGCCCCTCTTACAGATTGGTAAAAAAATAATTGGTGTCATGCAGCTGACTGTGCAAACTGGTGTTGGCCCCGGAACTATGCAGGCGCGATTAAATGAGAGGTCAATCAGCCACAGCTCAATGAACCCTTAGCACCCTTTGGAGGAGCCCTTGGGCTCCATGGAACCCTAGTTTACAATGGCTGCTTTAAGGACTGATAACAATAACCCTGTCTCTCTTGACGATTCTCCAAAGTAGGATTCACCAACGATCTTTAATGAGGGAACTGCATTTTTGTATTTAATGTTAAAGAAATGGAACCTTGTGTTAATTAGAGGTGGACTAAAATACACCGGACTGTGGGAGTGGATTGGGTGAATTGTTGTTGGAGCAGATTTTTTATTATTCCTTTGTCTCTATTTGCTGATAATAAAATGGTACAAGCTAATATTTAATTGTACTGTTTGTGCTTTTACAACATGTTATCAGCAACCTGTTCAAAAGTCTTTCTGCGTCTTTTGTAAAACAGAGACACCTTCTGGCAGAATTTATAATAAAATTTTGAGGAGTATTTCAGTAATAGAAATCACTAAAAAAATGTATATACTGTATAGGTCAAAATAAATATTAAGGGCATGACAGATTTAATTGTCACAGTATAAGTTACTGGAAGTGGGTTAAATTTATTCATAAATTCATCATTTATTAAAACCCAGTAGAACTTAAATGCTGGCTTTTCAAACACCCTGACTTCTTTGTCAAGCATTATATACTGTTCAATGAGCAAAACTAAAGTAATATAAATGTTTCCTTACTGACATACATGAACTGTATTTACTTGCTGTAAATGTAATGTAAACAGTTTATGCAGAACGTTTTAAATTTAAGTGATTCCATTTATTGGCTAACTTAAAATGATTCTAAAGGTTTTTTTTCCCCCTAAAAATAGCAAACATGTCATGCTTACCTGCTCTGTGCAATGGTTTTGCACAGAGCAGCCCCGATCCTCTTCTTCTCAGGTCTCCCACTGGTGCTCCCAGCTCCTCCCTCTTGGCCAGTGCCCCCAATAACAAGCCGCTTGCTATGGGGCACTGGTGAGTGCTCACTCCTGACCCCTGTTCTATGTGTACGTAAGACACATAGAGCTGTGGTTCAGCCCCACCCCCTGCTCTCTCAATGGCTCCCACTGCTGTGTCTTAGCCAATGAGGAGAGAGAGACCCAAGGCTCCCGTGCACATCACTGGAACGAGAGGTGGCATGAAGATAAAAAACCTTCAGTGTTTACAACCACTTTATGTTAGCTCCCTTTTGTGAGAGGGGGCATTGCAAAGGGCAGGCATAGCCATTTTTGCATAAAGTTCCATTTTCTGCAAGTGAAACATGGAAACATCTCATTATCCTCGTATCTCTCATCATGACTAAAAGATTTGTCAACCTCGGTCCCTCTATTTACCCTTTAAAATAATAAGACAGACTGCATGTCATAGATCTAAATGGCCACAGAAGCCATTTTATAAAAAAAAATTAAATAAATAAAAAAACCTTAACATAACCATAAACAATACAACATATGCGTTTTCTACACTTTAACGATAATTGTCAGTGCCCTCCCCGAGATCATCCCAACCACGAAAAAATATACAAGATACACCCTCTGATTAATTCCTTTTCCCAGCAATTTGCTGAAGTGTTAATCCCAGACCAAAAAATTTGTGTGGACAAATCCCTTATACATTTTACTGCCCGACTGCACTTCAAGCAGTATATCCCAAGTAAGAGAGCCAGGTATGGGTTGAAATTGAATAAATTGTGTGATCTAATTGATTCTGGGGCTGCAGGCCTGTTCATTGATGCTGCCTTTGTATCAAAGCACTTGATGGGAGACCTCTACAGCCTGCTCATGTGACTCATGAGACGGTTCAATTGTCCATGGCCGTAGGTGCTCTTCACCATGAGATAATCCAATTCCAAATTATGTCCTCACCTAAGTTTCCATTGGTTATTGGTTATCCTTGATTACAGAGGCACAACCCCTCTTTTGATTGGCTCAGTATTGAGGTTCTCTCCTGGTCACCACAATGCAGTGAGACATGCTTCCATAAGGTAGCCAAGGTCCTGTCCACCTCTTCACTCTCCTCCCTGCCGGAGGAGTACCGCAATTTTAGCAATGTCTTTGACAAAGGTCAAGCCGGTAGTTTGCCTCCACACCAGCCGTATTATTGTGCAATTGACCTTCAACCTGGTACCATACCCCTTCGTGGCTGGGTATACCCTTTGTCGGTCTTGGAGGATAAGGCCATGGAGGAATATGTTGCAGACGCACTTTCTTGAGGTTTCATCTGCAAATCTCCGTCTCCTGCTGGTGCTGGTTTCTTCTTTGTGAAGAAGAAGAGTGGTGAACTGAGACCTTGTATTGATTATAGTGGTCTCAATCGTTTCATGATTAAGACTGCCTATCTGATTCCATTGATTATGGAGTTATTTGAGCACCTCAAGAGAGCAACGGTTTTTGCAAAGCTTGATTTGAGAGGGTCATAAAATCTCGTGAGGATTAAGGAGGGCGACGAGTGGAAAACTGAGTTTAATACCAGAACAGACCATTATGAGTACTTCGTAATGCCTTTTGACCTTTGTAATGCCCCGGCAGTTTTCCAGGAATTTATTAACGATGTCCTCCAAGATTTGTTGCAGTTATGTGTGGTGGTTTATCTCAATGATATCCTCATATTTTTCAAGTCCCTGGAGAGCCAACACACAGATGTCTGTTGTGTGCTTTAGAAACTAAGAGAGAACAATCTCTAATTGTAAACTGGAGAAGTCCGAGTTCCATTGTGAAAAGGGTAAATTCCTGGGTTATATCATTTCCACTGATGGTTTTTCAATGGACCCAGAGAAACTTTCGGCAGTTCTACAGTGGCCCGACCCATGGGTTTACGTCCTCTGCAGCGTTTCCTGGGCTTTGCCAACTATTATCTGAAGTTTATTCGTAACTTCTCCTCTCTGGTCAAGCCCCTGACTGACATGACCAGAAAGGATGGTAAGTCACAGAATTGGTCCTACCTCTGAGAGCTCTATGCATTCTTGTGGCTACTTTTCCAAGAAATTGTCACCTGCGGAGTGCAATTATGAGATTGGTGACAGAGAGCTGTTGGCGATCATTTTAACCCTGAAATTATGTAGACATCTCCTTGAAGGTACGACTGTGCCGGTTCTCATTACTGACCATAAGAATCTCACATTCTTATCTGAGGCTAAATGCCTCTCACCCCTTCTCATCCAGAAGGGCGCGATGGGTTCTTTTCTTGAAAAGTTTCAATTACATTGTTTCATTCTTACGCCGTACTAAGTGTGGAGTCGTTTCCGGTTCCTGTGATTCCTGCTGATCATATTCTGGCTACGATTTGCACCAGTCTCACTTCTCCTTTGAGTGACAAAGTTCTTTCTGGTCAGGTCCATGCTCCTCCTGAGAAACCTTGTGACCGCTGCTTTGTCCCAGAGAGTCTCTGTACTGCTGTGCTCCAGACTTACCATTCTCCCAAGGCTGCTGGCCTCCCTGGGAAGAATCAACTCTTTTGGGCCATTTACCAACAAGTCTGGTGGTCTAGTCTATGCGCTGATGTAACTGCCTTCGTAGCTGCCTGTTCCATGTGTGATCTGAGTAAGACTCCACTACACCTTCCAGTGGGCCTCCTACAACCCATACCCAATGGAGAGAGGCCCTGGACCCACCTGTCTATGGATTTCATTGTGGAGTTACCCAACTCCCAGGGCAATACAGTTATCCTTATGGTGGTTGACTGATTCTCAAAGATGTGTCATTGTATTGCACTTAAGAAGTTGCCCACTTCTAAGGAACTGGCTTCCATTTTTGCTCGGGAGATCTCTCACTTACATGGGCTACCCAAGGTGATTGTCTTGGACGGGAGTAGTCAATTTGTGTCCTGGTTCTGGCAAGCCTTTTGTTCACAGTTGGGAATTCAGCTTGCTTTCTCTTCTGCGTATCACCCACAGTCTAATGGGGCCGCAGAACGAGCCGATTAGCAATTCCTACGTTGCAATATTTCTGACCATCATAACAACTGGTCAGACCTATTACCATCGGCAGAGTTTGCTCACAACAGTGCCTTGAATTCTGCTTCCTGATTGTCCCCGTGTATGGCGAATTGTGGTTCCCAACCTTCCATGTTGCCTGACTAATTTTTTCAGCAGAGTATTCCTGCGTTAAAGGAGTATCTCTGTGGTCTTCGTTCCACTTGGGCACAAGTCCAGGAGGCTTTGCAACCTCTTAATGATAGGTACAGACTCCATGCTGACTGCAGACGTTGGGGACAGGGTCTGGTTGTCATTTCACAACCTCCGACTTCGTGTTCTCTCATTGAAATTCGCACATCGGTTTATTGGGCCTTTCCGTATTCTTTGCAGGATTAACCAAGTGGCTTACTCATTAGACCTTCCTTCTAATATGCGTATTTCGAATGTATTTCATGTCTCCTTATTAAAACCTTTGGTCTGCAACCGCTTTACCACCTCGCTGCCACGTCTTCACCCTGTACAGGTTGAAAACCAGGAGGAGTATGAAGTACAGTCCATTATTGACTCCCGTAGTTTCCGTGGGCGCATACAGTACCTGGTGCATTGGAAAGGGTACAGTCCAGAGGAACACTCTTGGGTCTTATCCTTGGTTGTACAAGCCCCTGTCCTCTGTGATTTCCTAAGACATTTTCCCCTCAAGCCAGGTGGTCCTCGAGGGGGAGGGGTCGTTGAAGAGGGGATACTGTCAGGGCTGGGCTCGGCCCTTCCTTCTCTGAGCTGGCCGCTCAGCTTTCTACTAATTTCCAGCTCCTATCTCTCCACAGTTACTCAGCTGTAGATGATATCCTGCTTGTCAGTCCTGCCTACTTAAGCCTTCCAGTCCAGAGGAACTCTGCTTTCGCCTTGGTCAACATCACAGAAACTATCTCCCATGATCCTGTTCAAGACTTGCTTTGCTGACATCCCTTCTGGCTCCAGATCCTGCTCGCTGTTCCACTACATTAATCCCTGATTTCTGGATTAGCTGACTTTCTGTTCTGGTCACTGAACTTTGGCTATGTTTTGGCTATGTTTGTTCTTTTTACTTTTATTATTAAACAAGTGTGACTTAACTGTACTTTTGTCTCAGCCTGATTTCATGGTTTCTGACACTCTCTTAGTCATGAGGGTGCTTCCTGTGATGTGCCACCAGGATAAACACTGCAGTTTTGATTACTGAAGCCCCACAATTCCCTCGTGAAGACTGAGGAGGAGAATAATTTAAATACCTTTGCCATCTCCCCATCCTTTGTAATCAGATGTCCTTCCTCATTCTTTATGGGGCCAATATGCTGCCTGTACGATTGCTAGGATGCCTGGAGGTGCTACTTGGATGTTGGGCCTCTGTATGAGGCCAGGCTGTGTAAAAGTCTCAAAGATGTGGTATCTCCATACTCAAGAGGAGTAGCAGAATGTATTTTGGGGTGTCTTTTTTGTTATGTATGTGCTATGTAGTAAAAATATCTTATAAATGGACAACTTTGTGTAAAAAAAAAAGCATTTTCATTTTTTTCCACATTTTCCAAAAACATCTGGAAAAAAAATGAACCGTTCAAAAGACTCATTATGTCCAATAGATTATACATTGGGGTGTTCACTTTCCAAAATGGGGTCACTTTGTGGGCAATTCCATTGTCTTGCTGCTCCAGGGCCTTCAAAATTGTAATAGGTGGTTGAGTAATGAGTAAAGTAATGTGCAATTTATGCTCGTAGAACGCCTGAAGGTGCTACTTCAATGTTGGGACTCCGTATGTGGCCAGGCTGTGTAAAAGTCCCACACATGTAGTATCGCCATACTCAGGAGGAGTAGCAGAATGTATTTTGGAGTCTACTTGCAAGTATGCATATGCTGTGTGTTAGAAATAACCTTGTTAATATGACAAGTTTGTGTAAAAAAAAAAAAAAAGTCTTAATTTTCTCAAGAGTTGTGGGAAAAAATAATAACATTTTAAAAAACTCACCATGCCTCTTACTAATACCTTGGACTGTCTACCTTTTAAAAAATTGGTAATTTGGGGGTATTTTTTTACTTTCCTGGCTTGTTAGGGTCTCAAGAGATGAGATTGGCCATCAGCACATCAGATGTGATCAGATGCGATCAATTTTCAGTGATTGGCACCATAGCTTGTAGACTCTATAATTTTCACACCGACTAAATAATATCCACGAATTTGGGTTATTTTTACCAAAGATATGTAGCAGTATAAATGTTGGCCCACATTTATGAAGAAAAATTACTTATTTGCAAAATTTTTTTTTTTTTAATGTTTGCTCTTTTTTCGCTTATATCGCAAAAAATAAAAAACCCAGTGGTGATTAAATACCACCAAAAGAAAGAAAGAGTGAGAAAAAAATTATAAAAATTTTGTTTGGATACAGTGTAGCATGACTGAGTAATTATCATTCAAAATGTGAGAGCTTTGAAAGCTGAAAATTAGTCTGGGCAGGAAGGTGCATAAGTGCCTGGTATTGAAGTGGTTAAGGGCCAGTGCTGTCTTTTGGCCTTAGGCCGAGGGTGGCCCTTGGGGGGGGAGGGACTGGCGTCTCCATTGAGCAGCCGGTGACTGGCCATTCAACTGTAAGAGGCTCCGCCTAATGCTCTGCCTACCCTCCTCCACTGGCATCCTTACACTTTGTAACTCCTCCCCGGGGCAGAGTCTGTCTTTGTCCAGAGGAGGAGGTGGGGAACCCCCAGGCAGCGGCGACACTGGGGGGGGGGTGGGGGCGGAACGCACCCAGGTGACACCATCAAGGAAGTGGTGACAGCATGCTGCTTCTCAGGAGAACTCAGCACTATGATAGGGGAGAGGCGAGCTGCGGGCTGTCGGAAGGTTCCCCTGCTTGCCTCCTCTTTTCCTGTCCGCAGGATAAGAAAGAGGGCTGTTTTCAGCTTCATCACCCAGCTTTTTTTGCCTCCCTATTGGCCACAACAGAGGTCAATCAAAAGAGACTAGGGGAGTATCATGGCACATGTAGTGCCAGAAGATTGGCTTCTCCATTGTTTTCCAGAGGGAGCCAGCTACACCCCCAGCATGCACTCTGCTGGGGGAATAGAGAGATCCTGGGAACAAGCTGAGGGAGTGAGTGCCACACTGTAGCAGTCAATTAAAGGAGACAGGAAAACTAGAGGACTGTGCTGGGGGAAGCCAGAGAGAGCGCCACACTGCCCAGCACCACTAGAGAGAGCGACACGCTGCTCAGCGCCACCAGAGAACGCACCACACTGCCCAGCACCACCAGAGAGAGCACCACACTGCCCAGCGCCACCAGAGAGAGCGTCACGCTGCCCAGCACCACCAGAGAGTGTGCAACTCTGCCCAGTGCCACCAGAGAGAGAACCACACTGCCCAGCGTCACCAGAGTGAGCACCATGCTGCCTAGCACCACCAAAGAGACCGCCACGCTGCCCAGCACCACCAGAGAGAGCACCACACTGCCCAGTGCCACTAGAGAGAGCGCCATGCTGCCCAATGACACCAGAGAGAGCGATACACAACACTAGGTGAGCGAACATGCAGCCGGAGCGATCATTGCTGATCCTAGATACCAGGTGACATCCAATCTCCCCATAGAGGAGAGTGGGACTCTGACTGTGTTGAGATGGACCTCTCATCTGCCTGCTCAGCGGAGTCCGTCAAAACAGATCGGCTCCGTTGAAAGGGGTCTTACAGTGTCATCTCATGAGATAATTTACGAGAGCGTGTTTAGTGGCGGGGCAGGTTAGGGGTTGGGTGGTGCAACCAGTGTTGAGTATCTCTTAAGGCCTGGCTCGTGGCTCAGGACTTGAAATTTTGAGGCCTGCATTGTACACTCACATCAGTCCCTGGGTACCAAGTAGGCACTTGGCACCCACTTTTAATGTACAGAGAGGAAGAGGTGGAGCTCTATGAGGAACAGGTGGAGCCTAAAAAGGAAGGTGTGTGGTTTACAGGTGACCGGGTGGGTCTTAAACAGAAAGGGGTGTGGCCTTGACAGGAATGGGTGGGTCATATTTAAATTATGGGGTGCACAAGTTTAGTCAGGCCTAGGGCAGCACAAAACCTAAATACAAATAAAGAGCTCATTTATAAGAGGTTTGTTTTGGTGCATAACCAAGCATTATGTTGCATTTTAAAGTGCATTGAGTTAAGAAAGCTGATGAATAAGTCTGTGTACTGGTCCCAGGTCAGGTATTGCAATGATTGATGATAGCTCTGGAGCCCACATGCTAGGTGCCCCTTTTCTATTCTGCCAGATGCCATTTAATGGGTCAATCCACCCAAAACTAATATTTCAACCCAGTGGCGGTGCATCCATAAGAGCGCACGAGCGCCGCCCCCCCCCCCCCCCCTCCTCCCACCTTCTCTATCACCAATATATAGATTCATACACTGAATTGATCTTTCTATGGCTGCCACCCCCTATTCAGGCTCCCGACCCCTTTTTGGGAGCCGAGCGCCTGAATTACAGTGGCAGGGGGTGTTTGTGAAGCACCTGATTAGAGCCATAGGCTCTATTAGGCTTCAAAAAAGGTGACTTGCGAGCGCCATGCTGGGCGCTCGCATGTCACTCTCCTGTGTTAGAAAAGCAAATGAATATTCGCTTTCCTATACTAAACCACCTCTCCGCCAATTAGGTGCTCTGATCTCTTACCCACAACCTGATTGGTTGAAATGACAGACGCTGTGATTGGACGCCTATTAGGCAAACAAATCATAGCAGAGGAAGGGAAGAGAGGATGGGAGAAGACATCGAGGAGCATTGAGGAGCTGTCCCACCGAGACAGGGTAAGTGCAAACGGCAGAGGGAGGGGGGGGGCACACTGCCAGCATTTGATATGGCACACTGGCAGCATTTGATTTGGCACAGTGGCAGCATTTTATGGCACAGTAGGAGCATTTGATGACACAGTAGGAGCATTTGATGGGGCACAGTGGCAGCATTTGATGGCACAGTGGCAGTATTTGATGGCACAGTGGGAGTATTTGATATGGCACAGTGGCTGTGTTTGATGGGCACAGTTTATGCGTTTGATTGCACCATGGCTGGGTTAGATGGCACAGTGGTGGCAATTGATGGGCACAGTGGCTGCGTTTGATGGCACAGTGGCGGTAATTGATGGGCACAATGGCTGCGTTTGATGTATTGTACACTCACATCAGTCCCTGGGTACCAAGTAGGCACCTGGTACCCACTTTTAATGTACAGAGAGGAAGAGGTGGAGCTCTATGAGGAACAGGTGGAGGACAGGAAGAGAGGATGGGAGAAGACATCGAGGAGCATTGAGGAGCTGTCTCAGGGTAAGTGCAAACGGCAGGGGGGCACACTGCCAGCATTTGATATGGCACACTGGCAGCATTTGCTTTGGCACAGTGTGAGCATTTGATAGGGCACAATGGCAGCATTTTATGGCACAGTGGGAGCATTTGATGACACTGTAGGAGCATTTGATGGGGCACAGTGGCTGTTTTCGATGGTACAGTGGCGGCAATTGATGGGCACAGTGGCTGCGTTTGATGGCACAGTGGTGGCAATTAATAGGCACAGTGGCTGCATTTGATGGGCACAGTGGCTGCGTTTGATGGCGCAATGGCTGCGTTTGATGGCACAGTGGCTGTGTTTGATGGCACAGTGGCGGCAATTGATGGGCACAGTGGCGGCGTTTGATGGTACAATGGTACAGTGGCGCCAATTGATGGGCACAGTGGATGCGTTTGATGGCACAGTGGCTGCATTTGATGGCACAGTGGTGGCAATTAATAGGCACAGTGGCTGCATTTGATGGGCACAGTGGCTGCGTTTCATGGCGCGATGGCTGTGTTTGATAGAACAGTGGCTGTGTTTGATGGCACAGTGGCGGCAATTGATGGGCACAGTGGCTGCGTTTGATGGTACAGTTGCGCCAATTGATGTGCACAGTGGCTGCGATTGATGGTACAGTAAGGCTGCAATTGATGGGATTTTGTTTGAGAATTTTTCGGTTTGTTTGCCCCCCCCCCCAAAAAAAAATTTGAGCATCAGCCACCACTGTTTCAACCTCTGGTGTAAACCAGCAGGTTAAGTCACCCATTGCCTTCTTATATTCCCCAGGTACTTTAGCACTAATATCTTGCAACCTAATTTCCTAGCTCTGGTCCCTTGTCATTGTCATGATGAGATGGTGTTACTCTTGCTGATGGAGCCCCTGTTTTATACACTATCCAGAATGCACCAGGAGGGGTATGCCTTCTTCACTTAGTTTATAATATTGCAGTGAGGGATGGATATAATAATAATAATATTGCAGTGAGGGATTTTTCCAACAGGAGTTCCACTGAAACTGATTTGCCTACACACAATCACACCATTTCCCGATAGGCATTGAATATGTTGGAAAGATTTAAAACATGTTCTATTTCTGGGTCCATCAGAATATTCAAAAAAAAAAGTCCACTGAAGCCCACATCCGATGAAATGATTCCGTCTGACTTTTTCTGCTGGAAAGTCTGACCGTGTGTACGCGGCATCAGGCATATAAATTGGTCTTATTATTTATTGTAAGATGTTTTTACTAAATTGCAAGGCTCATACTCTGAAATAGTCTAGGCCTCACTGAGTAAGATATTTTGAAATCCAGTTTCTTAATCCCAAATCCCTGAATTCCTTTATAGTAACAGAGGGCAGAGCAGATTAAATCTTTCTCCCCCCATATACCTGCTACTGTGAGCTTTAAGAAGAGATTTTCTCTGTCATTTAAACAGTTTGCATATAATACTGCATTTTTTCCACCTGAGGAACTGTATAATTTACACCTTGCAATGTTAGTATTATATGTTAAAAGGAATATTGTGCCAGATTTATAAAATATAACAGGTGCGTCAGAGGGGGCAGGGTCACCGGGTGGCCCCGCCCTCCATTATATAAGACCTGTCAGAAGAAGAGAAGCATCACACAGCGGGAGCCTCCCATTGTGGGGAGCGGGCCGAGAACGAAGAAGAGACGCCGTGGAGGAAGGTGCCGGACGAGAACACCGGAGCAAGAAGAAGCGGATCGGAGGAAGAAGAAGATGGAGGAAGAAACTGAAGGATGAAGAAAGGAAGAAGGAAGAAGACCATAATAAAGAAGATGAAAGAAGAAGACTTTAATAAGACTTTAATAAAGGAATTGTTAAAAACTGTCTCTTGTAATTTTTAACACTTTTGTCACTTTTTTGGTGAAATGGTAGGGGTACATTTGTATACCGTTACTATTTTACACAGGGGGAGGCTGGGATCTGGGGATCCCCTTGTTAAAGGGGGCTTCCAGATTTCCGATAAGCCCCCCGCCCACAGACCCCCGGCATGCAGCGGCATGAGAGGGAGTGACTTGGCAGTAGGGAGGGACTGGTCAGTGTGTGTGATGTACTTCATGCCAGTGTCTCCACTGCTCTGCTTCATCTCCGGCGCCCGTGGCCCACCACTGCCCGCCACCCAGTGACATTGCATGCAGAAGGTGAATGGGTACACATGTATTGTTAGGGAACAAAGCCAAGTTCTCATTTGTGAGTTTCTAGTCTGGGTGTGCAATGATTAGTAGATCCTGCTATCTGCCATGTACTATGGCTGTAGATCTCCCAAGCCCTGGCGCCATTAAATCCAGAAATTGACACAGAAAAAAAGACTGACCATAGCGTAATACAGTCTAATCAATTTAATGTGTAAAAAAGTATTGCGCTTACATTTGGTACGTTTAAAAAGTTTGCAACTAAAAACAAAGCCGGCCGGCAAACAGAAGCCTGTTCCTCCTAGTACACGGCGTGGTGACGTCAGCACATACTCTCCTCCAAAGGAGGTACATTTTTAAAGTTTTCTGGGTCAATTGCTGGGTTTAAGGAGGGTAGGAGGAGGGGCTAGATATGAAGCAGATCAGCAATCAGCGATCTCACCTGGAAGTGGGAGCAGGTACCTGTCAAAACCAAGTACCCTCTCCCCCCGAAAAAAGTGTGCCAGTGGAGGTGAGGAGGGTGCAAACAAGTGGCCTGCCTTCTGGGACCCGTGCATGACCGAGAAAATGTCAGGACCATTCAGAAAGCGCAGCGCGACTTGTGCGTGCGCAGTAGGAAACCGGCTGTGAAGCCTGAAGTTTGCCTTACCTGCATTTCCGGCTTGAGGTGCCAACATACCGGGATCCCTAGACATGTAGGCGTCCTTATATTAAAAGTTAGCAGCTACAGTATTTGTAGCTGCTGACTTATTTTATTTCCCCCAGACTCGAACTCCACTTTCAACAAGAGCTATCATTAGAATTTTGTATTTTAAAATTCTGTCCCCTATGGAACAAAATACATGCAGTACTTTGCCAGTGTTTCTAAGTGCTTTCTAAACCGAGTTATGAGTACCGATACACCTCCCTTCGCTCCTGCTGCAGCCAATCCGACAGCAGCTTTGAAGGATGCAGTTGATTCATAGATGCAGCTTGTCTCAGCTGTGAACACTTTCCTGAGACAAGCAACAGCAAGAGGAATGCAGAGGAAGGGGGTGTGGGTCAGACTCTGCAATCCTCTTGCCGTAGTTTGTCTTGGAAAAGCGTTCACAGCTGAGACAAGCTGCAGCTATGAATCAAATGTCTTCTTCATAGCTGTTGTCAGACCGACTGAGGCAGGGGGGAAGGGGGGCTCATAACAAGGGTTAGAAAGCATTTCAAATAAAGAAGTAGGGAATGGGAGTTTTGAGGTCCAAATTGATCGTATAGAAGACAAAAAAAATCAATACATTTTATTTAATAGACATCATTAAAATTTAATATTAAAACCAACATAAAAAAATTCATATGGTCGTTGTACAAAAGTTTTTCAAATCTATGTAGCACCGACCCCCGAAGGAGCGGCTGAATTTATTGGGCTTACCGTTACCTTCTTCACCTTGTATGCATCTAGGGGTTTCCCGAGGTAGATGGCCCAAAAACTGCAGAGACTGACGACAGATCCACTTAAAGGGATTTTTATTTGCCAAACCCCGAAACACGTGACATCCGCACCTTAAGTACCCTCTCCCAGAAGGCACAACAAGAGTGACACTCCCACTGGGCTGGTTCCAAGAGAAAGTAACCTTAATGCACCCAACTGGACTATGTTTCTATGCCTGCCGCAAGTGACAGCGCCACCTATGGCCAGGCAGAACACCCGGCAGTCCAGTCAAACAGATGCTGAGGTCAAAATTTAGAATAATAAAACCCAAACCAAACTGCGGTTTAAGTGTAACATTAAATTTAAAAAACACATAGCACGTGCTCTTCAGGAGCCGGTGCTACATACATGTTTTGCCAAGATCATGGTTTAATCAGGAGATTTTGCAAGGCTTTATGTATAATATCACTATAAGTAAACAAAAAAATATATATTATAAATTCATAATACACATGGAGACCATACATGGTCTAAAAATCTCAAAAGTATTTAATTTACATATATAGATAACAAAATACAATCATATATATATATATAGGTCATCTGATGAAAGGAATCTCACCCCAAATGTAAACACGACTCCAGAGGACTAGAAAAACCCACAAACAGATAGCTCAGCAAAGTATTAGTGTGTCATAGAGAGGGTAAACCCCTTATTTGAACCTGCAGGGACATAAAACCAATTATAATTGGACACAATTAATTAAGTCTAATTAGTTATACAATTGTTGCTAATCCATTATACCTACCATGTTCCAGCATATGGCCATGGAAATCGGGAAGTTTGACAAACATTTTTGCCACTAATAGGGAGATGAATACTTCAAAACGAATGTACAGCTTGATAGAAGAAAAAGCTGTTAATCTAGAGAATCATAAAAATCAATCAAAAAATGAGAATACATCTCAACTGATCAAGCATAGTGAATCGATATAGGCTTGTATTGTAGCCATCTTACCCCAATGTAGACAATCCCTCAATAGTAAGACAAGGATTTCCCCTTTTCCCATACACTAGTGCAGTCCAAATAAGGAAAAGCAGATCTAAACAGGCAGGTAATGCCTTAAGGGAGGGATAGTCCCATACAACCAACAATATAATTGCATTATTATCTGATAAGCTAAACATCTAGGTTCGGTTGGTATCTCACTACCACCCCTGAGGGTCCGTAAATACCGCCTCCATCCCCGCAATGTCTGACCTCACCACAGGGATGTGGACGCCCATTGGTTGTCTCCTCTCATTCCCATAGATTTCCGGCTGAAACGAGGATAAACTATCGCAATAAACGCAATCTCACCTAATACAAAGTGGTGTTCTATACATGCACGAAACCACTGCGGCCATCTTGGAAACTCCTCATTCCAATATCTGTATTCAAAGATACAGAGCAGCTCCCTGTGCATGCGCAAGATGGCCGCTGCCATAATGAAAACTCCCCATTATAATGCTAACAGGTAAGGAGCTTAAGGAATGGGAGAGATAGGGAGAGAAGATTCACAATCTCTTGTCACCTATTTAACAATCCCCCTCAGTGCTCTTATAACAAAAATAAATATAAATCACTCCATGTGTCAGGTGCAAGTATGGAGACCGAGATGCTAAGAGGGCTCCCCTTGTAGCTAAGCGCAGCACACCCCTGGAGTTGGGAACAGGGAGCACAGTGCTCAAAGTAGGTTTGCCAGGTGCTTGCTTAGATTTGGGTGACATTGCCAGTCCTTCGACGGTCATGTCCCTGACAGTGCCCCCCCCTCAAGGGGCAGCCTCCGGATGCTCAAAAAAGCCCATCTCTCTGGATACCTGTTGCAGAAGTTCTGTAACAGTCTGGGGGCATGTATGTTTCCTACAGGTTCCCAGGAACTTTCCTCTGAAGAATACCCCCTCCATTTAACTAGAAATTGAGTTTGCCTCCCTCTCTTGCAGCAGTCCAAGATGGCTTCCACTTCATATTCCATGTCATTACCTATAGTGACTAGTGGAGGTGGCAACTCTTCTCTTCCTGGGAATGGGCTTGGCACAACTGGTTTCAGTAAGGAGATGTGGAACACCGGGTGGATCTTGTAGGAAACTGGCAAAGCAAGTTTAAAAGTACACTTCTCTTTTAATCTCGAATGGTCCCACAAACTTTGGTCCTAGCTTCCTGGAAGGACAAGAGAGTTTACCGTTAATAGAGGACAGCCATACCTTGTCTCCCACCTTATAGATGGGGTTCCCTCTCCTTCTCTTGTCATACTGCCTCTTGAAGTCTTCTTGAGCCTTTTGCATGGTTTCTTGGAGGACTTGGTAATTTATTTGAAAGAAACCTATCCTGTCTTGAACGGCTGGTACTGGAGATTCAGGAATGGTGTTGAGTAGGAACGAAGGGTGAAAACCGTAGTTAGCCCTGAAGGGTGACCGTGTATATGGAATTGTTGTATGCAAACTCAGCGCAAGGCAGCAAGGAGCCCCAGTCATCTTAGCAAAATGAGCAGAAGCAGCTCAGATATTGCTCTACGGTCTGATTTGTCCTCTCCATCTGTCCCTTACTCTGAGGATGATAAGCAGAAGAGAGATATACCTCAACTGCTAGGATCTTGCAAAGGTTCCTCCAAAACCCAGAGGTGAATTGTACCCCTCTATCAGAGACAATGTCATCAGGTACAGAAGGATTTGGTTCAACTACACAAAATAAGCACCCATAAGGATAGGCACTACATCCCAAAAATAGAAAATATGATAATGGAAATGTCAGAAGGATTTTAACAATGCTTATTATTAAAGAACAAAAACATAGAAAAGGGAAAAATTATAAAATACAAAATTATACAAAGATTTTTTTATTTAGCTCAAGATTAAAATGTACTGCAAATATAGAAATCGCAACAGTACAATGCAGTGCGGTACAATGGTGGTCTAGATGAAGAAATATACTGGATGACAATATTTTATTGCACATGTTCCCGACATGTTTCGCAGAAATGCTTCCTCAGGGGATGTGCGAATATTCAAACAGTAAAATATCTCTAGTCACTGCCAGATGAAAACATCACCATTCATCCACCCCACAGGTCAAATGTCACCAGTAGACCATAGAGGGCTAAAAGGTGCCGCCAGAGGACATGACTGAAATTTCATTGAGCCGGAGCATTTGTTCGTTTCTTTGCCCTTTTGTGCTCTCTAGTTCAGCCCTGCTAATCGGACTTCCTATTGCAGTCATGCTCCCATGTAGCCTTATCATTTGATTTTATCTGGACTCCAAGAACGATTTTAGGGAGCTAAATTGAGGAAAAGGACCTCCAAGGTAGTATTATCAGGAATACTATCGGTACCTCGAGCCACATCAGAAAGGCATAGGGAGATTAGGGAAGTAAATAAGTGGCTGAGGAGGTGGTGTAGTAAGGAGGGGTTTGGGTTCCTGGAGAACTGGGCCAACTTCTCAGTCAGTTACCAGTTCTATAGATGGGACGGACTGTACCTAAATGAGGAGGGTGCAGATCTACTAGGAGTGAAGATGGTCGAAAAGTTAGAGGGGTTTTTAGGCGATGGGGGGGGGTCCAGAGGTAGAGATAGTCAGCAATGAACATATTTCAGAGGGTAGTATTGGGGGCATTAGTGATAGTGGTTGTCTAAAGCACATAAACCTGAGCTAAGTATAGTAACAAGTCCCAGTTGCAATCTTGGAACACCCAATAAGAGGACAGTATGCAACCAGTTTAAACGACGTGGCATGTTCACCAATGCCAGGAGCCGTGCAGACAAGATGGGTGAACTAGAGATACCGTTGAACAAGGAGGATTTAGATTTTGTGGGAATTTCAGAGGCCTAGTTCAACAGCTCTCATGATTGGCTGGCAACCATACAAACGTATTCCCTTTATCGCCGGGATAGAGAGGGTAAAAAATGGGGATGAGTATGCCTATATATCAAGAATAATGTACAAGTGAATATAATGCCGCGTACACACGATCAAACAATCGGGTGGAAAAGTCCAGCAAACTCAAGTCCGCCGGACAATCCCCCATGTGTAGCCTTCGGCGTACTTTTTTGACCCGAAAGTACGGCGGACTTAGAAAGTATTTTTGCACTCCAATCTTCCCGCCGAACTTGCATTTCGGCGGACAATCCGGCCGTGCGTATGCCAGTCCGCCGTACTTTTGAAATGAACGGACTTTTCCTGCCCGGAACGGACTTTCTTCGCAGGCCCCGCCTACCTGGAGACCCATTTTGAGCGGGTCTCCAGGTAGGCGGGGCCCGCGAAGGAGACGTCGCTGGCCCCGCTACCTGGTATGGACTTAAAGGGGAACCCCAACGCCTGAAAAAATCGGTGTGGGGGTCCCCCCAGGTCCACATCAGACCCTTGTCCGAGCACGCTTCCCGGCCGGCCAGGAAAGGGGGGGACGAGCGAGCGGCCCCCCTCCTGAGCCATACCAGGCCGCGTGCCCTCAACATGGGGGGTGCCTTGTCCCCATGTTGATGAGGACAAGGGCCTCTTCCCGACAACCCTGGCCGTTGGTTGTCGGGGTCTGCGGGTGGGGGGCTTATCGGAATCCGGGAGCCCCCTTTAATAAGGGGGCCCCTGGATACCGGTCCCCCACCCTATGTGAATGAGTATGGGGTACAATGTACCCCTACCCATTCACCTGTGAAAAAAAGTACAAAAAAAATATTACTAGCGGAGGAGCCCGGCTTTCTTCCTCGCCGCCGGCCTCTTCTTCCAACTTCGGGGGTCTTGTCCCCCTCTTCGGTTCTTCTGCCGGGCCACCGCGCCTTCTTATAGCTCTTTTACAGGCGGTGGCCTGGTCTTCTGTCGCCGTTGTCGCCCCCGCCTTCTGTTCTTCTGTTCTTCTCTTCAGATGTTGACGCGTCGCTCCCTCCGCTCACAATGACGGGGACCAGGCGCGCAGCGACTTATATAGGGACATCACCGGATGATGTCCCCGCCTATTATGATGTCACAGTCCCAGCATCCTCTGGGACTGTGACACCATACTGGGCGGGGACATCATCCGGCGATGTCCCTATATAAGTCGCCGCGCGTCCGGTCCCCGTCATTGTGAGCGGAGGGAGCGACGAGTCAACATCTGAAGAGAAGAGAAGAAGAGTAGAACAGAAGGCGATGACAACGATGACGACAGCGGCTACCGAAGAAAAAAAGTACAAAAAAAACACAACACAGGGTAAAAATAGTTTATTGCACAGCTCCGCTTACCTGGAGACGCGCTCGAAATGAGCGGACTTTCCTCCGCGCGTGTGGGCGAGTCCGTTCATTTCAAAAGTACGGCGGATAGTACGGTGGACTTAGTACGCCGTATTAGTCCGCTGAAAAAGTGCCGTGTGTGGGCAAGTAGCCCGTTCGGAAAGTTGGACGGACAGTCCGGCGGGAAGTCCGCCAGACTAAGTCCGCCGGATAGTCGGCTATGTGTGTACGCGGCATAAGAGATGACATCAATATGGGAGCTAGGGAGGAAGTGGAATCGTTATGGGTAGAGCTCCAAAGGGAAGAAGCTAAGGGAAAAATAATACTGGGCGTATGCTATAGGTCCCCCTAACCTGAGGGAAGTGGGGGAGATAGACCTCCTATCACAATTTGGATTAGCAGCAGAGATGAGAAGTGTTATCATAATGGGGTATTTTAATTATCCAGACAGACACGGTGGAGGGAACCACACATTCATCTAAGCCTCCCAGTTCCTAAATGTCTTGCAGGACAATTTCATGAGTCAGATGGTAGATGCAACTAGATGCAACTAGAAACAAGGCTTTACTAGATCTACTGATTACCAACAATAAAGACCTGATCACGGATCTGGAAATACGGGGCAATTTAGGAAACAGGTCATTTGGCTTCAGTATAAATCACACAAATAGGAAACAACAAACAAGGGGAACACAAAGACACTGACATTCAAAAGAGCCAACTTCCCTAAACTACGAACCTTGCTAGAAGATATAAAATGGTATATAATATTAGAAACAAAGAACACAGAGGAGAGATGGGTTTGCTTTTAACTAAGGGCATTAGCCAGTGCATCCCATTGGGAAATAAATTTAAAAGAGCGAACAAAAGTGCTGGATCACTGGGACCAGATGGCTGCACCAGAGGGTACCTGGGGAACCCAGTCAAGTAATTGCCAGACCATTGTTCCTAATTTTTACTGACAGTCTACTGACTGGAATGGTACCAGCTGATTGGTGAAAGGCCAATGTAGCACCAATATTTAAAAAATGGCCAAAATACACCCCTGGGAATTACAGACCAGTTAGCCTAACATCAATAGTATGCAAGCTCTTGGAGGGGATGATAAGGGACTATATACAAGATTTAAGTAATGAAAACGGTATCATTAGCGAGTAATTAGTATGGATTTGTGAAGAATTGTTCTTTCCAAACCAATCTATTACCCTTCTATGAGGAGGTGGGCTGCCATCTAAATAAAGGAAGGCCCATAGACGTGGTGTATCTGGATTTTGCAAAAGCATTTGGCAGAGTTCCCCATAAATGTTTACTTTACAAAGTAAGGTCCGTTGGCATGGACCATAGAGTGAATTCATGGATTGAAAACTGGCTACAAGGGCGAGTTCAGAGGGTGGTGATAAATAGGGAATATTCAGAATGGTCAGGAGTGGGAAATGGGGTCTCCCAGGGTTCTGTGCTGGGACCAATACTGTTTAATTTGTTCATAAACGACCTGGAGGATGGGGTAAACAGTTCAATCTCTGTATTTGCGGACGACATTGAGCTAAGCTGGGCAATAACTTCTCTGCAGGATGTGGAAATCTTGCAAGAAAATCTGAACAAATGAACTACATGGCAAATAAGGTTTAATGTAGAAAAATGTAAAATAATACATTTGGATGGCAAAATATGAATGCAATCTACTCACTAGGGGGTGAACCTCTTGGGGGGAATCTAGGATGGAAAAGAACCTGGGGGTCCTAGTAGATGATAGGCTCAGCAATGGCATGCAATGCCAAGCTGCTGCTAACAAAGCAAACAGAATATTGGCATGCATTAAAAAGAGGATTAACTCCAGGGATAAAGCGATAATTCTCCCACTCTATAAGACTTTGGGTCCGGCCTCACCTGGAGTATTCTGGGCTCCAGTCCTCAGGAAGGATATACTGGAAAATGGAGCGAGTACAAGGAAGGGCAACAAAGCTAGTAAAGGGTCTGGAGGATATTCGTTTCGAAGAAAAATTGCGAGCACTGAACTTATTCTCTCTGGAGAAGAGATGCTTGAGAGGGGATATGATTTCTATTTACAAATACCATTCTGGTGACCCCACAATAGGGATAAAACTTTTTTGCGGAAGGGAGTTTAATAAGACACGTGGCCACTCATTAAAATTAGAAGAAAAGAGGTTTAACCTTAAACTGCGTAGAGGGTTCTTTACTGTAAGAGCGGCAAGGATGTGGAATTCCCTTCCACAGGCGGTGGTTTCAGCAGGGGGGGGGGGCAGTGGAGAAGGTTGTGGGCTGACTGATTCAGCCTTTAAACATTTTTTAGTCCTCAGCGCGTGTGGTAATAGAACTGTAAAAATAAAAAACCTGATAATAGATCTTTTTTTAAGGTCTTTTACTGTCTTCTTTAATGATAGCTGGGTGCCCTTGATTCAGTTATAATCCTATGGTATGTGCATCTAAAAATACTAACAGCAATTAGATAGACACGACACCTCTAACAAAAAAAAAATCACATTTTTATTTTAGGGCAAGTAGCTGGCATTACCCTGCATACTTTCTGACAATGGACCATGCATTCTGTAGCAAAGCACCCTTGTTAATAAACTCTGTATATGTTAGCTGCACCCATTGAGCAAATGTTTGCACACACTGCAAACAAATGCTAAGCTCTATGCCTAGATTTTGCTTCCCCGGTATATCTTGTAAAATTCTATAAGGATATATTGCTTGGTGTTGACTTCATGTCTGCCCTCAGTGAAGAGACTTAAGATCCTTACACGAATGGAAATAGACAGCATAAGGAGAGGGAGAGGGAGAGAGAGAGGCTTATGGTAATCATTCAGTTAATAGCAGTAATTGAATTACAGACATTTAGAAGACTCAAGGTTCAAATCCAAGACAGCAACCTATTCTCAGCTTGTGTTTCCTTCTCTTTTAACTTTATTTTGTGAAGTGAGCACTCATTAGACATTAAACAAGCCTCAGGCTAAAGAGATGATGTGACAAGTGAAGAAGACAGACTAGCTTATAGTGTTTCATAATCTTAATTAATTTTAGATAAATGTCAATAAAAGTGGAATTAGTGAAGGAAGTGATGACAGGTCTACCGCAAGATGTTTCAGAGTCTGGAAGCATTCTGGATCCTATAGAACCTGGGACATTGTGGAAAACCCCAACAGAACTGGAGAATAATGGAAACCTTGGTAAGATACCCACTGTATCTGTACAGGAAACAGAGCCTCAGCAGGATGTATACAGAGACAGTGAGAGGTTATTGCAAAGGACACCCAGTTTTGGAAAAACTGTCAAGTTTCTCTTGCCACCCATCACTATTGATGATAATGTGCCCAAAGAGGATGAGAAGCAATTCTATAAAGCCATCGAAGATGTTCTGAAATTTAGAGGTTACAATTTCGATGAACTTTTCTCCTCTGACCAATGGATAGACATCACAGGTATGATGAAAATGTAATATAAATGCTGTATTGAGCCACATCAATATTTTTTGTTTTATCTTTGAAGTACATGTTTTTCTGTAATTTTGTTAAGACTTGTCATACCAAAATGATGTAGCTGTTGGTTAAGGATTAACAGCAAGTAAGCTTTGTATTGTGTTTTGGTTGATGCGCCATGCCCTAGTCTTCCTTGTTTGAACTGCATTTTGGCCCATACAAGTCAATGTGAATGCAAACAAAAGCACCCCAAAACATCTCAAAGGCATCTTAAATGTAAGCCATTTGTCCTTGAGGGCACATGGAAACATGATGCATTTAGTTCTGAATCTAATGACCAACTGAACTGCATGCTGGCCATACAGATGACAATAAATGAAAATTGTCATTGTATGTTCTTTGCAGCTGGTGTATGGGTGTTTTCACCCATACACCCAATTACCAACATTTTTTTGAATAGCATTCTGTGCCCACCCCATAATGGGGTGTGAAAGTCATCTATAAGGGTGATTAATGGTTCAGTGTATTAAGAACCTAATAAACTGCTAGCTTTGCCCCAAAAGTTGTGCCATTTTGGATCCATGTTGACAAAATAAATGGGAAAATTTCCAAATGGCTTTAATGTACTCCCTGGATTAATATTATGAGGCTGGGACTTCTGAGAACCCGATAAGCTGCCACTGATACCTAATAACACATTACATAACCACATTGGTTTTATTTGCTTTTCTTGTATCCAAGTCCAAATCCACGTGAATTAAACATAAGCAAGTCAAGAGTAATTTGCATCACTCAAAACATTTAAAAAACGCAAAGCTTTTTTTCCTTGAAAGTATGTAAAAAGCATACTGTTTTTTGGCTTCTGTGTCTGAAGCTTATGTGCACTGTAATATTGACCATGAAAGTAACAATAGATTAAAATGTATCATAAATTTTATTGCTTAAAATAATACTGTGGGATACAGTTAGGAAAGTATTGATTCAGTTGAATTTGGTCATATTTTCTATAAAATGAATAATTTTCATATATCAAAATTTAGACTACCGGTAAATTATCAGTTTTGTGCAGTCTCTAAAAGACAGGATTCCTCCAAAGTATGGTTGCAGCTATGCCCAGAATAAGGGCCAGTATTGACCCGGCTTTAGGGTGAAAATGCTGCATGCTTTTGACATCAGCTTTAGATGCTTCTGAGATGATTTAGAATTCATTGCAGGTGCATTTGACCTGCAAGCTATCACTACTGACCTGCATTTGACCTGCATTAAGCTGCTTTTGCGGTCCCATAGGCTTGTATAAGGAGAGAAGCAATTCTGATGCAAACAAATGCCCATTGAGAGACACTCTAAAGCTGTTTAAACAAAGAACTATCTCAGGAAATTCATAATAATCACTGAGATTCCACCTTTTAATCTCAATCTATCAATTTTCATTGTGGGATTGGACTGTTTGCTTGCCTGTTACAGGTATTCCTTTAGATCAGGGGTCTTTAAACTTTTTAGCATGAGGACCACATTGTGTATTTAACAAATATTTGTAGGTCATAAAAAATCCCCATCAGAGCCCCCCTTACATCAGGATCTCTGTCAGAGTCCCTCATACATTAGCAACACCGCCCTTACATCAGGGTCCGCCATCAGGCAACCTCTGCTGACCTTAATCCTCAATCAGTGCACATTGAGGATACGCCCATGACTCTAGCTGTGAGCTGGATGAAATCTTATGGCGAGCCATAGTTTGGAAACCCCTGCTTTAGATAAACAAATTAAAAACATTTTTGCATCTAAGGGTAATGTCATATTGCGATTTTTTGGATTATTTTTTAAGAAAGAAAAAAAATATTTTTATATTCCATTATTTCTGATCAGTTTTGTGAGTGGTGGGTAGTGAAATAAATTACATGGTTAGCAGTATCGTATTCTGTTCCTCCTGGTTACTCGGTTTTTAATATGTTTATAAATGAGAACAAGTCTCATCCAGAAAAAGTAATAAGGTGCCCAGGTTGATGTAAATGTTCCACCAAACATCTAAAATGTGGCAGAGGAAGAGGGGTTGAAGAGGATGGGATTACATTTGATCTCCTAGTCCTTGGGGTCTCATATTGCTTTCCTTGCTACATCCAAATGCTCTTCTCCCTGTCCTAAGACACACTGGGGACTCTACTTCTCCAATGTGTCCATTCTCCTCTAGGGAAAACAGAGACATGTTTAGATCTTCTCCACTAATAGAGAATATTCCTGACTTGTGGTTGGTCAACACAACTGTCCATCAAAGAGTGCTAATACATGGTACTTCCCTGTCTCTAGAAGGTAAGTGTACTTATTGGCACACTTTCAATGGAAAAGAAAACAAATCTTTAAGTTCAAGGCATCACACTAGTCTGAAGACCTGCTTACTTAAAGTGGGAAAACTAAAGCTGGTCATATATAGTACACATTTTGGTTGATTTATGCTCAACATCCTTTGATCAATGGCAATGGCTGGTAATTAAAAACTGGACACAACCACTGCATCAGGGCCCAAGATGAAAGTTTTTGGACTCAGAAAATCAATACAGCAAATAACACTGAGTGTGAACTTGCATTAACAATGTTAGTACCCAAATAAATTTATAAAGGTAAAAGAATAAAAATAATAATTTGGGAATGCATTCCAAAGAAAAAAAAAGATATTAAAAATAAGGTACACCTTTATCAGTAAAAGAAAAATAAAGGGATCTACAAACCCCTTCCTCCTGCGCACTCTGAAAACTACTAAACAGTGTAATACAATACAATTTGAAAAGTGAAGAAGAAGGTAGTAAAGCTCAAGGGCTTCAAATAAAGAAAGCAACTATTGTTCCATACCACGCTAAACAATACTAACAAATACAATGTGTTTATAAAATAACACACACAAATAGTGAATGAATACATAAATGAAAGTCCAATAGTCCACCACCAAATGAATATATTAAACCAAGCGCTGATACATTTTCTGGCTCATCAAACATGAAGATGAAAAAACAAAAGTGTCTCCAAAGAGAATTGTGTCTCCTTTCACCAGCTACTAGGTAAGTATCCTACTCACCATACGGAATTGACACCTATGACAGGTCAAAAACAACAAAACAGACAGGTATCCAGAAGCAGCAACCCAAGGCAGTTAAGTTCCCCGAAAGGATATGGTATATAAACATTTCATCTCCATGATGTCAGAAACAGCCAAACCTTCACACATAGATCAGAGTCCTCCCAGCCAGCTTTCCTATCCTCCACCGTCCGGTGAGTAGGATACTTACCTAGTAGCTGGTGAAAGGAGATGCACTTCTCTTTGGAGACACTATTGTTTTTTCATTGTCATGTTTGAGCCAGAAAATTTTTCGGCACTTGGTTTCTGATATTCATTTGGTGGTGGACTATTGGACTTTCATTTAGTATTCACTTACTATTTGAGTACGTTATTTTTGAAACGCATTGTATTCCTTTGTATTGTTTAGCATGGTATGGAACTATAGTTGTTTTCTTTATACAGCTTTATCAATGGCAAACAACACTGCAGCTCTAAAACAAAGAATGCTCCAGAACATCATTGAAAAAGCAAGTGTTTATAGGGATCAGTATAAACAAAGCAGTCTTTCCCCATAATGGATGAGGAGTCCAAAACCATAGCTATTTGTAAAAAAGTATACAGTAACTGGACAGGTAGGAAGAGAGTGACAATATCAAGTCATGTGGTAGTCATGAAACCACTCAATTGAGGGAAAATTAGATAACCAAGGAAAGGTAGATAACAGCAAAGCTATAAATCTAAGAGTAAGGAAACGTATTAGGTTCAGATGGTGTCAAGCGTGTGTGGCAGCAACCAGGTGAGCAGTACAAAGACAAGTGTGTCTTGCCTACAGTCAAGCTTGGTGGTGGAAGTGTCATGGTCTGGCGCTGTAGGAGTGCTGCCGGAACTGGGGAGCTACAGTTCATTGAGGGAACCAAGAATGCCAACATGTACTGTGACATACTGAAGCAGAGCATGATCCACTCCCTTTGGAGACTGGGCCGCAGGGCAGTATTTCAACATAACAACCCCAAATACACCTCCAAGACGACCACTGCCTTGCTAAAGAAGCTGGACTGGCCAAGCATGTCTCCAGACCTAAACCCTATTAAGCATCTGTTGGGCATCCTCAAACGGAAGGTGAAAAAGTGCAAGGTCCCTAACATCCACCAGCTCCGTGATGCCATCTTGGAGGAATGGAAGAGAACTCCAGTGGCAACCTGTGAAGCTCTGGTGAACTCCATGCCCAAGAGAGTTAAGGCAGTGCTGGAAAAATAATGGTGGCCACACAAAATATTGACACTTTGCTCCCAATTATTACATTTTCACTTGGGGGTGTACTCACTTTTGTTGACAGCGGTTTAGACATTAATGGCTGTGTGTTGAGTTATTTTGAGGGAAAGGCAAATTTACACTGTTATACAAGCTGAACACTCACTACTTTACATTGTAGCAAAGTGTCATTTCTTCAGTGTTGTAACATGAAAGGATATAACTAAATATTTACAAAAATGTGAGGGGTGGACTCACTTTTGTGAGATACTGTATATACCAATTCAAAGCAGGTAGTGATGAACACCTTCTCTCTCCTGAATAGTCATATGTAACTGGTGTATAACGAATAGTTCTTTAAAGTGTAACTACATTTTTGTTGAGAAAAAAACAATCCCCTCTGGGTGATCAATGGGTGATCAATGTACATTGCAAGAATTTTAACAAATTGTTGCAGAGTCCTTCCTGTTTTTTTTTCTAAAGAAAAATCTGTTTGTTTCAACACGTCCTTTCCAGACTGATTCCTGAATTAGAAGGCCATTGGTCATTATAACCACCTGGAGCACTTGTGTTTTAATGAAGAAAGCTACAGTGTCTGCATCATTTTAGAATTAGTTAACCCTAAGCCCTTGTACACACGGTCGTAGAATCCGTCGGAATGTGTCCTATCGGACCGTGTTGGCGGATAATCCGACTGTGTGTGGTATGCATCGGACTGATTCCGTCTGAATATCTGTCGGACCCAATTTTCCAACATGTTGGAAATATTTTCCGACCAACTGGTTCGATCGGACATACTCCGATCATGTGTAGAGAATTTTGATTGGGCCAAGTGCCACGCATGCTCAGATCAAATTCCTACATCAAAGCTATTGGCTACTAATCCCATCGTAACGAAATTACGTCATCACGTTCTGAATGATCGGATTTTTCGACAACTTAGTCCGACCGTGTGTATGCAACAGTTTCGGACAAGATCCAACAGGCAAAATCCGACGGACAAAATCCGACGGATTTAGTTGGCAGAATGTCCGACCGTGTGTACAGGGGCTTAGAGAGTAGGGCTATTGTGAAGCAGGCGGACACATTTTAAAGGAATATGACTCTTCAGCTACCCAGTAGCTACAATACAAATGTCCCAAACCCACTTATTTGACAATAAATGTACCAGGCACATTCCTCTCAAGGTGAAGTTCTAGTCCTCAAGATGGTTGGATTGATAGGTGCCAATCACTTAGCTTTAAGTTTTGAAGGTTTTTTTCACATGTGCATGAAGGGTTGGGAAGGAGGGTAAAAAGTTGCACATGAGACTTGCCTATTTCATCTCAAGATACATCCTTTGGATTTCCAGCTTCTCTTTCTGGCTCCCTGTCTATATTGGATGGACACTGAATCTTTAAAAAGGTTCCTTGACATTTAAAGTTTATGTAATAACTAAGACTTGAAACCAGGACAGCACCTGTATGTGGGGGTCCTCTACAGTCTGCTTCTCAAGGCCTGTAGCACATCTCAGCTGCCAATATCTTTAGGGAGGCTTCCCAGGAGGGGAGATCCGCACAGTACTCAATACTCTTAGGCTCCAAAGCCTAAGTGCAAGGCTGATGTCAGAGCAACAGCACTTCAGGGTAGAACCCCAAAGGGGAAGAACATGTGCCAGGAGGTGCCTCCGATTTTAAATAGCTCTCAGCATGCACATCATGTTCCCAACCCTGATTGGCCAGCTATTAAACATCTTTAACATAGAATTTTAACTTTAGTACACCCTACTGGAGCACGCTCAACACAGTTTTCTCTCTATACTTGGCTTATTTGTGTACTGACTAAAGATCTCTAACTAAAGCTCACTAACATCACAAAATACAAAAATACAATTTAGAAAAATACTACAAATACATTATCGAGCATTAAATTCCTATTGCATGGGATACCAGAAATGTTACTTATCTTAGTGCAGATGTAGAGAATCCGTGAGCCAATCGCATAAACAGCAATTTAATTTTCTGGGGGCATTCCATACACCAGGCTGCATTTTTAGAACGTTACTGTGGCTATAGAATTACAAAATGGCTTGTGTAGCCATTTTGTATACTTTATTTATTTGTTTTACAAATGTGGAGTTCTCTAAGCAATAATGCAATATACAGATGGTAACTTTTACTGACCATCACATCTGAGGACATGCAGTATGATCTGTGGAAAAAGGCAAGGAAAGCCTCCTCCCTCCATCCTGCAGCAAACCATGCTTGGACATACAATCTTCACAAAGCAACCTGATACATCTACTAGTGATAGGCTCACAGTACTGGCACTCCATGTCTTGGCTCGATTTCTAGTGTCTCGATGGATGATAGAACTTAATAGATTTCAGGTGATTAAACTAGTAGCATTTAAAAGTATAGTACATTTATTGATATATGCTGTTAAAAAATGGCAAAACTTTTTTTATTATTTTAGTTTTAGATAGAGCCAAGAGGGAATAGAACACCTGTCAGGTTTTTTATTGCTGTCTATGCCCACATTAGAGAAATTTACCCTCTTTACTTTTCCTGGTGACTGTTACCAGAACCAAAATATTCCAATGGAGGCACTGGTTCTAGGGTTGCCACCTCATCCCTTTAAAATCGAACACATATTAATTACACAGATTCTCTGGCTGATTAAAGTGGTAATTAAACTCACTTGGTGCCTTGTCTGCATTCAATTAGCCTCAGAACCTGTGTAATTCATATGTGTTCGGGTTTAAAGGGATGAGGTGGCAACCCTAGAACCAGTGCCTCCATTGGAAGATTTTGGTTCTGGTAACCGTCACCAGGAAAAGTGAAGAGCTGCAGCACAGTGGTGTAGTGGTTAGCACTTTCACCTAGCAGCAATAGGGTTGCTGGTTCAAATCCCAACCATGACACTATCTGCCTGGAGTTTGCATCTTCCCCCTGTGCCTGCGTGGGTTTCCTCTGGGTACTCCGGTTTCCTCCCACACTCCAAAAGACATGCTGGTAGGTTAATTAGACCCTGTCCAAAAAAATTGGCCATTGTATGTGTATGTCAATGTTGTAAGTGTGTCAGGACTCTACAGGTTAAAGGACCACATAAATAGCTGCAGATGGACACCAGTGGCAAGAAAAGCACCCTGAGGCAATTCAGTTCATATAGGTAGCACTATACAAGTCATTCATTCATTCAAAGGGATGATGAGGTGGCAATCCTAACTGGCTCTGGTGGACCAGATGACGTCCTTCATTTTGATGAGATATCTTCTTACTTCCTGTTGTGGCTATAGGACTCTATCCAAAAGGTTAAAAATGGTTGCCTCCAATTCTACTTTTCTTCGGGATATAAGTATTTCTATGCAATCCAACACCATTATTTTCCACCAGAGCTTGTTATGGGTTAAAAGCATTGTTTTAATTGACCTCCCTGCAAACAGCAAAATGCACAGAAAAAAATATATAAAGTAACTGTTAATTGTTTTCCTACCAATAAAATTTTTATTTTTGTACGGCCACCTGGTATTTAATTATATGTGCACCCCCTGCACAGTTGGGCAGCTAACAGACTTATAGTGCATTAAGCATTGCACCTTCCTGTGTCACCTTTCGTTTGCTGCCAATGGACAACGAATCAGCGCCGTCAGCTGGTAATTCAAGATGCAGTAAATTTAGTATTAGTAAAGGTAGTCTTCTAGATTTTAAAGTGTTTAGGTGAACCCATACTGAAATTTTGTTGACTATAATTATTATTTTTTTTTTAATATGTTTTTTAGATGACCGGCTATTGAGAAAAAAAATTCTAAAGCCAGGTTTTGCTGAAAAGCCCCTTCCAGGTCAAGAGGTGACCGTTGCTATCATGGGGATTTTGGAAGATGGAAGTCTGGTTGAGAAAGATCCCAAACTATCCTTTGTCCTGGATGATGGAGATGTAATACAGGTTAGGATTAAATAAATATATTTTTAGAGTATTTAAATGGAAAACATGATGTAATCCTCTGGGATTGGAGGCTCAATCCCAAAGGACACCTTGTGTGAAGAAACGCAGAGCTAACTTTGCGTTGTCATTACATACGGGTCCGCCTGAGGATATCGCAGCCATGGTTGGGTATTTTAACTGCTGGATATTTCTCTTGATTTGTGTTACTCTTTTTAACCACTTCCTCTCTGGCACCTTAACTGACAATTATAGGGTTCTGCGTCACTGTACTCAAATACAATTTATGTCCTTTTTTCCCCACAACACTTTTTGTGGTAATGACTGACAATTTTGAAATAAAACAATATTTTTTACTTTCTGCTCTAAAACATATGCAATAAAAAAATGTAAAACAAATCTGATTTCTTCTTCAATTTAGGCCAATATGTATTCTGCTACATATTTTTGGTAAAAAAATTGCAGTAAGCGTATATTGATTGGTTTGCGCAAAAGTTATAGTGTGTACAAACTGTGGGATATATATATATTTTTTTTTACCAGTAATGGCAGGGATCAGCGACATATTGCGGCAGACAAATCAGACACCTGAAACTTTTGACACTTTTTTGGGGACCTGTGACATTATTATTAATAGTATTACACTATGAGATCCCTTCCTTTGCTTTCAACATACACTTTTTGAAGCATGATGTCAGAATGGAGGTCAATTGCATGGCAGGGTTATTGCTGGTGGAATTGGCTGACTGGGCTGCAAAGTGTGAGCGTCAGCGCCCTGAGGTGGAACACACAAAGTGATATTAATCTCCTTGACTTGAGATCATATCCATATGGTAAGAGGCCTCTCAGTCTTATGCTGGCCATAAACACTATACGAAAAATCAGCCGAACCCATTTTCGAAAAAGGAACATTCGGCCATGAGCGCAAACGATAGTGCCATCATGTAATGACCGATAAATTGTTCAGTGGACATAAATGATTGCATTATTTGTTATTATATTTTTACATATACCTAGTGCAAACAGGTATAAACACATTAAACTGGAGGGCCACCCTAAAATAAAAAAAATGCATTAATATTCTTAAAAAAAAAAATTAAAGAATTTTTTTTTTAACTTACCTGAAACCGCTGTTGCTAGGCAATCTTCCTAATCTGCCTATTCCTATTCGTAATTTTTCCTCCTCTTCGGCGAGCGGCCCTGTTGCCTTCTGGGACATGTGTGTGTCCCAGAAAACAATGGGGCCATTCACAAAGCGCCGCGCAACTCACCCATGTGCAGTAGGAAATGTAAGGCTCCACTGCCTGTTTCCCTTCATTAAGATGGAGGCGCCGGCTGCTGATCCGATGGACAGATCAGCCTCGGGCGGCCGACGGCGTGGGTTCGCTGGACAGGTAAGTGTCCTTATTAAAAGTCAGCAGCTACAGTGTTTGTAAAAAAAAAATTGGGGCCGGAACACCACTTTAACCTTTCAATTTATCGTTCGTTTGGCAGAAAATTTCCAAACTTGTCCTCCATTTTTTCATCTCAAAAACATCCAAACAATTATCGATTTTGTGCCAATCTGTTGTCGGAAATTCTGATCATGTGTACACAATTCTGATGCACAAAGTTCCACGCATGCTCGGAATCAAGCAAAAGAGCCGCACTGGCTATTGAACTTAATTTTTCTTGGCTCATCGTACGTGTTGTACGTCACTGCGTTCTTGACGTTCGGAATTTCCGACCAACTTTGTGTGACTGTGTGTATGCAAGACAAGTTTGAGCCAACATCCATCGGAAATAAAACATGGGATTTTGTTGTTGGAATGTCCGATCGTGTGTACGCGGCATAACAGGTTTTCTTCTAAGATTGCCCTGTATTTGGCTCCATCCATCTTTCCATCAACTCTGACCAGCTTCCCTGCCCCTGCTGAATTAAGGCATCCCCACAACATGATGCCGCCACCACCATGTTTCACGGTGGGGATGATGTGTTCAGGGTGATGTGCAGTGTTAGTTTTCTGCCACATATAGCATTTTGCTTTTTGGACAAAAAAGATACATTTTGGTCTCATTTGACCAGAGTACCTTCTTCTACATGTTTGCTGTGTCCCCCACATGGCTTCTTGCAAACTGCAAACATGACTTCTTCTGTCTTTCTTTCAACAATGGCTTTCTTCTTGCCACTCTTCCATAAAGGGCAGATTTGTGGAGTGTACGACTAATAGTAGTCCTGTGGACAGATTCTCCCACCTGAGCTGTGGATCTCTGCAGCTCCTCCAGAGTTACCATGGGTCTCTTGGCTGCTTCTCTGATTAATGCTCTCCTTGCCTGGCCTCTAATTATAGGTGTACAGCCATGTCTTGGTAGGTTCGTAGTTGTGCCATTCTCTTTACATTTTTGGATGGTGGATTGAACAGTGCTCTGTGAGATGTTCAAAGCTTGGGGTATTGTTTTGTAACCTAACCCTGTTTTAAACTTTTCCACAAGTTTATCCCTGACCTGTCTAGTGTGTTCCTTAGCCTTAATGATGCTGTTTGTTCACTAAGGTTCTCTAACACTCTTCTGAGGGCTTTACGGAACAGCTGTATTTATACTAAAGTTACATTACACACAGGTGGACTCTATTTACCAATTAGGTAACTTCTGAAGGCAATTGGTTTCACTAGATTTTAGTTAGGGGTATCAGAGTAAAGGGGCTGAATACAGATGCACACCACACTTTTCAGATATTTATTTAAAAAAAACGTGGAAAACCATTTATCATTTTCCTTCCATTTCACAATTATGTGCCACTTTGTGTTGGTCTATCACATAAAATCCCAATAAAACACATTTACGTTTTTGGTTGTAACATGACAAAATGTGGAAAATTTCAAGGGGTGTGAATACTTTTTCAAGGCACTCTATCTATCTATTTATCTATCTATCTATCTATCTATTTCCCTACACCCCTACCCCCCCCCTCTTTTCCTATATACATTTTGAATGATGGTACTTTTTTATGCCCAGCTTACAATTTATGCCTAGGCTGTGTTATCTGAGGCTATACTCAAACACTTCTTCTATCTATCTAACGATCTATCTATCTATCTGTTTATCTCTAGTTATTATAAGCCTTTAATTTTTTTGTAAATTGTAATACTGTATAAACAGAACATTTCATATATTGCACACAGTGTAGAACAGATGTGTACAGCTGTTTGTTTTTCAGTGCAGAGTCTATGCACTGCCCAAAGAGTCTATGCAGAAAGCTGTGATAATATAACATGTACCATGACTTTCTTTTGACTAATACAAATTCTGGTAAGGATATGTTTTCTGTGTAAACTTGTTAAATAGATATGACTATTATGGCTAATTTTGTTTTCTTTTCTTATTCCTTATACATACACAGGCACTAGAGCTGGGAGTACGATCAATGCAGCTTGGAGAAGTGGCTTTTCTGCTAACAAATGGCTTATATGCCTTTGGTCTTCTGGGAAGGTATTTAGCATATGGTAGCTTAGTAAACAACATAAGTATTGCTTTATTTAAATGAAAAAAATTGCAGCAGTCAACCCTGAAGGACCTGCTGGAATATAAAGGGTTCTCCTGCCCTCCTAATTGTCACCCGCCCTGTAGCTGCACACAACACATTGACCCACCAGTGGTGACAACCATGCTTCAATCTTTAGTTTTCAAGGTTAATTTGCTCAATTACTTGTGGAGAGAGGATTAGGGGTTCTAGATACCCCCCAAAAATGCCTTTCTGTCAGTATATACACCTTATACAGCCCACTTCCTGTTTCTTGTCTGGTCATTATCCTAGGCTTATGACTTCATGCACAGCTCTCTGTCTCACTCTCATGAGAGTTTGCCAGGAAGGGGGGGTGAGTCATAAGAGGGCCAATGAGAGCAGCAGAGCTGGAGTTGTGCCTCTGTGTGTCTGTGTAAATCCAGGAAGTGAACAGGCAGCAGCTTCAGCTGCCCACAGTTAAAATGGCTGCAGCCAGACTTAGTGGAGGGAGATTTCAGCAGCATATTTGGCAAGTACAGAATAACAGTATATATATAAAATAATATGCAAAGTGGTTGGAGGGAAGCTTCATAATGGCAAAGATGTTTTTATTACAAATCATGTGAGCAGACCGTAGTTCCTCTTTAAGTTGCAGTGACCCTTATATATTGGTAGCAATCAGCATGATTGATGGAGAGTAGTTCCTTCACCAATAAATAGATTCCTGGCCCTTGACTCTATATAACAGCACAGTTATAGCTACCTTGAATGTTTAAGCAGGGAAAATCTCTGTGCAATGACCGATAGCTTCTAACTGTCCCTGATTTCAAGGGACTGCCCCTGATTTGCAACAAAGTCCCTCTGTCCCTCATCCTCCCTCATTTGTCCCTCATTTTGGTCTGATCCATATAGTTGTATAAAAATTCACATTTTATCTTTCAAAAAGTGTTCCCCAGTTCTAAACCTTTCACCCAATTTCTAAATCACTGCATCTGTAAATTCCAAAAGCCAAAATAAAGGAATAATAGTGTTAAAAAAAAAAGCACTTGCGAATTTACCCAATCTTTTTTGGACAATTTATCTTTAATTGGGTGTAGCAGGGGGTGTGCAATATGCCTACATACCTTTGCTAATAGGTGTCCCTCATTCCCATCTCAGAAAGTTGGGAGGTATGTCTTCAGACAGTGATTTCTCCCAAGGTCTTCAGGACACTCAGCACTGCAGACTCCTCCGAAGATGCTCCTTGTGGGTAGCCCCTTTCTGTTTTCTTAAGCCTCTGCCACAGGCCATCTTTCTTAGGTTCTGAATGCCTCTGCCACAAAGCCAGCTTTAGATTCTTTGGGCTCAGGTTCAGGACCCCAAGATGATGAAAACCCTTAATCAGTTAGGCATCCTCTCCAGGCAGGAGTCCAGCAGATAAAACAAGACCTTTACATACTCATCAGGCAAAACCTGAGATGCCGTGTACACGCGATCGGAATCCTCGTCGAAAAAAGCTCTGATGGTTTTCCCATCGGAATTCCGATGGAATTTCACTCAAACTGTCTTGCCTACACATGGTCACACCATATTCCGACGGTCAACAACACCGCGACATACAACACGTTCGACGGTACTATAAAAGGGAAGTTTAATGCTTCCGAGCATGTATCGAATTGTTTCCGAGCATGCGTCGGAATTTTGCGTGCCGGAATTGCATACACACGATCGAAAAATCTGATAGAACGGTTATCCGTCGGTAAAGTTAAGAACAGGCTCTCAATCTAAAGACCGTCGGAAATGCAGTCAGAAAAAGACCGATGGGCATACATACGGTCAGAAAATCTGATGAAAAGCTCCCATTGGACAGTTTCCATCGGAAATTGCGGCCGTGTGTACGCAGCATAAGGCAAGCAACCTTCTAGAAGGTTGCTTCAAATATTTATCATCTCCCCTCAGCTTACATCAATGAAATAACACCATCAGTGATTGGCCAAGGGAGACAAAAACATATAACTAATAGACTTGTGCACAATAGAAAATTGCGTTTAGTTTAGTTTCTTTGTCATTCGTAAAAATACATCATTTCGTTCTGTTATATTCATTATGTTACGTTAATAAGTTTTCGGATAATTCGTTATTATTCGTAGAGTGTCGAATTCATTTGTTCGTATTCGTTGAAATTCACTATTTATGTATGTATAGACATTCGTGATAATGATTCGTAGTTTGGAAAGTCGTTTGTTTATTGAATCTTTTAACACACACAATGACAGCATCTCTTCTCCTCGGCTCAAATACAATACAACACCCTTCTCACTCAGTTCTCAGGAATGCACTTTGCCAGTAATCAATCCTCCGGCACAAAATTAATTAGCTGATTGGACTATAAGATTTACTTTGAGCTGACCTTTTGTTTCATTAGATCTTTAAAGAATTACCGAATTCATTTGAATTCATTCGTTATATTTCTTTCATATTCGTTGTTATTCGTTATTTTTTTATTCGGATGCATCCGAATGTCCGAATAAAAAAATAACGAATAACAACGAATATGAAAGAAATATAACAAATGAATTCAAATGAATTCGGTAATTCTTTAAAGATGCAAAATTCGGCCGAATTTCGATTTGTTACGAAACAAATTGCACAAGCCTAATAACTAAATACATTGCACTTCTCAGACTTACTACTGGAGACAAGTCAACAGTACTAGGCACAAATAATCATTTGACCTATCTTAGGAGAAATCTAGTGATCAGAGCCCAGGCTGGCCACAGATTAGCTGCAAAACAACACTAAATTTACTTAGAGACGCTCCAGCTTAAAGCAAACCTCCAGGATCACGTTTCTACTGAGCAACAGAGGCCAATGTACACCGCCAGCTCCATCTATGTGTTATCTCATCTGGTCCTTGGACGAAAATAAAGGAACCTGCTAGCAGAACCTGTATAATGTGCATCTGTAAAAGTTTTCTCAGGTGCTTCAGGAGTCATGAGGGGTACTCTAATCTACAAAATGTACTTGCTATTGATTCTCCCCCAACATCTCTTTTCTGACCAGCAATGCAACCCATCATAGTGATGGGCTGCTGAGAATGTGTTGGAGGCAGGAGGGGACAGGCCAGATTTTGACATAACCCAGCTCTTGCTCACAGGATTTGAGGCTCCTAGGGGCAGAGAACCTTTGCAGGTACAGCATGTTTAGGCACAAGCAGGTGTCTACATTTTATTCCTATGCCCAATTTATGCAGATCTGGCAGGTTCACTTTAACCATTAAAGTTTTGAGATGCTCCGTCATCAATTAGAACTAACTGACATGTGTATAAAAGACTGCAGGGCTGCTTGGAATATACAAAACATTTGTGCTTCTTAATTGGGAGATCAGAGATATAGAGTGTGTGTTTTTCTGCTTCCCGTATGTAAGGCCATTGCGGGTTGGAATCTGCAGGCATCTAGTTACCTCTTCACATCAGGTTAGTTCTTACAAATTCACCATAAAAGAGTTGCGCTACTTAATACTGATACAAATGACAATCATAAACAGTAAATATATAACTCATGCAGTTTGCACCAAATGAAGGGCAAACTTAAGGCCGGGTTCACACTGCTGCGGGGGGAGATCCGGATGTGATTCGCACCGCAAATCACATCCGATCTCCGTAGCGATGCGAGTTCAGCCATACAGATAGTATGGCTGAATTCGCATTGCTCCCGCAGCAAACTCACACGGGACCCTTTTTTTGGTCCGCAACAGAATCGGATCGCATGGGGGTTCACACCATGCGATCCGATTCCTGTGCGAGTCAGCAGATCGCACTGCGATATGCGGACGGATCTGGGGGTGTCATTAACATATCATTGACACTCCCAGCCGTCCGCATAGGGCAGTGTGAACTGCCGGCGGGAGTAATGCGATGCGGGAAAACGCCGCGGAATCGCGGCGTTTCCGCATCGCAGCGGTGTGAACCTGGCCTAAAGAGGAAGTCCGCCGGGAGTTCGCGTTTTTTTTTTTTTAAAAAGCCAGCAGCTACAAATACTGCAGCTGCTGACTTTTAAAATAGTGACACTTACCTGTCCAGCGCGCCCGCGATGTCGGCACCCGAAGCCGATCTCTCGATCGTCTCTCGGGTGCTGCCGCCGCCATCTTGGGTATGGGAATCAGGAAGTGGAGCCTTTCGGCTTCATTTCCCGGTTCCCTACTGCGCATGCGCGAGTCGCGCTGCGCAATAAGGATGGTCCCGCTGTCTCTGGGATCCGTGTGTTTCCCAGCAGGCAGCGGGGGACCTTTGGAAAAGGGGCGTAATCTACGCCCCTTTCCGCAGGGAGCTATCCCGGAAGTGGGTGCAGATACCTGTACTGTACAGGTACCTGCACCCCCCTCCCCCCTGAAAGGTGCCAATTGTGGCGCCGGAGGGGGGGAAGAATTCCAATGAGTGGAAGGTCTACTTTAGGGTGGACCTCCGCTTTAAATAAAGAAAAGTCCAAGTGCAGTTAAAAAGTTTGTGAATATAGATAAAAGGATCCTCTTCTGAAATGTGCAAAGAAGATCTGTGTATACAGGGGACATCCATCACCATATAAAAAGATCCAAACCGAGACACCACCACCTTACTATGGGAAGAATGCCAGCTTACCAGCTTCATAAGACCTGTGGCCAAACAACCCAACCAGGGTCTTCCAGGAGTGTTTCTAAAGCCCCATACACACTATCAGATTATCTGCTGAGTTTTTCCTTCAGATTTACCAAAACCATGTAGTAGAAGGGCCTGCCTGATTGCATACACATTGAAACTCCTAATGTTTGACCTCATATTATATGGTTCTGGTAAATCTGAAGGAAAAACTCAGCAGAAAAACTGATAGTGTGTATGGGGCTTAAAGGATCCCCTCAGAGGCAGATGTTCAGACAGGGCGACGTGCTGCCGTCATCACGCGTTCTCATTCCCAGAAGTGCGGGTGGTCTGCTGTATTTTAGGCCGGTGAGAATTTTCCTTATAGCGCCATTTAAGAATTTATGAATGTAAAGTGAAATTTTTAATTTTAATAAACTGAGTCAAAAGGTTTTATACTATTTGGGTCATTCTCTTCCATGTTTTTGGGGATGAGCCTACTGGGATGATGGTGGGATGATCATTGACCAGCTTACGTACATTTACTGTGCCAGGTTGGCTCTTCTGCGCTAACTGGCATACCGGTACGTCGGTCCATGCATGTGTGATTGTGGGCGTTAGCATGCCCATTGAGACCGGTGGGAGCATGCCCACAGGTCCAGGGGACTCGATGTCCACCGGCTGCCCACAATCGTTATAACAGAGGCAGAAAGGGGATCTGCCCTGACAGATGACATGACAGAGATCTCCTGTTCCCAGTAATTGGGAACAGTGATCTCTGTCATGTCCCAGTGAGCACATCCCCCCTGTAGTTAGAACACACCCAGGGAACACACTTAACCCCTTGATCGCCCCCTAATGTTAACCCCTTCCCTGCCAGTATCATTTATACATTGATCAGTGCATTTTTTTAGCACTGATCAATGTAATAATGTCACTGGTCTCTAAAAAGTGTCATTTGGGGTCAGATTTGTCCGCCGCAATGTTGCAGTCCCGCTAAAAATTGCAGATCGCTGCCATAACCAGTTAAAAACAATAAAAAAAAAAAAGTCCCTAAATCTATCCCATAGTAGACCCGATGACTTTTTTGCAAACCTATAAATGTATGCCTATTGAGGGTTTTTTTTAACAGAAATATGTAGAAGAATATTTAATCAGCCTAAACTGATGAATACATTTTTTTTTTTTTTGGATATGTATTATAGCAGAAAGTAAAAAAAACAATTTTTGTTTATAGAACAAAAAATAAAAAACACAGAGGTGATCAAATACCACCAAAATAAAGCTCTATTTGTGGGTAAAAAAGTACATCAATTTTGTTTGGGTACAGCATTGCATGAACATGCAATTGTTAGTTAAAGCAACGCAGTGCAGCATTGCAAAAAAACGCCTGGTCATTAAGGGGGCAAATCCTTACAAGGCTGAATTGGTTAATTAGAGGGTCTTATGAAGCTGATAAGCCTGCATTCTTCCCATAATAAGGTGGTGGTGTCACGGCTTGGATCTTTTTAATTGGTGATGGACATCCACTGTATACACGGATCCTTTTGAGCTTTAAGAAGGGGGTCCCTTTATCCATTTTCAGAAACTTTTTTAACTGTACTTGGACTTTCTTTGTCTAAGTTTGCCCTTCATTTGGTGCAAACTGCCTGTGTTCTACACTGTATTTATTGTTTATAATTGTCATTTTTATCAGTATTAAGTAGTGCGACTCTTTTATGATAAATCTGAGTTGCACTGTATTTATATCTCACGGTAGAGTCACTGCTTTTGCCACTACATTATATATATATATATATATATATATATATATATATATATATATATATATATATATATATATATATATATATATAATATTTTACTTTTTGCCTTAAAGTGTTAATAAACCCAGGTCTCTCACAGTACACAGAACATGGAAATGCAATTATTTTAGTAAATATAAACTGCTAAATACCTTTTCTCATCAGTAGTATATAGCAATCTTGTAACTTCTACCAGTGTCTGGTTAAAACTTGTTGGAAGAGCTTTCATTATCCCCTGACTGTTCTTTAAAGCTGCAGGACCCCTGACCCTCTGTCTGGACAGTTCCGATTGGCCCTGTGCTGATCACATGCACTCTCCCAAGAAAAAAACAAAAAAATCTTTAGTAACACACACCAAACTGAGCATGTGCAGAGTGACTTCAAGGCTCTGTGCTATCAGGAGATGGTTTGGGGACAGTGGAAGAAGGGGAAGATCAGAAAAGACAGGATCAAACAATCTTTTTACACAATGCAGAGAATTAACCTCTTAGGTTCTACACTGAGTATAATAAGCATGCTTTACTGCATATACAGACTGATGTTATTGTTGTGGGTTTAGTAACACTTTAAGCGCAGTTTCTTTTTTAATTTTAAATGAGTTCTTAAAAAGAATGTATAGTAGTTGATACACATGTGTTTCTTTATTATGGTCAGCACTGAATATTCAGGATATTTTTTGGAGTACTTCTCCCTCAAATGACACAGTAGAACTATTTTCTCCCAGGAAGCTCAGCTATGCTCTACCAGAGAACCTACTCTGTGTTACATTACAGATTAGAAAACTGGAATTTTGCGGCAAGGAGTGAAATGGAATCAGGATGAAATGAGCTGCTGAGAGAATGACTTAAAGACAGGGCCGGTGCTACCACTAGGCAAACTAGGCAGACATCAAGGGTACACAGCTGCCTAGGGCGCCCAGCCACTGGTGTTCCTACTCTCTTCACTCTGCAGCAAGCAACTAAGTTTCAGCATCAGCAGGCAGCCGCCGCTTCATTCGCACATAGTGTCAGAGGCGCAGCAGCGGCGGAGGAGGACTGTGTCTGTGTCCCAACTCCTGAATGAATGGAAGCAAGCAAACACTCATTGATGGGCGCTGGTGAGGCTGCATTTGATGGGCGCTGGTGAGGCTGCATTTCATGGGCGCTGGTAGGCTGCATTGATAGGCGCTGGTAGGCTGCATTGATAGGCGCTGGTAGGCGGCATTCATAGGCGCTGGTAGGCGGCATTGATAGGAGCTGGTAGGCTGTATTTGATGGGCGCTGGAAGGCTGTATTTGATGGGCGCTGGTAGGCTGCATTTGATGGGCACTGGTGAGGTTGCATTTGATGGACGCTGGTGAAGCTGCATTTGATGGACGCTGGTGAGGCAACTTTGATGGGCGCTTCATTAAAAAGGTGGGGTATACATGGGCAGGGCAAAGAGGGAGGAGTTAGGAGTGGAGCCAAGGGAGGGAGGCGGCAAAATTAGGTTTCGCCTAGGATGTCAAAAATTCTTGCACCAGCCCTGCTTAAAGAACCTTTGTGCTTGTACAGTTAAATTTAAGGGTGATTTACTCCACAATGCCTGCAGCAACAGGGGTCGATGGAGCCTTGTTCTAAAGCTCATTTACTACTTGTTAAGAATATGTAAATGTTTGAATGCCTGTAGTCTACCTACAGTTACACGTTAAGCTAGAATGAAACTCCAGACAATAGTTTAAGTCGGAAAGGGTCAAATCATTGGTTTGGTTTTTACTGCTTCTTGTGTCCCTACTGGAGAGAAGTCTCTTCATTTCCTGTCCAAATAATACCCATGGATTTGCTGCAAGCTGAAATTCCCTTATATATTGTATTTATATGGTGATGCTGTCACAAGTCTCTAGTGGATACTTTGTAGGAATATATGGATCACGTAAAGAGAAAAGGAAGGATAAAGTTAAATTAGAGCAATGCCCTGTTGTCACTAGCACATGATGTGAGAGGACAATTTTTCATTGAGAAAGGAGATTCCGTTGTACACCCTGGTGCCCTATGATACATTGCGTTGCCATTTTTTTTTTCTAAAATAAATGTCAGATGACCATAATTTAAAACTGACTACTCAAATATGTTCTAAACTGGGGTAATACATTTTTCGTCTTCTCTCGTTCCCTTTCACTCCGAAGTCACCACTAAATGACAATAAGAATAATAGCTCTGAATAGCTCTTTGTGATTCTGTGAAAAAATGCAATCTTTAAAATGCTTTGTTCAAGATGTTTCCCAATATATCACCCATTATAAGTACATTGCAGATGCTGACATTGCCAAGCCTATTGATATGACAACACTTGACAGCAGCTGCGCAATCAGAAATATAACTGGATTTATGCATTTCAGATGTTTTATTTGGATCACTTTTCAGACCTATCATAAGCCACTCCTCAAGAACAATATTGTCATAAAAAATTACAGTAAAGCTATATATTTAGCTTGCATACAGCAGCTGTTTCATTCCTAAAACATTTAATTAGAGTAGCATATGGTACAGAGACTTGTACAAGGATAGTGCAGCATAGATTGGTGTAATTCTACATTACAATTGACTTAGTCAGTCCTAGTACAGCTAAAAATTCAACACAGTTAAAATCAAAGAATAAATTAATGTAAGCCTGATTTTCAGTTGACGGAGTGTCACATACCTGGCTAGAGATCAAAATGGTGAGGGTGACCTTTCTAGAACCTCTTATCCGGGGTTTCTCAACTAGGGTTTCTTCAGGGATTGCAAGGGCTTCCATGAGCAATGAGCAATTTCTGCTGAAACCATTGATCTTTTTTGCTATCTGTAAGGGGGTGGTTCTTTCCAATGACCACAAGTGTTAAGCCTCATACACACAATCAGACTTTAAACAAACTTTCCCGTGGACTTTTGTACAAAGGGCGTTGGCCCTGAACTTGTTAAGCATACACATGATCTGACTTTTTCAGCCAACTTTCACCAAATCACGTGGTTTTTCTGCTCTTTACTGCCACCTTTGGTCAACTTCTGTATTGTTGTCTGATCTTTTGCATTGGTTCTGAGCATTTGTGTTTGTAAAGTCCGATGGGGTTCTGTACACATGATTGGACTTTGCTCCATTGGACTTATGTTGTCGAAAAGTTTGTCCGTTCGCACAGCCAACAAAAGTCCGATGAAAACTGAAAAAGTTTGTCTGATGGAGCGTACACACGGTCGGATGTTGCCTTGAACCAGCTAATTTGCATTTTTGTTTTCAAAAAGTCTGATCGTGTGCACGGGCCTTAAGAAGCATTCTACCCACTGACTATCACACTTATGTATCATAAGTTGTAGATATAGTAACTTTTGGCAGGGGTTTCCTGAGACCAAAACATTTGGTTCCTCTGTGCTGAAAAAGGTTGAAAAAGGCTAGTGCGTGTATCCCTCCAAAATAAGAAAGTTGATGAAAGTGGTGCAGAGTGACAAAAATGTGTATGGCAAATTTGGATGCTGAGGTTTCAAGAACCAATGAAGCAGGCCCAGGAGTGAGCAGATAGGGGTTGGTTTATTAAAACTGGAGAGTGCGAAATCTGGTGCAGCTGTGCATGGTAGTCAAATAGGCTTCTAAGTTCAGCTTGTTCAATTAAGCTTTGATTAAAAAAAAAAAGAAAAAAAAAAGCTAATGGTTTCTATGCAGAGCAGTACCAGATATTGAACTCTCAAGTTTCAGTAAATCAACCCCATAGTGTTGAAAAGAAAATTCTTGAATAGAAGTGCAAGGAAACAAGAAGCATTCAGCAACAAGTAGGTAGTAAGGTACCAGGCTAAGGGGAAATTGCACTGTCAGGGATAAAGTCAAAGCCAGTAACAGGCGGACAACGGTTTGAGGCATAAAGCAGGAGCAGGGGAACTTCAGGACCAAGGTCAAGGACAGAAAGCCAGGTCAGTAATAGAGCATAGGAAGAAGGAGCTTGGGTCAGGATAAATGGTGGTTTATACAGATTGCTTACCATTTAAAGTGGAAGTAAACTCCCCTATCGTTTTCAGCCAAGGAAGCTGCCATCTTTGCCTCTGTTTAATCTTCAACTGCTATGGTGCTGCACATGTGATTCGTTATGACACCAGCCATTGGATGGTTTGATAGTTTGGCTGAGAGCACAGCCAATGTGCAGTTAGAATTCCCGGCATGCCTTTTTTTTTTTTAACTGTTTAAATCGATGGGTTTACTTCCACTTTAAGGTTCACTCTATGTGCATGCCGGCTGATTAGATCTTCAATACAGAATAGAGAGTTACCCTACATTTTTGAGACCACAGAAAATGAGTTATTTCAGACAGATTAAATTCAGAACTTTGCAGCCTTTTTCTGGGGCTCTTAGGCTATCTGACATGTCAGTTGGTGCTTTATTGGCAATGCCCAAAGCTGATCTGTTTTAACCTTTACCATCATAACATTGTGGTTGGTCTCTGTACACACTAGAAAGAATCTTAATAGACTACACTATCTATCCCACACTGAGTGCTAAAGTAGGTTTGTAAATCCAAGGAGTCCATCAGTATATTGTATGTTTGGTAGCATACAACATTAACAATTTGCTACTGAAACAGGTGTGAATTGCTGTCCATTAAAGACATTTTATGTCAGTTAAAATTAGTCCTTTTCCTTAGGAAGATTTGTGTTGACTTGGCAAGTGTAAGAAAGAACCCCTTGTCAGCTTGATGCAGCACCAGCAGCCACCTATACAGGAAGAGCCAGTTGGGATTATTCTTAAAGTGGTTGTAAACCCTTACAAACCACTTTGACCTACAGGTAAGCCTAGATTAAGGGTTACTTGTAGGTCCAAGAAATATCTCCTAAACCGTATAGTTTGTCTTTACAAAAAGACAGGCACTGCTGTCTACGGCACATGGGCCCTAGACAGCGGTGGGCAGGCACACTAGTGGCAGCTCCCGTGCACATGCGCGGGAGTGACGTCATCGCCGCTCCTGTCCTGTGAGTGGCCGGAGCAGCGATACCCAGGAGAAGATGGAAGCTCCGTGCTACAGGGGAGAGTGGTGACACCGCTGGCTCCTGTGTCAGGTAAGTGACACATAATGGTCTACTATGCGATGCGATGCATAGTAGCCCATTATGCTTTACCTTTGCAGGGAGACAAAGAGAAAGTAAACCCATTAGGGTTTACTTCCTCTTTAAACAGAATGCAATTCTGCATTGAAATACTGTATCACAACTGCAAGCCAAATATTTGGCTTGTGGCTGCTGCGCAGCCCCATTGAGCTCAGTGGGCAAGTTTGACAGCAGATGCAGTCGCTGAAACTTGACATGTCCAGTTAAAATTGCTGCACTATGAAATTAAGCATTGAGGCTGCAAACAGCTGCTTTGTTCATTTAGAGGTAGGTGGTCTGTTTAGTCATCCTCCTTTAGGTCACTCCCACTATTAGACGCAATCTGGTCATACCCATTGCTCTCCTTGGCATGCCTAACAGAACATGTTTTTCAACTGTATCCCAGCATGGTGGCTGATAATTTGTCATGCTGTGTTGATTTTTTAAATGTAATCCAGGCCAATTACCTATGGGTATTATCAGAGTTTATAGATTGTGTTTCTACTGTTTAAATATCGATCGTTTTAGCTTCTAATAGAAAGTCTGTCATTTTTTTCAGGTTGTCAGAAAAAAGTGTGCTCTGTCAGTAAATTTTCCATGTTCTATCAGTAAAAAGAGTTGCAAGAGGCTGCTGTAGAATGACAAATATGCTAAACCTAACAATGTCAACCTTTACAAGATGTCCCTTCCAAATGCAATATCGAAATTAGCTAAATTACACTTGATTAATGTTTTAAGAATAATAGTATTAAATAAGGATATGCGTGCACAAAATTGACTTTTTTTCTGCTTATGTTTGTCTTGCAGGGATCCAGACATCCCATCGGATGCCTCTCTAATGTACAAAGTGATTTTAACCCATGTCCGAGACAAGCCTAGTCTAGGCGTTCTTACCACTGCTGACCGTATTACCCTTGCAAACCAGAAACGGGAATGTGGAAATTTCCATTTTGAGCGGGAAGAATATCGAAGTGCCATGCACTCTTATAGCCAGGCACTGAGCATCCTCATTCTACCCACTGCAGGTAACTGTTACTGCAGAACGTACCTATATTCTAAATACTTTTGATAACAGTTTATCCTGCAAATCATTAATTTTTGGAAATATTTATAACATTCAAAGAGCCAGTAAATGCAAATAACAACACAGAGCTGCGGATCAGCCCTGCCCCCTCCGTCTCCTGATTGGCTCACTGGCTGTAATTGACAGCAGTAGGAGCCACTGACCCCTGCTGCTGCCAAAAGCTAATCAGGAGTGCAAGTCTGGACAGCCTGGTGAGCCAAGGCACTTGTGGACATCGCTAGATAGAGAGGGGGCTCAGGTAAGTATTAGGGGGGCTGGAAGGCAGGGGGGGGAGGAGGTTGCTGCACACAGAAGGTTTTTTTACTTTCTAAAGTTCTTTTACAACCACTTTAAATAAATACATTACTTCAGCCTTTAAATATATACATTGTATCAGATATTCTTCAAATAAAGCTTCAAAAATGTAATCTTTCTCTTAAAAATGAGTGTGTTTATGTGTTTTTCAATTTGATGTTATATGAATAAGAACTCAGTGTTAATAATAAATGCGGCGCTGCCAGCAAGCTATACTATAATAATTAAACAATAATAAATAAATGACCAGTGAAATAAGTGAATCCACCTCACACAGTGTTGCTATGTGCAATAACGCAATAGATACTAGAAATAGTGCGTGTAGAAAACCATCATGACATCATACATAAATGAAAATCAGAGAATATTGAACGTGACCATAAAAAATAAATAATTAAATAAATAGATAAATAAAAAATAAAAAGTGCACATAAATGTATTAAACAATATAACGTGCTGACTTATTTAAAAGTCCATAAAATATCTCCGTGAGTGTATAATCAAGTCCATGCATCATTAATTATTTGTGGCATTCAGAAGTATAAGCCACATTGGAGGGGTGACAACAAGGTGATCAAAATTAGCCAGGCTGAATCACGCTGGATACACGAACTCCGCACTTTGACACCTTTGGGCCACAATGTCGAATTTGATCTTAATTGTTTCATCTCGAATTTTTAATTTTAAATTTCATAACAACTTTTTTAATTTTTTATTGATGTGAGTGTTAAACTCTGCGGTAATCCGCATTCGTATTATATATTTTTTAGATCTCAGATATTTTCACATATTTTATATATATTTTTAAATCTGGTACTGTATAGGTCTACATGAATGTTATTATAGATGGTAGTGTAAAGGGGTGAACACACTAGAAAATATCATGCCCCCCCGTTTTTATCCTTTTTCAGATTTTGCTTCAACTATTCCTTCCATTTTTTATTTTAAGGTTTTTTATGAATTTTTTTATGTATTTTAACATTTTTTCGCAGTTCACATTAAAAAGATACCTGTTTATATATATTTTAAAAAAATAACTTTTTAATGATGCATAAATATTTTTTAGTTACATATTACTTTGAAGGCTAAATTGCATTAGATGAAGTCATTTGGTAACTTACCACTAGATGTCGCCCGTTATGTATATATGTGTATTAGATGTTTTTATTTATTTATATACATTAACATCTGTGTGTACAAGTTATATGCTTTATTTATATTTTCCACATGCCTAGGATGGTATATTTATACCATCACTACTGCTATTGAATGTGATAGCCTGTATTCATTGTGTATTTGTGGCGGCGCCGTCATGGTTACCATGACGACGGCGTTGACCACATAAAAGCTCCATTTAACACTACAGCTCCCATAACCCTTTGAGAAAGTCACGAGGGAGTGACGCAACGCGTCAGGGAAAGGAGCTGTGGTGCTACACGTATTACTTCCGGTCGCGGCCGAGTCCGGAAGTTCGGATGTTTCGATGTTACCCGCTGTTCTTTGCCTAAATGTAAGTGTAGAGTTATTTCATTAAATTCTTCTTATGAATTACTACACATGAGAGTCCCCCCCCCCCTGTCCTTTATTTTCATACTCTGCGTGCCGTACATTGTACTGAGAGGTAACGGAAGAGTCTGGGAAAGGAATGTGCAGCTTTATACTATCTGCTGGATGGAAGAGAAGGGAATAGCCTTTGGGCTTCACTCTGAGTCTGCTTACTAAGCTTTTGAGGTGAGAGGCTGGGGGAAACGGTTTGGTGCACCAGTTTTTTGGCACTGAAGTTTGGCACTGAAGTTGTTCTGCTGGAATATCACTGATTTGGAAATCACGTTTCTTGCATGGACTTGATTATACACTCACGGAGATATTTTATGGACTTTTAAATAAGTCAGCACGTTATATTGTTTAATACATTTATGTGCACTTTTTATTTTTTATTTATCTATTTATTTAATTATTTATTTTTTATGGTCACGTTCAATATTCTCTGATTTTCATTTATGTATGATGTCATGATGGTTTTCTACACGCACTATTTCTAGTATCTATTGCGTTATTGCACATAGCAACACTGTGTGAGGTGGATTCACTTATTTCACTGGTCATTTATTTATTATTGTTTAATTATTATAGTATAGCTTGCTGGCAGCGCCGCATTTATTATTAACACTGATTTTCCACGTAGTACTGAGATTACTATTTATTGCTTGGCTGCTTCCACTTTTTTAGTAGATTTGTTTTAACAATATAATTTTTTACACTTATATATAATTAGTTTATTTAGATTTGTTAACACCCACCCCCTTTTTATTTCGAGTGAGGTGTAGCGCACTAGCACTTTTCTTTATACATTTCTACATTTTCTCTTTGCCTAGTGCAGCACACCATGGAAGTATTTAACTTTTTTAATAGTAGAACCATCAATGTAGATGAATTTTTTGACAAACAAGAAGTAAATAATGTAGGGTCAATTGAAAATTCATTCAGAAAAATGGGACACCTAATGGAAAAGAAGGTTAATGCATGGTGGGACATTGTGACCCATGAAAAGTATATTAAAGATAAGATAGTCCCAAGAAGGCTGAGATGGGATGTTCCCATGAATGATGGCCTAACGGACAAAGAGTCCACAGATGAATGGTTCCACTTTTTTAACGATAAAGGCTTAGAGTTGTTAAATTTTTTAATAAAACGTAAACAGAAAAAGATCAGGATAATAGATAAAATGGTGGGAGACATTAAAACCAATCTTGAGCCATTTAAAGATCTCCCAGAGTTTAGTACATTATCTAAACAACTCAATAACGATCTGGAACAAAAGGACAATGAGACAGCTACAAGAAAGAAGAGGAAATACCAAAGGGATATAAAGGACTTTGAGGATGATTTGGTATTCAAATGGCAGAAAAAAACAGAAGTACCTGTCATTAACTCAAATAGTAGTTCCCCAGTCAAAAATGAAATAAAAACAACAAAAATGGAGGAAATAGTCCCTACACAATCCACCCATATAAGATATGATACACCGAATAAAAAATATGTTTGGAATGGGAATAGAAAAAATTGGAAAAAACCTTTTTGGAAAAGGAAAGACAACAACAACAGAGATAAAGGAAGAACATGGAGACCCCCTTATCATATGAGAAGATCCCCATCTCCCCCAAGGAGATACCGAGATGAGAATTTCAATGGACATCATTATGCAGATCAAAGAAGAAGGGAAGAAATAAGAGGTTACACACCCCAGTATGATAGAAGAGAGAGATCTCCTCAAAATCACTACCATCAACAGGGAAGACGAAGAGAAAGATTGCCTCCAAATGACTACTATGCAGTACCAGTTCACAATAGATATGAACAATTAAGGAAATACGACGATGAAAGACGCTATGAGGATGATAGAACCCCGATACGTCATAACCACCAGTCCGAGAGACAGAAATATGAAAAGACCCCACACCATTTTTTAGACCAACGTCGGTGGGATCCCCCTCGCTATTACGATCACAATGTGACCCCCTGGAGACCAGACAGATATTCTCCAATAGCCAGGGACAACAGGAGCCCCAGAAAACAGGACCATCAGAAAAACAAGGAAAAAGAAGATCTCCAAATGAACAGAACGCCCAGAAGATCCCCAGAAAAACAGGACAGAAGAAAAAACGAAAAACGAGAAGAGGGTGCAGAGCCGGAGTCAAAAAACAAAAGAAAAAGAGAAAGATAGGAGAGGGGATCATTAATTTAAGTGGAGCCGTTCTGACAAAGGAGGAAATAAAAGTATTAGATAAAGGGCTTAAATTCGCCCCGAAAAGAAATTGGAATAAGTTTAATACATATGTGGATATCAACAAATTTGTAAGGAGCATGAATATTAAGAAATACATGCTAACCGATTCAGGAATCGGAAGAGGAATAAAACTCCCAGAACAGAACGGTATACAATATACAAATCTACGAAATAAATCCCTCTTCAATCCAGCAGTGACAAATGACGGTCACATTGAAGTATTCAAAAGAATGGTTTTAAATGACATACAAGAATTGAAAATGAAGAAGATTTATGATCCGGTAGATATTCGAAAGGGTATAAGACAACTGGAAACTAGAAAAGACATCGTTATAAGGCAAGCTGACAAAGGAGGTGCCATTGTGATACAGTCCAAAGACGACTATAATGATGAGCTAAATAGACAGCTAAAAGACGATACCACTTATCTAAAGCTACTGAATAACCCCACCCTACGTTATAAGAAAGAATTATCCAAATTGATACAGAAAGGCCTTGATAAAGGATTATTAAGTAAAAAAGAAGCGAAATATTTAGTGCCAAATACTTGCAGGGTGCCGGTTATATATACCATTCCCAAAATACACAAAAATGAGACAAAACCACCTGGTCGGCCTATAGTGAATGGCATTAACTCTGTGTGTTCTAGATTAGGGGAATATATAGATTTTTTCCTGCAACCCATTGTAAAAGAGACTAAATCGTTTCTAAGAGATACTAAACATCTCCTTCAACTACTAAGGGATATCAGATTGGATAATGGCCCCATCTACTTAGTCACTGCCGATGTGACCTCGTTATATACTATTATCAATCATGAGGAGGCAATAGAAGCTACGAAATGGGGCCTAAGAAATTTAAGTAGCCTTAAATGTAAACAAAGAAAGTTTATTACTGACTGTTTACGTTTTGGTTTAGAATCGAACTATTTTTGGTTTGATAATTGTTACTTTAAACAAATATGTGGTATCGCTATGGGAGCGAAATATGCACCCAGTGTAGCGAACCTGTATATGGCACAGTGGGAAGAGGAAGTGCTATACAAGAATCTACCTAAAGAAATTATATTGTATAAAAGATACATTGATGATATTATCCTTATCTGGTCAGGCGATAGAGATAGTCTTAACGATTTCTGTTTTAATCTTAATACAAATGAGAAAAATATTAAACTAGTATGGGATATTAATGAAGATAAAATTAACTTTTTAGATCTTGTGATTGAAAAAGAAGGGATAATATTGAACACTTTTACCCATTTTAAAACAGTGGACAGAAATAGTTACCTACCTCTGGATAGTTGCCATCATCATAGATGGCTTGATAATATACCCAGGGGACAGATAATTAGACTAAGACGCAATTGCTCTAATGAGCCAATGTTTTTTGAACAAGCCAAACGAATAGGTGAGAGATTTGTCCAGAAAGGGTATCACATTGACTTCATTGAAGAACAAATAAAAAGCGTGGCACTATTAGATAGGGATAAATTAATACAAGATAATTCCACTACTTCAGAAAAACAGGATAGGGTATCCATCATTATGGATTATAATATACAATATAAACAGATAGAAAAGATTATAAAAAAACATTGGGGTATTATTAAAATGGATCGTCATCTTCGAGACATTCTACCAGAAATACCGAAGTTTGTATATAGGAGATCTCCCACTTTGAGGGACAGCTTGGCCAAAAATGTCCTAGATCCTCCTAAAAAACCGGTTTCGTTCTTTGAAGGAAAAGGCTTCTTTCCATGCAAGAGATGCTATGCATGTAGACATATAAAAGAAAAAAATAAAAAGAAGTCTTTCATATCTACAGTAACTAAAAAAGAATATTTAATTGATGATCTTATCACCTGTTACAGTGAAGGGGTTATCTATGTTTTAGAATGTCCATGCCATATCCAGTATGTGGGAAGGACAAAAAGACAGCTATGGAAAAGACTTAGGGAACATGTTCAGAACATCAAAAAAGGTTTCGACAAACATAGCTTGTCCAGACATTACGCCAAATTTCATCAAAAAGATCCCTCATCATTAATTATTTGTGGCATTCAGAAGTATAAGCCACATTGGAGGGGTGACAACAAGGTGATCAAAATTAGCCAGGCTGAATCACGCTGGATACACGAACTCCGCACTTTGACACCTTTGGGCCACAATGTCGAATTTGATCTTAATTGTTTCATCTCGAATTTTTAATTTTAAATTTCATAACAACTTTTTTAATTTTTTATTGATGTGAGTGTTAAACTCTGCGGTAATCCGCATTCGTATTATATATTTTTTAGATCTCAGATATTTTAGTAGATTTGTTTTAACAATATAATTTTTTACACTTATATATAATTAGTTTATTTAGATTTGTTAACACCCACCCCCTTTTTATTTCGAGTGAGGTGTAGCGCACTAGCACTTTTCTTTATACATTTCTACATTTTCTCTTTGCCTAGTGCAGCACACCATGGAAGTATTTAACTTTTTTAATAGTAGAACCATCAATGTAGATGAATTTTTTGACAAACAAGAAGTAAATAATGTAGGGTCAATTGAAAATTCATTCAGAAAAATGGGACACCTAATGGAAAAGAAGGTTAATGCATGGTGGGACATTGTGACCCATGAAAAGTATATTAAAGATAAGATAGTCCCAAGAAGGCTGAGATGGGATGTTCCCATGAATGATGGCCTAACGGACAAAGAGTCCACAGATGAATGGTTCCACTTTTTTAACGATAAAGGCTTAGAGTTGTTAAATTTTTTAATAAAACGTAAACAGAAAAAGATCAGGATAATAGATAAAATGGTGGGAGACATTAAAACCAATCTTGAGCCATTTAAAGATCTCCCAGAGTTTAGTACATTATCTAAACAACTCAATAACGATCTGGAACAAAAGGACAATGAGACAGCTACAAGAAAGAAGAGGAAATACCAAAGGGATATAAAGGACTTTGAGGATGATTTGGTATTCAAATGGCAGAAAAAAACAGAAGTACCTGTCATTAACTCAAATAGTAGTTCCCCAGTCAAAAATGAAATAAAAACAACAAAAATGGAGGAAATAGTCCCTACACAATCCACCCATATAAGATATGATACACCGAATAAAAAATATGTTTGGAATGGGAATAGAAAAAATTGGAAAAAACCTTTTTGGAAAAGGAAAGACAACAACAACAGAGATAAAGGAAGAACATGGAGACCCCCTTATCATATGAGAAGATCCCCATCTCCCCCAAGGAGATACCGAGATGAGAATTTCAATGGACATCATTATGCAGATCAAAGAAGAAGGGAAGAAATAAGAGGTTACACACCCCAGTATGATAGAAGAGAGAGATCTCCTCAAAATCACTACCATCAACAGGGAAGACGAAGAGAAAGATTGCCTCCAAATGACTACTATGCAGTACCAGTTCACAATAGATATGAACAATTAAGGAAATACGACGATGAAAGACGCTATGAGGATGATAGAACCCCGATACGTCATAACCACCAGTCCGAGAGACAGAAATATGAAAAGACCCCACACCATTTTTTAGACCAACGTCGGTGGGATCCCCCTCGCTATTACGATCACAATGTGACCCCCTGGAGACCAGACAGATATTCTCCAATAGCCAGGGACAACAGGAGCCCCAGAAAACAGGACCATCAGAAAAACAAGGAAAAAGAAGATCTCCAAATGAACAGAACGCCCAGAAGATCCCCAGAAAAACAGGACAGAAGAAAAAACGAAAAACGAGAAGAGGGTGCAGAGCCGGAGTCAAAAAACAAAAGAAAAAGAGAAAGATAGGAGAGGGGATCATTAATTTAAGTGGAGCCGTTCTGACAAAGGAGGAAATAAAAGTATTAGATAAAGGGCTTAAATTCGCCCCGAAAAGAAATTGGAATAAGTTTAATACATATGTGGATATCAACAAATTTGTAAGGAGCATGAATATTAAGAAATACATGCTAACCGATTCAGGAATCGGAAGAGGAATAAAACTCCCAGAACAGAACGGTATACAATATACAAATCTACGAAATAAATCCCTCTTCAATCCAGCAGTGACAAATGACGGTCACATTGAAGTATTCAAAAGAATGGTTTTAAATGACATACAAGAATTGAAAATGAAGAAGATTTATGATCCGGTAGATATTCGAAAGGGTATAAGACAACTGGAAACTAGAAAAGACATCGTTATAAGGCAAGCTGACAAAGGAGGTGCCATTGTGATACAGTCCAAAGACGACTATAATGATGAGCTAAATAGACAGCTAAAAGACGATACCACTTATCTAAAGCTACTGAATAACCCCACCCTACGTTATAAGAAAGAATTATCCAAATTGATACAGAAAGGCCTTGATAAAGGATTATTAAGTAAAAAAGAAGCGAAATATTTAGTGCCAAATACTTGCAGGGTGCCGGTTATATATACCATTCCCAAAATACACAAAAATGAGACAAAACCACCTGGTCGGCCTATAGTGAATGGCATTAACTCTGTGTGTTCTAGATTAGGGGAATATATAGATTTTTTCCTGCAACCCATTGTAAAAGAGACTAAATCATTTCTAAGAGATACTAAACATCTCCTTCAACTACTAAGGGATATCAGATTGGATAATGGCCCCATCTACTTAGTCACTGCCGATGTGACCTCGTTATATACTATTATCAATCATGAGGAGGCAATAGAAGCTACGAAATGGGGCCTAAGAAATTTAAGTAGCCTTAAATGTAAACAAAGAAAGTTTATTACTGACTGTTTACGTTTTGGTTTAGAATCGAACTATTTTTGGTTTGATAATTGTTACTTTAAACAAATATGTGGTATCGCTATGGGAGCGAAATATGCACCCAGTGTAGCGAACCTGTATATGGCACAGTGGGAAGAGGAAGTGCTATACAAGAATCTACCTAAAGAAATTATATTGTATAAAAGATACATTGATGATATTATCCTTATCTGGTCAGGCGATAGAGATAGTCTTAACGATTTCTGTTTTAATCTTAATACAAATGAGAAAAATATTAAACTAGTATGGGATATTAATGAAGATAAAATTAACTTTTTAGATCTTGTGATTGAAAAAGAAGGGATAATATTGAACACTTTTACCCATTTTAAAACAGTGGACAGAAATAGTTACCTACCTCTGGATAGTTGCCATCATCATAGATGGCTTGATAATATACCCAGGGGACAGATAATTAGACTAAGACGCAATTGCTCTAATGAGCCAATGTTTTTTGAACAAGCCAAACGAATAGGTGAGAGATTTGTCCAGAAAGGGTATCACATTGACTTCATTGAAGAACAAATAAAAAGCGTGGCACTATTAGATAGGGATAAATTAATACAAGATAATTCCACTACTTCAGAAAAACAGGATAGGGTATCCATCATTATGGATTATAATATACAATATAAACAGATAGAAAAGATTATAAAAAAACATTGGGGTATTATTAAAATGGATCGTCATCTTCGAGACATTCTACCAGAAATACCGAAGTTTGTATATAGGAGATCTCCCACTTTGAGGGACAGCTTGGCCAAAAATGTCCTAGATCCTCCTAAAAAACCGGTTTCGTTCTTTGAAGGAAAAGGCTTCTTTCCATGCAAGAGATGCTATGCATGTAGACATATAAAAGAAAAAAATAAAAAGAAGTCTTTCATATCTACAGTAACTAAAAAAGAATATTTAATTGATGATCTTATCACCTGTTACAGTGAAGGGGTTATCTATGTTTTAGAATGTCCATGCCATATCCAGTATGTGGGAAGGACAAAAAGACAGCTATGGAAAAGACTTAGGGAACATGTTCAGAACATCAAAAAAGGTTTCGACAAACATAGCTTGTCCAGACATTACGCCAAATTTCATCAAAAAGATCCCTCATCATTAATTATTTGTGGCATTCAGAAGTATAAGCCACATTGGAGGGGTGACAACAAGGTGATCAAAATTAGCCAGGCTGAATCACGCTGGATACACGAACTCCGCACTTTGACACCTTTGGGCCACAATGTCGAATTTGATCTTAATTGTTTCATCTCGAATTTTTAATTTTAAATTTCATAACAACTTTTTTAATTTTTTATTGATGTGAGTGTTAAACTCTGCGGTAATCCGCATTCGTATTATATATTTTTTAGATCTCAGATATTTTCACATATTTTATATATATTTTTAAATCTGGTACTGTATAGGTCTACATGAATGTTATTATAGATGGTAGTGTAAAGGGGTGAACACACTAGAAAATATCATGCCCCCCCGTTTTTATCCTTTTTCAGATTTTGCTTCAACTATTCCTTCCATTTTTTATTTTAAGGTTTTTTATGAATTTTTTTATGTATTTTAACATTTTTTCGCAGTTCACATTAAAAAGATACCTGTTTATATATATTTTAAAAAAATAACTTTTTAATGATGCATAAATATTTTTTAGTTACATATTACTTTGAAGGCTAAATTGCATTAGATGAAGTCATTTGGTAACTTACCACTAGATGTCGCCCGTTATGTATATATGTGTATTAGATGTTTTTATTTATTTATATACATTAACATCTGTGTGTACAAGTTATATGCTTTATTTATATTTTCCACATGCCTAGGATGGTATATTTATACCATCACTACTGCTATTGAATGTGATAGCCTGTATTCATTGTGTATTTGTGGCGGCGCCGTCATGGTTACCATGACGACGGCGTTGACCACATAAAAGCTCCATTTAACACTACAGCTCCCATAACCCTTTGAGAAAGTCACGAGGGAGTGACGCAACGCGTCAGGGAAAGGAGCTGTGGTGCTACACGTATTACTTCCGGTCGCGGCCGAGTCCGGAAGTTCGGATGTTTCGATGTTACCCGCTGTTCTTTGCCTAAATGTAAGTGTAGAGTTATTTCATTAAATTCTTCTTATGAATTACTACACATGAGAGTCCCCCCCCTGTCCTTTATTTTCATACTCTGCGTGCCGTACATTGTACTGAGAGGTAACGGAAGAGTCTGGGAAAGGAATGTGCAGCTTTATACTATCTGCTGGATGGAAGAGAAGGGAATAGCCTTTGGGCTTCACTCTGAGTCTGCTTACTAAGCTTTTGAGGTGAGAGGCTGGGGGAAACGGTTTGGTGCACCAGTTTTTTGGCACTGAAGTTTGGCACTGAAGTTGTTCTGCTGGAATATCACTGATTTGGAAATCACGTTTCTTGCATGGACTTGATTATACACTCACGGAGATATTTTATGGACTTTTAAATAAGTCAGCACGTTATATTGTTTAATACATTTATGTGCACTTTTTATTTTTTATTTATCTATTTATTTAATTATTTATTTTTTATGGTCACGTTCAATATTCTCTGATTTTCATTTATGTATGATGTCATGATGGTTTTCTACACGCACTATTTCTAGTATCTATTGCGTTATTGCACATAGCAACACTGTGTGAGGTGGATTCACTTATTTCACTGGTCATTTATTTATTATTGTTTAATTATTATAGTATAGCTTGCTGGCAGCGCCGCATTTATTATTAACACTGATTTTCCACGTAGTACTGAGATTACTATTTATTGCTTGGCTGCTTCCACTTTTTTAGTAGATTTGTTTTAACAATATAATTTTTTACACTTATATATAATTAGTTTATTTAGATTTGTTAACACCCACCCCCTTTTTATTTCGAGTGAGGTGTAGCGCACTAGCACTTTTCTTTATACATATGAATAAGAACTGTTTATTATACAAAATAAAGCATCTTACAGAAATAGCTAAGGTTATAAGTAAAAAAAATCTTAAAAGTAAAGATGATAAAATAATTTTTTTGTTGCAAATTATCTTATTTAATATATTGCATGACACACATTGGTCCCACATGATGAGACACTTAAAAACCAATCAATAGTACACAGAGCCGTAATAACATAATAAAATAAAAAATGCAAAGTTTTAACAGTCAAAAATAGGCCATGGTGTTTATTTAGTGGTGGCCCAAAATGTATTTTAACAAACATTAAGTAACCAAATTTGATCATAGGTGTAACTTTAAAGAAACCTACCAAATCATTAAAACAGCTCCAACAGATCATATTTAAGACTAGACTGGATGACTAAACCACACTGAACAGCACTGTGACAGGACCTGAAATATATAAAGGAGGTGGATGGGAAACTCATTTCAGGATGATGACTGAGCAGAAGCAGCTGCGTGATTTATCAGGTAATATCGGCCGGGTATAAAGCCTGCAAAAATCACCCAATAGGAAGAACTTTGCTCCTTGCAAACTCCAATAGAAACGTGAAAGAGAAAAAGGATGGAGAAGAGCACAGAGCCCTTTGCCCTGACTATCCCATGGGTTTCCCACTGAACGCTAAGAACGCAATCATTCTTATCTAATAAGAGAGACATTTTGTTTTTATACACAAGCCCATATCTGATAGTCATATTGTAATATAAAAAAAAAATAAGCAGTACTTTCATCTTCTCAGGATTAAGCAATTTTCTGTTTCAATGGTTTTTTATTGAATGTTTTAGTGACACAGTAGAGGATAGTTAGGTAGAGCTGTGAACAATCCTCGCTTTCTCCAAATGAGTCAGGTTAACAAATAAACAGAGCTTAAAGTGGTTGTAAACTCTCCCCCATAACTTTGTCCCATGTAAATCAGCATAAAAAACCCTAATGAACATTGCTTGTAGATATCTCCTTACTTGCTTAGTATTGTTGTAATCCTTTTTGTTCTTTAGAATGACGTCACTGAGCATGCCCAGATCTCCCCTGATTTACGGCACACTCTGTGTATTTGTCTATTTATTATCAGGACTTCCTATGGCACACCACTGAAATCCCAGGAGGCTGCATAATCACTCAGAGCTTCCTCCTACACCCCCATGTGACCATGTGACATCACATACAGTGTAAACCAGGGCAATGGACAGCATTACTGCAGTCTTATCAGCTGAAGCTGATAAGACTCACCCAGGCAAACACTAGATTATCGGCACAAGTAAATACTATGAAATAAAACAAGGTAGCTATGAACAGGGAAGCAGGGTTGCCATAGAAACCTTGGATTGAGAAGGAGGCTTGGTTAACAATACAGAAAGTGCTCAATGTAAGGGCAAAAATAAACTCTACTTTGGACTCAGAAAACAATACTTACGATGGCGCTGCCTAACACCTAGAAACAAGTTTTTTAAAGTTTCTTTAAAGAGTAAGTAATATGCGATTTGGGCCGGATTACAGTGGCTATAGTTTGATAATTACTTATTATGATGGACTAAATGAAAAGAAGCATCAGTGGGAGAGTTTACTTCCTCTTTAACACCGAATGATGAAGACCCAGAACGCAGGTTAGTTCTAGTGTGTGTCCCCCCCAATACATTTTAACTTGAATTTAAAGCAAGAAAAACACGAAAACCTGATACCAAAGGAGAGCGTGAAAAACGGGAAGTGGAAGAAAAGAGAGAAAGAAAGGAGAGAGAAGGATGAGTCCGTCCTTGACTCCTCAGTCAGTCATTTAAATGAACAGTTTTACGAATCTGGGACCTGTAGGTATGTAAGCCAAGGGGACCATATTTTCTCGAAAAAAAGGTTGTTTATCATGCAGAACGCTCACTAACTTTTCATTCAACTTGATCCACATTAGTTTACGTTTCATCAGAGCTATGTCTACAATAGGGCTTTAGGATTAAGAAATTTTAAGTAGATGTCATATTTTAAGGTAATTATTTCCATAGTCATCCACAGTATATGGCTTAGTGATGTCATATGAAGAATGGGAAGCAGCCACTCCTTCCTGAGGTTGGATGAGGATTGAGCTGCAATTTTATTGCACCATTGGGAATGGGTTGTGGGCATGCTTATGTAAAGTTCTCCATGTATTTGTTTAGATTTCCAAGATCCCCATTATTCTTGCTGTTAGGGTGAACATCGAAAAACATTCCCATATATCACACTACCATGGAAGCTATAAGGTATTTCAGTAACGGCACTATATGGGCATGGATTGTTTATACCATTGTGCTGAAGTCTTGATGAAGTATTTATATCCAACAGACCAAGCATACTACTGGATAATAAGTTTTTTAAAGCTCCTCTAATTGCTTTCTCTTTTACATATATAATTACAATCTATAAGTACTATTCAAGTGACATGTAAAAAAACTTAATAAAGCAAGTTGATCCTCTTTTGGACAAAACAGGTAAAAGGTGGTGTTAGGCTAAACCTAACACCACAGTTTTTATAAAAGCCATAACTGCTACCTAAAATATTTGTAACCTAGTATACACTATATTGTCAAAAGTGTTGGGATGCCTGCCTTTACACGCACATAAACTTTAATGGCATTCCAGTCTTAGTCTATAGGGTTCAATATTGAGTTGGCCCACCCATTGATGCTATAAGAACTTCAACTCTTCCAGGAAGGCTGTCCACAAGGTTTAGGAATGTGTCTATGAGAATGTTTGACCATTCTTCCAGAAGCACATTTGTGAGGTCAGGCACTGATGTTGGACAAGAAGGCCTGGCCAAAGGTGTTCTTTCGGGTTAAGGTCAGGACTGTGCAGGCCAGTCAAGTTCTTCCACTCCAAACACGCTCATCCATGTCTTTATGGACCTTGCTGTGTGCACTGGTCATGTTGGAACAGGAAGGGGCCACCCCCAAACTGTTCCCACAAAATTGGGAGCATGAAATCATACAAAATGTCTTGGTATGGTGACGCCTTAAGAGTTCCCTTCACTGGAACTAAGGGGCCACGCCCAACCCCTGAAAAAAAACCCACACACCATAATTACTCCTCCACCAAATGATTTGAGCCAGTGCACGAAGCAAGATCCATAAAGACATGGATGAGTGAGTTTGGGGTGGAGGAACTTGACTCGTCCTGCACAGAGTCCTGACCTCAACTTAACAGAACACCTTTGGGAATAATTAGAGCAGAGACTGCGAGACAGGCCTTCTTGCCCAACATCAGTGCCTGACCTCACAAATGCGTTTCTGGAAGAATGGTCACACATTCCCATAGTCACACTCCTAAACCTTGTGGACAGCCTTTTCAGGAGAGTTGAAGCTGTTATAGCTGCAAAGGGTGGGCCAACTCAATATTGTACCCAACAGACTAGGACTGAGATGCCATTAAAGTTCATGCGCTTGTAAAGCCAGGTGACCCAATATTTTTGACAATATAGTTTTTATTATGTACTGTATAGACAGTATAAAGTCAGTCTAAAATTCTCATATATCTGCAACAGTCACTAAACTGCCAAGCTGAACCAAAGCATAGGTACATTTGTGAATATGCACTGGTACAGTCTATAGCAACTTCCAATACTAGTTAAGAAGAACATGTAAAATAATCGGAACTGCACAAAGTAAATGGTGCATAGTGTTCCTTTAACTAAACAGTATTTGCCTAGAAACTGCCTGAGGTCAAACGTGTGTGCGTCACGCAGTTTCAGGATGGCTGGCCACATAGTCATAAATGCATTAGAGAAGATTATCGGAGCACAAAATGTGCATCACAAATAGGAAACATAATCATGACGTTAATAAGACCTTTGTATCTTCACAATAGCTGTTAACCAAATTAGGGTCTCCTATAGGTGTCTTTTAATCACAGATAACCAGGAGATGCACAGTATTTTGCATGCTGGCATTCCAAAATGGAACATTATGTCTGGCTATGTTGTCATGGTACCATGCGGCGGGATGTTCATACACTCATCTCCTGGATAATGACTAACCATTATCTGTATTACTCAGAACCCCTGAGCTCAGAGGAAGAAGAGGAGATTCGTGAACATAGAATCAAGTGTCTGAATAACCTGGCAGCTGCCCAACTCAAGCTTCATCACTATGATGACGTCATTAATTCCTGCAATGCAGTCCTGGAGATGGATACCGAAAATGCAAAGGCACTTTATAGGAAAGGCAAGGTAATGTCACCTTTTTCCACATGACTAAGAAATGGAACATTGCAATATGCTTTCTGCTTTCATTGGCCAATAACAATGTAATAGACAAATGATATGTTCCTGATTGGTACTGTCCAAACTAATTATAAATACTATCGTTATATGGAGGTGACTTTGACATTCACCCACCCTTGTACTAGCTACCAAGCCTCACAGCTTTCAATTGAGTATTCAGCATATGAAAATGGAAAACTAAGAAACTAAGAAAACTAAGAAAATGGAAATCCTTGACCACCAGCCTTGTTTGTATTGCCATATACCATGTTTAAAGCTTAAAAAAAATACAAAAGTTAGCAAAAGGAGCATTACCTTCAGTTTGTGGCGTCACTTGTGCTTTTGTCTTCTAGTTCAGAAGTAACCTCCCTCTTCTGATGCCCCAAACCCGGTGCTGTAAATTTCCCTTGCGGCGTGGGCTAAGAATTGAGGAAGATGTGAGACGCACTCATCAAGAGTGCCCAACTATGCCCACCATTTCGGTTCTGCTCCTTCATTTATAGAAGCCTTATTACAGCTTCTATGAATGAAACATGATCTGTGAATGGATTATGGGCGGATTATTGAGAGGTCCACCTCCTCCATTCATAGATTATATTTAATTCATAAAAGCTATGAGCGTTGGGTGGAAAAGGCGATTATAGTGGGGCAGCCTTGATGAGTGCCCATGACAGCTTCTCAGTTCTATTGATCCATGCCACACACCAGAAGATTATGGCTGCGGGGGTGGGAGGGACATTGGAGGTGGACGATTACTACTGAACTGGAAGACAGAAGCATCACACTGAAGGTAGGAAATGTCCCTTGTGCTTATTTTGTGAACCTTAGGCTTTAAAGTGGTTGTAAACCTCCGATGTGAAATCTGAATAAAGCACGTATTTCTATAGTGTGTATCCTCTGCTATCTGCATGAGTCACTTCTGACAAGTTTTCCTTACACAGAGAGAAAAAAGGTGACGGGGTAGGGACCTCCAGCTGATCGACAGCCTCAGCTCCGTTCCTGTATATTGTGTGAAGGAGGGTGTGTTCCTTCTCTCCAATCAGCTCTCAGTGTGTAACTTCATTCAGCACCCCCCCCCCCCCCCCCTTTGTGAATTTGTTTAAAAAAAACTTTTTTCATCTCTGAGTTTTACAAGGATGAAGCGTAACTAGAACATTCAGGGCCCCAGTGCAAGAAACTATGAAGGGTCCCCCTGGACGGACCCCTTCCCACGGATCCCAGGGCCCTTTACTCACATTGTGGGGCCCTTTATTAGCAGGATCTAGATAGGAAGGATGGTGGGAGGGGGGGGGGGGGGCATATAGAGGAACTCCTAAAGGCATGAATTGAATATGCAGCGATCAAGTTTGCCTGCATAGGAATCCTGTCCTTGCACTAGTGTGTGGAGATAGAGAGGCACTTTATGGAAGTTTAACTTCAGTGCTGATGTAGCACCCTGATCTTTAGGCAGGGTTGCTCCTAGATTTAACTGCCAGGTTTAGTTACCTTGGCTCATTGTTAGGGATCACTTGAGTTCATCCTACGTTTGGAATTGCTGAACTTCTCTCTTCTGCCACTGGGTGGCTGGGTACCTGGTGGCATTAGATAAGACAAGGGCAAAGCAGGGACAGATTAGTAGTATATGAGGTATCTCAGCCAATGGGCAGGGTTTTTCGTAAATACCTTGGCGAGAACCTATATATTTGGGTGTAGTCAGGTGATCAGTGTTCTGTGCCACCTGGGCAGCTGTCTGGGTGGACATGTGTTGTACTGCCCGAGTTGCTGGCCGGAGTTTGGGCATATCCTGGGCACATCTGGCTGCTAGGCTGTCTGAGGGCTTATCCAGAAGCAAGAGAGCAGCACAGGGTTGGGATTGCGGCTTGCAGTCCAACCAGAAGTGATGGATCTCCCAGCCAGAGAACCTGTCATGGTCGGAGGTAGAGGGGAAGCTGTCGCCACTAAGGGACCAACCACCTTATTACCAGGGACCACAGTGAGTGCACATGAAACCGACACCAAAAACATTCTTCCAGATGAAATCAACACCCACAACACTAGGCAGCCTAGAAGTCCTGCAGAGATTCCACATTCAAAAAACACTTAATCGCCGACATCGGCATCAGGGGCATCATAGCTGCTGGTAATCCAGGACTGATTAATTTTGTTTAAAGTCAGACGGTCCACAGAGTCTGTGGACAGACGTGTTCAATGATCAGTAGCAAAACCTCCAGCAGCACTGAATGCCCGTTCGGAAAGCACGCTGGATGCAGGGCAGCCCAGCAGCTCAATAGCCTACTGGGCCAGTTCTGGCCAGTGGTCTATTCTAATGACTCAGTAAGCCAGTGGATCGTCGTCTGGAAAGCTCTCCATCTCTGTTTTCGCCCCTAGATAATCGTCCACCATGTGATGCAGGCGCTGACGATGGGATGTGGAAGCTAACAGCCCTGGGCAGCAAGGACTAAAAAAATTGAGAAATGCATTACTTAGGTGGCCGCCTTCTCCACCGCTCCTCTCTTGAAGCCTCAAAATTACATTTTCCGTGACACTGTAACCTACCAGAGTCAGGAAAAGCTTTTGATAAACTTCCCTTTAAGGTGTCCTCAAGAGATTTCATCTTCTGCACTCTCTGTGGGGATGGGATGTGGAGAGACTTTTCCCTTATAAGTGATGCTTTTTCTTTATGCCGCGTATTCTTGGGTCCTTTCGTAGGCTTTGAAACATGAGAGAGCCCATGTACCGCAAATTTGTGGAGGCATGAGAAGCAGTCTCCTTGGGGTCACTGAGGACTACATTATCTGGAACTGCCTCCTCCCATCCTTGTACTACTGCCAAATGTTCTGGTTACTGTTTGACGTATGTCTTCCTCTGCTTCAATGCCTCCGAAACTGCCAGAATCCTCCTCTCTCTCCTTGTGTGTTCTATGGCATAGGAACAATGGTGCCTGCATAAAGTGGGCCTTGAGAGGAAAGGAAGTCCTCCTCTTCATCCTGCTGCTCTGCCTCGGTGCCCTGTCCATAATGCCACACAGAGTCTGTTCCAGCAGGAGCACAACAGGTATTGTGTCACTGATTCATGCATTGTCATGGCTCACCATCCTTGTGGCCTCCCCAAATGGTGACAGTACCGTGCATGCATACTTTATGAGCAGCCATTGGCGTGGGGAAAAAAGCCAAGCTGGCCTGAGCCTGTTGTTTTGCCATACTCACACCGGTACTCGTTTATGGCCCTTTGCTGCATGTGCAACCGTTGTAGCATTGCTAACGTTGAGTTCCACCTGGTGGCACATGTGCCGGGAATGGCACATGTATCAACTTTCCCTGTCTAAGGGTGAACAAGAGGTATGTGCCATTATCACACACCACCATTCCTAGCTTCAGCTGGCATGGCGTGAACCACTTCTGGGCCTGTCCCTACAGAGATGCAAGAATCTCTGCTCCGGAGTGGTTCCTGTCCCCTAGACACACCAGCTGAAGCATTGCATGGCACATTTTAGCCTGACTCATTGAAAAGGCCTTTGAATGCTTAGGGGCTACTTGAGGTTCATAGGACAATTCAGCAGAGGAGGGCATGGAAGAGGATGAGGAAAAGGAGGAGGAAGAGGAGGAGGAGGAGGATGACGAGGGGGTAGAGCTGACAAATCATGTAATCATCACCAGCTGTATGGAGATATGGAGGCGGAAAAAGCTGCAGCACTAATCCCTGTCCTTCATTCTTCCGAGTTGCAAGCAGAATTACCCAGTGTGTTGTGAACTAAATATATCGTCCCTGCCCATGCTTTCTGGACCATGTGTCTGCAGTAACATGGACTTTGTGGCTGCCTGCCTCGGCAGAAGGCAGAAGTTGTAGAGCCAGCAGCTTTGACAAGCTTGCATTTAGACGCTGGGTATGTGAGTGGCAGGGACTTTATGTTTTTTTCCGCTGCAGCAGATGGGGCAAAGAAATTTTCCGGCTATAGTCTACAGCTGGTGGTATGCTGTTGGCAGATGTGCTGCAAGGACCTAGGATACCCTGTGCTATACCATCATTCCTGTCAGTTGAGGCTTCTGAGTGGTCATGAGGTATAGTAGGGACAGACTGAGGTGAGTAAGGAGGAGGGACAGATTTGTGCTCCTTTTGTGTGGCTTTTAGGTGCTCTTGATAAGGGGCTGAGTGGTGAGAGATTAAATGCCCTGTCAAGCACCCAAATGGTTGGTGTTTTTTCCACACTTGATGTGCTTGAGACAAAGTTTGCAAATAGCAACAGTGCAATCGGCTGCACATGTACTTAAAAAGACCCAGACAGCAGAGCTGTGAAAAGTGGCCCAGGAGAAAACAGCTGCGCAATAGGAATAGGGTGGCTGCTCTCTACTCTTCCATGATGGCTGCCTTGTTGGGGTTGTGCCTCATCCTCACTTTCCTCCTCTGCTCTATCTGGCACCCAAGTCCAGTCAGTGACCTCATCATCATTATCTCCTCCATCCTCATTACCACTGAAGACAACTTGGCAATGCGCTGCAGCTGGGGAAACGTGAATGCCAATTTGTGTACCAGTGCTCTCCACTCACTGTAGGCTCATGTTCCTGCCTTTCTCAACCTTAGAACCAACATCTGAATTGAGTAATGGCTGTGCATCGTCAAGTAGCAAGTGGCTGATGCTGTGTTCAAATAACTCCACTGACTCCTCTATGCCTGATGCTAGGGCTAGGGCAGGAATAGCTGTGGAGAAGGAGGCAGGTTTATCGACTCTGGCAGCTGCAGGGGACTGTGCACTAGTCTATGCTTAGGTGATGGAGGATGAGGAGGATGAGTACGGCTTAGTAAGCCAGTCCACCACCTCCTCTGCATGCTGTGGCTGGATAGCACGGCAACATCACTAAACAGAGGAAATGATGCCCTGCCTGAGGACTGACCACGTCCACCTTTGCCTGTGGACACATACGCTGCTGGCCCCCTTACAGTCCCATGGGAACGTCTGCCTCTTCTTGCTATCCTCCCAAACATGGGGGGTGGAGGGTGTTTATTAACAAAATGTAAGCTGTGTAAATGTGTGCGTGGATGCACTTTAATCAATGGAAAGTGGTGTTTGGTGCACTTTAATGCAGGTTTAATTAGACAAATAAAACCTATGGGAACAGCCAGAGGAATGCCCTTTAGCTATATCAGACCACTCCCTTCTGTACCTCAACTTACAGGTCCAGACAAATTATAATATCATATGCAGTCCAACACAAACGTCTTGAGTTGTAAAACTTTACCCTGCTCCTTTTAAGAAGTAGAGGCCCAGGTAAAACAAGGCCTTTCTTGCGCTACAAATTTCAATCTCTTGTAAGTAGGGAAGTTCGCCGCCACCACCTGACCGGAAGTAAACATTGCAATACCAGAAGTAACGTAGGTGGCACAGTTGTATTATGGATCCAAGGGCCTGCACAGATGGCTAAGGCATCTATTCAAGGCATTTTTTAAATGCCTATGAGGTAAGAGCACTGTGAGCACTGTGAGCGCACCAGTGGAATTGTATTCAATGTCTGGCAGTGGGAATCTCGTCGGCAAGAGCACACTAATTCACTTGGATGCCATTATTGAACTATTTTTGGATGACACAATTTTTTGTACTTTTCTAGCATTTTAGTCCTGTTTTGTACTGTCAGCACTTTTTTGCATCGAGCACTTTATGCTATTTTATTATATATATTTAGTCAGCTTTTATAGACTTTATATGTAATTTTGCTTGACTACATTTATTCACTCAGAGGTTATGCGCATTATCTGCAAAATTTTTATTTCTATTTTATGTGTTTAGTGATCACTATTTGATCTTGCAGCATTTCTGTTCATATAAGCACTTGTTACAGATTGTAGTGCAGAGGTCCTTTTCACGGTTACACTTACCTTACTTCATGCAGTAAATTAATTTATTCTTTCAGTTAGAGAAGGCTACTTTAAATGTAACACCTATTGGAACAGGTGTGAAAAAAATAAATATGAAAAGCCCATTATGTGAACATTTATTTGCCTATTGTTGTTAGTTGTCATTGTCTTTGAATCTTTTGCAGGTGCTATCAGAGAGAGGAGAGTATGAAGAAGCCATGTCTGTTCTAAAAAGAGCACTTAAATTGGAGCCAACAACAAAGGTATTGTACACGTTAAAGGATGGGCCTTATCTGTTGGTACCAGGGGCTGGGACAAGGGGTGGGCAGGAGGGATGGTTGTCCCGGGCACTGCGGTATCATGTGAGATGGGGGGGCACAAGGAGATTGGGGGGGTGGTAAGAATTGTTCTAGAGGGGGAAATTGGGGGGGGGGTGCTAGGAAATTTGTGTTGGGAAGGGGGATGGGGAAAGAGGATTTGGGCTAGGAAGAGGGATTTGGGGTGTTTGTGCTAGAAGAGGTGATATGGTAGAGGGGAAAGGGAATTTGTGCTTAGAGGGGACTTTTTTGAGAAAAGGGGGATTTGGGCCAGTAGGGACAATTGGGGGATTTGTTTTGGGAGAGGGGATATGGAGTGCGGGGGAGAGGATGCGCACTAGGGGGGAGATTTGTGTTAGGAGGCGTGATTTTTTTTTGGGGGGGGGTGTTCTGGGGGGACTTAGGGAGAGAGAGGATTTGAGCTGGAAGGGAGGATGGGGGGCAAAGATTTGTGCTGGGAGGGGGGATTTCAGCAGGGGGGCAGATTTGCTTTTTATTTTATTACTAACACATTTTGCTCATATATTTTGGAGGGGCGCAGTTTGGCATGTTCGTCCTGGGCTTTTTTAGCCTTGTCCCGGCACTGCTAGGTACCATCCACAACAAAAAACGTCATATATATCTGTGTTAAATTACATCTGTATGTACACAAGACAAGGGTCAGTGCATCTTTATCAGATTTAGAATTATTAGCATCACTTATCTATTTACAACCTGTATGCTAATGGTTTTGAAAGATGCAGGTAACTAAAAACACAAATGGAGTACCTGTAAATGAACTGTTTTACCTTTCAGAATATTTGTAATATTGTTCAGCCAGGCTTTTTATATACTCCTTCCACACTGCATTGCCAGGGCAGTGGTAACCCTTTTCTCTGTGTCACATCTTAGGCTTCATGCACACGAGACGCAGATGCAAACGCTGCTGGACACATGTTGAAACCGGCGTTTAGAAACGCGCGTTTTGCCGCGATTTTTACCGTGATTTAGCGGCGTTTTACCGCGTTTTACCGCGTTTGCGTCTAGAAGCGTTTAGTTAAGCTAACATCATAGACCCTCCCCAGCTCAAAAAAACTGGATTATTAACTATTTCAACAATTTTGTGAGACCAGAGTGAGTAGCAGCAGCTGTGAGAGCTGCAGTGTACTTGTATTTAGCGTGTCACTTGCCACGGCACCTGCCACAAGTTGTGGATTGTCCACTTGCCACGTCACTTGCCACGTCACTTGCCACGTAATCTGCCACAAGTTGTGGATTGTCCAACTGCCACGTCACCTGCCACAAGTTGTGGATTGTCCACTTGCCACGTGACTTGCCACATCACCTGCCACGTCACTTGCCACGTCACCTGCCACAAGTTGTGGATTGTCCACTTGCCACGTCACCTGACACAAGTTGTGGATTGTCCACTCGCCACGTCACTTGCCACATCCCCTGCCACAAGTGGATTGTCCACTTGCCACGTCACTTGCCACGTCCCCTGCCACAAGTGGATTGTCCACTTGCCACGTCACTTGCCATGTCACCTGCCACAAGTTATGGATTGTCCACTTGCCACGTCACATGCCAGTCACCTGCCACAAGTTGTTGATTTTCCACTTGCCACATCACCTGCCAGGTCACTTGCCACGTCACATGCCAGGTCACTTGCCACGTCACCTGCCACAAGTTGTGGATTGTCCACTTTCCACGTCACTTGCCACTTCACCTGCCACGTCACTTGCCACAAGTTGTGGATTGTCCACTTGCCACATCACTTGCCACCTGCCATGTCACTTGCCACAAGTTGTGGATTGTCCACTTGCCACGTCACTTGCCACCTGCCATGTCACTTGCCACAAGTTGTGGATTGTCCACTTGCAATTGCAATTGTTTAAAATATTTTTTGAATGGTTTTTCATCATTTGCAATCATTTTTGAGATTTTTAATGTAAAAAAAAAGGTCACCTTTAAAAACGCATATAAACGCAAACGCGGCTAAACGCGGTAGCGGCGTTTTGCCGCGTTTTACCGCGTTTTGCCGCGTTTTGCGTCTGAAACGTGGAAATTTTTGCTTCTGAACGCATTTTTTTGCTTCTGGAAAAACGAGATTAAACGCAACTGCATAAAAACGGAAAAAAACGAGACTGTGTGCATGGACACATAGGATAACATTGAATGAGTTCAGGGGCAGTTGAAAAAACTGTCCAACTGCATCTGAACGCACGTTTAACTGCGTCTCGTGTGCATGAGGCCTTACCAGTCTATGCACGTCTTGTTTTTTGTTTTTTTTCACTTCATCTCCTGCATAAAAGAAGGATAGAGTGGAGATGGTTAAAATTTATGTCAACTTTTTTTTCCATCTGTGTCTCATTAGGGAAATTTAAACTTCCTGTCCTGTAGACTCAACAGTAAATTATAGGACATCTTTTCAGTGTGAGGGAAATCCTTAAAAAAAATTTTGGATTCAACCTTACCTTCATTCCTGGTGACCTTTATAATCAGGATAATTAGAGAGAGTGACTCTACCTAACAGGGCCCTGACAGTGGTTTTAGTCCCTCAACACTCTGTCCGAATCTAAAAAAAATTGCCCATAGTTACACTTTAAAGGTCCTCTAAATCAAAAAATATTCTTAGAACGTTATACAGGTATTACTTGCAGTGGCGGCTGCTCATAAGGGGCACCCATCTCCCTAATCCATGCGCCCAGCCCTTAATCTCTATACAGGATGCCGGACACATGGATTTCTATTTTTTTTTTTTTTTAAGCACATGATTAGAGCCTGTGGCTCCAATTGGCTTCAAAAAGGGTGGGCTCGGGGTGCAGAGCACTGTGCTCCAAGTCCACCCACTTGTGTGACATTATTATTCGCTAATGTCTTCCTGCTTCTCATCCCGGCCAATCAGGAAGTGGGAAACTGAGAAGCGACTATGGGGACTCAGAATAAGCCATGACCTGGACAGGGTAAGTGTGCGGCTGTGGGGGGGGGCAGCCTAGCGGCAAAGGGCGATCGAGCAGGCAATCATTCGAGCTACGGTCAGATATGACCAGTGGTGGCCTGTCCATTAGGGGCGCCTCCTCTATCCACAGCCGCTATTTTGACAGAACACCACCGCCCCCTATCCATGTGTCCAGCCCCTTTCAGGATGCTGGGTGCATAAATTATAGTGTCGGGGGTATTTTTTTGAAGCACCTGCTTAGAGTCAAAGGCTCTAATAGGCTTCAAGTAGGGTGGGCTCGGGACGCAGAGCATTGCGCCACGAGCCCACCCAGGTGTTACAACAGCAAATGAATATTTGCTATTGAAACACTGATCCTCAATCCGGCCAGTTAGTAGAAGGTCTGAGACCCTTTTTCCGATTGGCCGAAATGAGAAGGGTCCCAATTGACCACCGAGGAGGAAGAAGAAAACGGAAGCCACCACAATGCCAGTGGAGAATAGGGGAAGGGAAAGCCGTTGCCGATGCCGCCTCCGCCAAGCAAAGGAAGCTGCAAGGGAAGCTGCCGGTGAAGCCTGGGAGAAGAGCTACCCCCCATAGATGGGGTAAGTGCACCAGGCTCACCTGACCGGGGGGGAGGGTTGGTACTGTTTGCTGCCCCCCAAAAGAAAATTGGTTATGACACCAGCCTTTGATGGCTTAACAATTCATTAGAGAGCACAAGCAACTGTGACAGTTAGGCCCCTTTCACATCAGTGGACCGGTCGGGTACACCTGTCCGTTTTTCAGGCGGACCCAATCGTACCACTTATTGTTCTCTATGGGGGTGGAGGATGTCAGCGGACATGTGACACTTGCCGGCATCCAATCTGATAAAATCTGATAAAAACAGACGGATGAGGGTACTTTGCTATCCGTCCGGCGGATCGGATGACAATCGGATGGAAACGGAAATGCAGTCCATTTTCATCCGACCACCCCATAGAGGAGAGCAGTGGGCTGTGTCCGTGTCCATTCTGCATAGCGGAATGGACACAGACCTGTCATCCACCTACTCAGCGTGCAGGCAGATCCGTCGGATCAGTTCCACCCCGTGTGTAAGGGGTCTTATCATTCACGGTATGCCTTGAATGTAACTGTTTTGGAAAACCGTTAAACTGATGGATTTAGGTCCACTTAAGACCTTTTTTTTTTTTTTTTTTTTTAAAGAAAAGGAAAGTGTGAAACTTAATAGCTTTTACTTTGTTTTAAATAATTAGTAGTTACAGTATTCTGGTTTTATGTTTGTTTAAAACTCTGTGACTGTGTATCAGTTTTCTGACCGATATACTTTAGGAGAATTGGCAAGTTCCAGGCAGTGGAGAACTTAGGGACATGTGGTGGGTGTGTTTAGGGGTCAAGTCCTGGGGGAAAAAGTGTGGGAACTCCCCCCCAAGATCCACTACCCCACCAAATAAATAAATAAATAAATGGTACACTCATATGCACGAACACTTCAAAAGTGGTATTTTTCATCCAATTTTCATATTGTGTGTATGAAGCTTAACTGTTAGTACATTAAAAAAAAAACAATCCTCAATAAACTTAAATACGGTAATTCTCTGAATAATCAGCATTCATTCAATTGTGCTTCCATACAAATGTGAACATCACGTTCTGATCTTTATTGGGGAATTTATTTTGTATATAGAGTGTTTATGTGGTGAGTTTATACTTTTCATTGAACAGAGTTTGGATAACACAGGGTTAAATGGAAAGGTCATAAATGAACTGCACATTATCTGGACAGAATGTTTGGGGAGATAGTGATGTGTTCCTGCTTAGGAGATGTATGTTAGCTTGGGGGGCTGCAAACTCTGTAGTGCTCCAACACACAGTCGCTGCTATTCCAACCCTTCACATATTTCCACATAAACTTCCCTCCTGGCATTAAACTTTGCCAGGTATTGTGCTCAGCTTACCACCCCAAACTGATGTTCCTCCCTCAGCTCACCTCTCTCCCTGCATGTCCTGTGAGCAGAATAGCTGTGCTCCTCCTCTGGGTTCTCTCATTATATGGCACTGAAGATAGAGGAGGGGGGATTCAGCGGGACACACAGAGCAAGTATGCAGGAGACTGGTGGGGGGGGGGGGGGGGTTGAGGAGACAGAAAATCAGGAGGGGCCGGTGGGGAGGAGCACATCAGGTTGTTTTATGTGTATATATACGTGACCCGCTGTACCATGTAGGGGGGCGCGCGTTTGCGCCAGTGGCAGGTAACGCAGACTTGATGTCCACTGGAACCCGCCAATCCTCTAGCGTAGTGGCAGAATGGTGGTCTGTAAACAAGCAGATTGCCATTCTGACAGTAGAGAAGGGATGGGTCCTGCATGGATCAATGCCTTCCTCTAGTAAAAGCACCTCCCACATTTTAATAAAACACAGGCTAGGAACACATTTAACCCTTTGATCGAAGTCCCATTATAAGTCGCTGATCCCCGCCACTACTAGTAAAATAAATAAATAAAAATAAAAAGTTTGTAGACACTATAACGTTTGTGCAAACTAATCAAGGCTTTTTTTTTTTTTTTTTTACCAAAAATATGTAGTAGAATACATATTGGCCTAAACTTATGAAGAAATTTGATTTTTAATTTTGTTTTTATTGGATAGGTTTTATAGCAGAAAATAAAAAATGTTGTTTTCAAAATTGTTGGTCTTTTTTTGTTTATAGCACAAAAAAGAAAAAAATAACCACCAAATGAAAGCTCTATTTGTGGGAAAAAAAGGACATACATTTTATTTGTGTACAGTGTTGCACGACCACGCAATTGTCAGTTAAAGTAGCGCAGTGCCATATTACAAAAAATAAAAATAAAATGAAAAAATAAATGGTCATAGTTACATAGTACATAGTAGGTGAGGTTGAAAAAAGGCACAAGTCCATCAAGTCCTACCTGTGTGTGTGATTATATGTCAGTATTACAATGTATATCCCTGTATGTTGCTGTCGTTCAGGTGCTTATCTAACAGTTTCTTGAAACTATCAATGCCCCTCGCTGAGACCACCACCTGTGGAAGGGAATTCCACATCCTTGCCGCTCGTACAGTAAAGAACCTTCTACGTAGTTTAAGATTAAACCTCTTTTCTAATTTTAATGAGTGGCCACGAGTCTTGTTAAACTCCCTTTTGCGGAAACGTTTTATCCCTATTGTGGGGTCACCATCAATATGGTATTTGTATATTGAAATCATATCCCCTCTCAAGCATCTCTTCTCCAGAGAGAATAAGTTTAGTGCTCGCAACCTTTCCTCATAACTAATATCCTCCAGACGCTTTTTTAGCTTAGTTGCCCTTCCTTGTACTCGCTCCATTTCCAGTACATCCTTCCTGGGGGACTGGTGCCCAGAACTGGACAGCATACTCCAGGTGCGACTGGACCAGAGTCTTGTAGAGCGGGAGAATTATTGTTTTATCTCTGGAGTTGATCCCCTTTTTAATGCTGCCAATATTCTGTTTGCTTTGTTATCAGCAGCTTGGCATTGCATGCCATTTCAGAGCCTATCATCTACTAGGACCCCCAGGTCCTTTTTCATCCTAGATTCCCCAGAGGTTCTCCCCCCAGTGTATAGATTGCATTCATATTTTTGCCACCCAAATGCATTCATTTATATTTTTCTACATTGAACCTCATTTGCCATGTAGTTGCCACTCCATTAATTTGCAAGGTTTCCACATCCTGCGGAGAAGTTATTGCCCTGCTTAGCTTAGTATCGTCCGCAAATACAGAGATTGAACTGTTTATCCCATCCTCCAAATACAAATTATGAAGGAGGGTAAATCTTCCGGAGGTCAAGTGGTTACGTATAACCTGTATACAGGGTGTCAATGCTGCTGAGTGATTTCACTGCAGGCTGAACAACATTGTCACCTTATTATAGGAAGTGGAAAAGTAACTGATCTGTCAAAATAATAAAATTATGTTAAGGAGACTGAGAAAAACAAAAACTGCTGCGTTAATGCTAGTGATAGACTGCATAATATATTTAATTTTGGATTTTGGTTCTACTTTGGTACTATAGTGCTTGGATGACCATGACAATTCTGCAGGATAACGAAAAGGACAAACTGCGCATATTTCAGACAGTGGCTTGGGGCGCTCAAAATACGTGGCTGACTTTGAGCGGTTTAGAAAAGATCCGGTAAACAAGCCAACTGTGCCTCATAATCAGCAATAACAGGACTTACTGTTCTGAAGTGTGCTTTGCTTCTGAAATCATCCCCGCACAGTTCTCGTCCATTCTATTCTTACTGCACCAATCACTTGCATGGAAAACAATTAAATCAAAGCCTGCGATTACATTGACAGCAAATGTTCTGTTAAGTCTCACTTTGTCTGCTGGTGGAATCATTTTCCACATCATTCATAAAAGCCAAAAGCAGACTGAATTGTCATTACTAATATATAATACAGTATCAGGGTATTCATTTAATTAATCTTGCTGGATAATAATACAGGCACGTTTTCCAGAACATTTCCATTCTACCTGAAAAGAACAAAACAACCAAAGATGCGTTAACAGGATGAGGTAAGCATGAAATACCAGCAAATTTACCATCATCCTTTTCTCTGCAGATTAGGGATCTTATAATAGAATGACAGCACTTGGCTTTACAATATATCTACAGCAGACTCTGGTTTTTAGGGCTGCATGAGATCATCTTGCTTCTTTCTTGGGGCCCTTGAACAGAATATGCCTTGAAAGTGGCCTTATACTGCTTCTTAACTGCTTCGGTCCCGGAAGATTTTACCCCCTTCCTGACCAGAGCACTTTTTGCGATTCGGCACTACGTCACTTTAAAGCGGTAGTAAAGTCTTTTTTTATAAGTTCATACAGGTAAGCCTTATTATAGGCTTACCTGTAGGTAAAAAAAATATCTCCTAAACCTGTACGGTTTAGGAGATCTTCCCCTCGCAATGAGCCGCTGACTGCAGAGGCGCAAGCGCACAGGGGCTTCTCGGCTGAAAGTCCGGCAGACGCCGGACCCTGCCGGAAAGAGATCTTCCGCTTGCATGAGCGGGAGTAACAATATCGCAGCTCCAGCCACTCGCAGTGCCGGAGCCGCGATACCCGGGAAGACACGGCGAGGGAACATGTCAGCTCCCTCGGCGTGGTTCGGGCGAGATGTTGGGGCCTCGTTCTAAGGTAAGTATTTCATCATCGCACCGCATACTAGCTCATTATGACTTTTCCCTTGCAGGTCAGAAAAAAAAGAAAAACATCAGCAGGTTTACTCCCGCTTTAACTGACAATTGCACGGTCCTGCGACATTGCACCCAAACAAAATATACATCCTTTTTTTCCCACAAATAGAGCTTTCTTTTGGTGGGATTTGATCACCTCTGCGTTTTTTTTTTTTTTATTTCGCTATAAACAAAAAAAGAGTGACAATTTTGAAAAAAAACACAATATTTTTTACTTTTTGCTAAAATAAATATCCCCCAAAAATATGTAAAAAAAACAATCTTTTTCCTCAGATTAGGCTGATATGTATTCTTCTACATATTTTTGGTAATAAAAAAAATCACAATAAGCGTATATCTATTGGTTTGCGTAAAAGTTATAGCATCTACAAAATAGGGGATAGTTTTATGGCATTTTTTTGTGAATTTTATTTTACTAGTAATGGTGGCGATCTGCGTTTTTTTTTTATCGGGACTGCGACATAATGGCAGACACATCAGACATTTTTGACACATTTTTGGGACCATTGTCATTTATACAACGATCAGTGCTATAAAATGCACTGATTACTGTAAAAATGTCACTGGCAGGGAAGGGATTAACCACTAGGGGGCAATCAAGGGGTTAATCGTGTTCTCTCTCTGTGTTCTAACTGAAGGGGGGAGGGGACTGTCTAGGGGAGATGACAGATTGCTGTTCATACTTTGTATGAACAGTTGATCAGTCACTTCTCCCCTCAGGCCGCGTACACACGCGCGGACTGTTTGCCCAACCTTGTTCGTCAAACAGTTTCGGCAAACAGTCCGCTCAAAATTTGCATGAGCGGACTTGCCCACACACGAGCGGACTGTTTCAACGAACTGTTTGCCAAACAGTCCGCTCAACTTTTGAAATGAACGGACTCGCCCACGTAAGGCGGAGGCAAATCCGCCCATTTCGAGCGCGTGTACAGGTAGGCGGGGCCCGCGAAGGAGACGTCGCGGGCTCCGCCGCCTGGAATGGGCTTAAAGGGGAACCCCAACGCCGAAAAAAATCGGCGTGGGGGTTCCCCCAAAGTCCACACCAGACCCTTGTCCGAGCACGCTACCCGGCCGGCCAGGAAAGGGGGGCGAGCGAGCGCGCCCCCCCTCCTGAGCCGTACCAGGCCGCGTGCCCTCAACATGGGGGGTGCCTTGGGGAAGGGGGGGCCGCGCGGCCCCCCCACCCCAAAGCACCTTGTCCCCATGTTGATGAGGACAAGGGCCTCTTCCCGACAACCCTGGCCGTTGGTTGTCGGGGTCTGCGGGCGGGGGGCTTATCGGAATCCGGGAGCCCCCTTTAAGAAGGGGGCCCCCGGATACCGGCCCCCCACCCTATGTGAATGAGTATGGGGTACAATGTACCCCTACCCATTCACCTGTGAAATAAAGTACAAAAAAAAACACAACACAGGGAAAAAATATTTTATTGCACAGCTCCGGGGGTCTTCCGTCTTCGGGGGTCTTCTCGCCGGACTCCTCCGCTATCTGTGTGTAGCTCTTTTACTAGCGGAGGAGTCCGGCTTTCTTCCTCCCCGCCGCCGGCCGCTTCTCCCGACTTCGGGGGTCTTGTCCCCCTCTTCGGTTCTTCTGCCGGGCCACCGCGCCTTCTTGTAGCTCTTTTACAGGCGGTGGCCCGGTCTTCTGTCGCCGCTGCCTTCCGTTCTTCTGTCGCCGCCTTCGGTTCTTCTGCCGGGCCACCGCGCCTTCTTGTAGCTCTTTTACAGGCGGTGGCCCGGTCTTCTGTCGCCGCTGTCGTCGCCGCCGCCGCCGCCGCCTTCCGTTCTTGTTCTTCTTCTTGTTCTTCTGCTTCTTCTCCTGGAGATGTTGACTCGACGAGCTCTCCGGCCGGAATGCCAGAGCCGCGCTGTGCGGTCACTTATATAGTGACAATGGGGCGGTGTCACATGGTATATGTCACATGGGTTGGTCACATGGTGACCCCGCCCCCTTACGATGTCATAGTCCCCATGTGACATCAACCCATGTGACCAACCCATGTGACATATACCATGTGACACCGCCCCATTGTCACTATATAAGTGACCGCACAGCGCGGCTCTGGCATTCCGGCCGGAGAGCTCGTCGAGTCAACATCTCCAGGAGAAGAAGAAGAAGAACAAGAAGAAGAACAAGAACGGAAGGCGGCGGCGGCGGCGACGACAGCGGCGACAGAAGACCGGGCCACCGCCTGTAAAAGAGCTACAAGAAGGCGCGGTGGCCCGGCAGAAGAACCGAAGGCGGCGACAGAAGAACGGAAGGCAGCGGCGACAGAAGACCGGGCCACCGCCTGTAAAAGAGCAACAAGAAGGCGCGGTGGCCCGGCAGAAGAACCGAAGAGGGGGACAAGACCCCCGAAGTCGGGAGAAGAGGCCGGCGGCGGGGAGGAAGAAAGCCGGACTCCTCCGCTAGTAAAAGAGCTACACACAGATAGCGGAGGAGTCCGGCGAGAAGACCCCCGAAGACGGAAGACCCCCGGAGCTGTGCAATAAAATATTTTTTCCCTGTGTTGTGTTTTTTTTTGTACTTTATTTCACAGGTGAATGGGTAGGGGTACATTGTACCCCATACTCATTCACATAGGGTGGGGGGCCGGTATCCGGGGGCCCCCTTCTTAAAGGGGGCTCCCGGATTCCGATAAGCCCCCCGCCCGCAGACCCCGACAACCAACGGCCAGGGTTGTCGGGAAGAGGCCCTTGTCCTCATCAACATGGGGACAAGGTGCTTTGGGGTGGGGGGGGCCGCGCGGCCCCCCCTTCCCCAAGGCACCCCCCATGTTGAGGGCATGCGGCCTGGTACGGCTCAGGAGGGGGGGCGCGCTCGCTCGCCCCCCTTTCCTGGCCGGCCGGGTAGCGTGCTCGGACAAGGGTCTGGTGTGGACTTTGGGGGAACCCCCACGCCGATTTTTTTCGGCGTTGGGGTTCCCCTTTAAGCCCATTCCAGGCGGCGGAGCCCGCGACGTCTCCTTCGCGGGCCCCGCCTACCTGTACACGCGCTCGAAATGGGCGGACTTTCCGAGCGGGAACAGTCTGCTCATTTCGAAAGTACAGCGGACAGGCCCACACACGGGCGGACTGTTCGCTCAAACACAGTTTCAGCGGACAGTTTTTCGGAATTTCCGAAAGACTTTGTCCGTCCAACTGTCCGCTGAAACTGTCCGCTGAAAGCCCACACACGAGCGGACTGTCCGCCCAAACACTGTTCAGCGGACAAGGTTGGGCGAACAGTCCGCCCGTGTGTACGCGGCCTCAGAGTACCGGAAACTGTGTGTTTACACACACCGATCCCAGTTCTCAGTGTGTCAGTAGCAATCACGGGGGTCCCGTGGTGATTGCGACCTCTGGGCACTCGTATCGGCTCCGGGGGAGAGTAGCGGGCACGCGCCTCTAGTGGCCTCAGGGCGAAGCGATTTTACATAACATTGTTTCGCCCAGCCGTTCAAAACTGCGGCGGCTGGTTGGCAATTGGTTAAAGTTCTCAAATGTTAGTGTATATGTAAACTCAATTGCTAAAATATTGTTTAAAGTCAGGGCGGCCTGTCCATACGAAGTACAGGGGCGCCGCCCCCCTAATCCATGCGCCCGGCCCCTAATTTACATGCAGAGAGCCAGACGCATGAATTCCAATGGGTTTTTTTTTTCTTGAAGCACGTGATTAGAGCCTGAGGCTCTAATTGCCTTAAAAAAGGGGTGGGTTTGGGGCGCAGAGCACTGCGCCCCGAGCCCACCTAGTTTGACAATAGTGAATTATTACATGGTACTGATATTAAAGTGCTACAATAAAAATCCTTTAGTGAAATAAGTCCATTGGTGATCCTGTGTCCCATCCATCCAATATTTTTATATTGGATGGATGGGACACAGGATCATCAATGGACTTATTTGACTAAGACCCCTTTCACACTGAGGCTTTTTTCAGGCGCTAAAAGGCTAAAAATAGCACCTGTTAAATGCCTGAAAAATGCCTCCCCTGCCACCCCAATGTGAAAGCGTGAGTGCTTTCACACTGGGTCGCTGCTGTTAAAAAAAAAGTCCTGCAAGCAGCATCTTTGGGGAGGTGGAGGAGCGGTGTATACACCACTCCTTCACTGCTCCTGCCCATTGACATGAATGGGCACCTCTGCCTAAGCGCCTACAAAGTGCATCGGCAGTGGCGCTACATGGGTGCACGGGTGCACTTAACCCTTTCTGCGACTTTTGACCCCTGCCAGTGGCCGAATAGCGCTACTAATTGCGTTAAAGCGCTGCTAAACCTAGTGGCGCTTTACCGCTGACGGTTCAGTGTGAAAGGGGTCTAAAAGATTATTATTGTAGCACTTTAATATCAGTATTTCTCGCACATTAGCACTTTGTTTGAGATAACTGTGACAGATTGAATTATTTTTTTTAATTAAGATTGCTTATAAATTAGAATTGGTACTCAATTTGAATATTTTTTGCATGCACTTAGCACTTTGTCACATCGTCATTTTTTTATTTTATTTCTATACTGTGATCTACCGTATTTTACCAAAATGTGCACTGGCAGTGCCACATCCACTCTACTCCTTTATTTACCATAATTTGGACATCTATCCTATCTTGGTAGGTGCGCTTATGCCGCGTACACACGACTGGACATTCCGGCAGACTAGGTCCGTTGGACAATCTGATTGTGTGGGGGCTAATCCGATCGTTTTCCTTTAAACATGTTTCAAATCTTTCCGACGGACTCAATTCCTACCGGTAAAACCGTTCGTCTGTGTGCTGGTCCGACGGACCAAATACGACGCAAGGGAAGCTATTGGCTACTAGCTATTGAACTTCCTTTTTTAGTCCCGTCATCACGTTCAAAACGAACAGACTTTTGAACAGACTTAGTCCGTTCATGTGTAGCCAAGTCCGTTCGTTCAGAAAGTCTGTCGGAACTTCGCCGAAAGTCCGAAGACCGTCGGACCTAGTCTGCCGGAAAGTCCGGTCGTGTGTACGCGGCATTAGTGGGTGCAGCAGATATAATTGATATATTAAAGTCCATAGCACGAATCGAATTTATATTTCTTATAAGTATTTTATTTTATCATTTTATGATGATACAAAGTGCTTTAGAAAACTAGATACTGTTCAGTTAGGGTTTACTTCTGCTTTCATGTAAAACAGTCTTTCTCGTATGGATAAATAAAGAATAAGGCTACTTTCACAGCAGCGCCCCTAAGATGCTGCATGCAGGACTTTTTTTCCCGTCCTACAAGCGCACCGCTCCAGTGTGAAAGCCCTCGGCTCTCACACTGGGGCTGCAGGGGAAGCCTAATGCCCCGTACACACGTGCGGATTTTCCATCAGAAAAATCTTGAATGGTTCTTCCGATGGAATTCCGCTCAAGCTTACATCTAGGGATGTAATCGGGGCACTGATCATTGCCCTGATTACTATAAATAAATAAAGTGTGACAATACAGTGCCCACCAATGCCAGCATACAGTGCCTACCAGTGGCAGCAATCAGTGCCCACTACTGCCCACAAGTGCCACAAATCAGTGCCCATTAGACATGCCAGTCAGTGCTGGCAATCAGTGCCGCCTATCACTGCTGTCCATCAATGCCTATCAGCGTCACCCATCAGTGCCACCCATCAATGCCCATCAGTGCTCCTCTGTACCGCCTATACATGCCGCCTATCTGTGCCTACCAGTGCCACCTATCAGTGCCCACCACTGCTGCTTATCAATGCCCACCAGTGCCGCCTATTAGTGCCCATCAGTGCCATCTAACGGTGCCCATCAGTGCCACCTTATCAGTGCCCATAAGTTCCGCCTCATCAGTGCCCATAAGTGCCACCTCATCAATGTCCACCAGTCCAGCCTATCAGTGCCCATTGATGCCGCCTCATCAGCGCACATCAGTAAAGGAGAAGAATTACTTAGTTACAAAATTTACTGACAGAAAAAAAGTAAAAAAAATATGTTTTTTCCCCCAAATTCTTTTTTTTTTGTAAAAAAAGAAAAAAACCTAGCAGTGATTAAATACCACCAAAAGAAAGCTCTATTTGTGTAAAGAAAATTATAAAAAAATAGTTTGGGTACAGTGTAGCATGACTGCGCAATTGTCATTAAAAGTGCAACAGCATTGAAAGCTAAAAAATGGCCTGTGCAGGAAGGGGGTGTTAGTGCCTGGTAGGCAAGGGGTTAAATTGGTTCTAAAGTCAAAACATTTTAATACCATAATGCATTCTCTACATTAAGATAAAAACATACCTGACACCTGTCACTGATCCAGTGCTGTCCAGGCTGCAGGAATGCCCCTCTCCCTTCCTGGTCTCACAGAAGACACTGAAAGCAGTGGAAGCCATAGTCTCCTGCTGCTGTCGGTCAACCTCCTGTGAGGAGTGAGAGGGGGCAAGGCTTACTAATGCTGTGTGTGTCTAGGAACACACACAGCTTGGCTCAGGAGCATGTGCACGCAGGTGCCTCCGTAGATAGCACCCAGCTTGCTCAGGAGGCCCCCAGAGGAGGGAGGAGCGGTCGGAACCAGCAGAGGACTGTCAATGAGGACCACTTGCCTTACATCATTGATCAGAGCAGGTAAGTATAACGTATTTTTTTATTTTAACCCCCCAAAAATGAATCTTTTAGTATCACTTTAACTCTCTCTTGGTTGAGTTTTTAGCGTAGTCCTCACCTATTGCATAAATGTCCTTCTCCCCACAGCCATGTGAATCTCTAACAGAGGAGTGTCGTGGGGATGAAAAGGGGATTCACACTGTAATGCCGCATACACACGATCGGAATTTTGGCCAGCAAAAGACCAATGAGAGCTTTTCATCGGAAAATGTGACCGTGTGTATGCTCCATCGGAATTTAGCTGGCTATATACCTGCCAGCAAAAATTTGAGAGCATGTTCTCAATTTTCCTGATGGAAAAACTTTCTATCGGAAATCCCGATCGTGTGTATGCAATTCCGAGGCGCAAAAACTCACGCATGCTCATATTCAACTACGAGATGGATGCTATTGGCTACTGGCTATTGAACTTCCTTTTTCTAGCCCTGTCGTACGTGTTGTACGTCACCGCGTTCTTGATGGTTGGAATTTAGCGTAACCGTGTGTAGGCAAGACAGCTTGAGTAAAACCATCAGAGGTTTTTCCGACCAAAATTACGATCGTTGTACGCGGCATTAGTGTGACCAATGTTCTATCGCCTCAGATATTCTATCGGAGCCTTGTGCAGCATGTGCATTTTGGGAGCTGCCACCCCATCCATCTTCTTGCAGCCTAGGAAGAAGCATTTGATAACTCCTTTTTGTATTCTCTGTTTGTGGGTTTGGGGAGCCCTTTCTCTTCCCAGGCCAGGCATAATCATAGAGTAGGCAAAGGTCTTGGATTCAAGTCTTGTTGCAGAGTGAGAGCTACTTCTCCAAATGTCCTCATGTGTGCATGGCCAGACCATACCCCTATACATACGTAACACAGTATAAAAATAAGATTTCATTTGAGATAATTGGTTTGGATGCTTCCACCATGTATTGTTACCGTGTTTCCATTTACATCATCTACATTTATATCCTCACAGACTGATTACAATTTTACTTAATAAATTAGAGCCATGAATGAGTCAGACTTTCTAAAGAAGGAAACAAAAGAATGATTGCGTCTATGGATTCATTATTTCTGCCCACAGGATAATATTAATATTAAGGCACAAAGCTCAACAAAACAAGACAAATGCAATTTCAAACTGTGGGGTTGGTTTACTAAAGGCAAATAGACTGTGCACCTTGCAAGTGCAGTTTCACTCATTTTCCTTAGTAAATGTAATGTGGTAAAGCTTCACTTTGTAGAGAATAACAAATCACATGCAAGAAGAAAAAAAGAAAAAAGAAAAAAAGAAAAAAAATATGCATTTTTGCTTGCACACGATTGGATGATGGAAATCAGCAGAACTTCAGCACGTTTACTAAGCTCTGTGGAAAATTAAAACGCACATTTGCCTTTATTAACTCTACCCCTGTGTGTGCGGGGGTATGCGATTTTTCGCTGGCAATTTGTTGGGGCAGTGGCTGGTGTTGGCGCTTCAACCATCCCAGCAACATGGTGTCGGGATAATTGAAACATATTGTTTCTATTATTGCATTGTAATATAAAATAAAATGAAAAAGTTCAAATCATCATAATACAGAATCAGTGGGAGCCCTGAGTGTGTCACTTGCCACGTCGCCTGCCAAAAGATGCAGAACATCACTTGCCACATCGCCTGCCACCAGATGAGAAATGTCACTTGCCATGCTGCCTACCACCATATGAAGAATGTCGCTTGCCACGCTGCCTGCCACCAGATGAGGAATGTTACCTGCCTGCCACCAGATGAGGAATGTCACCTGCCTGCCACCAGATGAGGAATGTCACCTGCCTGCCACATGAGGAGGAATGTCACCTGCCTGCCACATGAGGAGGAATGTCACTTGCCATGCTGCCTGCCACCAGATGAGTAATGTCACTTGCCACGCTGCCTACCACCATATGAGGAATGTCACTTGCCATGCTGCCTGCCACCAGATGAGGAATGTCACCTGCCTGCCACCAGATGAGGAATGTCACCTGCCTGCCACATGAGGAGGAATGTCACCTGCCTGCCACATGAGGAGGAATGTCACTTGCCATGCTGCCTGCCACCAGATGAGTAATGTCACTTGCCACGCTGCCTACCACCATATGAGGAATGTCACTTGCCATGCTGCCTGCCACCAGATGAGGAATGTCACCTGCCTGCCACCAGATGAGGAATGTCACCTGCCTGCCACCAGATGAGGAATGTCATTTGCCACGCTGCCTACCACCATATGAGGAATGTCACTTGCCACGCTGCCTGCCACCAGATGAGGAATGTCACCTGCCTGCCACCAGATGAGGAATGTCACCTGCCTGCCACCAGATGAGAAATGTCATAATGAGAAATAAAAATCTATATAAAAAACCGCGCTAATCAGCACCAGGAGAGGCTTAAGCCAAATCAAAATAAAAAGCTCTGTATGAATCTAAAGTACCTGCATGTAAAAACACTACATAGGCTGCTGCCCCCCGGACGAAAGGAAACCCCTTAGAAGGGTTCCTTTTAAAAGTGAAATTATAAGAATATTATCGGGTTAATTGGCGCTACCTAAAAAACAGGTCTCCATTACAAAAAGGGTCTTATGGAGAATCAATGAATGGGGAGCCAGGGTACGGTCTTTGCAAAAAGCACAGTATTCCCTCTCACCCTACTTATAATGACACTGTATACTGCCAACCCCAGAATCACATAAAGAGCTAAGGACACCAAGAAAAGCCCCAGCTCCGCCCAAAGAAAGATTTGAATCAAACACTAAATGTAATAAATCTGTAGGCCATCATAGAAAAAAGGGGTCCCAAAACATTAATTACTAATGACGGGAATTACCAATCAGACTCATTAAAATAATACTACAAAACAGTAGAAAATCAGGAACTAATGATGTTAGAACAGGCTAGGATCCTTCCCTAAAGAATATCTATTCAAACACACATTCTCAAGTATGTTAAAAATACAGGCCAAAAGATCATATGTGCCAAACTACATATGCAACCTGATGAAATTAAAAGTCAAATCGCCTGAGATGCGACAAATTACATTCAGTGGCAGGCCTATTAGCAACAATGAAGAACCCTTTATCAGTATAAGTGAAAAAAGATATATATGTATATTTAAAGTACCGTGCGCTAATGAGCAAACTGGGGCCACATAAGTGTACCCACCAGTGTGTAGTGCCGAAAGGTGACAGGCCTATTAGCAAACAGTAATGAAAAACCCTTTAACAGTATAAAGTGAAAAAGATATATATATATATATTTAAAATGCCGTGCACTAATGAACAAACTGGGGCCACATAGGTGTACCCGCCAGTGTGTAATGCCGAAAAGAATATATATATGTGTATATAACCTCAAACAGTATTAATATTAAATCTGTGTATAGTGAAAACCAAAAGGAAATTGAATGTGTAAACAAATAACTGAAAATGTGAGCTTTTCACACCCCAGAACCCAAATGGTTAAAAAATATATGTGTGTGTATGTGTTAGTGCATACAAAAAATGAAAATGCAATAATGCAAAATTTTTTGGCGATAAAGGCTAAAAAACACATGTGCGAAGTGCAATATCACCTAAAATGGAAATAGTGAAATAGATGAAAAAAATGAAAAAATAAAAATAAAAATAAAAATAAAAATAAAAATAAAAAATAAAATCTGAGGATGAGTAACAAAAACTATATATAAAACATAAGCAAAATGGCAAATATATATATGTGAAAAATAAGTCCCAAAAAAAAGAAAGTTCAATGGTATTAGTCCAAGGGATCCTAGAAAAATCCTTATAGTGACTTTTGTGCTTCCTATTCAGTCTTCACTGTGACTTCTGTGCTCCCCCACCAGGAATCCTACTCACCAGAAGTAGATACCCCTACAGGGGTTAAGAGCCTTAAGAATCAATCTCCAGATATCCCGTTCTTGGTTTAGTGATAGATGCCCGAGCCTGTGTCAGCTTGGATTCCTCAAGTCCTCATGGGGAAAAAAATGGAAGCCTCCATAGTGTAATCCGTAAAAAAGGTTTATTGGCACAATAAAAAATATGTATATAAGAGGCAAAAACAGCAAAAAATCAAAAATAAACAACCAAAAAAATATAAAAAGTATACAAAATACCCACAATTCTCATAAAGTGGGCTATTGTATAGAACCACAGTTGATCAGGGGATTAAAATGAGAAACTCCCCCAAAAAATTCCAGATTAACCCCAGAAACTACCATGGGCCATATGTAATAGCATTAAGAACACAAGCGGAAAATGGAAACACTAGTTCATATACCAGGACAAACCTCCCTATAGAGGTGGTAGATCACGGCTGTGTTCCCCCTAGGATAGGGCCCTTTCCGTAGTGTTCAAAAGCGCAAACAAATCCTTCCTTCGGGGGCCGTGTGATAGATACGCGGTTTGCGTTCCACCTGCGTACCAGAACAACGGCAACCCGGAAGTGACGTAACAGCGTGGTTCCGTCGGACGCGTTTCGTCATAGACGTCTTCAGCGGCGGTACCACGCTACCACGTCGCATACGTTATATAGAAAAAGATTTTTTATTTAGGTGATCTGATTGGCCATTACTCTCAGTGCAAGGTTCATTCATACACCAACGGGGATGACCTAATGTATAAGCGGGCGGGCATCAGCCGACGCAAAAGTTAGTCAGCTACTACGAAAGAACACTTTATACCCTGGGGATCGAACAGGCTCAATACATAGTCCCGCTACGCTCGAGTAGAACGTTCGCTCCTACGTTTTTGGAGGAATATTAGAGACTATTCGGTACACTCCAAAATACATATAAAAAGATAAGGATAAAAATATATATAATAAAATTAAAATATTTTTGACCGACTCATATATGGTAATGAGTAAAAAAAAAAAAAATTTTTTTGTATCAAGATCAAGTCTAATTTCACATATTAGCTCACCCTTTGAGCTGACAGTCCTGAGTGGGATTCTAATATGTGAAATTAGACTTGATCTTGATACAAAAAAATTTTTTTTACTCATTACCATATATGAGTCGGTCAAAAATATTTTAATTTTATTATATATATTTTTATCCTTATCTTTTTATATGTATTTTGGAGTGTACCGAATAGTCTCTAATATTCCTCCAAAAACGTAGGAGCGAACGTTCTACTCGAGCGTAGCGGGACTATGTATTGAGCCTGTTCGATCCCCAGGGTATAAAGTGTTCTTTCGTAGTAGCTGACTAACTTTTGCGTCGGCTGATGCCCGCCCGCTTATACATTAGGTCATCCCCGTTGGTGTATGAATGAACCTTGCACTGAGAGTAATGGCCAATCAGATCACCTAAATAAAAAATCTTTTTCTATATAACGTATGCGACGTGGTAGCGTGGTACCGCCGCTGAAGACGTCTATGACGAAACGCGTCCGACGGAACCACGCTGTTACGTCACTTCCGGGTTGCCGTTGTTCTGGTACGCAGGTGGAACGCAAACCGCGTATCTATCACACGGCCCCCGAAGGAAGGATTTGTTTGCGCTTTTGAACACTACGGAAAGGGCCCTATCCTAGGGGGAACACAGCCGTGATCTACCACCTCTATAGGGAGGTTTGTCCTGGTATATGAACTAGTGTTTCCATTTTCCGCTTGTGTTCTTAATGCTATTACATATGGCCCATGGTAGTTTCTGGGGTTAATCTGGAATTTTTTGGGGGAGTTTCTCATTTTAATCCCCTGATCAACTGTGGTTCTATACAATAGCCCACTTTATGAGAATTGTGGGTATTTTGTATACTTTTTATATTTTTTTGGTTGTTTATTTTTGATTTTTTGCTGTTTTTGCCTCTTATATACATATTTTTTATTGTGCCAATAAACCTTTTTTACGGATTACACTATGGAGGCTTCCATTTTTTTCCCCATGAGGACTTGAGGAATCCAAGCTGACACAGGCTCGGGCATCTATCACTAAACCAAGAACGGGATATCTGGAGATTGATTCTTAAGGCTCTTAACCCCTGTAGGGGTATCTACTTCTGGTGAGTAGGATTCCTGGTGGGGGAGCACAGAAGTCACAGTGAAGACTGAATAGGAAGCACAAAAGTCACTATAAGGATTTTTCTAGGATCCCTTGGACTAATACCATTGAACTTTCTTTTTTTTGGGACTTATTTTTCACATATATATATTTGCCATTTTGCTTATGTTTTATATATAGTTTTTGTTACTCATCCTCAGATTTTATTTTTTATTTTTATTTTTATTTTTATTTTTATTTTTATTTTTTCATTTTTTTCATCTATTTCACTATTTCCATTTTAGGTGATATTGCACTTCGCACATGTGTTTTTTAGCCTTTATCGCCAAAAAATTTTGCATTATTGCATTTTCATTTTTTGTATGCACTAACACATACACACACATATATTTTTTAACCATTTGGGTTCTGGGGTGTGAAAAGCTCACATTTTCAGTTATTTGTTTACACATTCAATTTCCTTTTGGTTTTCACTATACACAGATTTAATATTAATACTGTTTGAGGTTATATACACATATATATATTCTTTTCGGCATTACACACTGGCGGGTACACCTATGTGGCCCCAGTTTGTTCATTAGTGCACGGCATTTTAAATATATATATATATATCTTTTTCACTTTATACTGTTAAAGGGTTTTTCATTACTGTTTGCTAATAGGCCTGTCACCTTTCGGCACTACACACTGGTGGGTACACTTATGTGGCCCCAGTTTGCTCATTAGCGCACGGTACTTTAAATATACATATATATCTTTTTTCACTTATACTGATAAAGGGTTCTTCATTGTTGCTAATAGGCCTGCCACTGAATGTAATTTGTCGCATCTCAGGCGATTTGACTTTTAATTTCATCAGGTTGCATATGTAGTTTGGCACATATGATCTTTTGGCCTGTATTTTTAACATACTTGAGAATGTGTGTTTGAATAGATATTCTTTAGGGAAGGATCCTAGCCTGTTCTAACATCATTAGTTCCTGATTTTCTACTGTTTTGTAGTATTATTTTAATGAGTCTGATTGGTAATTCCCGTCATTAGTAATTAATGTTTTGGGACCCCTTTTTTCTATGATGGCCTACAGATTTATTACATTTAGTGTTTGATTCAAATCTTTCTTTGGGCGGAGCTGGGGCTTTTCTTGGTGTCCTTAGCTCTTTATGTGATTCTGGGGTTGGCAGTATACAGTGTCATTATAAGTAGGGTGAGAGGGAATACTGTGCTTTTTGCAAAGACCGTACCCTGGCTCCCCATTCATTGATTCTCCATAAGACCCTTTTTGTAATGGAGACCTGTTTTTTAGGTAGCGCCAATTAACCCGATAATATTCTTATAATTTCAGATGAGAAATGTCACTTGCTCTCTGCCTACCACCATATGAGGAATGTCACTTGCCACGCTGCCTGCCACCAGATGAGGAATGTCACCTGCCTGCCACCAGATGAGGAATGTCACCTGCCTGCCACCAGATGAGGAATGTCACCTGCCTGCCACCAGATGAGAAATGTCACTTGCCACGCTGCATACCACCATATGAGGAATGTCACTTGCCACGCTGCCTGCCACCAGATGAGGAATGTCACCTGCCTGCCACCAGATGAGGAATGTCACCTGCCTGCCACCAGATGAGGAATGTCATCTGCCTGCCACCAGATAAGGAATGTCACTTGCCACGCTGCCTGCCACCAGATGAGGAATGTCACTTGCCACGCTGCCTGCCACCAGATGAGGAATGTCCCTTGCCATGCTGCCTGCCACCAGATGAGGAATGTCACCTGCCTGCCACCAGATGAGGAATGTCACCTGCCTGCCACCAGGTGAGGAATGTCACCTGCCTGCCACCAGGTGAGGAATGTCACCTGCCTGCCACCAGATGAGGAATGTCACCTGCCTGCCACTAGATAAGGAATGTCACCTGCCTGCCACTAGATAAGGAATGTCACCTGCCTGCCACCAGGTGAAGAATGCCCTCTGCCTGCCACCAGAATGCTGTCTGCCACAGAGAGAGTGATTCGGGGCAGGCCGTGAGAGATGACGTCATCTCTCTGGTCCCTGCTGCACCTCCGACACTGAAGAGGCCCGCGCTGACAACAGAAGAGCGGTGAGAGAGATGATGTCATCTCTGCTCGCCAGCCCGCTTATCTGATCCACCTGGCTCTCTCATGCCGCCCGCTCCCCGCCGCACCTGCGGCCTGGCTGATGAGAGGCCATGGCCCTGTAGTGGGTCGCAGCCCAGTGGTTGGAGACCCCTGCTTTAACCACTGCTTTATTTTTTTTATAGTCTGTGTTTTTTTTTTTTATAGCGCAAAAAATTAAAAATGCAGTGGTGATCAAATATGACCAAAAGAAAGCTCTACTTGTTGTAAAAAAAAAAAGACAAAAGGACAAAAAATGTTTTTGGTACAGAGTCGCATGACTGCGTAATTGTCATTTAAAATAACGCAGTACCGTAATGCAAAAAATGGTCGGGTCATGAAGGGGGTAAACCTTCCAGAGGTTAAGTAGTTATAGTTTCCCTATCATAATTATTCATGAGCTACGAATAGTAGTATTGGGATATCATGAAGAAATGGATGTGGATCAAAAGCAAAAAAAAAATGCATGACAGATGGCAAGAGTTTGAACCTCCCTAGTGGTATTCTGGAGTGTGGCTTGGGGTGAATTTCCACTACCAAAAGTGGTAACCCCGAGCCACACTTGGGATCACATCCCAGGATCTAGGCAAAGTTACTTACTGTGTCCCCAGGATCCTGCGATGTCTCCTTGCTGTGTGTGCGAGCCGTGTCCTCTGCTCGATCTATCACAGTGCCAGGTTCCATTCCCTCCGAGCGTCGTGACGCACAGGGATGGAGCCTGGTGCCAAATAAAAAAAGTGAAAAACACATTACATATACAGTACACTGTAATCTTGCAGATTACATTACTGTATCAAATTATTTCACCTCCCTTTTGTCCCTAGAGGTTTGTCCATTGCCCTGCATGCAGTTTCATATTATATATATTGTTCTTTCTGCCTGGAAACCAGAGAATGGCCATGGCAACCAAAAAGTGTCAGTTTACATCAAAAGTGCTTTTAGATCAGCTAGAAAACAGCGATAATAGAATCACTTGCAGAATTGAGCGATAGTGACCTGTGGGGAAATTTGTCATGAAACACTGAAAGTAATGACAGCGACAATTCTGCAACTGAGCAAATTTCTGTGTTTTTCATTTGAATACATTATTGAATATATATTTTTTTATTATTATATTATTATTTGTTATGATTATTTATAGTTATTTATTATATTATAATTTATGATTTTGATACCCAGGATGTCTACTAGACTCTGCTTTGGACAGATTTAAAGGTGTTATTCCTAAGAATTACCGGCTTACAATCTAAAACGCCAAAATTCGATGCAAAACAATGTACTGCTTTCAGCATCAAAAATCTGACATAATCATGCCGCCAGGGAGGTTAAAGTGAACCCGTTACAAAGAAATACTGGGCTGCCATCCTACTGACAGTACTAGATGATTGGCTATGTTGACCTTTTATCATTAATACTTTCTAAGTTGATAACCTAAGCAAGTATGCAGTCTGGAAAGTCAGAGTAAAGTCAGAACTCTTCACTTAGATGTGTATTAACCACTTCCCGACCAGCGCACGCCGATGTACGTCGGCAGAATGGCACGGGCAGGCAAATGGGTGTACCTGTACGTCCCTTTAAATTTGCCGCCCTGCCATCGCGAGCACCCTGCTGGCGACGCGCTTTTGTGCCGGTCGGGACCCCCATGAGTCCGCTTGATCACCGCGGGCATACCCGCGATCGTCTCACGGGGCGGCTGAACTAGGAGATGCTGTTGTAAACAGCATCTCCCAGTTCTGCCTAGCAACAAGTGACGCTGATCTCTGCTCCATGTGATTGGAGCAGAGATCAATGTTCACTAAAAGAAAGCCCAGCCCCCAACAGTTAATAACACGCCGCTAGGAACACTTAACCCCTACACTGCCACCCACTGGTTAACCCCTTCACTGCCAGTGTCATTTACACAGGAATCACTGCATTTGTATAGCACTGATTGCTGTATAAATGACAATGGTCCCAAAAATGTGTCAAAAATGTCCGATGTGTCTGCCATAATGTCGCAGTCACAATAAAAATTGCTGATCGCCGCCATTACTAGTAAAAAAAAAAAATATTAATAAAAATGCCATAAAGCTAATTTTTATTGCGATTTTTTTTACCAAAAATATGTAGAAGAATACGTATCGGCCTAAACTGAGGGAAAAAATATTTTTTAATATATTTTTGGGGGATATTTATTATAACAAAAAGTAAAAAATAATGCGTTTTTTTCAAAATTGTCGCTCTATTTTTGTTTATAGCGCAAAAAATAAAAAACGCAGGGGTGATCAAATACCACCAAAAGAAAGCTCTATTTGTGGGAAAAAAAGGACGTCAATTTTGTTTGGGAGCCACGTCGCACGACCGCGCAATTGTCAGTTAAAGCGTCTTAAGCCAGCAAAATGGTCTGGAGCTAAAGTGGTTAAAGTCGGTATTTCAAAATATTGAAACCAAAGGGTCAGCAGGGCAGCCAGGCAACTAGCTTCATCAGAAGGAAAGTTCAGCGATGGTAGCCCCCATAATTCTTCTGTTCAAAGGGAGGCCTATAAGGTAGAAATAAAAATGTCTAAAGGGGTGATAATTATGGGGAAAAAGGCCATGTTAGGCTTGTGTGAAGTTTTAAAATCCCATTGTTAAAGGGAATTACACGTTATGCATGTGGTATACATGTTAAACATCAGTTACCCAAAGGGCCCTGCTACTTTTGGAGATTTATCAATGCTTTGATGTTCAAGTAACATGTTTAATATATGTATAATTCAAAGTTCAAAATCACACAGGGAAATATTTCAAACCTAGAAAGAAAATTTATGTTTTTTTTTTATCATTACACCATTACAGTATTATATCCAACAAATAAACTATTTCTTTGCATTATAAATTACCAGAAGCTGCAGATTTTTTTCTTGTTTTACTCTAGAGGTTCCCATATCTAGAGCTGAGGGCCAGCTGTTGATAGCACCAACTTGTAGTAAGTAGATCACCAAGTGATCCAAGTTTAAAATGAGAAGTGGTTGGGAAATTAAAGAATGCATGTGTTATTTGCTGGAGGGTCTGTTGTGTCTCTCCATTGACAATATAAAAAGAGAGTGTAGGGAGCAATCAACTTAGGAAGCACAAGAATATTTTCACAAATTGTTACCTTCCCTTGTTTAGCCTCCTGTTCACATTGGGGTGATTTGACATGTCAAATTCCATGGCAAATTGCAGCCTATTGCCGGCAACTGCACGTTCAAAGCGGTGCGACGCTGATATTGCAGCGCCGCACCCATTTCCAAAAGTAGTTCCTGTACTACTTTTGGTTACTTCGGGGTGATTTCAATAGATATTTGTTCATGAACCCGCACAGATATCTTTCAGATCGCCCCTCAACTCACAATGAAATGCAGGTTTGAAATCGTGCAAGTTCAGCTGAACTCTCATAATTTCAAACCCGCCTCCAATGTAAACTTAGCCTTTGTGTCTATCACCTGCCTGCCAAATCGAACATGCTGAGCCCACTTTCTGGCAGCCCTTGCCTGATATCTGGTTTATGTCCCCTGACTAACAATTTTTACATTCATTTGCATGCTTTGATGATACCTATTCTTTCATGAAATCTGATTTATGTCACCTGTCTGATATATTTTACACCTTGACTTCCCTGATGTTATCAGAATTTGCCTAGTATTTGTTTTATATTCCCTATGAGCCAGATTGTACATGCTGATTGCCCTTCTGCTATATTACCAATTTACTTAAAGCGGAGGTCCACCCTAAAGTGGAGCTTCCACTCATTGGAACCCTCCCCCCCTCCGGCGCCACAATTGGCACCTTTCAGGGGGGAGGGGGGTGCAGGTACCTGTACAGTACAGGTATCTGCACCCACTTCCGGCATAGCTATCTGCAGAAGGTACGCCCCTTTCCGCAGAATCTACGCCCCTTTCCGAAGGTCCCCCGCTGTCTGCTGGGAAACACACGGATTCCAGAGACAGCGACTCGCGCATGCGCAGTAGGGAACCGGGAAATTAAGCTGCAAGGCTCCACTTCCTGATTCCCATAGCCAAGATGGCGGCGGCAGCACCCGAGAGACGATCGAGAGATCGGCTTCGGGTGCCGACATCGCGGGCGTGCTGGGCGGGTAAGTGTCATTATTTTAAAAGTCAGCAGCTGCAGTAGTTGTAGCTGCTGGCTTTAAAAAAAAAAAAAAAAAAAAAACGGCGGACTCCCGCTTTAAAGCAGATGTTCACATCCAACTATGATCCCTCCACCATACACAATTTGATTTTGATTTTTTTTTTTTTTGGGGGGGCAAGTTTTTTTTCCCTAGTTTTTCAGCTAGGTGAGATTGACGTGTCACCTCCCCCCCACCAGAAGCCTCCAGGGATACAGACATCACGTATCTGAGGAGGCTTTGGGACAATCCTTGCCATGTTGCGCATGTAGCGCCATTCGTCATCGGGGGGTCATTTAAAGAGCCCAGAAAAGACAACCAGTCTCCTTATGACTTTAGAAGAGAAGATGGCAATGCAGGACCTGGAGTGCTGAGACAAAGCAGCAGCTGACCCTAGAAACGCTGGATTCGCTGGGCTGGTGAGTATGTTTAAGTACAATTCAGCTATCAAGGTAAAAGGAGCAAAACAATTAAGAGAAATGAGGTTCCTATTTAACTGTGGGGTCATTTTGGAAAAATCTTGGACCTCGATATGCTTTCCCTGGTATACCTATCATAAAAGTAGTATGTGGGCTGTGATTCCTGGTCTAAAAGGCTATGGGGTTGATTTACTAAAACTGGAGCGTGCATAATCTGGTGCATCTTTGTATAGAAACCAATCAGCTTCCAGGTTTTTTGTCAAAGCTTACAAGCTGAAGTTAGAAGCTGATTGGCTACTATGCACAGCTGCACCAGATTTTGCACTTTACAGTTTTAGGCAACCTCCCTGGCGGTATGATTATTTCTGATTTTAGGTGCTGAAAGCGGTACCGTTATTTTGCATGGAAATTTGGCGTTTTATATTGTAGGCCTGCAATTCTTAGGAATAACTCATCCCAGGTATGATAGTAGTTTGAAACACAAAATCATAAATTATAATATAATAAATAACTATAAATAATTATAACAAATAATAATAAAAAAAAATATTCAATAATGTAATCAAATCAAAAACACTGAAATTTGCTCAGTTGCAGAATTGTCGCTGTCATTAGATTTAGTGTTTGATGACGAATTTCCCCACAAACCGCTATTGCTCAATTCTGCAAGTGATTATAATTTATTATCGCTGTTTTCTAGCTGGTCTATAACCACTTTTGACATAAAGGGACACTTTTTGGTTGCTATTGACAATCCTCAAATTCCAGGCAGAAAAAAACTGTATTTATAATATAAAACTACATGCAGGGCACTGGACAGACCACTAGGGACAAGGGGGTGTGTAATTTTTTTATACAGTACTGTAATCTGTAAGATTACAGTACTGTATGTGTGTAGCGGTCATAACCCTTGGCAGGGCGGCCTTAACTTTTGGGCTTATCGGTTACCTCCGCTTGGCTGGTTCTTCCATGTCTAGGGGTTCCCAGAGTTAGTACCCAACAACTTTGGACGCTGACACCATAAATATCCTTTGGAAAAGGTTTTTATTTGCAGAGGTAACATCCAATAAACACAGTCTCGTATGGGAACAGAGGGCAAGGGTGAAGAAACTCAGGCACCTTGAACCGCTAATATCAGAAAGTCTCTAATACCACCCAGAGAGTAGCCATCACAGCTGGGCGCTTCAAGGCTGAACAAATCTCTAGCCAGAGATTATGGCAGGAACCTTTTTCCTCAGTACCTGGAACGTTCTCTGTCTCCTTGGCAGTACTGGAAAAAGCGTGAATTCGTCAGTGTCCTTCACAACTCAGCAACCAGGCACTTCTCAGGATGCCAGCTTGTTGGCCCTCCTCCGAAGAGTCCTCCCCCGGTCACTTACATGAGCTGCGGTGCCTCTCCAAGCCGAGAGCACACCCGGACGCCTTCAATCCTCCCTCAGTTACTGCGCCTTGGAGCAGCCGGTTTCCGAGACTCGGGAACAGATGGATCCCTACCCCAGACCAGACGGGTCTATTGGGGTTAGCCAACCGAAGCATGTTGCGGATCGATGAACGCTCCCGTGACTGGACCCCCTCAGGAACAGACCGCTAAGGCCTCACAAACAAACCTAGAACACGTGACTTCAACCTCTTAAGTACCCTTCCCCAGACTCCTCAGTGGGGCCCGGCGCACCCACTGATTGGCTCCGGGAAAGCTGATACCTAAAACGTCCAACCAGGCCTGGTTCTGAGCCTGTCATGTGCACCTAACTGTACACATGACCAGGCAGAACTCTAATACAGCCCAGCCAAACTGATGTCAAAGTTAAACATACACAATTAACCCTCAGAACCCCACTACTGTTCTGAGGCAAAAACTAAATTTGTACATGACAGACACTTTGTCCAAAGTGTCATCGCTACATGTGTATTGTGTGTTTTTACTTTTTTTTTATTTGGTGCCGATCTCCGCTCCTGTGCGTCGCAACGTCGCAGCTAACAGGGCTCAGCGGTACTCGGGCACTGTTTGAATCGAGTGGAGGACGGGTCGCACACACCACGGGGAGGACATCGCAGGATCCAGGGGACAAGGTAAATAAAGCCGTGTACACACGTAGCAGTATGTCCGACGTACTTAGTCTGGCGGACTTCCCGCCAGACTGTCCGTTGGACTTTCCGAACGGGCTACTTGCCCACACACGGCACTTTTTGAGCGGACTAATACGGCTTACTAAGTCCGCCGTACTATCTGCCCTACTTTTGAAATGAACGGACTCGCCCACACGCGCAGAGGAAAGTCCGCTCATTTCGAGCGCGTCTCCAGGTAGGCGGGGCCCGCGAGGGAGACGTTGCTGGCCCCGCCGCCTGGTATGGACTTAACCCTAACCCCAAGGGTCCCCCCCAAGTCCACAACAGACCCTTGTCCGAGCACGCTACCCAGCCGGCCAGGAAAGGGGGGGCGAGCGAGCACCCCCCCTCCTGACCCGTACCAGGCCGCGTGCCCTCAACATGGGGGGTGCCTTGGGGAAGGGGGGGCCACGCGGCCCCCCCACCCCAAAGCACCTTGTCCCCATGTTGATGGGGACAAGGGCCTCTTCCCGACAACCCTGGCCGTTGGTTGTCGGGGTCTGCGGGCGGGGGGCTTATCGGAATCCGGGAGCTCCCTTTAATAAGGGGGCCCCCTGATACCGGCCCCCCACCCTATGTGAATGAGTATGGGGTACAATGTACCCCTACCCATTCACCTGTAAAATAAAAGTACAAAAAAAACACAACACACGAGATAAAATACTTTATTGCACAGCTCCGGGGGTCTTCCGTCTTCGGGGGTCTTCTCGCCGGACTCCTCCGCTATCTTCTTGTAGCTCTTTTGCTAGCGGAGGAGTCCGGCTTTCTTCCTCGCCGCCGGCCTCTTCTTCCGACTTCGGGGGTCTTGTCCCCCTCTTCGGTTCTTCTGCCGGGCCACCGCGCCTTCTTATAGCTCTTTTACAGGCGGTTGCCCGGTCTTCTGTCGCCGCCGCCGCCGCCTTCCATTCTTCTTCTCCAGGAGATGTTGACTCGACGATCTCTCCGGCCGCAATGCCAGTGACGCGCTGCGCTGCCACTTATATAGGGACAAGGGGCGGTGTCACATGGGTTTATGTCACATGGGTTGGTCACATGGGTTAATGTCACATGGCGACAGTCCCAGCATCCTCCGGGACTGTGACATCGTAAGGGGGCTGGGTCACCATGTGACACCAACCCATGTGACATAAACCCATGTGACACCGCCCCTTGTCCCTATATAAGTGGCAGCACAGCGCGTCCCTGGCATTGCGGCCGGAGAGATCGTCGAGTCAACATCTCCTGGAGAAGAAGAAGAAGAAGAAGAAGAAGAACGGAAGGCGGCGGCGGCGACAGAAGACCGGGCCACCGCCTGTAAAAGAGCTATAAGAAGGCGTGGTGGCCCGGCAGAAGAACCGAAGAGGGGGACAAGACCCCCGAAGTCGGAAGAGAGTCCGGCGAGAAGACCCCCGAAGACGGAAGACCCCCGGAGCTGTGCAATAAAGTATTTTATATCGTGTGTTGTGTTTTTTTTTGTACTTTTATTTTACAGGTGAATGGGTAGGGGTACATTGTACCCCATACTCATTCACATAGGGTGGGGGGCCGGTATCCGGGGGCCCCCTTATTAAAGGGGGCTCCCGGATTCCGATAAGCCCCCCGCCCGCAGACCCCGACAACCAACGGCCAGGGTTGTCGGGAAGAGGCCCTTGTCCTCATCAACATGGGGACAAGGTGCTTTGGGGTGGGGGGGCCGCGCGGCCCCCCTTCCCCAAGGCACCCCCCATGTTGAGGGCACGCGTCCTGGTACGGCTCAGGAGGGGGGGGCGCTCGCTCGCCCCCCTTTCCCAGCCGGCTGGGTAGCGTGCTCGGACAAGGGTCTGTTGTGGACTTGGAGGGGACCCCCGCGGCGATTTTTTTTGGCGTTGGGGGTTCCCCTTTAAGTCCATACCAGGCGGCAGGGCCCGCGACGTCTCCTTCGCGGGCCCCGCCTACCTGGAGACCCGCTCAAAATGAGCGGACTTTTCTCCGGGCGGAAAAGTCTGCTCATTTCAAAAGTACGGTGGACTGGCATACACACGGCCTGATTGTCCGCCAAAATGCGAGTCCGGCGGGAAGATTGGAGTGCAACACGGCATTCTAAGTCCGCCGTACTTTCGGGTCAAAAAAGTATGCCGGAGGCTACACACGGGGGGATTGTTTGGGGGACTTGAGTTTGCCGGACTTTTCCACCGGATTGTTTGATCGTGTGTACGCGGCATAACTCTCCCTGTATCCTGCAATGCGACCCCGAGTCTGGCTCAGGGTTACCGCTTATGGTACTGAAATTCCTCCCAGAGCCAGACTCGGGAATACCGCCAGGGGGGTTAATAAGCAAATAAAGATCAGTGAAATGTCAAAATTCCTTATCTCTACTGGACACTTTATTAGGTACACCTTGCTAGTACCGGGTTGGACCCCCTTTTGCCTTCAAAACTGCCTTAATTCTTCATGGAATAGATTCAACAAGGTGTTGGAAACATTCCTCAGATTTTGGTCCATATTGACATGGTAGGATCACACAGTTGCTGCAGATTTGTTGATTGCACATCAATGATGCATATTACCTTTTCCACCACATCCCAAATGTGCTCTATTTGTTGTTTTTGACTGTGGAGGCCATTGGAGTACAGTGAACTCATTGTCATGCTCAAGAAACCAGTGGTGAGATGATTTGAGCTTTGTGACATGATGCATTATCCTGCTGGAAGTAGCCACCAGAAGATGGGTACACTCAGTGGCGGCTGGTGGATTTTTATTTTGGGGTGGCGGCACCGACAGCAGCATCCCCACCGCGGAAGACTGTGGCGTGACACACACCAGCCACTTCCCCCCCCCCCCTCACGGACCACGGTGTGACACTGACATCAACCCCCCCCCCCCCCCCCGGAACAATGACATTGCTGCACCTACTTAATCTAGGACTGGCGTGCTGTGGTGTCCTCTCCTCCTCTCCCAATATAGGATGTGGGCAGCGGCTCCGGGGTCTGCTACTCCCGAAGCTGTGTGTCTTCTTCCTGTTCCTCCAAAGCTAGGCATCCAATAGGATTGCTTGATGCTTTGGCCAATTGGGAGACAGGTCTCACTGACCTTCCTTCTGATTGGCGGGGAGGAATGATAGTGTGAAAATAGCAGAAATTCATTCCCTACCATCACATAACGTGGTGGGATTGGGACACAATGCTCAGCGCCCCAAGCCCACCCTATTTTATAGCCTATTAGAGCCTTTACCTCTAATCACTTGCTTCAAAATACACACAACCCCCCCCCCCCCCGCCTATCCCCGCTATAGTAATTCATGTGTCCAGCATCCTAAAAGGGGCCGGGCACATGGACAGGGAGGGCGGCGGAGGTGATGGGGGGGCGGCGCCCATGCGCCCACAATGTACGGGCCACCACTGGGTACACTGTAATCATAAAGGTATGGACATGGTCAGCAACAATACTCAGGCCGTGGAGTTTGCCGAAGTTACTGTTGCCTTTCTATCATTGTCTGCCAATTCACCTCTGACATCAACAAGGCATTTTCCTCTACACAACTGCAGTTCACTGGATATTTTCTCTTTTTTGGACCATTCTCTGTAAACCCTAGAGATGGTTGTGCATGAAAATTCCATCCGTTTTTGAAATACTCAGACCAGCCCGTCTGGCACCAACAACCATGCCATGTCCAAAGTGACTTAAATAAATGATTAGCAATTTGCGTAATCAAGCAATTGAACAGGTGTAACTAATAAAGTGGCTAATGGGTGTAGATTTTCTTGTACTGGACCCCTTTGCCAGTTTACATAAATTTGTCCTACGTTTTCTAGGCTGTAGACATAGTATTTACATGTACCTAATGGGAATTGTTAGTACTGGGTATCATCATATGTACATTTCTGGAATTAATTGGAGTTATTCAGGGTAGTCACCAGAAATATCACAGATGTGTAATGTATATTTTCTTGACGATATGTGTGAGACCTGATCATTGTAATCCATATTTATACTGTTGCTAAACTTGAGTAATTTTCAAGAGACTCATACTTTGGTACAATGACTTGTTTCCTACAGGCCATTCATGCAGAGCTTTCCAAGCTGGTAAGGAGACAAAAAGGACAGCCTGAAATCGTCAAATCCCCAGTGAGACTTAAACCCAAAGCTCATCTCAAGCTTAGAGATGACTTAAATCCGCTTAAACGTCACAGCACAAAGCAGAGGGTAAGTCTCATTTCTCTCTTGCAGTGTCACTAACTTTTAAGAAAACATGTAATGGGAAAAATATGTAAGACGCCATTTCTGAACTTTGCTTATGCAAATATTAATAACCTTACCTTAACATAAGTAAGATACAAACCCCATGATACACATTGGCCTCTCTTGAGTATTAGACCCACAGTGCACATTTCTCTTATTCACCATTGGTATCTGCATTGCACCACACACATATTACCTTTCATTAACCATAATAAAAGTAAGATCTGCATTCCAGTACATACAGCTCGCTCCTCAGTAACCATATCTACAGTGACATCGGCATTCCATTGCACATAGCAATTTTCCCCGTAACCATATCACTAATTAGATCTGTATTCCATTTGTAGCACTACCCCCGTAAGAGTAGCAAATGTCCTGGGTCTGCACAGCCAGTCACATAGCATTTACTTCACACATTCTAACATAGAAAACACAGTCCTTGGTTTGTTTTTGATTAGGGGTTGATAACTTGGATGGGGTAGGGAATTATGGGGTGCCCACTTTGAAAAATGTGCAAAAACTATGAACAAAGGGAAACTTCCTCCCTATTTACAAAAAGACCTCTTGTTCCTTCCTCCTGCACAGACTTGGTTTCCACTGCACAGCACCTGCTGCTCACTCCTGTAGGAATTAGCGGGATATCACTAGTTCATCAAAGGCCCATTACAGGCAGGAACTCTCACTCCCGTGAGAAAGTAGTGCAATATGAGTGAACAGCATGCCATTTCTCCTTCTGCTTCCATGTGGCCACTAATTACAACTCCACTTGCTTGCAGAAAATGCTAGCCCACCTGGCTGCCACCAGACATGCCTGGCTGATCTTCATCCCAGTCCTCCAGACTGACTTTCTGCTCCAGTCCTGCCCAACTGGCACACACACATGGAGACCTCCCAGGGCAAGGTTGGATGAAGACTTGGCACTATGCAGTCTTCACGAGAGACCTGCTTCAGATGACAGTCTCCCCCCTTGTCTGGCCCTGCACCATGCTGACCTACTCACTGTCTCATAGTTACATAGTTAGTGAGGTTGAATAAAGATACCAGTCCATCCAGTCCAACCTGAGTGAGTGTCTACAATTGACCCTATCCCTGTACATTGCACTCTCACATCAGTCCCTACCCTCAAGGAGCCCACAATCCAAGGTCCCAATTCATATACTAGGGCCAATTTTGAACAGAAGCCAATTAACCTACCAGCATGTCTTTGGAGTGTGGGAGGAAACGGGGGTACCCGGAGGAAACCTATGCAGGCACAGGGAGAACATGCAAACTCCAGGCAGGTAGTGTCATGGTTGGGATTTGAACCAGTGACCCTTTTTACTGCTAGGTGAGAGTGCTAACTACTACACCACTGTGCTGTCCCCTTCTTCTTGCTCCTTCCCTCGGCATTTACGGCATGAATCCTTCCACTGCCTCCTGTGTTAGTATCCTTTTAGGCCAGATTTCTGAGCACTCAGCCAAAGGTAGAACCCCTCCTTGGTAAGGGGTCCCTCAAAGGCCACGACAGCCTCTCCTCAGCACTGCTTCTCCATCTTCCACCCGACTCCCCTGCTGGAATGGCCCATGTCTATTTATAGGGTTGTCTCAGCCACCTGCCAGCCCACATCTAGGAATTGGAGGCCCCATAAATATTAATGGCAGCCCCTCTTACTCCTTTTAACACCTGCCCTCTAGTTCTAGAAGGTTCTCCAACCTTCCAGACATCAGGGGGAGGCACCAGAGAGCTGCCAAGATGAGCTTTTACCTACACTACTAGTAGCACACACTAGAGGGTGCTACCCATTATACACAGCTTGCTTCCCAGTATCCATGTCACCAGTGAAATCTGCCTTTCTGTAGACCAGTGGCTGGTGAGTTTTTCAGTTTTTCTTTTGGGGCTGCGGCAAACAAGCACCCCCCCCCCCCCCCGGGCGATTGGCAGCATGGCACTGACAGCTTTGCTCCCGAACCCACCTTTTTTTGAAGCCTATTAGAGCCAAATCAGGTGCTTAAAAAAAACACACTCCCCCACCATTGGAATTCATAGTCCGGCAAGATCAGGGGCTGGATGCATGGATGAGGGGGCAGCACCCGCACGCCCTCTATGAATGGGCCGCCACTGCCGTAGACACAACTCACTCTCCAGTATCCATGTCACAAGTGAGATTTGCCTTCCCGTAGACACAACTCACTCCCCAGCATCCATGTCACCAGTGAGATCTGCCTTCCCGTAGACCCAACTCATTCCCCAGCATCCATGTCACCAGTGAATTCTGCATTATAGAACTCAGCCCATTGTCCAATATCTACAATAAGTCACCAGTGGCGACTACTCAAAAGTAAACACTTTTTCACCAGTAAGATTTACAGCCCAATACACTTAGCTCACTTCCTAATATCCATATCATCAGGGAAATCTGCACACTGAAAACAGTCCATGCAAAGTCTATTCAAGTAATGTAGTGCTTGAAAAATGCACTTCTCCCTCCTCTTTCTGCAGGTCTTTCAGGATGGATCAGATCGATTCTCTGTGGCAGCGCTGACCAATCAGAATTGTTCAGATCCGTCCTGGAAGCCCTGCAGAAATAAGGAGAAGAGTGTGGATTTCAGATCTACAGATTGCTACACCAGTTGTGTGGGCACTGGTAGCTCACCATCCACAGAGGTAAGTACAGCGGTGAACGGGGCAGAGTCAGATGAAGGGTGTATGGAGTTAGTTCACTTTTAGATTTTTTCCTATCGAATCTTAGATCTTTTTAAGCTTTTTGTCCCCTTTATTTTCACCTGGTGATCTAGCCAGTGATTTTGTTATTTTTCAACTTTCTTTACAGACTCAGGGGTTTATTTACTAAAGGCAAATCCACTTTGCACTGCAAGTGCACTTGAAAGTGTACTCAAGTGCACCTGGAAGTGAAGTCGATGTAGATCCGAGGGGGACAAGCAAGGAAAATAAAAACAGCATTTTAGCTTGCACATGATTGTATGATAAAATCAGCAGAGCTTTCACTCATTTCAGATCTACCCCTTTAGATTTAGATTTAGAGCGACTGCACTTCCAAGTGCACTTTCAGTGCAAAATGGATTTACCTTTTAACCCTAAGCCCTTGTACACACGATCGGAGATTCCGATGGAATGTGTCCTATCGGACCGTTTTGTCGGATAATCCGACTGTGTGTGGTATGCATCGGACTGTTTCCGTCGGAATATCCGTCGGACCCAATTTTCCAACTTGTTGGAAATATTTTTCGACAAACTGGTCCGATCGGACATACTCCGATCATGTGTAGAGAATTTTGATCGGACAAAGTGCCACGCATGCTCAGATCAAATTCCTACATCAAAGCTATTGGCTACTATCGTGAACGTAGTCCCGTCGTAACTAAATAACGTCATCACATTCTGAACGATCGGATTTTCTGACAACTTGGTCCGACCGTGTGTATGCAACAGTGTCGGACAAAATCCGTCGGCCAAAATCCAACGGATTTGGTTGGCAGAATGTCCGACCGTGTGTACAAGGGCTAAGTGTTAGTTTGTTAGTTAATTTGTTAGTCAAGTCCATCTAAATATGCTAGAACAGAAGTGTCCAACCTGCGGCCCAAGACGTCTATGAATGCGGCCCAACACAAAATCTTAAACTTACTGATTTTTTTCTGTTGAACTTTTTTGTAAAAATGTGTTTATGCTTAGGGAAAGTGCATCCTAATTAAAATTTGACAGTGTCTCTTTATTGGACTTTTTATAAGTTTTATCCTCCCAAAGAAAAATCTCCCAGTGTTCATCACGCCTTATTTCTGTCATCAGATTTTGGCAGCACCTATATTTGTGAGCCACTATTTTTAGGGATGAAGAGCACAAAGTGAAAAATTAGAACCAAAATATCTGATGAGCACCTTGAGAATTCATTGAGAATTGCTAATCCCTCAAACCAGATATTGTCAAAAACAGTGTCAAATATTGCACTAGTTTTATGTTGTCCTCTTTTACTTTTATAATAAAAAATGTTAACAAAAGAAAATAAGATTTAATACTCAGATAGGTACATTATCTATATCGGTAATCATTAACTTGTGATCTGCCCAACTTTTTGTGCTCATCGGCGATCCTTATTGTATTTTATGTGTGACCGAAGACAATTCCTCGTCTTTCAATGTGGCCCAGGAAGGCCAAAAGGTTGGACACCCATTTGCTCCTCCTAAAACTGAAAGAGAGTTACTGGCAAGAAAACGAATTGTCGCGTTCCTGGTAGAGATTGAACTGATGAGAGGGCTCTCCCTTACACCTCCTGTCCTGTTTTAAGGACAGGGTAGGATAGGATGCAGAGTGGCACGGGCACCTGTAGGAACTCCTGCCCAGCATCTTGCAATGATGTATTAGCTGGAGAACAGAAACCTGTTGAAAAATATACAAAGAAAAAGGGGGGCTAAAGAGGTAACAAACCTCGGGACTTTAACGGTATCGAGCATATAAAGGGTCAAAATATCAGTAGTAAAACTGAGAACATATTTTATAAATTTTATTACAAAAATATAAAAAATATACACTAATAACAAAGGTACATCCAAACAGGATATATAAATTATCCAAACTGAGTCAAATTAGCCTTTACCACTCTCGACATGTTTCACTCAATTCGAGTTTCTGCAGGAGATTGGTGGTACAGTTCTTTTATATACTGTAATAATAAGACATGAATGAAAAACATTCTGTTTAAAATACATAGTAGTTTAACATATTATATGTAGAAATATGAACATGGAAGCAAATACAAATCAAAACAAAACAAAATAGTAACTGCAAGGACATAAACAGCATGTGGTCAGGAGTAAGGACAACCAAGTCTCACCTCAAATTGTTAGGAGTCCAACAAAAAGGAAAAATAATCATCATAAAACAAAGTGATTAGAAAAAATGGAGAACAGCCCCATACGCATTGGGAATGCCATATTAATGATGCTTGCAGAGATCTCCCAAAATATAGAAATCTAAAGTAATCAAAGTATATATGCATAAGTATCTCAAAACATAGAAGCCAAGCAAGACAACAAGATGCCTCAATGGCGAGGGTATTACCTCTAAGTGGTTGGTAAAAGACGTAGAATCAATATGGAAAGATCTGGGCTAGAGTAGCCAGTAATTAACGTGCCAACAAGACTAGGAGGCATCAGTTATTGATTGGATCACAAATCTAAATGGGAAATATAGACATAATATATAAATAAATACAAACATAATTTCGTTTCTGGGTAACAGGTAAATTAATGTTCGCCCAAAGTAATGTTGATGAGAATCAAGCTATATCTTACCCCAGCATTGAGAAAATAAAGAGACCTTGGATGAGGGGAACAGCCCGACGCCGTCCCTCACTGGCCGTCTCCGCAGAGAGTAAGGCACAGGGGTGCTGCCTTATGAGAACAGTTTGATCCCTTTGTCTCACTCATTTGATATCTGTTCCAAATATAGTCACAGGGCTTCAAGAAGAAGAAGGCAGGAATGTGGTCAGACAGGAAGAAGTTGGCAACGGGTGGGCAGCAGAGGTACAGATTCAGTGTAAACAGGAGTGAAGCCGAGGTCAGAATTACATGGGTTGAAGATGAACTGAAGGGATAAACAAGGTGTGGCGTCAAGCAGCAAGCCAGTAGCCAAGTACCGAAGGGATCAAGATCAGGCATAGTCATGAGGCAAACCAGGTATATCACAGAAACAAGCAGAATCAGGTCACAGGAGCTAACAACCACTCCGCAATAATCATGAGCCCTGCAGTACCTGAAATAGGCCATTGGGCGCCAAAGTCAAATGTGCATGCGCATGTGTAGATGTGCGAATGAACATGGGCATGGGCTTGGCTTTCTTGACACTAATGCAGCCACCACATTTAACCATTTGTAAGCTCCAATATATTGTATTTTTGTTTGGGGGTTTAATACTGGTTTACATAACTGCTGATATGATATACAGTTCAGTGTAGACTTTCACATTATATAATGCTTGCGATGAGAAATAACTCTAAAGCCTTGCAAACAGATGCGTTGTGACCCCCACCGCAGTGGTCACAGATATGACTCATCAGATCTTCTGATCGCAAAGGAAAAATAATTATTTTGTATTTTTGCATGCAAATCTATTGCTGGTATCCCGGCTTTTTAAAAAAAAAAAATCATTTCTTATATAGTTCTTGCAGTCTCTTGAGCTTTTTCTTTTTATGATATTTTTGATGATTGTGCCACACTGAATTGAGTTCCTAAAATAGTGAGATCCATGTGACCTATCAGTTTGAAAAACTTGGAGGCTTCCATCTGTAGAGGGAACACGGTGTTCTGGCCTTTCTACCTTGGAACCTGATACTATAATCTCATACTGCCTTTTTTTCTCCTTTGAGGTAGAAGGATCTGGTGAGTCATATCTATGAGCATGGCTGTGTATGTTTGCAAAACTGCACAATGATTTCTCATGGAAGGGATTACATAACTTGAAAATTCATTACGCTGGACTGCATATTGTATCAGCAGTTATATAAGGTATTTACTCAGTATGTGGTCTTGGGGTCTTTTTCAAGTGCTACCAATCTTAAAGTATTATTAAAGTAGTAGATATGTAGTTTGTTCAGTAGTTCACCTTAAAGCAGAGCTCCACCCAAAAGTGGAAACTCAGCTTGTCTGCACCCTCCACTGCCACATTTGGCACTTTTTGGGAGGGGAGCGGATACCTGTCAAAGTCAGGTACCCGCTCCCACTTCCGAGTAAGATTGCCGCTCAACGATTACGCCAATCTACAGAATTTCAGACAATTCTAGTCCTTCCATGCAAGGTGGTTCCATTGGATGCTGCAAGTGAAAAGAGCCACCCAGAAAAAAGAAACTTGGGGCAGCAGTCATGGCACCAGCTTAAACTGGAACATAGGCACGGATTAAACTTTAAAGAAGCTGCATTTTCAGTAAGTGAATACATCAGCTGCTGAAAGCCCTTAAAAACTTGTGGGTTTAATATCTCTTTAAATAGATTATGCTGGACTTTTGGGAGCCCAACATTGCATTTCTAAAGTATGTTGGTTTTGCAAGGATATTAACCAATTGCCGACTGCCCTATAGCAGATTTACTGCTACAGAGCAGCCGTTCACGTATATATACGTGATTCTGCACTTCTGCATAGGGAGCATGCTGCTTCTGCAGTGATTAGTCACAGCAGAATCCGATCACTGGTTGCTGGCCAATGGATGACCGCCGGTTTCCTATCACATAATGTCCCCCATCGGATAGTGTCCGCTGTGTACTGCTCATGAGCAGTACACAGGACAACCACATTCCGAAAATAGCCGAAGATGAAAGGCACCTGCGCCGCGAGTCCAGGTTCTAGCCCCACCATCCAAGTGGACGTAGAGTTAGAATAAAAAGAGCCGAGCGCAGCGAGGCCGTGCCCGAAGCGTGGGAAGCGAAGCGAGCCCGCGAGGGGCCCTCTAATATGTGCAGCCCTATGTCCACTTAAATGGTGGGGCTTGCACCTTGACTCACGTTGCAGGTGCCATTCATCTTTGGAGATTTTCCAATCTCCTTCTGCCCCGTACTGCACAAGAGCTGCGCTGCGCAGTATGGGGCGGACACTTCTAGATGGCCGGACGCTATATGTCAGAACACTGGCACCTGCTGATCGTCGTGGAGAGACACAGGATGGAGCTCTGCTAAACAATGCAGAGCTCCGTCAGCAGAGATGTGGAGGGAATAAAATCCAGCACATTCCTTAGTAAAAAAACACCACATAAACACTGGTTAGGCACACATTTAACCCTTTGATCGCCTTAGATTTTTTAACCCCTTCTCAGCCAGTGTCATTAGTACAGTGACCGTGCATATTTGAATCACTATATTAGTGTTACTGGTCTCCACAAAGTATCAGACTGTCTACCGCAATATTGCAGCCCCGCTATAAGTCACCAATCACTGCCATTACTAGTATAAAAAAAAGAAAAATCCAGTATATATCCTATAGTTTGTAGACGCTATAATGTTTGGGCAAACCAACCAATATAAGCTTATTGGGATTATTTTTTTTACCAAAAATATGTAGCAAAATACATATTGGCCTAAATTTATGTAGAAATTTTATTTTTATTTTTTTACAGTTTTTTTATTGTTTTATAGCAGAAAGCACAAAATATATAAATATATTTTTTTAATAGCGCAAAAAATAAAAACCATGGAGGTGATCAAATACCACCAAATAAAAGCTTTATTTGTGAGGAAAAAAAGGATATAAATGAATTTATGTACAGTGTTGCATGACTGCGCAATTTTCAGTTAAAACATAGCAAAAAATGGTCTGGTCACGAAGGGGGGGGGGGAAATATTCAGAGGGTAAGTGGTTATTACTTGATTAGCAACTAATAAAGTTTATGATCTCTAAATTTCTTGTTCCTCCAGGTAACCTACAAGAGGCTACTAATAGGTGCCGTGGCTGCAGCTTTGCTAAGTTTGCTGGCAATGTTCATAATAAAACTTGACAGATGAATATCAACACTCTTGGACATTATTTACACCTGTATTGCTAACATTATATGCACCTTCAGATAAATATGGCATGGAGTTATATCTGGAATATACAGAGTGAGATTTCTTGAGTAGAGGACATCTACTGCAAATAAGAAAGCTTATCTGAAGGATTCTGCCCATCAGCTTAAAAAGTATGACGTTATTTACAGTATATAAGCAAGCCTTGCAATAGATAATATATTCTATGTATTCAATGGAAATGTGTGTTTTATATGGAATATGACATTTATTCGGTCAGTACAGCAGTATTTTGGCATTCTGGCCCAGCCGCTGTTAGTTTGCACTGGTTGGCTTCAGCCGGAGTCCACAGTCACTCTAAACTTGGCATCTGCAGAATGCTTTTTTTAAAATACTTTTTTATTGGATACTAACAAATAAAACACAAAAGTAGAACAGTAGGGGATTATAAAACATCCACATCAAGCAAACAATATTGGTAATACAATACAGAGTAAATAAAGTGGCTTTACAAAGGAAAGTTAGATAATAATAATACTAATAATAATAATAATAATAATAATAATGAAAAGAATATACACTGTCAACTAGAAAAAAACATAAATGCAGAGCCGTCTTTAATTTAATAAGGATTGGACCCTGGGCAATCAATTTCTTGCCCCCCCCCCCATGCAATTTCACTCTCCACCTGCTCTGAGACATACAATATATAGCAGCTAGACTTAAAATCAGTTTACCGGATCAGATCAGGCAGCGATTGCGATTGGTTGACATCGGTTGCAGCATACCTTTACTGCTTACTGACTGGTTGCTAGAGGTTACAACACACATTACGGCTCACTGATTAGTTGCAAGAGGTTACAGCAAATTATGTCTGCTTGTTAATTGGTTTCTAGAGATTACTGTACAGTAATACTGCTCACTGGTTGTTTGCTAGAGGTTACTGTACAGTAATACTGCTCACTGATTGGTTGCAAGAGGTTACAGCACATCATCTCCTCACTGCAGGGGGGCATGATATACATATGAATGCCGCTTTTATTTACATATCAATGCCACTGGCCACAACTATTTACTTATGAATTCCGTTTATTTATATGTAAACACAGGATCTGCAGGTGAGTCATCTGTACACAACAATAGGGCAGAGCTGGGCAGCATTAGTACCAGCAATTCACACTGAGATATTGGGACACAGCACAGGACTAAAACTTGAAAGGACAGGGGAATTTAAACTGGGATAGTTGGCAAGTATGAGGCAGCTTCTTTGGGCCCCACAACAACGACAGGGCCCAGGGCAGCTGTCCCTTATGCCCTGCCTTAATGACTGCCCTGCATAAATGTTTTGTCATCGTAGACTGTTGAAAGCTGAATGTTGGCCAAGGCTGAATGTTCAAAGTTAGATTGATGGTGAGATTCAGAATTTAATAACCACGCAAAGAAACTGCACGGGATTTCAGAGAGCACAAGGAAGATCAATGCAATTTCTGGACTTGATTATTAAATTGGTACAGTAAAGAACTAAAAAGAAATGATGCTAGAAGAGGAAAAAAACCTTCACATGACCAGTAATGCAACAGTCACCTTTGGACCAGCACAGCAGCTACTAATTATCTTCATCTGGATTCACTATCAAAATGAATATAGGTTAACATTGTTATTTGAAAAGACATAATTATCATTTGGTCTCTAAATGTTGTTTTCTATTTTATACCAAGAAGAAGACCACTAAGCTGGACCACATTGGCGATGACAGTGATGAAAGTGATGACACAGTGATGACAAAATGTACTTTTGTAAGGTTTTGCTAAGTTACGTCTATTCCAGAAGCAAAAAACAATCCAACTGGCAGAAGGTTAAAGTGACCCTGTTTCTGTGTTCTTCAGAGTAAACTAAAGCCACCCTGTAAAAGCAGATGTATACTTACCTTTCTGGAAGCCTGCCTCTTTATACTTTCCTGTGTTGTGGATCTCTGACTGCTGCAGATATCCATCACTTCTTGGTCTGTCAAATATATGCTACCCTGTTATGTTCATACAAGTTCAGTTTAAACATGGATGACTTCACCTGGACCTGAAAGTGAAAATTCAGCCTTAGCAACAAATTCCATCATTTTTTATTTTTTATGTTTTTTATTTTATTTTTTTTAACAAATACACAAAAACTAAATGGCTAAGTCGGTTTCACCTAAAGTGTATTTGGGATTTTGGCTATAGGTATGCATGCTTAAATGTCTCTATAAGGCCCCTTTCACATGGGACGGATCCGTAATGATCCGCCCCGTGATGATCCGCTCGCTCAGCGGGGATCGCTCAGTTTATCCCCGCTGAGACGGCGGATGACAGGGCGGTCCCGGTACACTGTGCAGGGACTGCCCTGTCAGCTCTCCGCTCTCCTCTATGGGGGATCGGATGAACACGGTCCGTCTGTTCGTGTTCATCCAATCCGCTCTGCAGATGGATAGAAAAATAGGATTTCCCCTGGCTGCAGAATTGGACAAAATTGGAGACGGACGATATCGGGTGTCTGCGGATGTTCATCTGCAGACAAACGCTATCCCATAGGAATGCATGTATGTCCGTATTTCATCCGCAAACGGATGGATGAAATACGGACATACGTTCCGCATGTGTGAAAGGGGCCTAACTCCAAATTTCCAAAAAACTCACTTGCTGAACTGTTGTATGCACTAACTGTATTTAAGGCTGAATGCCATCTAAACATTTTTTGGGATAGACTGGCTTTAGAACTCCATAAAGCTTTATTTGCTGTTTGGGTCGCCATTTGGCGAGGGTTTCATTAAATTTTTGTTCCTGGTCACCTTGATCCTCCTCCCTTACTGTTCTTCCCACAATCTAAAACTAGAAAAAAAGTTTTGTCTGGAGTTAAATTTTAAAGTGACCTGTAAGCTCTTATTCAATGTGAAGCTTAAAGAGGAACTTCACTACTTCTTTACATTGTTTTCTACCCTCTTACCTTGTCTGCTGGGTTGTCCTCAAAAACACACTTAAACACCTAGATAATCTAGCATTATCTGGTGCAATCCACTGCTCCATCGCCCCAAGCTGGGTCCCGTGCTGCCATATTCACTTCTTGCATCATCTGGGGGCTGGTTGTCTTTTCCTGGTTCTTGTAGCTGGTTCCCTGATGAAGCACCGCAGAGCATATGCAGTGTGGTGGGGATTGCCTAAGACATATGCACTGTGACAGAGATTGCCCCAGGATACCCCTGTCATGCATCCCAAGAGGCTTCGGGGGGGGGGGGGGGGGGGGACAGAAGTGTAGGACTGGGTTCCACAAAAAAGGTATGTGAAAAACACAAATACAAGTCTAAATAACTAATTCTGTAACAGGGAAGGAGAGTGGAGAAGGAAAATGTTGTAAAGTAATTGCAGAGATGAAGATCCACTTTAACATAAATGTGCACATATAGCCGTAACTGACACTGTCTTTATTTTGTCATTTCCTTTTTGTGTTGTCCTGCAAACTGTACCAATACTATTAATGCAGTGGTGACAGGCTTTACAGATTATGTGAGGCTTCCCCCCCCCCACTGCGGGGATCATAAGTGACATCAGGGCTGGGGTGAGCAACCAACATTATAAGGCTGGCACAGAGAGCCTTTGACACTCCTGGAAGTGTCAGACATGATTAACCGCTTACCGTTTTAGTTTTACTGCGGCAGAATGGCACGGCTGGGCGAAACACCGTTACCTTATGTCGCTTCGCCTTTTGGCCACTAGGGACACGCACGTCAGCATCGTGTGCCCAGAGCCGATGCGGGTGCCTGGCGGGGGCGCGATGACAGCCGGGCACCCTTGATCGCTCATGACAGAGCGAGAACCGAGATCTGTGTGTGTAAACACACAAACCCCAGTTCTTTCAGGGGGTAGAAACAGATCGTGTGTTCACACTAAGTATGAACACTGATCTCTCTCTCTCCTCCTAGACAGTCCTATCCCCTCTACAGTTAGAACACACCCAGGGAACACGGTTAACCCCTTGATCGCCCCCTACTGTTAACCCCTTCCCTGCCAGTGACATTTATACAGTAATCAGTGCATTTTTATAGAACTGATCGCTGTAGAATTGTCGATGGTGCCAAAAATGTGTCAAAAGTGTCCAATTTGTCCGCCGCAAATTTGCAGTCCCAATAAAAATCACAGATCGCTGCCATTACATGTAAAAAAAAAAAAAAAAAAAATGCCATAAATCTATCCCCTATTTTGTAGATGCTATAACTTTTGCGCAAACCAATCAATATACTCTTATTGTGATCTTTTTTTACCAAAAATAAGTAGAAAAATACATGTCGGCCTAAACTGAGGAACAAAATTATTTTTTTGGATAAAAAATGTGGGATAATTATTATAGCAAAAAGTAAAAGATATTGTATTTTTTTTTTTCAAAATTGTCACTCTTCTTTTGTTTCTAGTGCAAAAAATAAAAACCACAGAGACGATTAAATACCACCAAAAGAAATCTCTATTTGTGGGGAAAAAAGGACATCAATTTTGTTTGGGCATGACTGCACAGTTTTCAGTTAAAGCGACGCAGTGCTGTATCTCAAAAAAATGGCCCAGTCATTGAGCAGCCAAATCTTCCAGGGCTGAAGTGGTTAAAAGTATCAGCACTGTTTGATGAACAACAAAAAAAGGGAAATGACAAAACAATTGGTTATTTTTATGTGAACACATGTAAATTCTGTATTAAGCCTTATGTGTATGGGATGGTGACATGGTCACGTTTAAGCTGGCCATACACGGTTAGAACTTCTTTCTAATGTTTGAAATTCTAATTGAAATTCTGAAAAAATATTCATCAGAACATTCTCTCTTGCCATCATTGAGTTAACTTTAGTTCAAAAGCCCTTAAAATTGCATCCAGACCTGATTTTTTAATGGAATCCCAAATGTATTCAAATGGAATTCCAGTTAAATTCTAAGTCTAAACCTACTCCTACTCCAATTCTAATATTTTTCTAACAACCCTGTGAAAGAAAATATGTCTATACTTACCTATTGTCCCATCTACCCCAACGCAGGTGGTCAGACACTATAGCTGGCTACTGGCTACAAGCAGGTCTACCGGTACTGGGGTTGCCCCCAAGACTTATACGCAATGCTATAGTGCCTGGCCATCAAATGAGTAAAGCAAATAGATACTTGTATTGTATTAGTTCTATGACAGTCTAGGTAGAAGGCAGGCTGAGTTCAAGGAATAGACCAAAATGCGGTCCAAAGTCATACACAGGGAAATCCAATCTAGCAGAGCAGGGCATATAGACAGGGAGCTTGATCAGGAACAACACATGTATCACTCTCTATCACAAGCATCCAAATGGGGGTTTAGCTGGCTTATAACAGGCTTGGTTTCCACCTAGAGACTGATCACAATAATCAGCCTGCAGATGAACAGACAGACAAGGAGAGTGCCATAGCCAAAAACCTGGATGCTGAAATGAGGAACAGGAGCACTAAATGCTCCTGACTATTCTGAAGCGGCTTCACTCCAGTCACAGGATCGGATCTCAGTGCCAGGTTCATTGTAGAGGAGAGGCAACGACAATGGCTGCAGAGTCTGGGTGTAGACATGTGCGATTCGTTTCGTACGAATCGAAAATTCGTATGAACTTTCCGGAAATTGGTACATTCGTACAAATCCGAAGTACAAATTTTTATGCATACGAATTCTGGACGAAATATGAAATTTCGTTTACAGATTCATAACGAAAATTCGGAATTGTTACGAAAAGTTAACGAACCTAAAAGTTAAAAACCCAGGAAGTCAGCACAGCACAGGGATGGTGGGAACCCCTCATAATGATAAATTCATCATAACGAAAATTCGTAATTGTTTGCGAAACGTTAACGGACCTAAAAGTTAAAATCCTAGGAAGTCAGCACAGGGATGGTGAGAACCCTATGATCAATTTCTATGCTTACGAATACGAAATTTCGTTCATGAATTTCGGATCCAAATTAACAAAATTGTGACTGGTGTTTTGTTCACCAATCAGAGGAAGTCAGCTCAGCACAGGCATGGTGGGAACCCCTCATAATGGGCAGAACGGGTGTACACTCAGACCCGGGAACTCAGCACAGGGATGGTGGGCACCCCTCATAATGGACACAGCAGGTGTACAGACCTGAGAACTCAGCACAGGGATGGTGGGAACCCCTCATAATTATAAATTCATCATAATGAACATTCGTAATTGTTACGAAAAGTTAACAAACCTAAAAGTTAAAAACCCAGGAAGTCAGCACAGCACAGGGATGGTGGGAACCCCTCATAATTATAAATTCATCATAACTAACTTTTGTTAGTTTTATGAAAAGTTAACTAAACGAAAGATTAAAAACCCAGGAAGTCAGCACAGCACAGGGATGGTGGGGACCCCTCATAATGATAAATTCATCATAACGAACTTTCGTTATTTTAACGAAAAGTTTACGAATCTAACGAAAATTCGTATTTCGTAAGAATCCGAATTGAATTTCTGACACGAATTACAATTTTTTTTTTTTTCATACGAAATGGAGCGAAACGAAATACATTTTTTGACGGCGCCCATGTCTACCTGGGTGATAACCTAACCCATAGGCTTACAATGGGGCATCTATTGTTGAACTTTATAATAGGTAAATATAGACATCTTTTCTTTCACATGGAATAGGCTTGCAACAGGGGTGGGAGTAGGTTTAGAATTTGACTGGATTTATGTTTTAAACAGGTCTCATTATAATATATATTATAATATTTATACATTTTCCTGAATAAATTCACTGTTAGAATTTAATTTGTTTGAGAAAAAATGTAAAAAGAGAAGAAGAGAAGGAAGCACCTCCTAAGTAATTTCAGTAATAAAATAACATTTAATAAGTCACAGTTAAAAACACTCACAAGATGTGTGAAGGGAAAAGCTCATCATAATAAAGGAGAGAGGGGGGAGAAGGCACTGCCACTGACCCGCCGATGTGCTTGCGGCCAGCTTGGAATGCACACATGGATGCAAAGCTACGTGCTCTGAGCTTACTGCTCCTTCGAGAGGCCTCTATAAGGAGCAGTAAGCTTTGAGCGTGTAGCCTTGCTTTGACACTGGTCCTTCCCTGACTGTGACGTCACATCCACCCACGTGTGTGTTCCAAGCTGGCCCTAGGGTCTTCTCTCTCTTTTTCTCTTTTCAGCATTGGCTTACTCTAGGATGGCTGCCACAAGTGCACTTTAGGAACATATGGACATTTATGGACTTTTTATGGACTAATATACACTATATTGTCAAAAGTATAGGGACGTCTGACTTTACACGCACATGAACTTTAAAGGCATACCAGTCTTAGTCCAAAGGGTTCAACATTGAGTTGGCCTACCCTTTGCAGCTATAACAGCTTCAACTCTTTTGGGAAGGCTGTCCACAAAGTTTAGGAGTGTGTCTATGGGAGTGTTTGACTATTCTTCCAAAAGCACATTTGTGAGGTCAGGCATTGATGTGGATGAGAAGGCTCTAATTCATCCCAAAGGTGTTCTATTGGGTTGAGATCAGGACTCTGTGTAGGCCAGTCAAGTTCCTCCACCACTAAGGGGCCAAGCCCAACACCTGAAAAACAACCCCACACCATAATCCCCCCCCTCCACCAAATGATTTGGACCAGTGCACACAGCAAGGTCCATAAAGACATGGATGAGTGAGTTTGAGTTGGAGGAACTTGACCTCAACCTGACAGAACACCTTTGGGATGAATTAGAGCGGAAACTCTGAGCCAAGTCTTCTCATCCACCATCAGTGCCTGACCTCACAAATGCGCTTGAGGAAGAATGGTCAAACAATCCCATAGACACACTCCTAAACTTTGTGGACAGCCTTCCCAGAAGAACTGAAGCTGTTATAGCTGCAAAGGGTGGGCCAACGCAATATTGAACCCTACAGACTAAGCCCTTGTACACATGGTCGGAGAATCCGTCGGAATGTGTCCTATTGGACGGTTTTGTCAGATAATCCGACTGTGTGTGGTATGCATCGGACTGTTTCCGTCGGAATATCCGTCGGACCAAATTTTCCAACTTGCTGGAAATATTTTCCGTCAAACTGGTCCGATCGGACATACCCCGATCATGTGTAGAGAATTCCGATCGGACAAAGTGCCACGCATGCTCAGATCAAATTCCTACATCAAAGCTCTTGGCTACTAGCCTGAACGTAGTCCCATCGTAACGAAATTACGTCATCACGTTCTGAACGATCGGATTTTCCGACAACTTTGTCCGACCGTGTGTATGCAACAGTTTCGGACAAGATCCGTCGGACAAAATCCGACGGATTTGGTTGTCGGAATCTCCGACCGTGTGTACAAGGGCTAAGACTGGGATGTCAGTAAAAATCATGTGTATGTAAAGGCTACTTTTGACAATATAGTGTATATTTCCCATATTTACACTATAGGAGCGGTCAGACAGCCCTTTTTTGCACTAATAATATTGTTTTCTTATACGAGAAAACTTTTTTTTGTATTTTTCTCATCACTACAGTCAAAAATGAACATCGATTTAACCCATTTAACCATTAGAAAATAAAAACCTTCAAAAACAGAAATTTTCAAATGAAATACTATCAGTGTATGTCCATCTTAAGTCTATCTATGCCAACATAAACCATCAGGTGGAATTTGATTATTGTATTTTGGTCCAGCATGCATTGTATTAACTGTTGTACATCTAATTCATTCTGGTGGCTGAGCTGTGCTGTGATATGGATATAAAAATCTGGAAACATTGTAAATAAGTATTATCATTTACTATGCATTTCCAGAATGAACGTGTCCATAACGTATAGAACATATCCAGGAAAAGTAACATTAGAAATTAGTAGTGTACCTGGCCAGCGTCTGAAATGTCATAGGTTAAGGGTGTTATATATTGTTTGCATTTTTGTGTTAGATCATATATACTTGACATTGTTATACACAAAGCAATATATTTTACTGTGCATAATTTTATTATTAATAGGGACAAAACTAATAAATAGCATAGTGTTTATGACAAACATAATTTAAGATTTTAGTTTGCATTAACCAGCCCTTTAAGGAACATTCCCCCCCCCCCCCCCCCCCCAGTTCATCATTTTTAATTTTTGATGTCATGGGAAGGCGACCACCTCTTCCAGGTTTAGGCAGCGAGTGATGTGCCACTTATGCCCCCTATGCCACGAGGCAGCAAGACCACAACAGATCATTCTCGCCTAGGCAAGAATGGAGGATGGTGGGTGGGCTGGAATGTGAATCATAAAGTATGCAGAGAAAATGTATGAGGAGGTGGGGGGGGGAGGGGGGGGTTGAGAAGAGGAAAATGTATTTCTGCGAGGGACAATCCTTTATTGCAGTCCAACTGCAGTCAAAACCTTCTGTTTAATTATTATTATTATTATTATTATTAAGGATTTATATAGCACCAACAGTTTGCGCAGCGCTTTACAACATGAGGGAAGACAGTACACTTACAATACAAATCAATACAGTAGGGATCAGAGGGCCCTGCTCGTTAGAGCTTACAATCTAGAAGGGAGGGTGTTTAATCTCTTTATGACTGCCCAACACATGTGCGGTGGCAAAAATGTGGATTTTAACACCAAGATGCCACACATATGTGCCACTTAACAGCCATTGTTTATGTGCTGGGAGCATTCTCACTGCGTGCTCTCAGCTACAGATCTGTGACAGTGGTCATATGATCGCCTATCCTTCCTGCCCCCAGGGCATTCCAAGCTGTTTAAATGGACGCCAGGGTGGGCAGGAAGGGGTAAGTGCTGTACAAAAAAAACACAAAGGGCATCATCTACAGTCAGTAGGATGTGTCCCTTGTGCTTATGCCTCCTCCATTAGGTGAAATCCTCCTCCATCTTTACCCACCACACTACCACCGCTTTAATGTTCTGGTGTGGAGGGGGCTAGTAAAAGCCTTACTACAATTATGAATGGAGCGATCTTTGAATGGAAGATAGGGAATAATTAACCACTTCAGCCCTAGAAGAATTTACCCCCTTCCTGACCAGAACACTTTTTGCGATTCGGCACTGCGTCAGTTTAACTGACAATTGCGCATGTCGTGCGATGTGGCATCCCAAACAAAATTGACGTCCTTTTTTTCCCACAAATAGAGCTTTCTTTTGGTGGTATTTGATCACCTCTGCGGTTTTTGTTTATTGCGCTATAAACAAAAAAAGAGTGACAATTTTAAAAAAAGCTATTTTTTTACTTTTTGCTATAATAAATATCCCCCAAAAATATATTTAAAAAAACTAATTTCTTTCTCAGTTTAGGCTGATATGTATTCTACATATTTTTAGTAAAAAAAAATCACAATAAGCGTATATTGATCGGTTTGCGCAAAAGTTATAGCGTTTACAAAATAGGGGATAGATTTATGGCATTTTTATTATTATTTTTTATTAGTAATGGCAGGGATGTGCAATTCTTATAGTGACTGCGACATTATGGCAGACACATTGGACACTTTAACACTATTTTGGGACCATTGTCATTTATACAGTGATCAGTGCTATAAAAATGCACTGATTACTGTATAAATGACACTGGCAGGAAAGGGGTTAAACACTAGGGGTCGATCAAGGGGTTACGTGTTCCCTAGTGAGTGATTCTAACTGTGGGAGGGATAGGCTACCTAGGACATGACAGAGATCACTGCTCTCAATGACAGGAGTAGACAGCAGTAGATCTCTGTCATGTCACTAGGCAGAAAGGGGAAATGCCTTGTTTACATCTCCTCGTTCTGCCGCTCCGTGACACAATCGTGGGACACCAGCGGACATCGAGTCCACGGGTCCCGCGGGCACAGTCACGGAGCACGCAGTGGGTGCGCACCCACAATGTCTCTTCTTAAAAGGGACGTACCTGTATGACCATTTGCGCAGCCGTGGCATTGAGCCAACGTTTATCGTTGTGCGCTGGTGGGCAAGCGCTTAGTTCTTCCCCCTCCATTAATATATCACTTTCCATTCCTGTAGTATGGCTTCTATGAATAGAGGAGCTGGGCAGAAAGGGAGGGCATAGCTGGGCACTCTTGATGAGAACCTGTGACAGCCCCCTAGTTCTCTTACCTTCCAGTGTGATGAGGCTGGGGGGACATGGGCAGAGGAACATTTCACCTAATATAGGGTATGTGCATATGGGCAGAGAAACCGTTAAGTAGACCTGTTGCTTTGTTCTTTATTGCCTAAGCAAAGGAGCAAAAAAAATAAAAAATTGTTATTACCATGAAAAAAACACAAGCTAAGGCTAGCATTGTATAGCAAGCACCATTAGCTGCTACATCATTACTTTATTAGGACAGCTTGCATCTTAAAGTGCACCACACCCAAGAAAACCCAAACTTACAACTATAGGGTGAAGAGGTATACCCTTAATTCCTTTCCACACCTATTGCCAGGTCTGAGTATTGTCAGTATTGTGTGTGGTGGGGTGGGAGTCAGTGAGCTTTGAGATTAAAGGCACAATGCCACACTTTATGGTTCCTGCTATGCCATGCTAGAGTTAAGCTGGTCATACACAGCCCGAATTTTGTTCAATTTCTACGAGTCATCTGAATTCCAAGCCACAGTTGGCCCTACCAACACCACCCAGCTCAACAAACTTTAATTGAGAAATTGAAGGAGCTGAGTGGAAAAAAGTCTCCCAAACAGTGACTGCATCCAATCGGCTGCAGTTACCGTTCAGGTATTTTGACCGCCGCGGGTGCCAATTGTCAGAATACAAGAGTCGGCAGCTGAAGATTCATCCATCCATGGATTTCTCTTGCTCGGCTCGCTGGGCTAAACAAGAGACAAATTTATATGTATGACCAGCTTTAGTATATACTATGTTAGGACAGTACAGATGTACTTTAAAGCAGATCTTATATCCTTTGTACATAATGTGATATATTTTGTTTTATGCTGTGCAGCATTTAAACTGAACAATTGCGTATGAAAATAAAAGCAAACTTTCTCAATACTTTCTCAGTATTATTTTCAATGAACGTTACATGCAAGCATTGCTATTAACACAACCACAAAGTTATTTTCTTAGAACGGGATCTGTGTGTTGCCACTCATTCACTTTGATATAACCTTTTTCCACCTGGGTTCCATCCATGGAGGGCTAGGCTTCTTCCTGAGGCTATTAGGGCAGAGCACAATAGTGAAATGACCTCCTGTCTACACTGACTGCCAATATAAGGCGGACATTTTCCACTGACTACCACTGTAAGGGGTGATTTCTACACCACTGCCCCCCTAACCCCCTAATCCATGAGCCCGGCCCCTGATCTACATGCAGGCTGCCGGATGCATGGATTTCAATAGGGTTTTTTTTTAAGCACATGATTAGAGCGGTAGGAGGTTCCTATAAATATCTTATAGTTTGTAGACGTTATAATTCTTGTGCAAACCAATCAATATACGCTGTTTTTAAAAAAAAAAAAATATGTAGCAGAATACATATTGGCCTAAATTTATGAATAAATAAAAAATTTTTTTTATTGGATATGTTTTATAGCAGACACAAAGGTGATAAAATACCACCAAAAGAAAGCTCTACTTGTGGGAAAAAGGACATCAATTATGTGTGGGTACAGCGCAAAATGTCAGTTGCAGTAACGCAGTGTTATATCGCAAAAAATGGCCTGGTCAGGAAAGTGGGGGGGTTAACTTTACGGGAGGTAAAGTACAGTAGTTAAAATATATGTTATGGTGCACAGGCAGCCCATTCAAAACAAGCGGGGTACTTTACCACAATGCATATTAATGCACAAATTATCAACTTAACATGCCCATGGTACTGCCATGCTTCAGCACTTTAAATGGGCCCTTACTGCTACAATTCCCACAGCACTATGGGTTAGCTAAAGAGACAGCATAGCAGAATCCGCCTGCCTAGAGGTTGGATTTGTTGACTTAAGGCCGAGTTCCACCCATTTAAAAGTCAGCAGCTACAAAAAGTGTAGCTGCTGACTTTTGATAATTGGACACTTATCTGTCCCGCAGTCCAGCGATGCGGGCAAACGAAGCCCCGCTCCTCTCCCCCTCCTCTCTGCAGTGCCAGCATTGTAACTGTGGGCGCCTGGCTGTGTCTTGCGCACTGTGAATGGACGGGCAATCTTCTGGGACCTGTGACGTGACCCAGCAGATTGCAGGGAGGGAGGGGGGAGAGGTTAACTTCCTTCCAGCACCGTGGAGCCCTGGGAGGAAGTGGCAGCTGGGTATCCCTCCCCCCCCCCAATAAAATGTGGCATGTCATGGGGTCACCTTCCCTTAAAGCGGAAGTTCCATTGATCGGTGGAACTCTGCTTTAAAGCTCAGATTGAGATGCCATTCATTGAATTTTAGGAAAGCTGAAAATACAAAAAGCAGACTAGAGCTCCATCTTGTGGCTACATAGATGACTACATGATATACAAATGAAATGCAGGTACTGTATTTCATATTTACCAGGCAAAAAATATTTTGCCAGTTCTTTTAACATAATACAGAAAGCATGTCTCAAATAAAAAAAACGTGAACCAAGTTTGCAGTCCCTCTGTGGCTAATCAGACTCCTTGATTAGCGGTCTTAAAAAAAAAATAACACGATGTCCCCCCCCATCCATGTGTCCGACCCCTGATCTACATACAGGGCACTGGATTCCAGTGGGGGTGGGGTGTTTTTTTTAAGCATGTGATTAGAGCCTGGGGCTCTAATAGGCTCCAAAAAAGGGTGGGCTCGGGGCATAGAGCACTGCACTCCGAGCCCACCAAGTTGTATGAGACTAGCGAATGAATATTCACTATTCTCACACTAATCCTCCTCCCGGCCAATCAGGGAGCGGATCTTGAGACTCGTCATCTGATTGGCTCGAAGGAGAGGACACAGGAGCCGCTAACCACAGCCCAGCACCTAGATGGGGTAAAGTGCTGAGAGAGCAGGCAGGGGGGTAATAGTACCGCTGGCCGCCCGAGGGCTGTGGTTGTTTTTCGCCCCCTCCCCAAAAAAAAAAACACCAGCCGCCACTGGTCTACATCTCCATTTCTGTTCTTGTTTTCTTCTCTCTGTTTATACAGACCGTCTCTTGTAGCTTACCATTCTGTGAAAGAGACTGTGCATGTGTGGGTAGGGAAGTGAGCGTTTGTTCGTTTCTGGGGCAGGGCATCCACTGCTGGGAATGGCCTGCCATTAGCAGGAAAGAGAGGAAAGGACAGTCATATGAGCATCTGAAAAAGTGATAATTTAATCACTTGCCAACCATGTAACGCATACAGTATGTGCAGCAGTATTGAGGGTGTCACACCACACATATGCGTCCATGGGGGCTAATGTTTCAGTGCTGTGTGTCACAGACAGCCCCTGGTCTCCAGTTGTGATCGGGAACTGGCAGGGAGGACTACCCATTATGTGACAGCCAATCATACTGGTTATGTAATTAGGAAGCCTGTATGCCTTAAGACTCAGTTAAAGGACCCCAGTGGGCAGGGGGAGGGGGATTCATGTAAAAGCAAATTTTTACTGATTTTTATTACTTTTTTTATTTCTTCTTCCTAAATTCATGTCTGTGTATGTGTGACATTTCACAAACTGCCTCCTGGGTGTTATATACTATATATTTATTACATATATATATATATATATATATATATATATATATATATATTTATACATTGTACATGGAGAAAGACATATTTTGTTATGAGGAGTCGTAAAATACTGCATGATGGCCACTAGATGGAACTGAGGAGTATAGGAAATATCTCCTTGTAACAAGAGATATAGGGGTTGATTTACTGAAACTGGAGTGCAAAATCTGGTGAGCTCTACATGGTAGCCAATCAGCTTCTAACTTCAGCTTATTCAATTACCCTTTGCCAAAAAAAACACGAAAAACAAACAGAAAGCTGGTTTCTCTGCAGAGCTGCACCAGATTTTGCACTCTCCGGTTTTAGTAACTCAACCCCTCAGTATAACAATGCTAGAGAACGGTAGAGGGAATTAGCAAATAAATGTAACCGTGCAGTATTTATTTCAAAAGTAGTCAATTCAGTAAAATTAAATATATGATGATGTGGTGCTTTGCTTTGACTTATATTAAAGTGAAATTCAATAAATAAATAAAAATGATGATGAATCAGAACTGAGGAGTATAGGAAATACCTCTTTATAATAAGAGATATAGGGGTTGCTTTACTAAAACTGTAGAGTGCAAAATCTGGTGCAGCTCTGCATGGTAGCCAATCAGCTTCTAACTTCAGCTTGTTCAATTATTAAAACAGGAAGCTGGGTTCTATGCAAAGCTGCACCAGGTTTTGCACTCTCCAGTTTTAGTAAATCAACCCCACAATCAGGGTCGGCTTGTCTATTAACCACCTTCAGACCGGACCATTTTGCTGGTAAATGACCAGAGGTCTTTTTACAATTTGGCACTGCGCTGCTTTAACTGGTAATTGCGCGGTCATGCAATGTTGTACCCAAACAAAATTTGCGTCCTTTTCTTCCCACAAATAGAGCTTTCTTTTGATGGTATTTGATTGCCTCTGCGATTTTTATTTTTTGCGATATAAACGTAAAAAGACCGCAAATTTTGAAAAAAAATGATATTTTCTAATTTTTGTTATTAGAAAAATCCAATAAACTCAATTTTAGTCATACATTTAGGCCAAAATGTATTCAGCCACATGTCTTTGGTAAAAAAAAAGTCAATAATTGTATATTTATTGGTTTGCGCAAAAGTTGTCACATCTACAAACTAAGGTACGTTTTCTGGAATTTACGCAGCTTTTAGTTTACGACTGCCTATCTCATTTCTTGAGGTGCTAAAATGGCAGGGCAGTACAAAACCCCCCCAAATGACCCCATTTTGGAAAGTAGACACCCTAAGGAAATTGATAAGTGGCATGTTGAGCCCATTGAATATTTTATTTTTTTGCCTCAAGCGATTGAATAATGACAAAAAATAATATTTTTTTTTTTTTTTACACAAAGTTGTCACTAAATGATATATTGCTCACACATGCTATGGGCATATGTGAAATGACACCCCAAAATGAATTCTGCTGCTTCTCCTGAGTACGGGAATACCACATATGTGGGACTTTTTGGGAGCCTAGCCGCGTACGGGGCCCCGAAAACCAAGCACCGCCTTCAGGCTTTCTAAGGGCGTAAATTTTTGATTTCACTTCTCACTACCTATTACAGTTTTGAAGGCCATAAAATGCCAAAATGGCACAAAACCCCCACAAATGACCCCATTTTAGAAAGTAGACACCCCAAGCTATTTTCTGAGAGGCATTTTGAGTCCATGGAATATTTTATATTTTGCCACAAGTTGCGGGAAAATTACAAACTTTAATTTTTTTTTAATTTTTTTTCACAAAGTTGTCACTAAATGATATATTGCTCACACATGCTATGGGCATATGTGAAATGACACCCCAAAATAAATTCTGCTGCTTCTCCTGAGTACGGGGATACCACATATGTGGGACTTTTTGGGAGCCTAGCCACGTACGGGGCCCCGAAAACCAAGAACCGCCTTCAGGCTTTCTAAGGGCGTTACAGTTTTGAAGGCCATAAAATGCCAAGATGGCACAAACCCCCGCCCAAATGACCCCATTTTGGAAAGTAGACACCCCTAAATTTAGGGGTACACTAGTGAGACTAGGTAATAAATGGCGGGTGCCCTGAAACTATAAAAAAAATAACTAACCAACCAGCGTCACCTGTAACAGTTATATGGTGATCACTGGTGAAAGGGTTAACTAGGGGGCAATCAGGGGGCTTTATGCGGTAGTATATGGGGGTCCCTGGCGCTATAAAAAGCTGCGGCGAACCTAAATACCTACCTGCCTAACTAGCGTCACCTGTGACACTAATACAGTGATCAGAAAAACGATCGCTTATTAGGCTGGGTTCACACTGGAGCGATGTGGGAACGCCACGAATGCGCGGCGGGTTCCCGCATCGCATGCCTCCCGGCGGCAGTTCACACTGCCCTATGCGAACTGCTGGGAGTGTCAGTGAAATGTTAATGACACCCCCAGATCAGTTCGCATATCGCAGTGCGATCTGCAAACTCGGATCGCATGGTGTGAACACCCATGCGATCCGATTCTGCTGCGGACCAAAAAAAGGGTCCCGTGCGAGTTTGCGGCGGGTGCGGCGGGTGCGACACGAATTCAGCCATACTATCTGTATGGCTGAACTCGAATCGCACAGAGATCGGATGTGATTTGCACTGCAGTGCGGTGCGAATCACATCCGTTCTCATAAACCGCTGCAATGTGAACCCAGCCTTAGTGACACTGGCGACGGGGGGTGATCACGAGGTTAAACCTTTATTGGGGGGGTTAGGGGGGTACCTTAGAACTAAAGGGGGCTAACCCTAACTGCCCTAACAGTTATTACAGTCACAAATGACACCCGCCGGGTGATCAGGGGGTTAAACATTTATTAGGTAATAAATGGCGGGTGCCCTGAAACTATAAAAAAATAACTAACCAACCAGCGTCACCTGTAACAGTTATATGGTGATCACTGGTGAAAGGGTTAACTAGGGGGAAATCAGGGGGCTTTATGCGGTAGTATATGGGGGTCCCTGGCGCTATAAAAAGCTGCGGCGAACCTAAATACCTACCTGCCTAACTAGCGTCACCTGTGACACTAATACAGCGATCAGAAAAATGATCGCTTATTAGGCTGGGTTCACACTGGAGCGATGCGGGAACGCCACGAATCCGCGGCGGGTTCCCGCATCGCATGCCTCCCGGCGGCAGTTCACACTGCCCTATGCGAAGTGCTGGGAGTGTCAGTGAAATGTTAATGACACCCCCAGATCAGTTCGCATATCGCAGTGCGATCTGCAAACTCAGATCGCATGGTGTGAACACCCATGCGATCCGATTCTGCTGCGGGCCAAAAAAAGGGTCCCGTGCGAATTTGCGGCGGGTGCGGCACGAATTCAGCCATACTATCTGTATGGCTGAACTCGAATCGCACAGAGATCGGATGTGATTTGCACTGCAGTGCGGTGCGAATCACATTCGTTCTCATAAACCGCTGCAATGTGAACCCAGCCTTAGTGACACTGGCGAGGGGGGGTGATCACGGGGTTAAACCTTTATTGGGGGGGTTAGGGGGGCACATTAGAACTAAAGGGGGCTAACCCTAACTGCCCTAACAGTTATTACAGTCACAAATGACACCAATGCAAAAAAAAATAAAAAAAAAAAAGCAATTGGTGTCACTGTGACTGGGGGGGCAGGGGTAATTGGGGGGTGATCGGGGGGTAAAGGGGGGGTGTGAGTGTGCCTGGCATGTTCTACTGTGTAGTGTAGTGCTTGTGCAACTCACCGATGCTCTCTCCTCGGTGCCGGAACGAAAAATACCGACACGGAGGAGAAAATACATCACTTCCTCTCCTGTGTTTACATTACAGGAGAGGAAGTGATGTCACGGGACATTTTCATTCGTCGGGAGCGATCGCGAGGGGGTGGCCATGAATGAATGGGCGTCCCCTCGTCCGGGATCGCTCCCGAACGAATACCGACCGCCGCAGGCACCGGGCGGGCAGGCAAGGACGTACATGTAAGCCCTTATGCCTGCCCGTGCCATTCTGTCGACGTACATCGTCGTGCGGCGGTCAGCAAGTGGTTAAGGGCGCCTGAGAACCGCCCCCTATCCAATGCGTCCAGCCCCTTTCAGGGTGCAGGATGCATGGATTCCAAAGGAGGTGTTTTTTGAAGGACCTGATTAGAGCCTGAGGCCCTAATAGGCTTCAAAATAGGGTTGGCTTGGGGCGCAGAGAATGTGAAAGGAGTTTCCACCCAGGTGTCTTACAACAGCGAGAGAATATTCACTGTTGTAACACTGATCCTCCACCCGGCCAATCAGGAATAACAAAAAATTTGTCCGAATATTAATTTGGAACTAAACGAACTGCACATGTCTACATATTATTACCGGGTGATCCTGTTCCCTGTCCTAGGGTGGCAACACTTACTTTACTGTGAGTATGCAGGAGCAGTGTTGTCACCCTAGGACAATGAGGGAGTAAAGACTATGGAATCCCTCCCTCCTCCTTGGCATAGGTGTGGTGTTCTGAAGTTCACAGAGCCAAATAACAGCCGTTTTTGTTTTTTGCTCCATTCACGCAGTACAAATGTACATTCGTGCTTTTGGGGCAAATTGCTGTGATTTTTTTCTTTAATGAGAATACCTCTAAACTTTTATTTATTTTATTGTATGTAGCACTAACCCCTGAAGGAGCTGCTGGTTTGATTGGGCTTACTGTTACCTTCTTCACCTCGATTTGTGTCTAGGGTTTTCCCAAGGTAGATGGCCCAGAAATTTAGAGACTGACAACAGATCCGCTTAAAGGGATTTTTATTTGCAAAACGAACAGTCTCTTAGTATATGATCAGAGGGTTATGAGAAAAGTCCAGGTACTCTTAGCCCTTGTACAAACGGTCGGACATTCTGACAACCAAATCCGTCGGATTTTGTCCGAAACTGTTGCATACACACAGTCGGACAAAGTTGTCAGAAAATCAGATCGTACTTAACGTGATGACGTTATTTCGTTAGCACGGGACTACGTTCAGGCTAGTAGCCAATAGCTTTGGTCTAGGAATTTAATCTGAGCATGCGTGGCACTTTGTCCGATCGGAATTCTCTACACATGATCGGACAAAGTCTGATCGGATCATGTTGTCGGAAAATTTTATAGCCCAGCTGGAAAACTTGGTCCGTCGGATACTCCGATGGAAACAGTCCGATGGAGCCCACACACTGTCGGATTATCCGACAACACGGTCCTATCGGACTTTGTCCATCGGAATGTCCGACCGTGTGTACAAGGGCTTAGTATCAAAGTCAACAATAAAGAACTTTCTTACTATGACTAAATCCAGAGAATAGCCATTCACAGCTGGATGTTCACTCTAGTTGGATAGTCCCTCTCTCACAAGGCCTAGCAGCCAATAGCTTGCTTAAATCAGGAACAAGTCTCTGCCACAGACTTTGTTGTAGAACATGTAGAAATAAGTCTCTGCCACAGACGTTGTAGAACATGTAGGAAACTAGGACTTGTAAAACACTTGTGTGATACCAGAATCTTTCAGCCGGTTTGGTGATGCCTCACGAAATTGGATTCATTTAGGTCCCTCAGCCTCACCAGGCTCTTGCTAAGAAGCCAACCCATAGGTGGCCTTCTTCTGAAGAGTCCTCCCCTGGATTGCTATGAAGTTGCTGGGCCTCTTCGCAACCGGAGATGGCACCGGACCACCTCCGAATCCTTTCCCTCGTTTCCTTGCCTCGGGCTAGCCAGCCCTGAGACATAAAGTCGGGTGGATCCGCACCCCAGGCCATAACCTTCCTGGGGGTTGGTCAAGAGGACCAGGACCATGGAGTCAGAACATACTTCTGGACCGGAACCCCGTGACATCCGCATCTTAAGTACCCTTTCCCAGAAAGCACAGCAAGAGTGACCCTCCCACTGGGCTGGCTCTGAGAGAAAGTAAACTTAAAGCACCCAACCAGACTGTGTTTCTATGCCTGCCAGAAGAGACGGCGCCCCCTATGACCAGGCTGAACACCCTATAGTCCAGTCAGACTGATGCTGAGGTCAAAATTTGGAATAATTATACCCAAACCAAACTGAAGTTCAGGTGTAACATTAAATTTCAAAGACACAGTGCGTGTTCTTCAGGAGCCGGCACTACATGTATATATTTAGTATATACAGTGCCTTGCGAAAGTATTCGGCCCCCTTGAACTTTTCAACCTTTTGTCACATTTCAGGCTTCCAACATAAAGATATAAAATTTTAATTTTTTGTGAAGAATCACCAACAAGTGGGACACAATTGTGAAGTGGAACAAATCTATTGGATATTTTAAACTTTTTTAGCAAATAAAAAACTGAAAAGTGGTGCGTGCAAAATTATTCGGCCCCTTAACTTTCAGTGCAGCAAACTCACTCCAGAAGTTCAGCGAGGATCTCTGAATGATCCAATGTTGTCCTAAATGACTGATGGTGATAAATAGAATCCACCTGTGTGTAATCAAGTCTCTGTATAAATGCACCTGCTCTGTGATAGTCTCAGGGTTCTGTTGAAAGCGCAGAGAGCATCATGAAGACCAAGGAACACACCAGGCAGGTCCGTAATACTGTTGTGGAGAAGTTTAAAGCCAGATTTGGATACAAAAAGATTTCCCAAGCTTTAAACATCCCAAGGAGCACTGTGCAAGCGATCATTTTGAAATGGAAGGAGTATCAGACCACTGCAAATCTACCAAGACCTGGCCGTCCCTCTAAACTTTCAGCTCAGACAAGGAGAAGACTGATCAGAGATGCAGCCAAGAGGCCCATGATCACTCTGGATGAACTGCAGAGAACTACAGCTGAGGTGGGAGAGTCTGTCCATAGGACAACAATCAGTCGTACACTGCACAAATCTGGCCTTTATGGAAGAGTGGCAAGAAGAAAGCCATTTCTCAAAGATATCCATAAAAAGTCTTGTCTAAAGTTTGCCACAAGCCACCTGGGAGACACACCAAACATGTGGAAGAAGGTGCTCTGGTCAGATGAAACCAAAATCGAACTTTTTGCCCACAATGCAAAACGATATGTTTGGCGTAAAAGCAACACAGCTTATCACCCTCAACACACCATCCCCACTGTCAAACATGGTGGTGGCAGCATCATGGTTTGGGCCTGCTTTTCTTCAGCAGGGACAGGGAAGATGGTTAAAATTGAGGGGAAGATGGATGCAGCCAAATACAGGACCATTCTGGATGAAAAGCTGTTGGAGTCTGCAAAAGACCTGAAACTGGGATGGAGATTTATCTTCCAACAAGACAATGATCCCAAACATACAGCAAAATCTATAAAGGAATGGTTCACAAATAAACGTATCCAGGTGTTAGAATGGCCAAGTCAAAGTCCAGACCTGAATCCAATCGAGAATCTGTGGAAAGAGCTGAAAACTGCTGTTCACAAACGCTCTCCATCCAACCTCACTGAGCTCGAGCTGTTTTGCAAGGAAGAATGGGCAAGAATTTCACTCTCTCGATGTGCAAAACTGATAGAGACATACCCCAAGCGACTTGCAGCTGTAATCGCAGCAAAAGGTGGCTCTACAAAGTATTAACGCAAGGGGGCCGAATAATTTTGCACGCCCACTTTTCATTTTTTTATTAGTTAAAAAAGTTTCAAAAATCCAATAGATTTCGTTCCACTTCACAATTGTGTCCCACTTGTTGGTGATTCTTCACAAAAAATAAAAATTTGATATCTTTATGTTTGAAGCCTGAAATGTGGCAAAAGATTGAAAAGTTCCAGGGGGCCGAAAACTTTCGCAAGGCACTGTATATCTATCTATCTATCTATATATATATATATATATATATATATATATATCTATATATATATCTATATATATATATATATATATATATATATATATATATATATATATATATATATATATATATATATATATATATTCTAATTATCCAATGTGATTTGTTTAACCTTCACTATCCAGAGCCACAACTTTTACGTGGCTGCAAATATTGATCGTTATGACAACGCGCACATGTGTCCTGTCTCGTTCCACTAGCTGCCCACGTGATGACACCCACGTCCCGCAATTCCTCTCTGTTTACGCATATGTTCCTTCAGATTCGGCGACCTATCAACATGTGTAACGCAAGTGACGTTCCCGTCGCTGCCATCTTGCTACACCCCACTCCCGTCCACAGTAAGGCCGCGTACACACGGGCGGATTGTCTGCCCAACTAAGTTCGTCAGACAATCCGACAGACAGTCCGTCCAACATTTGAATGAACGGACTTGACCACACACGATGAACAGACAGTCCGCTGAAAGCTTGCGCGATGACGTGTACAGCACGTACGACGGGACTAGAAAAACGACGTCCAATACACTGCAATGCAACCTTCGGCCGTGTAAATCCTTTCTGAGCATGCGCCATACTTAGTCCGTCCAACTTGCCTACACACGAGCGGACTGTCCGCTGAAACCAAGTTTGGACGGACAAAATTACGGAAATTCCGAAAGACTTAGTCCGTCAGACTGTCCGCTGAAAAAGTCCGCTGAAGCCCACACACAAGCGGATTGTCCGCTGAAACACGGTTCAGCGGACTAAGTTGGGCAGACAATCCGCCCGTGTGTACGCGGCCTAAGGATACACTGAGAAGGGGGCAAGTGCACATCTTTTTACACCCACTGGACTTTTGCATTTACACTTATAACAGCAAACTGAGTTTATATAGTGTAGTACTTAGAACTCCGTCTGAATATTTATATGTTGAATTTTAAAAGCAGACAACCAGTGGCGGAACTACCGCCATATCGACCCACGTGCTGCAAATGATTGAAGAACTCTGGACGGCCGCACTCCAAGATAAATTCAAATGCCTTTTATTCATGAAGCAGAATCATACAAAAGTGTGTCACAGCAAAGCACAGAGTGCTTACTCTTGTGCGGCACAGTGGTGTAGTGGTTAGCACTCTCTCTAGCAGTAAGAAGGGCCACTGGTTCAAATCCCAACCATGACACTACCTGAGATCCAGAAAGTCGACAAAACGAACAGAAATTTCACCGCTCCAGGTCAAACCACTGACAGGCTGCTGGCTCTCCAAGTAGGTAGGGGTTCCAGGTGCAGGCTGATTGCATAAGCCAAGTGTGCAAAATCTGAACAAAACTCTGGATAGCTGCACTCCGGATTGCGTAAAAAATAAAGTGCCTTTATTTCTTCAAATGCAAGTGCAAAACTCCATTGAACAACACATCACAGCAAAGGAGAACAAAAGAATAGAACAAGGTCTCTGACGCGTTTCACACTACAAACAGCACTTACTCATAGTGTGGCAAGTGACACACTCGGGGCTCCCACTGATTCTGCATTATGAAGAGTTTAACTATTTCATTTTATATAACAATGTAATAATAGAAATAATGCGCTTCAATCATCCTGACACCATAACAACCATGGTGCCATGATGATTGAAGTGCCAACATCAGCCATTGCCCCAATAAATTGCCCCCAAAAAATGTATTTTCTGGCAGTGCCCCTCCTGAGACTAGAGTCTGGATCCGCCCCTGGGTGAAGATGGCAGAGGGGGCGGGGCCATACATTTTCCTATGGGGCCCTGTGATCTCTAGTTACGCCCCTGCAGACAACTTCTGTAAGATTAGCAAACCTGTGAGATGAGCAGGCTTGCTGCTGCTTTTAAAATCCAACATCTAAACAGTCAGACGGAGTTCTAACTGTATTTCACTATATAAACTCAGTTTGCTGTTATAAATAAGTGTAAAATGCAAAACTCCGGTGGGTGTAACAAGATGTCCGCTTGCCTCCTTCTTGGTCTATCCTTTACGGTGGAGAAGTGCAGGGTGTAGCAAGATGACGTCGACCAAACGTCACTTCCGTTCCACATTCTGAAGGGTCGCCGAATCTGACTGAGCAGTGGCAAAACCCGTGTCATAACCACGCCCCCCCCCAAGAAGGCGGACTGTACATTCTATTGGCTGCTAAAGGCATACCCAACACCGCCCGAGCTGCTTGTGTAGGGCGTGGCTAGGGAAAATACATTGAGCTAGGTGAGGCTGTCGCCACGTGATTTTCAGCGACCAATCAGGTGTCAGTAGACAGCGAGCTACAGCACTGAGGAGGAAGTTGCTGTCGGAGCGGAGGGCGAGCGACGGGAGAGCTGTGCGATGACTCGTGAGTGTGTGAGGAGACGGGAGCGGGGAGGGTGAGGGGAGAACTGGGGAACACCGAGGGGTGGAGAAGGAGGGGGGGCTGAGGGGGGCCGCCACTGTCGTCTAGGCCTGAGGCCTGTGTGGTGCCACGTCAGAGGAGTGCGAGGGGTCCCGGGAACGGGGGGCTGGGATGGAGCAGAGCGGGGTGTATGCTTTACACACTCCGGGGGCTGCCATGGAGACCGCACACCCTTCGGGTGATCCCACCAGTGATACACTTCATGTCCAAGGGTGACAACACCCCCCTGTACTGTGTGTATAGGTGGCAGAGGTGTCACCCTACAACAGGAAGTGAGTCAGGACTACAGGACACGCCCCTCTTCTGCCACTTTTTGTTTACATCTAACGATCGGTATTTTTTTTTTTTTTTTGGTTAGAAAATTTCTTGGAACTCCCCAATGTGATAAACATTATGTAAAGTTGTATTTTATATATATATATATATATATATATATATATATATATATATATATATAAAGAGATATTTATATATATAGAAAGATATTTATCCTGTCCGAGAGTTCTAAGAAATTTTCTAGCCAAAAAATACAGATTGATATATATATATATATATATATATATATATATATATATATATATATATATATATATATATATCAATCTCAATCTATCTCTCTCAATCTCTTTCCTGGGATTGTGGCTGAACATATAAACCTCTGTACTGTTTTTCCCAGCAGACGACCAGCTTTCTCATGAAACCAGTTTGAGCCGCTCATTAACCACTGGACCACTTTCCAAAGGGGGGGGGGGGTCCTCTCCCGCCACTTGCCCCCCCATACTTCTCAGACTTACCATTACTGCCTCTTCATCTGAGGAACGATCGGAGCGGTGCGGCCGGCTGCTCCAATAGGTGAACAAAGAGTTAACACTCTTTGGCTCTATGGCCTTGGAGGACCAGAGCGACGTCCTGATCTTCCGGTCCAGGCTGGAAGACAAAAAAAATTGTAATGGAAGATCAACACCTTGATCTTTGATTCCTTGTAATGGGAATCAAAGTGATAAAATTGAAACAGACAGTATAAAAATATAAAGTAAAATAAATAGTAATGACAAGAATTACTTTTTTTTTTTTTTTTTTATTGCTGCCACCCCTCAAGCACGCAGAAGTGAACACATATGTAAACCGTATTGGAATCTCATGTGAGATCGTTGCAAATGTTCTAGCGAGAACAATAATTCTAGCACTAGACCTCGTCTCACTCTAAACGGGTAACCTGTAAAGGTGTTTAAAGCTTCACCTATGGAGATTTTTAAGTAATGTAGCTTGGCTCCATTGCACGAGCGTGCACAATTTTAAAGATTGACATGTTGGTATCTATTTACTCCAGTGTGACATCATCTTTCGTGCTATATAGAAAATTGGGTTAACTATTGTGCGTTTTTTTGTGTATTTGTTTTGTTTTCAAAACCACTGCGCAAATATGGTGTGACATAAAAAAAATGTGCAAAGATCTCCATTTTGTTCTCTAGGGTCTTTGCTAAAAAAAAAAAAAGTATATTGTTTGGGGGTTCTAAGTAAATTTCAAACTAAGCCCAGGTTTACATTGATGTGATTTGACATGGCAAATCATATGGCGAATCGGTGGAAATTGCCATCAATGGCAGCGTCTGAATTAGTGCGACGCCACATTGATTCCCCAAAGTAGTTTCTCTACTGCTTTTGCCGATTTCGGGGGGTGCGATTTCCATTGATATCCGAGCAGAAACCCGCACAGATGTCTCTGAAATTGACCCCCGAAGTCGTGACTGAACTCTCACAATCTTTCCCGCAGTCAGTGTGAACCTAGGCTTAAACTTGTAAAGGAAAGTGGTTAAAGCAGAAACACTAAAGAATAAATTGGGGTGCTTCGCAATTTTTATGTCACCTGTTATCTACGCAGTGGTTTTTCAAATGCAATTTTTTCATTAAAAAAAATACACACTTACTAATTTTAATGCAAAAAAAAAAAGTTTTTCATTTAAAATATAAAAGATGATAGGCCGAGTAAATAGATACCAAACACGTCCATGCTTTAAAATTGTACACGCTCATGCAACAGCGACATAAACAGCTTTCAAAGCCTTTATAGGTTATTGCTTGCGAGCACAGGTGGTGGTGGGGCACTTTACATTTTTTATTGCTGTCACAAGGAATGTAAACATCCTTTGTGATAGCAATAGGCATGTGACCAGTACGCTTTATGGTCTAAAATCTGGATATATCTTTCAGCATTGATGGGGCCTTTCCAGATGTGCATGCTGCCCATTCCATACACACTAATGCACCCCCATATCATCACAGAGGCTTTTGAATTGAACGCTGATAACAAGCCCGGAAAGGTCCCTCTCCTCTCTAGTCCGGAGGATGTGGCACCCATGGTTTCAAAAAGATTGTCCCATTTTGATTTGTCTGATCACAGAACAGTTTTACGTTTTGCAACAGACCATTTAAAATGTGCTTTGGCCCAGAGAACGCGGCAGTGTTCATGGATTATGTTCAGATATGGCGGCTTCTTTGCAAGATAGAGCTTTACCTTTTTATTTCTGGGTGGCATGGAAAGCTGTGATCCCAGGAAGTATTCCTGATCTCGGGCAGTGATGTCCAGAATCAGGCCGGTTTCCAATGCAGTACTGTATGAGGGCATCCAATATATTGCGTTTCAACCTTATGCCCAGAAATTTCTTTATGTACTGTAGATATATTTAACCCCTTCACACTGATGGTATGCATATATGGCCTTACTGGACTGGGCTTTTTTTTTGTCCATGGGGGCACACATATGCGTATCATACTTTGTGCTGGGAGCGCAAGGTCTCTAAAGGGGTCCCTGGGTCCTGTTGATCAGGACCCAGAACTCCCAGCCACCTGATTGATGTGATTAGCCTCTGATTGGCAGTGGCGTCACTAAGGTTGGTGTCCCCTAGGTGACTAGGGTTGGGGGTTCTATGTAATTTTTCTGCAAAAACAGCAGATTTTTCTATGTATGACAGAAATGTCAGAATTGGCCCGGAGGTAAAGCAGTTAAACTATAGCCAGCAACCTCATGTGTTCCTTTTTGTGGACTTTGTCCTTTTATTTTAATAGCTTGTTTATCTATAAAAGCATTTAACAGAACAGCACTCAGTGCAAGAAATTTTTAAGCAGTTTGTAAATGTGTTTTGTTATTGTGCAGGTGGAAACCAGCGCGAGCTTGCTCGAGCAAAGAATCTAAAGAAAACTCAGGATAAGGCGAAGAAATCTGATGATGGATTATCAGCTGCTGCAAGAAAGCAGAGGTATTTGAATGATGATCGGTTTCTACTACTACACAGCACAAAATATATTAACTTTAATGCCAGGAGCTGTTCAGAGAATGCTTTGCCTTTTTCTCAATGAATGCAGTAATCTCTGAACGAGGTGGAGAGGCTTCACAATGGCGTCGCAATCTCCACCTTGCCCAATCAGAGAACTCTTTGTATTCATTGAGTGAATGCAAAGTGTTCTTTAAATGGCACCAGTGATGAGTGAGCCACCTAGTAGTACAGCCTACTTGGCATGGAACCCAGAAGCCAGCAGCAGTCACTTGTGTAGCTGTGCCTACTACAATGATTTCCAGCTTCCGTAGGGATCCCACAGGTATGGAACATGCATAGGTACATTGGTCAAAGCTGGATAAATGTAACTATCCAAAAATAGCTGCGCCTGGCATTTATCTTTAGAAGACAAAAAATGAATTTGAGTTCTGTGTAAAATCTCTTGGTGAAAATGGGAACACGTTTTATGCTCTTTTAGAATGTGGCTGAATCGCCAGTGCATTGTTCATGAAAGGGACGTTGTCGTTTTTAACCAATTTCTGCCCTCGCTATAGAGGAAAGTCTTTAATAAATTTTAATGTGTGTGTGTCTCATATATATATATATATATATATATATATATATATATATATATATATATATATATATATATATATATATATATATATATATATATATATATATATATATATATATATACACTGAGTAAATGGATACCTAACATGTCATTCTTTAAAATTGTGCACGCCCGTACAATAGAGCCAACACATTACTTAAAAATATCTAGATAGATGATCTTTATCCCTTTTTATTTTAAATACAAAAGATGATGCTACGCCAAGTTAAGATGCCTAACATGTCACGCTTTTTAATTACGCACGCTTGATACTTAAAAATCTCAGGTTGCAGTTAATTTTTGTTACAGGTCACCAGTTTAGAGTTACAAAGGCGGTCTAGAGCTAGAATTATTGCTCTTGCTTTAACATTCAGTATGCGTTTGCCTCTGTGTATTTGGGGGGGGGGGAGGGTGGTAGTAGCAGCAGTGGTACTTTTAAAAATAAATAAAAACAATAATTTGATCCTCTTCTACTTATTCTAGAGATGCTCAGATAATGCAGGAAAAACAGAAAAAGGCTACGGAGAAAAAAGATGAGCCGAAATAGCATCTGCGGATGGCTGCGTGACTAAAGGCAGAAGACAATGACCTGAAGATCTATCATACAGAACGTGAAAAAAAAAACATTTGGCTAAATGGTTTTGTTTGCCCAGACGCAGTCATTTTTGTTTTCCTCGCTGTGCATTGTTCCCAGCCGTTTCCTTTTTGTCCAAAAAAAAAATAAAAATACAGTAGCGTAAAACTTTCTGCCACATGTACATATTATAAATATACACCACTCAATCCCCAACCTGCACAAAATTCAGGCCCCTTTTTTTACCTTTTAGCTTTATCTGCATGCTGATCTACAATTAAGTCAGCTATTGCAAATACCTGTCACTGAGTTTATCGCTGAATGAGGTGCTTTACCATGACTGAAGTAACCTGTCATTTTTGTATTCACGGTAGACCTTGTCAAATATTTAATAAAGTGACTTTTTTTCCGTGAAAACGTTTACTTGTCTCTTGTAGGTTTTTACGGGACCAGTCTGAAAGATGGTAGTTTTTGTTTGTGTGGTCACCTTTTTGAATACATGAAGGATTCAAAATGTGTTTTGTACAGTTCACAACATATTTTTTTTTTTTTTTTTGATGTAGCAGCTGCATGGACACTGTCGCTGCTTCTAATTTGACATCTGTGTGGGTGCATGTCCCTGAACTCAATGGGGGAGATTTTACTAAAACTGGTGCACTCAAAATCTAGTGCAGCAGTGCAAGCTTGTTCATTTAAGCTTTGATGACAAAACCTTGAAGCTGATTGGTTTCCTTTTCAGAACTGCACCAGATATTGAACTCTCCAGTATTAGTAAATCTCACTCATACCAGCTCTTCCTTTGGGGACACAAATCTGAAGGGATGTCAAATTGGGGGCAGCGGCTGTGTACATGAATGGGGACGCACAAAACACTTGTGCATCACTGTGCAGGCAAACAGGATACGCACATACTACTTTTCACTTACATGAAGAATTGTGCCTAAAATATCCCACATGCTTTTATGGTATTATTATGAGATAATCAGTTATTTACTTTACCTGTCTGTGGTCCTAGTGTTGTGTGTGAGATTATATATATATATATATATATATATATATATATATATACATATACTGTGCAAAAGCTTTAGGCAGGTGTGAAAAAATGCTGTAAATGAAGACTGTTTTCAGAAATAGAAGTGTTTAGTTTATTATCAATTAACACATTGGAAAGAAAGTAAATGAACAGAAGGAAAAGTCAAATAAGTAGTTGGTGTGATCACCTTTTTGCTTTCAAAATGGCATCACTTGCACACAGTTTTTAAAGGAACTTGGCAGGTAGATTGTTCCAAACATCTTGGAGAGCTAAGCACAGATCTTCTGTTGATTTGGGCTGCCTCCAAATCCTTCTCTCTTCATGTAATCCCAGACACTCTGATTTTGAGATCAGGGCTTTGTGAGGGCCAAACCATCACTCCTAGGACTCCTTTTTATTTATTTTTTCTCTTCTTTACACTAAAGATAGTTCTTAATTACATTGGCTGTATGTTTGGGGTTGTTGCCCTGCTGCATAATACATTTGAGGCCAGTCACACGCCTCCCTGATGGCATGATGGATAAGTATCTGCCTGTATTTCTCAGCATTAAAGAGGAAGTAATCCCTGATTGGTTTTACTTCCTCTTTTGTTCCCTGTAAAGTAAAAGTGTAATGGGCTAGTAAGCATCTCATACTAGCCCATTATGTGCCAGTTACCTGCAAGCAAAGCCCTTGATGGCCACGTCCATCTTCACCCCCTCTTCCTTATGGGATGGCCGTGGTTTCCAGCTCTGATTGGCCGGAGTTGCTTACGTGCGGGAGCCGACCGTCATGGTCCTGCCCTTTCTTCAGTGCGCATGCGCTGATGACATTGGCGCAAGCATATATGGCAAATATCTCCTAAACTGTGCAGGTTTAAGAGATTTCCAGTACCTACAGGTAAGCCTTATTATAGGCTTACCTGTAGGTAAATATGGTTTGAAGGGTTTACAACCATTTTAAGGACATCGTTGATCCTGACCAAGTCTCCAGCTCAGTTTGCAGAAATGCTGCCCCAAACTTGCAAGGAACCTCCACCATGCTTCACTTTTGCCTTCAAACGCTCATTATTTTACCACTCTCCAGCCCTTCACCAACAAACTGCCTTCTGCTATAACCAAATATTTCACATTTTGACTCATCAGTCAAGAGCACCTTCTGCCGTTTTTGCACATAGTTGAGTTGCTTAGCCTTGTTTTCATGCCCTATGCACAAAAACTTAGGAACTGGGGTGCAGGAAATGGCAGCAGATGCTCTGGACCGATGAGTCAAAATTTGAAATATATTGATTCCACAGTTTGAGTGAATTTCCATCAGAGTCTACCATTAAATGAAAAAAATAATGCTGTGGTCTGAAACTTTGCAGAAGTATGTGCCTGGAACCAGGGAAACTACGCACTCTCCGGGGTGGTGGAGCAGGCTTACCGGTGGTTGTTTCGGTGGCCAGTCAGCAGCCCCCCAGGGGTCGGGGGTGGTCTGGTGTCCCGGTTCCGCCATGTCAGAGGAGTGAGGACCTTAAGAGGGTCAGCGTCGTGTGCCTAGAGTCTGCGATGTGAGAAAGCAGAGAGGGCTCTGTTGCAGGCGGGGGCCGCTGCAGGTCAGAGGCATGTCCCCGTTTTTGGCTCCAGGTCCCGGCCGGCGAGTGCGTAGTTTCCAGAGTCTTTAAGGGCTTATTCCGTAAAGGCATGTCTCCATGGGCATGTATTGCAAAAGTGCATGTTTGCATGGACACGCGTTTTCGTGTTTTGACTAAACACATACCTACATGCTTCCATAAACGCATGCCTCCATAAATACATATTGCTTTAACGCACGCTGGCAGATTTTCATTTATACTGTATACATATATGCTTAGTTTAAACTGTATACATATGTGCTTATTTACAGTAAACTGAATACATATGTGCTTAGTTGCATTAAACGGTAAACATATGTGCTTATTTGCCTAGGACTACATATGTGCTTATTTGCCTAGGACTACATACGTGCTTATTTGCTTTTGGGATACATACGTGCTTATTGCCTTGAGCTGCATACATAAATGCATGAAGGGCAAGAATACTTGTATCCCTGCATGTTTGCGTAACTTGGGTACTTGCATACGTAAGGGCTTGCTTAGTAGTAAACCAACATTGTTTTAAGCCTGCATCCTTGGAGGACTGTCTGTTATGTTGGCTAATATAGTTACTACGTTATTTACCCGTTATACCAGGTAAATGGTTCCAGAAAGGAGAGGCAGCCAGGGGAGGCAGGTGCACTGCTCTCCAGTTCAGTGATCTGGCGGTGTCCACATCCCCCCCCCCCCCCCCCCCCCCAAATGGACAGTGGTGTCATCTGAGCCACTGTGGTGTTTGGCATTGCAGCATTTTTCATAAGATGGACTGTGGCCACATTACCTTGATCATGCCTGATCTCTGTTGATTGAAGCCTAAGCAGGATCAAGCCTGGTTAGTATATGGATGTGAGACTGCCTGGGAATACCAGATGCTGTAAGCTTTTCCTGACCTGTGTGAGAAACGGCATCTGAGGCTGCAGTGTTTTGAGAGTATCTCAGGACAGAAGATCTTAGGGCAATCTCTGAGGTGGTTTTGCTCCATCTTTAGCCAGCAAAAGCTTGATAGGTTAGGTATGTCTCTTTTGGCCTTTGGGGTCTGCCACAGAGTCGTCAGTCTTTTCCTTGCATTTGACTCTTGAAACAAGGTAAGGGCTCATTATTTAAATAAAAAATAAATAAAAACCTCAACTGTTAGCGGTCCCAAAACCAAATGGAGACCTAAGGTCTAGCTTAGATCTTAAGCTGCTGGACATCCTTCTGTTTCAGATTTAGGTTTAGTGTAGAGGTACGAGAGGTAGATTTCGGGGTCCATAGTCATGGACGCATATCTTCATGTGCCGTTTTTTTTTTTTTCCAGGCTCATCCAGGTTTTTTTGCAAATTGCAGAGCAAAGTCGTCTTTTTTTTTTTTTTTTGTGACTCTGCTCTTTGGGCTGGCCACAGCCTGAGGGTTCACAAAGCTCAATAGGAAAAGAGGAACAGGGAGCAAGACCAATACAGGGTTAAGAATACAACCTTTAAAAGCAGGAGATCAAACTCTTGAGGATATTATCCCAGCTTCCCCTGAAGGTCCTGTGGTTTCTGGCTTGGCTGATCCATTGCATTTTTTCAGGCATTGTGGCCACAATTGGTGTCCCTGCCTCTGCTTATGTTACTAAAGATGATTTGGCATCCGCCTTATTTGGCCTTGAAGGTAAAATAGCGTGTATGATTGCCACGGTAACACAAGCAGGGAGAAAACTTAACAGATCTCCCTCTCCAGAACCTGATCATGATGGTGAGTCATCTGAGCATCAGGATTCTAATAACCAGGCAGGGCCAAGGGACCCAGACCCAGAGTGTGAGGGGGATCCGGTCACAAAGGATCGGGAAGAAGGAGAAGCTGAGGACTCAACGGGAGAGTCTAGCTCGGACAAGCCATTTTCAGCCTCCCATTCCGAAAAATTATTTGTCCATTCTCTGACAGAGATGGTTCGAGCTGGGTTTAAATTACCCCCAGTCCAGGAAACTGGACCCTCCTGTTCTACTTTGGGTTCTCTTCGACCTCAGCAGGGTTCCCAGGCATTTCCGGTGCATCCGTTATTAGAACAGGTGATCTATGCAGATTGGGATCATCCTGACAGGATATATTTACCTCTAAAAAGGTTTCCCCTATGGAGGAGAAATTCAAGAAGAGGTGGGGTACACCTCTGGTGGATGCTGCCATTTCTTCAGTAAATAAAAATTTGACCTGCCCGGTGGATAATGCCCAGGTATTTAAGGATCCGGCCGATAAAAAGCTAGAAACCTTGCTAAAGGCCTCCTTTACAGTAGCTAGTTCAGCTGTTCAGCCAGCGATAGCGGCTATTGGCATCTGCCAGTCCTTAAAAGATCGTGTTAAAAGATTGGTCGCTTCCTTGCACCTTGTGCTTTGCAGTAGACGCATTAAAAGATGAAATCCAACAGATGTCTCGTTGTGCACTTCTGTCTGTGCATATGCACAGGGTCTTGTGGCTAAAAAGCTGATCGGCCGAAACACCATGCAAAAAGCTTCTTGCAGCTTTCCTTTTCATGGTGAATGCCTGTTTGGCGAAGATCTTGATAAGTATATCCAAAAGATCTCAGGTGGAAAAAGCGCTTTGCTCCCTGTTAATAGGAAGAATAAGCGACCCTCCTTTAAGATTCCCCGTGCTCCAGGACCTAGTTCTTCTTCTCCCAATCGGTATCGACGGCATCAGCAGTCTGGTTTTAAAAAAAAACGCAGGGTCATAAAAAAACCCTGGACTCAAAGGTCAAACAAGCCCAGTTCTAAGTCTACCCTGTGAAGAGGCGCCCCCGCTCTTACGGGTGGGGGGAAGATTTTGGCTGTTTTTGGATGCCTGGAAAAAAACAGGTTCAGGACAAGTGTGGGTCATTTCCATCATAACATCAGGCTACAAGATAGAGTTTTGGGAGTTCCCTCCAACTTGGTTCTTGAGCTCAAGGGTTCCGATGGAACCAGAGAAAAGGAAATGTCTGCTCCTAGCCTTAGAGCATCTGCAAAAGCAGGGAGTAATCATCGAGGTCCCACACAGGAAAAGGTTCAAAGGGTTTTACTCAAACCTGTTCACCGTACCGAAACCGAATGGGGAGGTAAGGGCTATTTTGGACCTCAAATCTCTCAATATGTTTCTAAGTGTCTGAAGTTTCCTTATGGAATCAACTCGCTCAGTGGTAACATCCCTAAAGAAAGGGGATTACTTAGCATCCATAGCTATCAAGGATGCATACCTTCTTGTGCCCATCTCCATGCCGCATCAACAGTTTCTCCATTTCGCGGTAGAAGGGCGACATTTTCAATTAGTCGCATTGCCGTTCGGTTTAGCCACGGCTCCTTGGGTCTTCACAAAATTCTGGCCCCTGTATTGGCGGCCCTAAGATCCCAGGGAATTGCTGTGGTAGGATATCTGGACGATCTTCTTTTGAAGGATCAATCTCGTCCTGTCCTGGTCCAAAACATTTTAAAGACCAAAAAAATTTTGCAACACCTAGGCTGGATTCTGAATATAAACAAATCAAACCTTCACCCCACTCAAGTATTAATGTACTTGGGCCTAAACTTGGACACTATCCAAGAAAAGGCGTTTCTACCTCCTGTAAGGATCAACTCCATAGTGGAGCTCGTCCGGAGGATGAAAAGAGAAGAAAAACCATCTGTTCGCCTTTGTATGAGGCTTTTGGGCAAAATGGTTTCGTCTTTCAGCGCAGTCCCTTATGCTCAATTCCACTCCAGGTTGTTCCAGAGCAACATTTTAAAGGCCTGGAACAAAACCACTCTAAAGGCCCGTACACACGGTCGGACTTTTTGACAACAAACATGCAAATTAGCTGTTTTGGAGCAACATCCGACCGTGTGTACGCTCCATCGGACAAACTTTTTCTGTTTTCATCGGACTTTTGTTGGCTATGCGAACGGACAAACTTTTTGACAACATAAGTCCGATGGAGCAAAGTCCGATCGTGTGTACGCAAAAGCATCAGACTTTTGTACAAGGTACAAACACGCATGCTCAGAACCAATGCAAAAGATCAGACTACAATACAGAAGTTGACCAAAGGTGGCGCTGGAGTCATTGAACGTCCTCTTTTGAAGTGTCATCAGTACGTTGAAACGTCACTACGTTCGTGTTTGTTGCCTAAAAAGTCCTGCCGTGTGTATGCAATACTAACTTGTGGACTACGCCCTTTGTACAAAAGTCCATGGGAAAGTTTGTACAAAGTCCGATCGTGTGTATAAAGCTTTACTTTGGATCATCCTATGGTCCTGTCCCAACAGACTCTACAGAGCCTAACTTGTTGGTCAAAAACCAGCACTGTAAAGGTCGGGAAATCCTTTCTACCAGTGGCCTGGAAAGTTGTGATCACGGATTCCAGCCGTCTGGGTGGCACCAGGAGCGTAGCGGCTCAGAAAGAGGTAGATCACATATTAAGATGGGCAGAGAGGCATGTGCCATTTCTGTCGGCGGTATTCATACCGGGGGTAGACAGCTGGAAGGCAGACTATTTAAGTCGCCAAAAGTTGTTGCCAGGGGAATGGTCCCTTCATTTTCATCCCGAGGTGTTTGTCCAGATTTGTCAGTATTGGGGGATCCCGGATGTGGATCTTCTAGCATCCAGGTTCAATGCCAAGCTGGACAGATTTGTGTCCAGAACCAACGATCCACTTGCAGTCGGGACAGACGCATTGGTGACTCCTTGGCACCAGTATTCCCTGCTGTATGCCTTTCCTCCAATCCAGATCCTGCCGCATCTGCTGCGCAGGATACAAGAGGAACTAAGACTAGTGATCCTAGGGGCCCCAGCCTGGCCCAGGAGGTCTTGGTACACGGAAATTGTGAAATTGGCAGTAGGAAACCCATTGCTCCTTCCGTTACGCCCGGATCTGTTGTCCCAAGGACCAATATTCCATCCTGCTTTACGGTCGCTGAATTTGACGGCCTGGCTATTGAAGCCAGGGTGTTAAAGGACCGTGGGGTTAGAGGTGCCGCCTTGTCCACTTTGACAAATGCTAGGAAACCGGTTTCCAGGGCCATTTACTACAGGGTTTGGAAATCATACATTTCCTGGTGCGAAGGGAAAGTTTGGAACCCTCATAAGTATACAATTGGAAAGATCCTTGCTTTCCTTCAGGCAGGTGTACGCTTAAGATTGGCCTTGGGCACAATAAAAGGTCAGATTTCGGCCTTATCTGTTTTTTTTTCCAAAGACCGATTGCAGCCCATTCCTTGGCGCGTACCTTTGTTAAGGGAGTGACACACCTAAGACCACCGATTATGCCCCTGGGACTTGAATTTGGTACTGTCAGTCCTTCAGTATCTTCCCTTTGAGCCTCTTAAGCAGATTTCTTTAGTCCTATTGACTAGGAAATTAGTCATCTTGGTGGCCATAGCTTCGGCCAGAAGAGTGTCGGAGCTAACCGCCCTTTCACGCAGAGAACCTTACTTGATTCTGCACCAGGACAGGGCAGTCTTGTGCCCTCGTCGGGAGTTTTTGCCAATGGTAGTTTCCAATTTTCATTTGAATCAGGATATCATTCTGCCCTCCTTTTTTCCAAATCCTGGGTCTAAGGAAGAAAACTTACTCCATTCGCTGGATGTAGTAAGGGCTATTAAAGTCTACAGCCCCTTTCAGGAAAACTGACTCTGTCTTTATTCTGCCTGAGGGTCCTAAGAAACGATAGGCAGCGACGACTTCATCTCAAGCTGGATTTGCCAAACTATCGTCCAGGCATAAGAGTTGAGGCATAGGGACACCTGAAAGCACATTCCACTAGAGGGGTCAGTGCTTCGTGGGCAGTGCATCGACAGGTGTCTGTGGCTCAGGTCTGCAGGGCAGCCGCTTGGTCTTCAGTTCACACATTCACCAGATTTTATCAGGTGGATGTCAGGTCTCGAGAAGAGACAATCTTTGGTCATAGCGTGTTGCAGGCGGCCTTATAGGGCCAAAGGACAGTTGGGACTTGTCTAAGCTGTGTATCCCTCCCCTCAGGTGCATTGCTTTAGGACATCCCAGATAGTCATGAATAACTGCTCTGTGTCCCGTGATGTATGATAAAGAAACTAAATACAGCTTACCTGTAAAATCCTTTTCTTTGAATACATCACAGGACACAGAGATCCCTCCCCTCTTTCCTGGGACTCTTCATTGCTGGCTACAAAACTGAGGTAGCGTATAACCCAGATAGTCATGAATAACTGCTCTGTGTCCCGTGATGTATTCAAAGAAAAGGATTTTTACAGGGTCTGAATTTTTTTGCATGAATTTGGACCTGAAAGTGAGCCAAAGATGCACAGGAGCCCTGTGCAATTTGCTCCAGTGATGTGCAAACCGGCTCCATTGAGAGCCGGTCACAATCTCCTGTCATGCGAATTGGATGTGGGGAAAACCTGTACACAGAAGTAAATTGAAATCTCCCTATTGGTAAATATGTCAGTAAAACCAGATGGAGCTTACAACGCTCTCCTACTCTATCCAATTTTTTTTAAATTGCCTTTAGTTCAACTTAATGGCTAAGTTCAGCTTTAGTAACATGTTACAGCCATATGCTGTAAAATATTACTGTGCAACTCTCTTTGCATTACCTGATGCCTCCCTGTGACAGTGGGTGGGGGATCATTTCCTGCACACACTGTCACAATATAAAAACAGTGTGGCTGTGGGGGAGGTACAGGCAGACAACTGTACTAAATGTCTACAACAGCCTAACATTATACCCGTCACAGCTGCAAAAAAAAAAAAAAGTGTATTTAGTTTTATTTTTTAAAAGTGAACATATCCTTTAAGTGTCTTTGATCACAGGCAAAGTAATTTCTGCAGCTCCCAGCAATTATAGTGATTGTAAACCAGGCGTGTCAAACTCAATTTAATTGCGGGCTGCATCAGCATTATGGTCACCCTAAAAGTGGCAGTTATATCTGTAAAGCCTCATATACACGATCGGACTTTGTACAAACTTTCCTGTGGACTTTTGTACAAAGGGTGTTGGCCGTAAATTTGTATTGCATACACACGATCTGACTTTTTATGCAACAAACACGAACGTAGTGACGTTTCAGCGTACTGACGACACTTCAAAAGAGGACGTTCAATTACTCCCGTGCCACCCTTTGGTCAACTTCTGTATTGTTGTCTGATCTTTTGCATTGGTTCTGAGCATGCGTGTTTGTACTTTGTACAAAAGTCTGATGGTTTTGTGTACACACAATCAGACTTTGCAGACTTATGTTGTCAAAAAGTTTGTCCGTTGGCACAGACAAAAATCCGATGAAAACCGTAAAAGTTTGTCCGATGGAGCGTACACACGGTCAGATGTTGCCTTAAAACAGCAAATTTGCATGTTTGTTGTGAAAAAGTCTGATCGTGTGTACGGGCCTCAAGACTAGATGTCCAGAGCACCCCCTCCTCCCACCTTTAAAATGCAGGAGTCCCTTACATCACAGTGAACCCCCCTTACCTTGTGCCGCTGCTGGAAGAAGCTGGAGGAGGGCTGGGATCTTCTGAATGCTGAGACCAGGAGAGGTGAGGACGAGGTGGTGCTGCAGCTGCATAGAGTGTCACAGGATCTGTAGGAGGAGTTCTGTTCTCCTCTCTGCTGCCAACTGTTGATACGGGGAATAGCAGAGACGAGCCTCTGCGCAGAGAACCTCCTCTCTTCTGCTGACTGCAGAGACAAGGTGGAGGTGCTGCAACAGCTGCAGGAGAGGTGCGAGGGCCACATGCCCAGATTCAACCTGCAGGCCTTGTGTTTGACACGTGTTGTAAACTATCACCTTATAAAACAATCCATCCAGTTTAAAATAGATATTCAAGGCAAAACATTTTTGTATAGATATAAAAAAAAAAAACATATATACCAATTTTCTCTCTCTCTTTTTTTTTTAATATAAATGATCATATTTCCTCTGTTCTCAGCTGGGGGAGGAGAAGCTGCAGAACAGTGAGCTTTCCAGTGAATGACTGTGCAGTGCATGTGTGTCAGGACAAGTCTGATCATTGGAGGAGAGTACACGGAGTTCCCAGCGTAGCTAGAGAATGGACCACGGTGTGCTCTCCTGCTTAGTGTGGTCAGTTTTTAATAGGAAAGCAAGGGGACTAGCAGGAACACTAGGGATTTTACACAAAGGAAGCAATACAAAGAGAACAGAATACTTTCTTATAAAGGTACATGGTACAGCAGGTACATATCAGGAGTATGAAGTGTTGGGGTAACAAACACTTCAAATAAAAGTTCCCTGGGCCCCCATTATTTCAGCAGGAGGCCAGGGTCAGAGAAGGGACCGTTTTGACATTTGTGGAAATAGGTGGACTAATCCCAGGTGCCATGCCTCTCTACAATTAAAGTTCCAAGCTCAAATTTTTAATTTAATTGTCGAGAGCCATGGCATAAAGGATTACTCCACCTGCTCCTTAAAATGAAGAAATGATTTCTTCTTTGTCCCCGGACCTGCTGAACTGATGCCTGGGTAACCTTTCTTTAGTTGCTGGGAGCTGCGGAATTACTGCGGCTGTGACCAGTCCACGCTATGCCCTTGGACCCTCTACTGAACTGATAAGGTCCAGGCCTGGTACAAGAGGGCTGGCTCACTTTACCATTTATACATGGCAATGTCTGCCACCTCCCCCCCAGTGCCACATTTAGCACCGTGTGGGGGGAGCGGGTATCTGGTTTTGACAGGTACCCACTCCCACTTCCTGCTACGTTTGCTGCAGTGAACGTAGACAGAAGTTCAGCCCTAGCCTTAGCTGACCCATTGAGAAAACAGCGCAATTTGCACATGGGCAGTAGGAAACTGTCTGTGACGCCACTAGGCTTTACTACTGGTTTCCCTTACCTAAAATGGCAGCGCCAACACCCGAGAGCTGATTCAAAAATTGGTTTGGGTGAGGAGACTGTGAGGTACCTGGACGGGTAAGTGTCCCAATAGTAAAAGTCTATTTTCTTTTTCAGTAGTAAAGCTTATAGAAAAAAAAAAAGTTTCTACCTGCAAGGTAATATCAAAATGTGCTAGTATGCATCGCATACTAGCACGTTATGAAATACCCAAAAATAAAGCCCTCCAACAGTGTGCTGTCATCGCTGACAGGGCTTCCATCTTCACACTGGTCTTCCTTTCGGGTTTGTGGGCTCCGGCCGTCTGACGTCACTCCCGCTCATGTGCGCGGGAACCCGGGCACGGCTCAGAACTCTGAAGGAACAGCACGGGTATGCCGTTTCTTCATAGCATATTGGCCGGTGACGTCAACGGCGGTGGCTCGCCGGAATATCTCCTAAACCAGGGGTGTCCAAACTTTTTTCAAAGTGGGCCGGATTTGATGAAGTGAACATGCCTGAGGGCCGACCATTTTGCCTGACATTCTTTGAACCATTGAAAATTCGGTCTAAGTGTGTCCATCCGAGCACTAATACACGGCCCAACAAGAATTCTCCCGCCTTTGTCGCACTCGTTCCCAACACACAGACGAATGCTCTGCACTTTAGGGGGCACCGTTAATTCTTAATGGTACCCCACACATTGGAAAATGTAGGGTGCTTTTGGTGCAGTGCAATAAAATAAAAAAACACACACAGACACATGTGCACACACACACACACACACACACACACAGACACATGTGCACACACACAGACACATGTGCACATACACGCACACATACATGCACACAAATACAGACACATGCATACACATACATACATACAAACACATGAATAAAGGCCTTTTTAACACAAATCTAGCTTGTAGTACAGTACCTTTGCAGCTTCCTCATTCAGCCGGGTACTGCACTGTAGGGGGAAGCAGAGAGCACAGCACAATCCTCTGCACTTTACTTTCACTTTTGAAGCTCACGGAGCTTCTCACAGTGCCGGGGATCGGCTGATCTGACAGCCCTGATCCCGCAGCACAATAAATTGAGAAAGAGCAGGCGGGCCGTTCAAAACCGGACCGCGGGCCGCAACTGGCCCACGGGCCGGACTTTGGACATGCCTGTCCTAAACGGTGCATGTTTAGGAGATATTCATATAACCTTCAGGTAAAGTTTATTATAAGCTTACCTATAGTTAATAATGGCACACAATAGTTTATCACCACTTTAAAAGTGTTTCTTCAGTCTGAAATAATAAAAATTTTAAGTTGGCCAGACTGGGTGGAGGCTAAACACCTTATGCTGTAATCCCAATCCAGGATTCCCTGCCTCCAGCCCCCCCCCCCCCCCCCATATCTGTGCCCTTCTTCCTGTTGGCATTTTTGCCCCCCCCAGGTCTGGCATTGCATTATATCTGATCATCTTCTGGATGTAAAAGGATTGATGCATGTCCCTTGAATATGTCTTTCTTGCTTCTATATCCTTGGATGATGTACTGAAAACCTGTTTTGTGTAACATCTGCTGTCATTCACATGTACACTGATGTTTTTACATCAATAAACATTCCTTCTTTTATAAAAAAAAAAAAAAAAGGTCCTTGGTCCTCGCCCGAACTGATTCTTTGTCAGTCTTCGGGTCCCTAGTGCTGGCATGTTTACTGTGGGCATCCGGCTGCCCACTGTGCTCTATGAATGGTCCACAGCTTTCTGGGACCTGTGTTGTCTCCCAGAAGCTTGCGGATGAGGGAGGAGAACTTCAGGCAGAATCGCTGCTGTGATCCGACCAGAAATGGGAGCAGGTACCTGTTAAAACCAAAAAGGTGCCTAAAATATAAGGGGGGTGAGCAGATGGCGGAACTGCCTCTAGCAATAACTAGAGTGCAGAGTTTAGGAGTACGCTACATACAGAGTGCAGGGTTTAGGAGTACGCTACATACAGAGTGCAGGGTTTAGGAGTACGCTACATACAGAGTGCAGGGTTTAGGAGTACGCTACATACAGAGTGCAGGGTTTAGGAGTACGCTACATACAGAGTGCAGGGTTTAGGTAGAGTGTAATAGGTGTCCTGGAAGCTGCACATCAAGTCAAAGCCTGCTGTGTGATAGTGAATGGCAGTCTCAGCCTGGACCCCCACCAGGCCATGCCATGCCCCCAGTGAGTTTCACTCTGCCCACCGGAGTTTACTCATGGGGGTGCACTATGCACACAGTGTGCAGTACAGGCTGTCCTCATCTTATTTCCACCCCTCCTCCTCGGTTCTGATCTCTGCACCACGAGCAGCCAAGAGCAAAGCTGTCCTCCTGTGTTTACAGGTGACAGTGGGGAGTGAGGACTGGAGGGTGGGAGCCAGAGGTGGCGGAACTCCGTTCCAGCTGAAAAGCACGGGGTGCAAGTGCCACATGACATGGCCTGGCTGGCTGGAATTGCCCCACGGGCATTGTGTTTGACATATGTGCATTGGAGGTCAGTAGAAGTCCATTAATCAAGGCTTTAACTAAAATCATATTGACAAGTCTTTGGTCAGTCAGTCTGGTTTTAAGTGGTGGCCAGAGTTGTTAAATTAGGCTATGAGTTATTTAACTCCTTCCCACCCGGCCAATGTATATATAGGGCCGGGTGGGAGCTCCCTACTTCTGACTGGAGGTTCCTGAACGTCCTTCAGAAGGAGGGGGAGCGGCACGATCCAGATGCATTCGTGTCACCCGGACATGGCGCATCTCGAATCGGCAGGAGGGCTCTGTGATTGGCCCACCTGATCACATGATGGCCATGTCCAATCACAGCCATCATGTGATGTAAACAAACAGCCGGTTGCTAGGCTCTCCTCTCCTCACACGGAAGTCGTCGCTGAGGAGAGGAGAGCAGATCGCTGCAGCCGGCTGGTGATCAGTGAGTATGAGCTTTTTACAGCTTTTTACTCACTGATCACCAACCTAGTGTAAAACACAGTGTAAATACAATGTCCCCAATAATAAAAACACCTGTCCCCCACATATGTCTCACTAAAATCACATGTCCCAATGATTATCTGCACACATCTGTACATGATCATTTGCGTACATATGTCCGTGATCACACAAACCAATTATTATACACTTAACAGAATTTTTTTTTTTACCAAAGACATGTAGCAGAATACATTTTCGCTTAAATTTGTGACAAAATTAGATTTTATTGGAATTCTTTTAAAATAGAAAGAAGAAAATATTGTTTTTTTTTCCAAATTTACGCTATTTTTTCGCTTATATCGCAAAAAATAAAAAACAGTCGTGAATAAATACCACCAAAAGAAATCTCTATTTGTGCAAACAAAATGATAAAAATTTAATTTGGGTACAGCGTAGCATGACCGCGCAATTGTCACCTGAAGCCGATGACGTCACCGGCGTATGCGCGGAGTAGCTCTGCGTGATAGAGACTCCCTTGCGCATGTTTGGGAGTGACATCATTGCGGCCCGTCCATTCAAACCACCAGAAAGCACAAACCTGAAAGGAAGTCCGGGCAAAGATGGAAGCACCCTGGAGCAGTGACAGTTAAAGTGGATGTAAACCCACTCTCATCCTTTCTAAACTACTGCAATATTGGTTATCTATAAGGATATAGATGCCTCCTGCATGTATACCGTATATACTCGAGTATAGGCCGACCCGAATATAAGCCGAGGCCCCCAATTTACCCCCAAAAAAACTGGCAAACTTATTGACTCGTGTATAAGCCGAGGGTGAGACATGCCTGTCCATCCCTGTGTGTGTGTCCGTCCATCCCTGTGTGTCCGTCCATCCCTGTGTGTCCGTCCATCCCTGTGTGTCCGTCCATCCATCCCTGTGTGTGTGTGTGTCCATCCATCCATCCATCCCTGTGTGTGTGTGTGTCCATCCATCCACCCATCCCTGTGTGTGTCTCCATCCATCCACCCATCCCTGTGTGTGTGTGTGTGTGTGTGTGTGTGTGTGTGTGTGTGTGTGTGTGTGTGTGTGTGTGTGTGTGTGTGTGTGTGTGTGTGTGTGTGTGTGTCCAGCCTACCTTTGTCCCGAGCCTCCGTCCCGTGCCTTGCCTCCTTGCCTCCGTTCCGTCCCGTGTCGTGCCTTGCCTTGCCTTGCCTCCGTCCCGTCCCGTCCCGTGCCGTGCCGTGCCTTGCCTTGCCTTGCCTTGCCTCCGTCCCGTGCCCTCTTCGGCGGCCATTGTAAAATTCAAAAGCCGCGCCTCCTCCTTCGCCTGTGATAGGCGGAACACTGAATTTCCCAGCAGCCTGTGTTCCGCCTATCACTGCCTTCGTATCATCCTCGTCCGTAGTACGAGGATGATACGATGTCCGTGATAGGCGGAACACAGGCTGCTGGGAAATTCAGTGTTCCGCCTATCACAGGCGAAGGCGGAGCCGGAGGCGCGGCTTTTGAATAGAATGGCCGCTGTCTGTCTGCTCGACACGCTGATCGAGCGGGCAGACAGCGATGACTCGAGTATAAGCCGAGGGGGGCACTTTCAGCCTCAAAAAAGAGGCTGAAAATCTCGGCTTATACTCGAGTATATACGGTACTTCTCTGTAAAATGCCTCCCCTCTGTCTGCTATGAGACCCAAAAAACTGCAGATTGTGTGGGTGGGTCTGTTTTCCAGGTTTCAGTGGGTGGAGTCGTGATGTCAGTAGACTCCCCGCCCACCTCTGTACTCTCCTTATCAACATGCATTTTCTCCTGTGTATTTCATACACTGAACTTCTGCTATGATCACTAACATCCAGTCAAAACCCCGAAAAGTCCCCACATGACTTCAGCATGCCAAATCATGTCGAGGTGTGGAACAGCCAATCCTTGCAGAGCTACTGAAGAAAGAAGTGGGGGTGGATTAACTTTGTGGCAAAACTGGGCACAGCTGATCTGAAATCCCATACTCTGTATTGTGCCAGACAAAAAAAAAAAATATATATTTTTCGGGTTTACATCCACTTTAAGCGTTGGAGGGCTCTGTTTCAAAAGGTACGTCTGTCATGATGTGCTAGTATGATACATGAATCAATGTATGCAAAGTTTATTTTTTATTTTTTAATAAAAATGTATTTAACATAAAAATAAAGCCATTTCATTCATTTAGCATATTCATAGTAAACAGATACTATTTATTGGCGATGCCATTGAGGGTTAACATAACATATGGGTACCATCTTGTATAAACTATAGGGACCAATCATTATCTAGCTTACACCAGGCAGATGCAGACAGGCAGTTTTCACATAAATGCAGCATTGGTCAGTTATAAACAGAGTGGTACATTTTTGCAATATTCGGACAGTTTGCCTACGGATATAGACAAGTTACAAAGCTATGCAGTTCTTCTATAAATTATGCACTGCGCTAAAGTGTACACTCAGCCAAAACCTACTTCTTTCGCTTTTGGATACACTGGCAATGCATTAGAACCCGTTGCATTTTTTATTGCTATCTAGGATTCCATTTAAACAAATTTCCCTCACTGTCACAATGACACTAAAGAGACCATTTATGAAATAAATTGCTATGCAAATATCTTAAGTATGCACACAATCATCACGAATAATCCTCCTAATTTGCCTAATACATTTATAACCTATGTTCATCAGCTCCATCTAGTGGCCAGAACAGGGGCATTTTCCCGATTGAATCGTGTTCAGAAAAATAATGCATTATGGTACCTAGATGGAGCTGACCATCATAAGGATATAAAACGTATTAGGCAAATTATGGGGATAATTAGAAGTAGACTCCTAAGTGTCAGCATTACTGTTTTTGACCCCAGTTTAAATATGTCCCCAGGAACATTTTAAATGTGTGTACGATATTACACAAAAAGAAAAATTATTCCTACTGTAAATAACACAAACTTACACAAAGAAAAAGAACAAAAATATTTGCAAAAAGAAAATAATGTGGCATACACATTGTAACTTATTCACAGTTGCTTAATGCTCCATTCACACTTGTACAACTCCAAAGTGGCGCTTGCTTTGGAGTGCAACTTTGGATGGGTGTGACTTTGATACGACTTTGGCTTTGACCAGTGATAATGGAAAACTGTTTCATTGTATAAGATTTAGGTACAACTTTCTTGCAACTGGAGGGCCATAGACTTCAAAAGTTGCATGAAAGTCAGACCAAAGTAGTGTTTGAACTACTTTGAAGTTGCTGCAACTTTAAGTCACACATATATGAATGGTTATTATTGGAAGACATGGGTAATGACTTGTCATCAGTGGCGGAATTATAGGGGTCGCCAAGATCGCCATGGCGACCGGGCCCCTTGCTGCAGGGGGCCCTCAGGCCCCCTGTACTCTTCCGTAGGAGGGGAGGCTGAGAGGAGCTCCTCTATCATCAGCCGAACTGAAATCGGCTCTGTGCGGGAGCTCCTCACATTAGGGTAAAGTGTGTGCTCTTTGTCTCCCCCTACAGTGCAGTACCCGGCAGGAAGAGCCAAGGTACTGTAAATGTCTGCCGTTTTTTTTTTTTATAAGACTAGCTACTGCATTTGTGTTTATGTGTGTGTGTGTGTGTGTGAGCATGCTTGTATGTGTGTGTGTGTGTGAGCATGCTTGTATGTATGTGTGTGTGTGAGCATGCTTGTATGTGTGTGTGTGAGCATGCTTGTATGTATGTGTGTATGTATGTGTGTGTGAGCATGCTTGTATGTGCGTGTGTGTGAGCATGGAGGAGCATGCTTGTATGTGCGTGTGTGTGTGTGAGCATGCTTGTATGTATGTGTGTGTGTGTGTGTGTGTGTGTGTGTGAGCATGCTTGTATGTGTGTGTGTGTGAGCATGCTTGTATGTGCGTGTGTGTGTGAGCATGCTTGTATGTATGTGCGTGTGAGCAAGCATGCTTGTATGTATGTGCGTGTGAGCATGCTTGTATGCATGTGCGTGTGAGCATGCTTGTATGTGCGTGTGTGAGCATGCATGTATGTGTGTGTGTGAGCATGCTTGTATGTGTGTGTGTGAGCATGCTTGTATGTGCGTGTGTGAGCATGCTTGTATGTATGTGTGTGTGAGCATGCTTGTATGTATGTGTGTGTGAGCATGCTTGTATGTGTGCGTGTGAGCATGCTTGTATGTGAGTGTGTGAGCATGCATGTATGTGCGTGTGTGAGCATGTATGCGTGTGTGTGAGCATGCATGTATGTGTGTGTGTGAGCATGCATGTATGTGTGTGTGTGAGCATGCATGTATGTGCGTGTGTGTGTGAGCATGCTTGTATGTATGTGTGTGTGAGCATGCTTGTATGTATGTGTGTGAGCATGCTTGTATGTGCGTGTGTGTGTGAGCATGCTTGTATGTATGCGTGTGAGCATGCTTGTATGTGTGTGTGTGAGCATGCTTGTATGTGTGTGTGTGTGAGCATGCTTGTATGTGTGTGTGTGTGAGCATGCTTGTATGTGCGTGTTTGAGCATGCATATATGTGTGTGTGTGTGAGCATGCTTGTATGTGTGTGTGTGAGCATGCTTGTATGTGTGTGAGCATGTATGTGTGTGTGTGTGAGCATGCATGTGTGTGTGTGTGTGTGTAAGCATGTATGTGTGTGAGCATGTATGTGTGTGTGTGTGTGTGTGTTCATATATGTATGTGTATGTATGCATGTGTGTGTGCGCATGTATGTGAGTGTGCATATATGTATGTATGTGAATGTGCATGTGTTTATCAGTGGCGGTGCATCCAAAAGGGTGCACAGGTGCCACTCGCTCCAGCCACCCCCTCTATGACCAATGGATAGATACATGCATAGCATAGCATGAATCTATCCATAGCCACCGCTGGCACCCCCATATTTAGGTGTCTGGTCCCTTTTGGGGTGTCGGGCGCCTAAATTACAGCGGCGGGGGGTGTTTTTGCAGCACCTGATTAGAGCCATGGTCTCTAATAGGCTTCAAAATAGGTGAACTGCGAGCGCCATGCTTGACGCTCACAGTCTACCCAGGTGTGTTAGAAAAGTGAATTAATATTCACTTTCCTAACACTGAACCACCTCTCCACCAATCAGGTGTGCGGGTCTGTTACCCATCACCTGATTGGCTGAAGCGATAGGCTCAGCTATTGGACGCCTATCAGGAGGAGAGGACAGGAGATGAGGATGGCAGGAGATGAATGGAGGACCCCGCTCATGGCCGTTACCCGCTGCCCCACCCAGACAGGGTAAGTGGCGGGCAGACAGCGAGCGGGTGGTGGGGATTCACAGTGGCAGCATTTGATGGGCACACCAACAGCATTTGATGTGCACAGTGGCGGCATTTGATGGGCACAGTGGCAGCATTTGTTGGGTACACTGGCAGCATTTGATGGGCACAGCGGTGGCATTTGATGATGGGCACAGCGGCAGAGTTTGATGGGCACAGTGGTGACATTTGATGGTACAGTGGTGGCGCTTGATGGTACAGTGGTTTTAATTGATGTTTTTTAAATCGGTTCCTTTATATGCGGCCACCCACTTAGGACTGGGCCCTGGTGTTCCACGATCGGACTCGGAGAAAAGAGCCCTGTCCGGAGGTCAGGGGGGGGGGGGCCCTCCAAGGTTTCCTGCATCGGGGCCCTGAAGGTTCTAGTTACGCCACTGCTTGTCATGCGACTTTGATGTCCAAAGTTGCATGACAAGTAGCACAAGTGTGAATGGGGCCTGAAGTAAATCTGTGCTTTGCCCATACCGAGCGAAACAGATTCACTTAAAGCAAACTAAAGTGAAAAAAATAAGACCGCCAGCAGGCTGGCTATTTATTGCAAAAAAATCACATAATGTCTTTTCTATTAAACAAATATACCTGCCTGTTAGCAATTTTCTTTGGAACAAACACTGAGCTGCGCATGCACCTTGGCGCCAGAATGAACAAACTCCAACGCATATGCCCAATAATTATGTCATTCCTGGTGAGCCAATCAAGATGGTCAAAAACTTGTCACTCAGAAGAAGTCAGGGAGAAGATGCCAGCAATGGTGAGGAAGAGAAGGTATTTGCAGATTTTTAGTTTTAATGGTTGCCCTCCTAAGCTGCACACTCGCACATACTCATCTGCCCTTTGCATCTCCCGCCATTCAGTGACTGGGTGCGAAGAGGAATACGGGCACTTCTAGGTATGGGGATCGAATGAGTCACTCCCCGTCTTTCTATGTAACAACTGTTGTGCTTGGTGATTGGCTGCTCAGACACCCCGCACTGTCATATGGGAGTGGGAAGAAAGCCTTCAACCTTGCATGGCAAAAGCATAGGTTTGCTTTGAAGTGTCACGAGAAAAATATGAAGTCTGCCACTGCTGACCACTCCTGAAAATGCTAGTTGCCTGGTTGTCCTGCTAACCTCATTTCAAATGGTTGAGTCACTGAGGTGGAAAAAGTATGTGGATAAAGAACTCCAGGTATGATCTTTATTGCATAGTTACATTGATCCAGCCTGGCACTATGCAAGTACAGTAATACCTTGGATTGCGAGCATAATTCTTTCCAGAAGAATGCTTGGAATCCAAAGCACTCGTATCAAAGCGAGTTTCCCCATAGGAAATAATGCAAACTCAGATAATCCGTTCCACAGCGACTGATCGTCTATGCAGTACTGCATGCGGCCAGAGGTGCGGGGGCACCAGAGACACTCAGGAACGAAGCCCTCCCGAGTGTCTCCAAGTGTCACCGGTGCCCCTGCACCTCTGACCAAATGCGGTACTGCACACCCCAGAGGCTTGAATCATGCTTGTCTTGCAGGATCAATGCTTGCAAAAAAAAAGAAAAAAAAAAAGCTTGTATTGTGAAACGCTCATAAACCGCGTCCGAGATTCCACTGTATGTGTATCTTATACCTGAGACCATTGAGGAAGTTGTCAATCACTGTAGTAGTCGTCAATACTACTACAGGGATCTTCCAGGCCCTGTGCTGAGCAACTTCCCCTCTGCACACTAACCACACAGGGGTCGCTTGTTTAGCGCCTCCACTAATCACAGAACGCCTTGTATTTTTGCATTGAATACAAGGTGTTCTCTGATTGGACGAGGTGTATATTGTTAGGGAAAATGGAAAAATAGCACTAGACATGTGAGGTTATCTCATTGGTATTTCTTATCTTTTGAGATGTAGGTGATCTGGTTTCTAGACAGGCGGTTTCTACACCCCAGAGGAAAAAAATGTAAATTGACACCACTACTTAATGGTCCAGGTACAACCATATTCCAATAAAAGGTCAGGGGGACAATCAAAGGAGTAGACAATGAGCTACAGGGGGCCCAAATCCACCCCTGCAGAGATCATGGAGATTGTGGTGCCAGGAAACCAGGAAAAGCAACTAGCATTTTGTCAGAACGATATTCCGTATTTATCTTTTAAAGGCCAGAGGGGAACTCACACCATACAGAACTCTCCCAGTGTCCATATACACAATGCTGAAGGTGTGTGCTTTGTAAGGGTGAGCTCTCTGCACTAGAGAATGAATGCTTCAATAAGAAAACAAAAAAGGTAAATGGCCTCACAGAGGAGCTTTCCTTACTACTGTTCTGCCATGTGCTATATTTACATGCCAAACCTGGCAAAAAAAAACAATTCATCTTACATTTTCTAAAAGTATGTTAGATAGGTCATTATTATATTATATTATCAGCATAAAATATTTTTTTACTACTGTGGAAATAAGAATTCCAAAATACCATAAGCAATAGATGGACGTTAACAGTCTTTTTTTATTTTTGTTTTATTAGGGCCCATTTATACAGGTGTCTAAAACGCTGTGCTTAGATGTGTACAGAGATTTTGTGCGCATCTAAATCTATGGGGCCATGCACACCACTGCCCCTAAAAACAAAAATGTGCACAGCATCTGCATGTGTCAATCTTTATATGCATAATGAAAGAATGTCACCAGCGCACTAAGGGCCGGTTCACACTGCGGGCGATGCGAGGCGACACCGACTTGCCTCGCCGCGACCTGCCGCGACCTCAGCGGCGATTTGCAAATGACTTCTGTATAGAAGTCAATGCAAGTCGCCCCGAGGTCGCCCAAAAGTAGTACAGGAACCTTTTTTCTGAGTCGGAGCGACTCGAGTCGCTCCTCTCAGAACGGTTCCATTGTACAGAACGGGGGCGACTTGTCAGATCGCGGCGAGGCAAGTCGTGTCGCCTCGCATCGCCCGCAGTGTGAACCGGCCCTAAGGATCTCCAACATGGGTCCACTCAGCAATCACATCGTTACAGAAAAAGCAAGGTTTCAGAGCCTTGTAGGACCCCTTCATCAAGCATGTGACATCATCCTCACATACCTGATGAAGGGGTCCTGTGAGGCTTCAAAAAGTTGCTTCTGCTGTAACAATGTGATCGCTGATCAAAGCTTTGGGCCCATGTTGGAGATCCATGGTGTGCTGGTGACATTCTTTCATTCTGATTTGTCTTTGGTTCCAGACGATAGTCACTGCAGCACCCATCTCTGTACATGGACATCTCTGCAGGACCATGTGCATTGGAAATAGAATGTTGGAATGTGTATATGCATACGCACGTAAAGTCACTATAAGAACTGTATGTGTCTAAATGAGAGTATTTTATGCAGGATCTTCTGCTAGCTCTGCCAGTATGAATCTGTGTTCCGTGCAGAAAATACCTGCATGACTGAGCTCATAAAGGCAGTGAAGAACCAGTTGTCAGGATTAAAAATTGTACCCATTTCTGCTCACAGTGAAGCAGTTTTGTGGATTCCCAATATCCAACCTGGCAAGGTATAAGGTGCAAAATGATGCCACTAATCCATAAGGACACCGGCTGTGCTATAGATACCATACTGTACATAAGGTAAAGTAAAGCTGGCCATACACTTTAGGCTGGTTTCACACAGGCGATCGATCAGGTCCGCCTGTCAGTTTTTCAGGGCGTGTCCGCTGACACCCGCTGGGCATCAGATCTGATGGTGTCCGCCAAAAACAGACAGATGGGGAATCTGTTCCTCATCCGTCTAGCGGATCGCATGACAGGCGGTCCGTTTCCATCTGACTGCCCTATAGAGAACAGCAGGGCTGTGTCCGTGTAAGCTCTGCATAGCGGAGTGGACACAGACCTGTCATCCGCCTGCTCAGCGGAGATCAGTGGCGAGATCCCTGCTAGGTAGGCAGATGCACTTTACAGAGACCACCCCGTGTGAAAGGTGCCTTAGTATTTATTGTTCAGCCATCCACAAAGAGGTGGAGGGAGGAATCCTCCCCCATCTGGACATTGTCAGAATACACTGATCAGCGACTGCCACTAATTGGCTGCAGCCATTGATCAATGGAAAATTTTCCAACAGGTCCCTTTGACAGTTGCTGAGTAAACATTTGGCTTTTGCCTAGCTGGGATGCCCACACGTGCAAGAAAAATCGGCCAATCCCTGCTGCTCAAAACAATCTTTATTGTTATCGCTGATCTGACTTTAGTAAACTAAAATCTGATTGTTCTTTTTGGTGCCTGCACTATGCACACCATCTATGCACTCTGAACTGTAAGATTATAACGGCTTGAAAGTGTCTGCTGGCAGTGCTGGATGTCCAAAAATGAAGTTGTACAGCAATGCATAGAAAAGTCTTTGTTCACCTGAGAGTTCATGTATTTTCCTTCTTTACAAAGTGGTTTTGTTCATGTTTAAAAGCTTAAAAATCGTAGATTAGGGAATAGAGCTGTGCAAACATCACAGTGATATGTTCCTTCATGTTTCTGTCTTGGAATGAAATATTCACATCTTGCAACAACTAGATTTCTTGTCTGGAATACTGAGTTTAGTCACCGCTTCCGTGTTTTCTTCCACAGGATCCACCGATTTCTTCACTTCTCTGTATGGGGGGAAAAAAAAAAAAGCACACATACATGACTATATGGTTTACTCCGCAAAATCCACATTTACCAAAACACATCTTATTATACACCTACAATGACTGCATAATAGCGCTTTTAATGACTCGCAGTTTCTGTATTTAGCATTATAAAGAATTAAGGAAATAAAAGTCTAATATATGCATTTAAAGCTCAACTTCAGAAATAACGCTGGGTACACACGGGCCAAAAATCGTCTGTAAATGGTCAGTTCAGCAGAAACTGGCTGGCTTTCAGCCGGTGCGCACAGCTCCCCGTCCATCAGAAGCTGGTCCAACGACCAGCTTATGCCAAACAGGCATGCTGGAAAACCAGCATCTGACCCGCATCTAATCAGCGCTGGCTGCCAGTGCTGATCAGTGTGTCCTGGTGGAGGGTGGTCCCCCTGTCAGAACACAGCGGAGGAGATTGCTGTACTAACATCGCTTGGGTAGTACAAATACCTGTCAGCTTTTTTTTCATTTAGCCACACACACACAGCAAGGTTTATATGCTCGTTGGGTCTAGAGCCTGCTACAGGATTACAACTGACCTGCAGCTAGGGTCAGGTACCCCCCTGATGTACTGTGATCAGCCCTTAAGTTGGATGCTAGGACAGCCAGCATCCTAGCAACCTATAATGTGCTTGTCCCAGCAGGGCCAGCTTTTCCCCACTGCACTGTTTTTCTTCAAGTCATTTGGTCACTAGGACTGCTGGCATCCTAGCAGCAGATGTACTTTCCCTAGCAGGGGGATGGAACCTCCTTCCTCCACACCTGCTCCTCCTCCTTTACTGACTACAGCCACACTGCAAGCATGGGCTGACAACTGATAGAAGAGGGATTCTGATGGGGCCCTTGATGTAAGGGAGGACTCCGATGGGGAACCCGATTTAGGAGGGGGACTCTGATGGAGACCCTGATGCATAGCTCCCAACCTTCCCTGATTTGGAGCCCTCTGTCCCTTATTCCACCTCATTTGTCCCTCATTTTGGTCTGATCTATATAGATATATATAAAATGCACTTTTTATCTATCAAAAAGTGTTTCCCAGCATTAAACCTTTCATCTGGTTTCTAAATTGCTGCATTTGTAAATTCCAAAGGCCAATATAAAGGAATAGTAGAGGTAAAAAAAAGCACTTGTGTGTTTAATCTTGTTTTTTTTGTACAATTGTGCTTTTAAGTGGGCCTACACTTTGACCTACAGGTAAGTGTAGATTAAGTCTTACCTGTAGGTCCATGAAATATCTAATAAACCTACATGGTTTAGGACATATTTGCAAAAAGACAGGCACCACTGTCTATGGCGCATGTGCCATATACACATCGGCGCACTGAGCATGCCGCTGCTAACGGTGATATGCCGTTCGTGACGGCTCCGGTGCGCATGCTTGGGAGTGATGTCATTGCAGCTCTGGCCAATCACAGCGCCGGAGCCACGATACCCGGAAAGAAGATGGACGCTCCGTGGAAGAGGGGACAGCGGTGACATTGCTGGCTCCTGTGTCAGGTAAGTGACACATAATGGGCTACTATGTGATACATAGTAGCCCATTATGCTTTACCTTTGCAGGGAAACAAAGAAAAAGTAAACTCATCAGGATTTACTTTCCTCTTTAAGAGAGGAGTAATGCTGTTAATTGGATTGGAGCTCATATGATTGATGGATTAATGAAATTGTTTATTTCTCTGTATGTATGACAACTAAAATAAAGAAATAAAATTAAAAAAAAAAAAGTTAGGAGGTATGCCTGATGTTAGAAGGGATCGTAATGTAAAAAGGGACTCTATTGAGGACCTTGAAGTAAAGAGGGACCCTGATGTAAGTAGAGGACTCCAAAAGGGACTAGGATGTAAGGGGGAGCTCCTATGGGGATCTCGATGTAAGGGGGGAACTCTGATGGGGACCCTGATGTAACAGGGTACGCTGATATAAGGGTAAATTTGGCTTTGTTTTACTGAAGTTTTCCTTTATTCTGAATCATATCATGCTGAGTAGTAGTAGTATTATTCATGGATTTATCATTTTTTTTTTCGGCCCACAAATATTTGTAAAAATATTCAATATGCCCCTTGTACTGAAAAGGTCTGGAGACCTACACAATAGGAACACCAAGATATGAGTCCCTAGTTGTTACTCAATATACAAAGTCAATGTTTTATTTTGGCTGGAGACGGTTGAGACTCCACTTTGTGAGGGCTACAGGACAATCATTACTTTATAGATATGGCAAGAATGTCTAACCAGTTATTACATAATAATCTCTCGTGGTCGGTTTACCTGGCCAGATGGAGAACAGCTTCCACTACATTGGTTCCATCCCTTGCACTCGTCTCACAGAAGAGGGAGCCATAGGCCTAGAAATGAAAGCAGAACATTTTACAACCATGCAGAGAGGAGTGCCCACACGTCATTCAAAGATCAGACAAACCGTGTATTGTCCACTTACCATCGCTAGCTTCTCCCCCATTGAAGTGTGGATTACCCTCGATTCATTACCTTCTGACCTCAGGTCAGTCTTATTGCCAATCAGCATCATAGGGATCGACTTATCACAGGAATTCTTAAATAGAAAAGTTAATTTTGTGATCAAAAAAATTAAAACAGGTTCTCTGAACAAAACGTAAATGACATTAATCCCGACTTGTTCCGTCTTGGAAGAGTGTTATTATTTTACAGGATTTATTTAGTGCCAAGAGTTTGTGCAACACTTGAACAAATGAATGCAGACAATACAGTTACAATACAATTCAACACAAGAGGAATCAGAGGGCCCTGCTGGTTAGAGCTTACAATTTGTTTTCATATCCATGGAAATCTTTTGATGAGTACACACCAAAAAAAAAAAAAAAAGACAGCCCCGTCGGAGCCGCTGTACTAACCATGCTAGGTTAGTTCTGCAATCTCCCCCGCTGATCTGTTGTGTTCTGACAGGGGGGCAGCCCACTCACCAGAACATTCCAATCAGCGCTCTCTGCCATCAGAGTTATCCCCACCAGGAGAACACAGTGATAATTGTTAGCATCTATAACAGCCGCTAGCAGTAATTGCATGTAAAATCGGTCAGGCTGGTTGGGTACATTCAGCCTTCCCATACATGGTTCAAATCTCTACTCTCAATGGCTGGCTTAAGGCGCTGCTCATACTTGTGCATTTTATGTGTGGTGTGGGTTTAAAAAAATAAAATAAATTCAGCCTCGGTGCGCTTTCAAGAAAATGTATGTTTTATGGAGCTGAATGGCAACGCACCTAAAACACATGTAAAATGCACTGCACCAGACAAATGTGAACCAGCCCTAAAGCTGGCCATATACATTAAAGTGACTCTAAACCTGATTTTTAACTTTTTATTTATTTTAGTCCACAACGTCCAGACTTACATATAATATAAAGTTTGCTTCCTTAAAGTGGAAGTCCATGCTAAAACGAAAATCCCTGCATCTACAGACACCCACGATCTAACACTACCCTATCTAGCCCTACATAGCTTTTTTTTTAGGCAATCCGATCCGATCTCCAGCGATGGAATCTGCAGAGAACACGGCTGACAACGGCTGTGAAATTAATGGGGAGTGACGTCACTCATAGACTTACTATGGGGCCTCCGTTGTTGGACGTGTCCTCTGCACCTGCATACACAGCGAAGCCGCAGCTGGCAGCTCAGTGTGGGATCGGGTTGGTTCAGCTTCAGAAAAGGTAAGTATACTGATTTTTTTCTTTACAGAGCTAGATAGGTTAGTGTTAGATTGTGAATGTCTATAGATGCAGGGATTTTAGGTTCAGCATGGTTTTCCACTTTAAAAATTCCCGTTTCCTGGTCGATACTGAATTGCTGCCCTCACTTTTCTGTTTGCAGATGTCTCCTTTGCTTAGCTGGCTGCAAAGAAGACAACCGGGTGTGTGCTCCTGGCTAGGGCTGTGTGCGTCCGTTAAAACACACAGCATCTGGTAAGCCATGCCACTGCTCCCTCCTCCTAGCCACTGACCAACAGGTGCAGGCGCCTATCCAACTCTGTGCCCCCACCTCTCCTCTGCAACCAAGTTCCAGTGCTGATCGTGGAGGACCCAGCAAAAAGGTGACAAAAACAGAATTGTAATGCCCGATACACACTACTAGTCTTTTTTCATTCAACCCAGGGTTGAATGAAAAAAAAAAAACCTAACAGTTCCGGTCCGAGCCACTGTACTAATGATCCAATGTTAGTACAGCGATCTCCCCCACTGAGATGTTGAGTTCTGACAGGGGGATGCCCCCTCTGCGCCAGAACACTCCAATCGGGAGCCAGTTGGCTGGTTTTCCAGCATGCTCATCCAACAGAAGCTGGCTTCTGTCGGACCAAGTGACTTTACACATGGGACGAAAATCGTTTTGTTTTTTTAACCAGCCGATGTCGCCCGACATTCGGCCCATGTGTACAGGGCTTAAGTGTTTGGAGATGGGAGAGGGGTTGCATTAAGGTAAAAAATGCTTATCCTTTAGTCTTAATTCAAATTTTCACTTGATTGCCCCATGATAGCTAAACAACATGGATAAACGAATGTGCCATTCCGGCTAATGTATTCTGAATGCCGGCATCAATAACTGTCAGAATACCCAAATAGTGCCTGTATCTGATTGTAAAAGAATAGTAAAAAAAAAAAAGAATTCTTTCAGATCATACTTAAAGTGTAAATCAAGCCAAACTCTGGAATTAGATTTTGGCCAAGAATTTTCCAAAAGTCGACTGAAAAATGCCAACATAGCCACCTATGGAAGGGATTTGGACCAATTCAGGTAGAATCGCCCACAATCTGATCCACGTATAGCCTGCTTAACACACTAATAAAATAAGGTTTGATTTTTCTCATCTTAAAACATTTAATACTATAACAAAATCCCGCTTGGTAACTATTATCATTTGCAAAGTGTGAAGGCTACTTATACAAAATTCCAATTCTTAATATGTATTCAGGAAATATTGTCTTAAGAATACAATACAGATTTCACCACTATTAATGCAGATACCATCATCACATGGACCACCCTAGCTGTTTGAGATATATGAGTGGATATCTATTGACCTCCCAAGCCTACATGCTAAATAGACAAGCTGTCTGGCTTGCCCTGAGTCAGGCAGCTCTGAGGCCATAGCTCTGGGTTTTCCCCAGTCCCTAATGTAAAATTAATGACACCTCTGATCCTAGCTCCTTAAGTGTAGACATTACTTTCTATCTGAGCCCAGAGTGCATACATGAATTTAGCAGTATGGGGAAAAGTGTAATAAAAAAGCTAGAGCCTCAGTATATGAGCACTACCCAACCATGGGTAAGCCAGGCAATTTACCTGCATTGCAAGTAGTCTTGTTATGCTTAGTAATAATTAGGACAACTGGTAGTAAATTGGAGAAAATTAACTTACACATTCAAGCTCTCAGCTCTAGGAATTAGAAAAAAAAAAATCTTCCTTTGCAGTGGGGACCCTCAGACTGGAAGGGTTAAATGCTTGTCATGTCTTCGGGGTACAAAAAGAGGCAGAATTACTTATCGTATACCATGCTCCAGCTGGCTCTACTGCTGCCCTCTTCTCCCCAAAGCTCCAGTCTATGGGTGGTCCCCCTGTGTCACCACATATGTGGCAGGGGCGTGTGTACGTTTGCAGCCAAGAACAGCTTAAGTTCTGAGCTTAGTTCTCCTCTCCGTAGAGAGTGGCGACTGTCAGAATTATTTTTTTTACCATTCTTTTACAATCAGATGCAGGCACTATTTGGGTATTCCGACAGTTATTGATGCCGGCAGTAAGAATACATTAGCCAGCATGGCATATTCATCTACCAATGTCCAATCGTGTGTGCGAGGCATAAGACAACCTCTAATCTACCTTATAATTAGGCTGTGTGTAGGTACCCTTAATCTATGCCTGAGGCAGAAATAATTCTCAAGGACCTAGCACTGCATAGCAAAACCAACCAAGCAGAAATCCATCCCACTGAACAGCAGTATTTCTCTAATAGATGAGGGAAATCTTTCATATAATTTAGAAATATGCACTTGTAATCCATATCAATCATAAGTATTAGATTTGGGCAAAAAAGAGGCCTCCTCCATTCCAGCCTACCTTGATCTCATCGATCCACCGACGCACATTGAGGAAACTCATTTCTGATGTGACGTCATACATCAGCAGTACCCCGTGTGCTTTCCGGAAGTAAGACTTTGCTATACTGCGGAACCTAAAAGTACAAATATATACGTTGAGCGCCATAGAGAAACAAATTTATGAAATGAAAAAGGTTCTGCGGTAGAAAGTTCATCTCTGTGCAATCACTAAAGGAGGGATAGAATTACAGCCCTTGGATTCTAAACTGCTATATCTATAAATTCTATGGGAATGTGCGTGTTCTTGTGAAGTTTCAGCGAGACATACGAATCTCAAAATATGTGTAAAAAAAAAAAAAAAAAAATATGTTTCTCTAGCTCCCAGCTAAAAAGCCTAAGAATTCTGATTGTATGGTAGTTTGGGCTAAGATTACATGAGTGACAATGACTTGGAGGGACTAAAAGTAGCACTTTTTTCTTCATTTTGGATACAAATGGTTATAACCGACAAGTTTTTTTTTTTTTTTTGCCACCTGTGTCCCATTGGGGAGATTTCTCTTCACTTCCTGTCCCATAGCCACAACAGTGAGTGAGAGGCAATCCTTCCAATGTAAGGAAAATCCCTGATAATCACCAGAACTGATGTCCCCATTGGACTAGTTTCCCTTTATTCCTGTTCTGTCAACCAATACAATTTGGGACTTTTTACTTTTTCACCAGGACAAATAGAGGGAGTGAATCTCCCTAACGGGGACACAGACAACAATAAAAGCCTGGCAAGTATTCTAGTCCCTCTCCACTCCATCCAAAACTCAAAAACTTCAGTTATAGTAACGCTGAAGTTTAGGCATGCCAATTTTCATAGTTTCCAGCTTGGACCAATGTATGAACTATATGAACCATACCAGTGGAATCACTCCAGATGCTGGAAATCATTGTAGTTAGGCACCGCTACTACAGTGATCTCTACTAGCTTCCAAGTCCTGTGCCAATTGGCTACCCTGTTGCTTACTAAACACAAGAGGTCACCTTTTTGGCACAGATGCCATTCAGAAAATGGTTTTAATTTTCTCAATGTATACAAAGTGTTCTCAGATTGGATGAGGTGCAGATTGTGACATCTCCACCCCGCCTCCCTCTAGTCCAATCAGAGAATGCTTTGAATTCATGGAGAAAAAAAATGCAGTGTCCTCTGAATGGTGTCCGTGCCAAGTAAGCAACTTCCTGTGTTCAGTAGGCAGCAGGGCAGCCTCTCAGCACATGACCCAGAAGCTAATGGACATCACTGGTGTAGTGGTGTCTACTTCAGTGGTTTCCAGCTTCCACAGGTATGGCACATACATATTGCACAAACCCATAAAACTAAGGTTCTGGGAGTGGTTAATCCATTGGTTCCAACACCCTAATCAGGTGAGATGCATCCAAAAAAATCATACTGTAAAAGAACCACCACATAGGATACAGCACCTCCAAGGCTACCAAAACAGTATTTTATAAATACTGGACACAAAAATAAACTACATTATAGTGCATGCCTACAACACCCACCACGGGAAAGTTCCCCCCCCCAAACACCCCTAACACCCCCCACCCCACTCAACCCTCCCAGAAACCCACCCAAGCTCTAACAATCCCAATTGTCCCCTAGCTCTCCTATGTATTTTATGCAAGGAGACGCAAATGACCAGCTGGCTAATCTGGACACTATGTGTACTGGACGAGGCAGTCTATATGGAAGCACAAATGCTTGTCCATATAATTTATTTTTATTTCCAGTATTTATGAGAAACTGTTTTGGTAGCCTTAGAGGTGCTGTATCCTATGTGGGAGTTTATTTATGGCACATACATATCTACTTTCCTCCAAGTTCAGCACTTTCTGAGTTGCAGACCAAGAGGGCAGTTTGGGAAACTCAGAAAAGTCATAAAAGTCATAACTTGGTCCATGCCAGTGACCCAAAGTATTGAAGCAATGGAGTCAGCTTGGCAACTGGGCAACTTGCATTTTCAGAGGTTAGCATTAGCAGCCTTTGTGTTTCTATTGTGCCAGGTTGCTTTTAGCTGTGGATCATTACACATGGCATGGCTCCCTGCCAATCCACCATAGGACCAGCTACAGGGCAATCAGTCTATGAAACTATATAGGGTTTATTTAGTAAAACTGGAGCTTGCACAACCTTGTGCAGCTGTACATGGTAGCCAATCAGCATCTAACTTTAGTTTGTTAATTTAAGCTTTGTAAAAAATAAAAAAAACATTTTTTATTTTAACCTGCAAGGTTGCTTTAAATTACATCATATGCAGATCAAAGGTCGTCTCTTATCTACTATGGAAAAACCCCCAGAAACGTTACAATGAATCAATAATGACATTGCTTCATGGTAACTCTACTTGACACAGTGGGGTTTATTTGCTAAAAATTAAGTGTGCATAATCTGGTGCAGAAGTGCATGGTAGCCAATCAGCTTCTAACTTCAGCTTGTTCAATTAAGCTTTGACAATAAAACCTGAAAGCTAATTGGTTTCTATGCAGAGCTGCACCAGATTTTGCACTCTCAAGTTTTAGTAAAGCAACCCCTATGTATCAGCTGCAGGATTATATATATATATATATATATATATAAAACTATCACTAGCTGAAGATAAGTGTCAGACGTGTGCAGCCATTCTCACAGGGCCTGACACAGTTGCCAAGCAGGAAGCTTAGTCCTGCAGGTACACCTGTAGCACAGTAAACACAATCAATCTGACACTGACACTGAGAGATTACTACACATACCTTTATGAGAAGAATGTGGGGGGAGGATCATAGGTAAAAGTTTAAGGAAAGCATGCAAACTCCATGCAAGTAGTGTCTTCATGGGGATTGGGGATTTGAACCAAAGACCCCAGTGCTGCTAGGCAGAAGTGCTAACCACTAAGCCACTGTTCTGTTAAAAGTTATAGTCCAGTGTTTGATGTCAGTTATGGATAGACTAGCCCTTTAAATTTTTGTTTACTTATATATACACAGAGTGCTATTTTTGAACATGAATAGTCTTATCAGCAACGATAGGAATGTATATTCAAGGTTTGCCCATACCTTTCCTGGCCAGCTGTGTCCCAGATCTGCAGCATTGTATATTGCCCATCAACTAGAAGTTTCTTCATTTGAAAGTCAACTCCTAAATGTAAAGAGAAGGATTTTTATCTGACATGTTTATAGCAACCTTGCAGTTGAAACACCATTAAATGCAGGAGATCTGAAGATAGAAGAGGCTTAGCAGGTACTGCTGGTAACGTGATCTGGAACTGAAATAAATATAAATGCAAATACAAAGCCGGTCTCAGCTAAACCCTTGGCACATTGGGGTTGATTTATTAAAGGCAAATAGACTGTGCGCTTTGCAAGTCCAGAGCTTAGTGAACGAGGTAAAGCTTAATTTTAAAAAGGCTACCCAATCATTTGCAAGGAAAATGAAAAAAAAAATTTTTTTTTGCTTGCACATGATTGGATGACTGAAGTCACCAAAACGTCTACTTATTTACTAAGCTCTGCCCACATGAAAGAGATATATTACCAATATATTTAGGAAAAAAAAATTATATAACTGACATATATTTATGAAGGAGAAGGGATCTCACCACTCCAGGAGCACACATGCAGGCTGTAAACTGTCTCTTCGGCTGGGAAGCGACAGGTGCTGGCAATTACCACTAGCAACAGGCGAAAAACAAGCTCTGGACTGCCGCACTCTTCAGGAGACCACTTTCTTTTATTGGGAAATCACATCACAGCTCAACAAACACAGCGAACAAGGAAAAATTGCTGACGTTTCGCACTAGCTGTAGTGCTTATTCATAGCTCATGAATAAGCACTACAGCTAGTGCGAAACGTCAGCAATTTTTCCCTTGTTCGCTGTGTTTGTTGAGCGGTGATGTGATTTCCCAATAAAAAAAAAAGTGGTCTTTTGAAGAGTGCGGCAGTCCAGAGCTTGTTTTTCGTCTGTGACATATATTTACAATATTTTCTAATTATATTGGAAATATATTTCTCTTTTATGTGGGTGGAGCGGCTGCACTTTGCAAAGTGCATGATGGGGTTGATTTACTAAAACTAGAAAGTGCAAAATCTGGTGCAGCTGTGCATGGTAGCCAATCAGCTTCCAGCTTGTTCAATTAAGCTTTGACAAAAAGAAAAAAAAACTGGAAGCTGATTGGTTTCTTTGCCACGCTACACCAGGTTTTGCAATCTCCAGTTTTAGTAAATCAACCAGCGGTGGTCAGTGGGATTTTTTTTTCCTAACAATTGACGGGCCGCAACTGAAATCAACCCTTATCCATTTGCCTTTAGCAAAAAACAACCCCATTGTGCTTAATACCTCATTCATAAGGGAAAAACGCAGATATCATTGTAATAGTGGCAACTAAAAAAAGACAAAATTATAATTGCGCAACCAAAATATTAAATGTGAAGTGCAGCAGCCAGCATCAACAATGATTGAATTGTGTAAACAAGAATATGAATAAAAAAAATGCAGCGCTACCAGGATATGCCCTCAAGAGAAAAACCTACTAAGGGGAATATCCACATAAAAATCCTAAATAAGTTTTGCTATCCCAAAACATATGAAAAAAATCTAAAACGACATATCATAGCCAAATAACAAAGAAAAAACAAAAAAAGTGTCCACTATTCACCACCTGGAGTGAACGACATTACATAGTCTGCAAATAAACAGAATAGTGCAAGTGCACAAATTGTCTATTGTGACAGAAATGTGATAATAACAGTCACTTTAGAAATATTCAATGTGTGTTTTCCCCTTCAGAACACGGCTAAAATTCAAGCAAGATGGACAAAGCAACCCCAGAATAGATGTATACATTTTCTCTTCAGAGAAGGTATACAACTTCATATAGAGAAATTCCCAGTGTACAATGGCATCCGAATAAGGTAGTAGATACTCTTACCCTCAGATGTGGACCCACACACACATATGGTAGTGAATCAATCAGGCGTGAAAGACAATCATCCCCAATGGATCAGCCAAGCAGAATGATGAAACATCAAGTCGTGTGTGAAGAGCTGGACATCCAAGTTGTCATACATTAGATAGCCAACTTCCAAGCTCACGTACCGATAAGGATGTAGTCATCCACGCCACAGGCAGTACACAGAGAAAAAATAAAAGGAAAAAAGCCTCTACGTAGAGCAGGTCACTCCGATAAAAAAATGATAGGTTAGAAAAAAGCGTGGTATAGGAATAGGTTAGAAAAAAGCGTGGTAAATCCACATGCCCCGTTGAAGTACTATTATACGAAACATGTCGGGGACATAGCCTGCTGGCTGGATTTACCACGCTTTTTTTATAACCTATTCTGTTCTGTTTCTGCTTGGATGATCCATTGGGGATGATTGTCTTTCACGCCTGATTGATTCACCACCGTGTGTGTGTGTGTGTGTGTGTGTGTGTGTGTGTGTGTGTGTGTGTGTGTGTGTGTGTGTGTGTGTGTGTGTGTGTGTGTGTGTGCGCACTTGCACTATTCTGTTTATTTACAGACTATGTACTGTCGTTCACTCCAGGTGGGGAATAGTGGACAGTTTTTTGTTTTTTCTTTTGTTATTTGGCTGTGATATGTCGTTTTAGATTTTTTTCATATGTTTTGGGATAGCACGATTCCAGTTATGCCGTGTACACACGATCGAATTGTCCGGCGGAATTGGTCCGGCAAACAATCCGGAAACAATCCACCGGACTTTATAATGAACGGACTTGGCCACACACGAATGCTCTGAAAGTCCGGCGATTTCTAACGCGATGACGTACAGCACGTACGACGGGACTAGAAAAAGGAAGTTCAATAGCCAGTAGCCAATAGCTTCCTTCTTGTACTTTCTTCAGAGCATGCATCATTCTTAGTCCGCCGGACTAGCACACTGACGAACGGATTGTCCACTGAAAGCCAAGTCTGGCGGACAAATTTTGAGTCAAAACTACTTTCTAAGTCCGCCGGACTTTACGGTGAAAGTCCGCTGGAGCCCACACACCTTCGAATTGTCTGGCGTAATGTGGTCCGGCAGACCGAGTCCACCAGACAATTCGATCGTGTGTATGCGGCATTCCACTTATTTAGGATTTTTTATGTGGATATTCCCCCTAGTAGATTTTTCTCTTGAGGGCATATCCTGGTAGCGCTGCATTTTTTTATTCATATAATAGTGGTAACTACTATAGTTATTTGCAGCTTCCACAGCGATCACTCAGGTATGAGATATGCATAGTTACATTGTGCCAAACTGGACCAATGTAAGTATGCAATACAGACCATACCTGCATTTCAGCTTTAAGCCTCATTCACATACCTATCTGTATGCCTCTCGCAAGTCCTTGCCTAGAAGGGATGCACAGGTATTTTATGTACCCACGTGCAGGGTACATAAAATACCTGTGCATCCCTTCTAGGCAATTGGGATAGACACAGACACTGGTCCCAATTTGACAGCCAGGCAGGTGCGTGTCCCTGGAGGAGTATGCATTCGGTGATACGCACCCGTGCAACTGTCAAATTGAGACCAACGTGCAGCCGCTGCATCCCAATAAGTATGACTGGGACTGCCTGCCTGTGGATGCATGGAACTTCTGGTAATGATGGCCCTTCGCACGGGTGTATGGATAGGCATGCCCATGGGAATGAGGCTTAAAGCTGAAATCCAGGTATGGTCTGTATTGCATACTAACATTGTGCCAGATTGACCCTAATGGAACTATGCATATCTCATACCTGAGTGATCACTGGAAGCTGCAATCACTGTAGTAGTTGGCACTATTACAATGATATCTTTGCGATTTTCCCAGCCCTGTGCCTTTTGCATAGTAGCTAGTAGTTAGAGGGTCACCCACTCAGCACTGCCTACATTCGCAGAATGCCTGGAATTTTTTTTTTTTTTTTTTTTTCAATGAATATAAGGCATTCTCTGATTGAAAGAGGTATAGTGGTGGGACTGTGATGTCTCAATCACAGGATTTCAGTATTACCAGCTCTTTCTACTGTCCCAATCACTAAATCGTCCAGAGAACCCCTTGTTTTAATTGAAAAAAAAATATAAGGTATTCTGTGAATGGAGGCAGTGCTGAGCAGGCAATCCCTGGTGGTCGGTGTGAAGCAAGACAGTCACTTTGCACAGGACCCAAAAGATTGCAACTATCACTACAAGTGTACTTTTCACTTATTCGCCTGTCCTCTATTCATAGTGTGCTTTTCCACAGCTTCTATGAATGGAGGAGGAGGTGAAAAGGGTGGGCACAGCCGTCACCCAGCCTGCGACAGGTCCAGTGGCTGAATTAACACCAGCAGCACAGGAAGATTACAGCTGTGTTGGGGGACAGAAGATTTCAAAGAGGACAACTAGCAAGGGACTTTTCCTATTAAATGTAAGCACTGTCCCTTGTGCTGTTTTTTCCCCCCCCCCCCTTTTTATTTTATCTAAACTTTAGGTGGCCATCGATGTTTTAGTAGGGACCGGCCAAATTGCAACCAGTGTTCAACTGAAGTCGGACGTTAGATTAACTTATGCCAAATGAACAGGGAGGACAGTCATGCTGTCAGAATACAATCTCACGGCAGCGGGAGCCATAGGTTCCATAGCTTTAGGCAGGCTATATATGATGCAATTTAAAAGAAAATCGCTTGATTCCCCCATCAACACTGATTGTCCCTCCTACAGGGCTATTGTGTTTTCTCCGGAGAAGCGCGCGTGTGTGTGTGTGTGTGTGTGTGTGTGTGGCAGCCATCCCTGCTGGGAGAACCCAATGATTATTGTTAGAGGCTATAGCAGCTGGCAATAATCGCATGTAAAAATCTGACCCGCTGGTTGTTCCCAAGTTGATCGATGGATTAACTTGGGTACAGCATGCCCATAAGTGGTTCAAATCTCAGCTGGACCCTGCTAAACTGGACAAGATTCATCCATGGCCGGCTTTAGGCAAATTACACTTTGTGAATGGGGCTAGGGTTCACGTTAGTGTAGGTAGCACAATGTGAGTTCATGATTACAGGTAGGAATGTTGAATCCCTTTGGGCAGAAGTGTCCAGATATAACCGGTCATTGGGGTGAGCACAAATCCATCTTCCACACCTCTAGTTACAAGCCACAGGGGAAAACTTGTCCATAGCAAGAAATTCTTGTATTACAAGGCTTGACCTCTTCCTCTGATGTCTAAGGTCTCTAATACAGTATACAGTATATAGGGACTCTTGTGAGTCAACAAGCACAGTCAGATATGTGGGTATGATCAGACTAGTCAATGATTTATTTGTAAAATGTTTTAATGAATCATACACTCAGACTGTGAGGATCTCCACAAAGTAAGTTTACAAACGTCAAGGTCTTTTGAATTACTAGGCATAGGCTAGAATAATTGAAATACAATGTGGGAATTACTATAGCATTTAAAATGTTTACCATAGATAAGCTTTAAGCTTAAAATGGTATTAAACCCATTTATTATATTGCAGCGTACCAATTCTTAGATATAATAGCCGCATTCATTTTCTTTTTAGGCCCTTTTTTTTTTTCTGTTTTCACCTGGAGATCCAGCCAGTGAGTTGTTTTTCAAAAGAACAAGCTCTCTTCCAGATGTATCATTTTATAGAAATAAGACAAACCATTTAAAGTGATAGTAAAGTCAAATTTTTTTTCATGTAAAAATAACAAACATATTATACTTACCTGCTCTGTGCTGTGGTGTTGCACAGAGAAGCCCAGATCCTCCTCTTCTGGGGTCCCTCGCTCCTGCCATGTGCCCCCCCCCCCAACAGCAAGCTTGCACCCGAGACGCTGCTCTGTATGTCCATTCAGACATAGCGCAGCAGTTCAGGCCCGTCCCCTCTCTCGCCTCATTGGCTCACTGACTTTGATTCACAGCAGTGGGAGCCAATGGCGTCATACTGCTGTCTCAGCCAATGAAGAAGGAGCGTCCCGGACAGCCAAGATTCTCCTACATCGCAGGATCGTGATGGGCTCAGGTAAGTATTAGGGGGCTGCTGCACACAGGTTTTTTTTTACTCCAATACAGGAGTTGTGTTACTGACCAGATCACCAGGTGAAAACATAGGGGGAATAAACCTAAAAAACAAAAAACAAATGCCATCACCACATCTAATGATTGGTTAGCTGCAATATATTACAATTTTGGTTTTGGGTTTGTTTAACAACGTTTTAAGTCTTATACCTACCCAATTAACCTCTATAGTAGCGCACTTACCTCACTAGATGCAAGTGCGGTTGACATGAAAAGCTAGCAGAGTTGTTCAGCACTGCACTATATACTAGTGATCTACACGATTTTCATTAATAATTCACAATCTTGTGCCATTTTACCAGGCAGGCCCATTTCTCCGCCAGCACCAATAATATAAATATAGGCCATGATATCAAAATGAGGTGCACAGCGGTGATGTATATGGCTACTCATACTATACAGACTAACTTATCAGCAGCTTGGTGTTGTCATCCCAATGAAAGATTATCCCTGGCTGGATTCAGACTTGTACTTAAACAATAAAAGAGTTAAACATTTAGAATAAATAAAAAATGGCAATGCTTTGTAAAATGAACATAACATATACTAACCTAACGTGGTGGGAATGTCTCCTCTGAATTCATTCAGACACAGTCTTAGAAGGAAACTGGACTTGCCAGACCCAGCGTCCCCAGCCAGAACAAGACGATAAATGGGACTTGGGGGCTGAGAACCCTCTTCTAATGTCAGACCTTCTTTCTGTATGGAACATAGGCACAAAATAGGTTAGAACCATCTGCAAATCAGAGATATAATTGTTACTGATATAAGAGGCCAGTGGGTTCTCCTCCACCAGGCTGTAGCCTGCTGCCATGTCATAGCCTCCCTACTACCAGGCCTCCTGCCAGCTGAAGATCCCCTAACCTCCCACAGTGCCTCCTAGCTCCCATAGTGTCTGCAAACTTTCATAGTGGACCACGGTGCCCCCTCAGCCCCCAACAGTGCCAAACCTCCCATGGTACCACCCAGCCCCCTGCACAGCCTCCAGCCCCCCATAGTGCTCCTAATCTCTAATAGTCTCCCACAGTGCCACCCCACCACCTTCACAGCCTCCAGCCCCCCATAGTGCACTTAATCTCCAACAGTGTCCCACAGTGCCCCTTCGGCTCTCATAATGCCTAACCTCCCATAGTGCCACCCAGCCCCCTGCACAGCCTCTAGCCCCCCATAGTGCACTTAATCTCCAACAGTGTCTCCCACTGCCTCAAATATCCCAGGGTTCCCCCTCAGCTCCTGAAACACCCCTCAGTCTCCCACAGTGCACCTGCAAAAAGTTCCATGCCTCCTGGAGAGATCCCAGCCCCCTCCAGAGACTATTTCCCATAGTTTCTCAGCCCTCTCCAGAAACCTCATGTCCCAAAGGACCACTAAATCTGCTGCAGAGTCCCCAAAGTTCTTCCAGAACCCCCCTCCCCCCCCCACCCACACCCAGAGCCTTCCTGCATTTTAATCAGTGGTGGCCGCTCCATATGGGGCGCTGCCCCCCTAATCCATGCCCCCAACCCCTAATCTGCATGCAGGGCGTCGCATGAATGGATTCCAATGTTTGTTTGTTTTTTAAGCACATGATTAGAGCCAGAAGCTCTAAGTGGCTTTAAAAAAGGGTGGGTTTGGGGTGCAGTGGCCAGTTGTGTGACAATAGCGAATTCTTATTCGCTATCGTCTTCCTGTGTCTCCTCCCAGCCAATCAAGAAGTGGGAGGAGCTTGACTGGCCGAGAGGAGAAGCGATCACATTGGCCGGTATCGGAGGCAGGGAGGATGTACAGGGAGATTCGGAAGGGAAGATGGGCACCATCATTGGAGCATCAGAGCATCACCGCGTGAGTACCACCCACCGGGGGGGGGGGGGGTGTAGGTGGGAAGGGACAGATGGTCTGATTGCCACCGTCGGGGGGTGGTGAACGTTTTTTAGGTGGTTTGTTTGCCCCAACCCCCCCCCCCCCCCCCGGGTTGGAGCAATAATACATATTTTGCATTGCTATACTTTTATTGTGAGTATAACCTTTTGTTTTACAATCGGGGCATGGAAGGTTTTAGAAGAATTTACCAGCCTTTAGTAACAATAGGGTTCTGAAACACTGACCTAGACTGTATATAGAAAACACAAGTAATTAGTCTGCACAGCGCTATTATCTGCACTACTTTGCAACCAACAACTAAAGGTTTTTAGGGTGCATAAATCCCTCCACAGTGTATTCCCTCCTGGATTCTTAAGGCAGGAGGTTCTTGAGAAAGAGGGTTCCTACACCCCCGAAAAAATTGGAATGTTCCGCTTGCTTTTCACCAAGGTCTGGCTCTACTCTCTCCCTCTCATTCATTCCATTCTGGGTATTGGCTCCCTAAATGTTTTATTAACATCAGTTTCTATTTTAGTGGCACTCACTTTACTAACATGCATGCATTCGTTGGCTGGAATTGACATTGAAGGAAATATTTTTACTGTATGATGCCTGGTGTGATATGACATACTTGGACATATGCACCCATTTTTAATTGTGCTGAATACAACTTTAAAAGCATTCTTTGTATGTGGTGTGCTTAAACTATATATTTATAATTACATCATGTATTTACAGTGGATCTAAAAAGTCTACACACCCCTGTTAAAATGTCAGGTTTCTGCAATATAAAAAAATGAGACAAAGAAATCATTTCAGAACTTTTTCCACCTTTAATGTGAAATATAAACTGTACAACTCAATTGAAAAATAAACTGAAATCTTTTAGGAGCAGAGTAAAAGAAAATGTGGTTGCATAAGTGTGCACACCCTCTTATAACTGGGGATGTAGCTGTGTTCAGAATTAAGCAAACGTTCAAACTCATGATAAAACAGGAGTCAGTACACACCTGCCGTCATTTAAAGTGCGGGATCTCATTGTTAAAAGGTATCAGTCAGAAGGATACAAAAGAATTTCCAAGGCATTATATATACCATGGAACACAGTGAAGACAGTCATCATCAAGTGGAGAAAATATGGCACATATGGAACAGTTTGGATAAAAGGAATGGTTGGCTGCACACCAAGGTAGCGATGAATCTCTTTATTGTAAAATTCATAACATGAATAACACCATAGGACAGGCAAACGGGTACATATAATGAATAAGCGCAGCGTCGCTGTGTGAAGCGCGTCTACCTGTGCCTGTTCTGTGGTGTTATTCACATTACAGATTTTACAATAAAGAGATTCATCCTTACCTCGGTGTGCAGCCATCCGTTCCTTTTATCCAAGTTGCACGGTTGGCGAGCCAAGGCTAGCACCCTTGAGAAGAGTCTATTCCCCAGCTTACCTGGAGCACAATTTCCTTTTCCTGTTACATATGGAACAGTTACATTACCAATAACTGAACGTCCCTCCAAAATTGATGAAAAGACGAGAAGAAAACTGGGCAGAGGCTGCCAAGATGCCTACAGTAACATTAAAGGAGCTGCAGGGACATCTGGCAAGTACTGGCTGTGTGGTACATTTGACAACAATCTCCTGTATTCTTTCTTCATATGTCTAGGCTATGGGGTAGAATGGCAAGACAGAAGCCTTTTCTTAAGAAGAAAAACATCCAAGGCCGGCAAAATTTTGCAAAAACACATCTGAAAGTATGTGGGAAAATGTGTTATGGTCTGATGAAACCAAGGTTGAACTTTTTGGCCATAACTCCAAAAACAACACTGTACATCACCAAAAGAACACCATACTCACACTGTGAAGCATGGTGGTGGCAGCATCATGCTTTGGGGCTGTTTTTCTTCAGCTGGAACAGGGGCCTTAGTGAAGGAAGAGGGAATTATGAACAGTTCCAAATACCAGTCAATATTGGCACAAAATCTTCAGGCTTCTGCTAGAAAGCTAAACATCAAGAGGAACTTCATCTTTCACCATAACAATGACCCAAAGCATACGTCCAAATCAACAATGGAATGGCTTCACCAGAAGATTAAAGTGTTGGAATGGTCCAGCCAGAGCCCAGACCTGAACCCGATTGAAAATCTGTGGGGCGATCTGAAGACGGCTGTGCACAGGAGATGCCCTCACAATATGACAGATTTGGAGTGTTTTTGCAAAGAAGAGTGGGCAAATATTGCCAAGCCAAGATGTGCCATGCTGATAGACTCAGACCAAAAAGGACTGAGTGCTGTAATAAAATCAAAAGGTGCTTCAACAAAGTATTAGTTTTAAGGGTGTGCACACTTATGCAACCATTTTTTTCTTTTTATTTCTACCTAAAAGATTTCAGTTTGTTGTTCAACTGTGTTGTACAGTTTATAGGTCACATTAAAGGTGGGAAAAGTTCTGAAATTATTTATCTCCTCTCATTTTTTACATCACAGAAACCTGACATTTTAGCAGGGGTGTGTAGACTTTTTATATCCACTGTAGGCCAAAGATATTAGTACATCATTTTTACAATGCTCTGACAATCTGAAATGGCATATAAAGGCTGTGGCTATCTCTAAAGCTGGCCATACATTATACAATTTTTGAATTGTTATTCAATTTCCTTTTGATTTACTTTCAACTATGTAGTGCAAAGGCCTGCATGATTGCATACAAATTGAAAGTGTTTAGGTTTTACCTCCTATTATATAGTTTTGGTAAATCTAAAGGAAATTTGTACAAGAAATTGTATAATGTATGGGCAGCCTTGTAAATATGCTGGTACTGATTGTTTGGGGGTGGTTCATCTGTGTTTTTACCACTCCCCCTTAATCAAAGGAAGCAGACAAGGGTATATGCATGTTGTCTCAAAATTATCTCCAAGTCGCATTTGGCAGGCAGTACCTTAACCGAATGAGGCTGCCCCGCAACTAATTGCAAGGAATGCAGTTGTGGGGCGGAAGTGCCAGATTTTAGGGTTTAAAACAGCTGGAGAGGAGGCAACTTTTCAGAGGGCACAGCTAATGTAGACAAGTCCTAAAAGATAATAATGTATATGGTGCTTACTTTGGGTGTAAACGCAGGAAGTCGCCTTTTTGAAGAGGCGGTAGAACCATTGCGGCTTAGAGGCCGAGATGGGGTCCACTTAGTTCTTCCATCCATTTCTGATCTAGCTTCCACTGTCTGGCAAAATAAAGACACAATTCTTTAATTAAGTAGGGTAAGTATAGCTGATATTGGTTAAGCATATCATCTTCCAAATCATTTGTAATACAAAACATTATATGTTGTCCAAACAAGTCTTTTACAATCCTGGCCCCCAGGGTCCAATAAAATATACATTTATCAGCTATAACCTTATGACAACTGACAGGTAAAGTGAATAAAACGGATGATCTTGTTACAATGTCGTCTGAATGTGGGTGGGATATATTAGGCATCAAGTGAACATGTTGCCCATGAAGCTGATGTGTAGAAAGCAGAAAAAAATGGTCAGGTGTAAGGATTTGAGGTACTTTGACAAGGGTCAAATTATAATAATGACTAGATGACTGGGTGAGAGCAACTCCCAAACTGCAGCTCTTGTGGGATTCTGCCAATCTGCAGTGGTGGTCAGGACTGACCAAGAGAAGTCCAAAGAAGGAAAACTGTCAAACTGGTAACAGGGTCAAGGGTGGCCAAGGCTCATTGATGCACATGGGGAGTAAAGGCTTGGCCCGTGTACTCTGATTCAATAGAAGAGTTACTGTAACTCAAATTGCTGAAAAAGTCATTGTCGTTTCTGATAGAAAGGGTGTCAGGACACACTGAGCATCGCCGTTTGTTGCGTATGGTGCTGTGTAGCCGGAGACCCGTGCGGGTGCCAATGCTGAGCCGCGTCCACAGCCAAAAGCGCCTACAATGGGCATGCGAGCATCAGAACTAGACCACAGAGCAATGGAAGAAGGCGGCCTGGTCTGATGAATCACATTTTTTTCTTTTACATCATGAGGATGGCTGGCAGGGTGTGTGTGAATAGCTTACCTGGAGAAGAGATGGCACCAGGATGCAGTATGGGAAGAAGGCAAGCCGTGTCATGCTTTGTCTAAAGGAGTCCATGCCTTGATGGGTCGGGGCTGCTTTGGTGGCAAAAAAGTGGGACCTACTCAACATTAGGTGGGTGGTCATAGTGTTATGGCTGATGGGTGTACAAGCTAATTCAATCAGACAGCTAGTAATGTGTGCAGCAGACTATTCTATAAAAAAAAAAAAAACATCAGGATTCACCTTCCATTTCCCTCCAATCCAGTAATATGAAAGAAGTATTCAGGCCCCAAATTTGATATTATGAAACCATTACTCTTGATCAGTTAAATGTGGGACTAGCTGTTATTTTGGTCAACAATGTTAAATACACACTCAACACCGAATAATGTTACTGCTGAAGCTCCATACACCTTCTGGTCCAGGAGCACTCCGGCGGGACTACATCTCCCATTGTCCCTTGCATGTATTAGCAATGTGCATGTGCAATGAATTGCTGAAAACTTCCCCCTGGTCTCTCCACTATCATGCTAAAGTGTCACTCATAGCAGATGGCTGGAACACGTGATCCATTCATCTCCAGGCTCTATGTACTGTTTGTCCATGTAGGCACACAGAGAGGCAGGATGCATCAGTACAGTCCATGGGGGGTGGCTCATTAGAACACACTAGTAATAGGAGCCACTGCAAAAATGGTGCTAAATAAAAGTACTAGTAGGGAGAACAAAAAAAAAAAAAAATTTCTGAATTAGAGAAACTGTAAACTACAAGAATACATGATAGTGTTGCAAAACGTAAAAAAATTGGGTTTAACATTTGAAGCCTGATTTTCTGCTGATTTTTTCCTTCAGATTTACCAAAACCATATAATATGAGGTCAAACCTTAGGAGTTTCAATTTGTATGCAATTAGGCAGGCCCTTACACTACATGGTTTTGGTAAACCTGAAGGAAAAAAAAAATCAGCAGAAAATCTGATAGTGTGTATGGGGCTTTATTCCATGCTGAGTGGGACGAGCTCATAGAAGTTGGCACCTGGGACAATGAAGGACCTGAGAGCTATGCGCAGAGCTTGGAACGGTTCAGTTTTCCTTTAGAAATATAGAGCTGAATCTACAAACCCTTAACCAAAAAGTGTGTATGGGGCTTTACATGGGAGAAAATGAAATCACACTTTGTGAAAAAGTCACTGTGGGGTTTATTCAATGTAACAGGCTTCCAGACAGTTCCTGCAATAAGCCATGCCTCGGATGCGTTTTACCCTCACCACCATGGCGACCAAACACCACATCCCAGTACCTGGACTCCAACCAGCCCACCCACCCAATTTTCTCTCCCAATCAGGGCTGGGACAAGGGAGAGGAGAAACCCGGGAGGAGGTGCGGGCGATCTATGCTTTCTCCCATCCAGTCAGTGGTGAGCTTCTCCATACAGCGGATAACTCAGGATTGCTCTTAGCTCCAATGGTACACGGCTTAATTATCTACCCCTACCCACATTTCTGCGAGATGAGCAGCCTTTGGAGGAGATCAAGGGTGAGTAATCAAGCCTTATACTGTCTGATGTAAGAGCGATCCCGTGTAGTTTGGAGCACTGTTATGATAGGAGGGGGGAGAGCCCACACCTCCTCACTACTCCTGTAGCTCTTGCCTGTAAGATTGGAGGGGGGGGGGGGGGGGCTTTGTGCTGGAAGGAATGGGAGGGAGGGCGTTCTGTTAGAAGGCAGGATTGAGGAAGATTTGTGCTAGTAGTGATGAGTTGAACGGGGGGGGGGGGGGGTTGTACTAAGAGGGGGTATTTGGGGAAAGATGATTTGTGCTGGGATTGGGGGTGGATTGTACTAGAAGGGGGTATTTGGAGGGGGGGGCATTTATACTAGGAGGGAGAACTTGGGGGGGGGGGATTTGTACTAGGAGGGGGGAATTTATGGTAGGAGTGGGGAATTGGGGGGAGAGGATTTGTGCTAGGAGAAGGATTTGGGGTGGGGGATTTGTAGTAGGAGGGAGGATTGTGGGGGGGGGGGGTTAATGCTAGGAGTGGAAATTTGGAGGGGGGGGGAGGATTAATGCTAGGAGCGTGAATTTATGCTAGGAGTGAGGATTTGGAGGAAGGATTTGGGGGAGAGGATTTACACTAAAGGGGGGATTTGGGGGAGAAGATTTATGCTAGGAGGGTGGATTTGGGGGAAAACTGGCTCCTAACTTTTTTAGCTGGCTCGTAAATTCAAAGTGAATTTGTTAAGCCCTGGGCCTAGTTATAGCCTGATCAGGGTGAAGAGCATCAGAGGGGCATGGCTTAGGTCAGGCACTATATCTGGAAGCCTGTTACAATGAATAATGAATAAACCTTATGGTGTTATTTTAACAGAGCTTCATTTTCTGCCATACTATAGCATCTCTCTTTGCACTGCTTCATAGAAAAAGCTTCAGTCTTACTAATGATAATTTACATGTACTATTCAGATGTTTTACTTTGTGCACTTCTTTGGAACATTGCTTACACAGTTCTTTGACACCTAAAGGCAGTGGATAGGGATCATACACCATTGAGTACAACCAGATACCGGCAGGGCTCAGGTGGCCTTAGATTGCCAGAGTTCACCTACCTTGATTAATTCCTCTATGATGTATAAAGTGAGCTGGAAGACATATACTGGTACACTAAAACCATTGAGGTTATGGAATGTAATCCAAATATAACCAACTCATTACTCTAGTTTTAAGACCCAAGGCCCAATTAAAATGCGCCTATACTAATAAAGTATAACTAAAGCCAAAACTTGTCTTTTTGGATGGAGTACGGAATGGTAAAAATCCCTAGTCAGGTTTTGTTTTTTCACCCGTGGACACAACACGAAGCGTGAGACAATCTCTCCAACCTGAGGGAAATACCTTCTTAGACAGTTGCCCCCAGGACAAGTGTGTATTGGAAAATTCTTCTGGTGGCAACTCAACATTTTGGTTTCTTCTTTGCTTTCGGTCCCAGTGAAATTAGTCACCTGAACAAATCTAGAAAATATCTTCCTGACGAGGACACAGCAAGAAAAACAGGCCAGGAGTACTAAGAACTCTGTCCAAAACTAAAAATAAATAAAATAAAGCAGAATAAAACAAATGTGGATCTGTCACTGCTACCAGGCAATCAAGCTTCCTCCTTTGGAATAAGGAATCCTTGTGAAATAATGACTCTGGCAGGCTGCTTTAGGCAGCAGTCTTCTTTATGAAGTGGTCATGAGCAAGGTCCAAAAGTAAGAGACTTACCTCTGCTTCTGAGATCACACAGGAGGCACTTCCTTCCCAGGCCTCCTCAGAGCTCTGACTTTGGTCACTTCCAATGTCACTGGCGTAGCTCTCTGCATCGCTATATCCAAGACTGCGAGGAAGGGATACTCCGCTGTCCCTACATTTATTGGCCCAGGAGGCTACATCAGAAAATCTGTGATATGGGTCGTCGTCTCCTCCATAGCTATTGACAAGGACACAGCAGGAGAAGCACATTAGATGTACATCAAGTCAAATTTACAAAACTCATGAATTTGTAATGCATTAAGCTGGGCAAAACAAGAGTCACTAATAAGTGACCCACGGATTGCTTTTTAGAGGGGCATCAATAATAACTGCAAATCTGAACGAGCCCAAAGATATACAAAATATTGTTTATAACATTTTTTCTTTTTTATTTCAAAAACAATAAGCACATCTTGAGATTTTGGCAGATGTGGGTAAGCTAGTTCTCTGCAACAATTAGTCACCAATTTTGCGATTAGGTGTTTTTTTGGATAGATTACTCACCCATCCGGTGAATCAAGCTGTAGCCCACCCAAAGCCCACTACACCCCATGCTGACATCTTGTTTTGTGACATCATCAGGAGGCTGGCCTTCTGATGATGCTGCACTGCACCAGTGTTCATTTTGATGTAAAATTTCAATTTAGTTTTAGTTCTAGTCTTTTGACTAAAATGCCGTTTTAGTTTTAGTCATCAATTAAAAGAACACACAGTCAGCTGATCCAGCTCTTCTGGACAAAAGAAATACATGAAATATGTGAGCCGCTGCTATAATAAACACTGAAAAAAAGCAACCTAAATATATATCATATATGTAATTACCTATTGAGAATGATGCACTAACACCGAGTGACTACAAATAAGGACTCAAGGAAGTGGAGTCACTGCTGGCTAAAAATCCCTTTACACACTAAAACTGTTATCAGATCCTTCCGGTGAGGGTTACATTTGAGGAGAGCGATGTCATGTGGTGCGGTGAAGGCCTGTCGTCCTTTTTTGATGAGATCCCATATGAACACTCTTTAGGATTCCTTGAAGTCTTTGCTGGACTTGCCCTTCACAGGGCTGTTTATCACCATTCGGGGGTTATTTATATCACATTTAAGCGCTCCTTCAACCTATTAATTACATATATGAACTTTATAGGTTGCTTTTTTAGTTTTAGTCGTATTTTAGTCATCTGAATTGTTTTAGTCATATTAGTCGACTAAAATCGAATGGATTTTGTTAAATTGTAAAGCATTTTTTTAAGCATTTCTCCAAAGTTTGCAAACTCATTATATACTCCTGGAGTAAAAATTTTATATTCTGTAGTAGGGATGGGGAAGTAAGGGGGTGCACAGGGTAGAGAATTGAACAGTCTGGGGAGGCTGTTATTTTAAACAGTGGTAAGCACTGCTGGGAGGGGAAACGCTCACCACATGGTTTGCAGGGAATTGTTCCAGAACTCCCAGGTAGCAGGCAGATGGAGGGAGCCTGCGTCTCCCAGCCAATACAGCTTGTCAGGGAACTGGGGCTTTAAGACCCCTTTTACACTTGTGTGACTTGGGACTGCAAAGTTGCATGACAAGTCGTACCCCATGAATTCCAATGAGTATCGTTCATATCTGTGTGACTTCAAAGTAGTCCCTGCACTACTTTGGTCCGACTTTGATGCGACTTGAGGTCTATAGACCTTAAGATTACACAGGCGTTGCTTCAAGTCACGTCAAAGGCGTGACAAAATCACGTTAAAAGGTGCAGAAAAAAATCACGCACAAGTGTGAAAACGGGCCTAACAGACAGGCGGGGCTCTAAAGGAAAGCAGGAGTTCAGGTGGGTAAATGTCCCTTCCTCACATTTTCATTCAGTTTTCATTCATTGATGAAAGTAGGAATTGATTTTCGTCATAGTTTTCATCAATTGACTTAATTCAAATTTTATTTTGGTTTAGTTTTCATCATTGAAGACATGCAGTTGATTACAATATTTTCGTTGATGAAATTAATGCCGCATATACACGAGCGGATTTTGCGTTGGAAAAATCTTGGGTGTTTTTTCTGACGGAATTCCGCTCAAGCTTGGCTTGCATACCCACGGTCACACAAAAGTTCACCGAACTTTCAACCGTCAAGAACGTGGTGACGTACAACACTACGACGAGCCGAGAAAATGAAGTTCAATGCTTCCAAGCATGCGATCAAATTGTTTCCGAGCATGCGTAGGAATTTTACGCGTCGGAATTTGTACAGACGATCGGAATTTCCGATCTAAACTTTTTCCGACCGAAAAAAAATTGAGAACCTGCTCTCAATCCTTTGCTGGCTGAAATTCCGCCAGCGAAAGTCCAATGTCCGACCAAAAGCTCTCATCGGACCTTTTCTGGCAGAATTTCAGATCGAGTGTAGGGGGCATAACACTGCACTGCACATGCGCATGTTTTCTAAGTGGCCTGGAAGCTTCCTGGCATGAGTGATGTGGCTATCCTAGGAGGCTTCAGGCAGGCAGGTGGGGGGCAGAGGTGGCGTCATTCTTGCCTATGTGCTGAAAATAGGTATTTCCCCTACCATTAAAATAATGCAATTTCTGCTGATTAAATAATAAGATACGTTAGTGGCATTTTTTTTTGCTTTTTTTTGTATAGGACAACTTTTATTTATTTATTGTTTTTTCAAATATTACATTTTTATTAGTATTTCTATTTTCACAATAAAATACAGAAAATCTTAGAACAACTATATAGTTACATTCCATCCGCAATATAAAACATCCAGACTATCAGGACAACTTTTATGTATGGCTTTGCTATGGTCATAAATGCAGTTTAAATGACAGAAAAAACATTTCCTGTGTCTAGTGAAGGTTTGTGCAATCTGAACTGCACCAGTGAATGGTGTCCTTAGTTTACATTTACACCGTACCTGCTGTAGGTAATCACAGGTGGTTCTTTTTGTGGGTTTGGAGAGGAATGCTGAAATAGGAGAAGGTACATATGAGAACAATGAAAGACATAATCCCCTTCTTTCTACAGCTACACACCACTTCCTTCACTGAGCACCCCCTCCCCATACTCCATTCTGACTTCCACTATATTCTACTGTTCTTCTGGCTGGATGTACACTGTTCTGTGTGCATGTAGCGTGCATAGTAACACACGCGTGTAGGAATGAATGGTTGGTCCCCCAGAGGGTTTCTTTGCCTTTCACACTAAACTGCAGCACATAGATACAACCAACCACATAGGAAAGAATTGGATTTCATGCAGCAAACGCCTGAAACAGACAGATTTGATTGGGTCCTTACTAATGTAAAGAATAATTTATAATATATATATATATATATATATATATATATATATATATATATATATATATATATATATATATATATATATATATATATACACACTGCTCAAAAAAATTATAGGAACACTCAATGGGGAAAAATGTCATGCTGGCTATCTATACTGATGTGGACTGGGTAATGTGTTAGGAACAAAAAGATGCCACATCATTTGATGGAACTGAAAATCATCAACCTACAGAGGGCTGAATTCAAAGACACCCCAAAAATACTCATCGTTTCTGACTGTTTTTCCGCTAATTTTGCACTCTACAGGCTAGACAATAAAATCAATGGAGAAAAATATCCTGCTGGATATCTATTCTGATATGGAATGGGTAATGTGTTGGGAACAAAAGGAATGCCGCATGGTTTGATAGAAATTAAAATTATAAACCTACAAAGGGCTCAATTCAAAGATACCCTGAAAATCAAAGTGAAAAAGTGACGCAGCAGGCCATTTAGATTTGCAATGAAATTATAGAAACTCAAAATAGTACTCAATAGTTTTATGGCCCCCATGTGTTTGCATGCCTGACAACGTCGGGACATGCTCCTAATGAGACAACAGATGGTGTCCTGGGGTATTTCCTCCCAGATCTAGACCAGGGCATCACTGAGCTTCTGAACAGACTGAGGTGCAACCTGGCAGCATCGGATGGATCAAAAATAACGTCCCAAAAGGTGTTCTATTGGATTTAGGTCAAGCGAGCATGGGGGCCATTCAATGGTATCAATTCCTTCATCCTCCAGGAACTGGCTGCATACTCTTACCACATGAGGCTGGGCATTGTCGTGCACCAAGAGGAACCCAGCACTCACTGCACCAGCATAGGGTCTGACAATGGTTCCAAGGATTTCATCCCTATACCTAATGGCAGTCAAGGTGCCATTGTCTAGCCTGTAGAGTCCTGTGTGTCCCTCCATGGATATGCCTCCCCAGATCATCACTAACCCACCACCAAACTGGTCATGCTGAATAATGGTACAGGCAGTATAACTTTCTGCATGGATTCTCCAGACACTTTCACATCTGTCATATGTGCTCAGGGTGAACCTGCTCTCATCTGTGAAAAGTACGGGGCATCAGTGATGGACCTGCCAAGTCTGGTGTTCAATGGCAAATGCCAATTGAGCTCCACTGTGCCGGGCAGGGAGCACAGGACCCAATAGAAGATGTCGGCCCTGACGGCACCCTCATGAAGTCTGTTTCTGATTGTCTGCTCAGAGGCATTGACACCAGTGACCTGCTGGAGATCATTTTGTAGGACTCAGATAGTGCTCACCCTGTTCCTCCGTGCACACAGGAGCAGATTCTCGTCCTTCTGATGAGTTAAGGATCTTGTCCAGCTCTGAGTAACTGTCTACTGGAATCACCTCCATGCTCTTGAGACTGTTCTGGGAATGGCATGTACTGATGTGCCATCCTGGAGGAGTTGGACTGCCTGTGCAACCTCTATAGGGTCCAGGTATCGCCTCATGCTACCAGTAGTGACACGGACCCAAGCCAAATGCAAAACTAATGAAAAAACAGTCAGAAACGATGAGTATTTTCAGGGTGTCTTTGAATTCAGCCCTCTGTAGGTTGATCATTTTCATCAAACAATGTGACCACCTTTCATTCCTAACACATTACCCAGTCCATATCAGTATAGATATCCAGCATGATATTTTTCCCTATTGAGTGTTCCTTTAACAGTGTATATAAGCTTGGTAACACAAATTTCTAATCAGCCAATCACATGGCAGCAACGCAATGCATTTAGGAATCTAGACGTGATGAAGACGACTTGCTGAAGTTCAAACCGAGCATCAGAAAGGGGATTTAAGCGAGTTTGAATGTGGCATGGCTGTTGGTGCCAGACAAGCTGATCTGAGTATTTCAAAATGAGAAAATACCCAGTGAGTGGCAGTTTTGTGGAAGTAAATGCCCCTGTTGATGTCAGAGGAGAACGGGCAGACTGGTTCAAGATTATAGAAAGGTAACAGTAACTCAAATAACCACTCGTTACAATCAAAGTATGCAGAATACCATCTCTGAATGCACAACACATCGAACCTTGAAGCAGATGTGATACAGCAGCAACAGACCACACCGGGTGCCACTCCTGTCAGCTAAGAACAGGAAGCTGAGGCTACAATTAGCACAGGCCCACTAAAATGGGACAATAGAAGATTGGACAAACATTGTCTGGTCTGATGAGTCTCGATTTTAGCTGCAACTTTCAGATGGTCGGGTCAGAATTTGGCGTAAACATGAAAGCATGGATCCATCCTACCTTGCATCAATGGTTCAGGCTGGTGGTGGTGTAATGGTGTGAGGGATATTTTTACACTTTGGGTACCAATTGAGCATCATTTAAACGCCACTGCCTACCCAAATATTGTTGCTGACCATGTCCATCCCTTTATGACTACAATGTATCCATCTTCTGATGGCTAATTCCAGCAGGATAATGCACCATGTCACAAAGCTCAAATTATCTCACGACTGGTTTGTTGACCATGACAATGAGGTCACTGTACTCCAATGGCCTCCACTGTCACCAGATCTCAATCCAATAGAGGACCTTTGGGATGTGGTGGAACAGGAGATTTGCATCATGGATGAGCAGCTGACAAATCTGCAGCAACTGTGTGATGCTATCATGTCAATATGGACCAAAATCTCTGAGGAATGTTTCCAACACCTTGCTGAATCTATGCCACAAACAATTAAGGCAGTTCCGAAGGCAAAAGAGGGTCCAAACTGCTACTAGTAATTAGTAAATTTTGCTTCACTTTCACTCTCAGTGATAACATTAACTAGGCCTTTTCAGAGAGTGAATCTCCCAAACAGGGGCACAGACAGCAATAAAAACCTGACAGCTGTAACAGGGGTGGACTGACAACTCATGGGACCCCCGGGCAATAGGAGATTATGGGGCCCCCAGGCAATCAGAGATTATGGGGCCACACAGTATATATACACACACACACACACACACACACACACACACACACACACACGCTTCTATTGGCTGATAAGGTACTGGAGAGGTGGGGCAGCTATAATCTCTGGATTTTTAGACCAAAAGGATGTTGGTAAGGGACATTTCAGAGACAGATGTAAAAACAAAAAAAACAAAAAAAAAACACAGATGATTTTGACATACTGTCCCTGGTTTTACTGAGGCTGGCAACCCTGATGGGGTCCTCTAGTAGCCCGGGGCCCCTGGGCAGTGCCCGAGTGGCCAAAAGGTCAGTCCACCCCTGAGCTGTAATAATCCCCCTCTCCACTCTATCCAAAACAAAAAAAAGAAATAAAAAAAGTTGTCTATAGTTATACTTTAATTACCTCTATCATTCTCTAGAATTGTTACATTGCATCTCTTGTTACAAAGAGTATGTACTGTATTTCCTATGCTCCTCAGCTCTATCTAGTGGCTATAATGCCATATTTTACTACTGCTCACAATAAAAGAAAATTAATTTAGAATAGAAAATAGACTAAGAAACAACAGCTTTATCCAATTCTTACAGAACCAATGTATGTACATGCAGATTCTCTGGATAAATGGCTATGAAAATTCGTTTTTTTTTAAGGCCCTAAAGACACAAACTTGATGGAATGAATCAGTCAGTATCTTCATAGCCTGTATATTACATGTATTACATAGCTGTGAAACATCATTTTCTCTCCTGTCTAAATGCAACTCACCCGTCTGCGCTCATTTTCAAGGTTTGATAAAGCTGACCGCATGCAGTCATTACTGTCATACAGGGACTTGTTGGCCTCGCTGGAACCAGAAAAAGTAAGTTAAGACACGTGGTCCGTAAAAAAGGAGAAAAGGCAAAAGTATTCTTGTTGGTTTTTAGGGATTAAATATTCAGATGTAATATATGATCACTTATCTCCTTTAACAGTTTAAGAATTGCGTAATAGAATGATCAAGAATTATTCATGACGGTTTTCCCCCTAGCAGCCAATCAAATTCCAACTTAGGTTTACGTAAATTAATTCAATTATTTTTCTGTTGGTTACTGCATATACACATTGCTTTTTTTCTGTCCCATTCACACCTATATGGTTTGTGCAGATTGCATTTGCGTGGGCACAGCAGCCCATTCATTTGAATAAGTTGCTGTACCTGCAGGAAACAGGAAAAAGATCCCTGCACCTTTTAAATTCACAGCAGAAAAAGCACTATGCGATATTCTGCACCCAAAAATGCACCGCATTTTCAGATGTGTGGGGTGCCATTAATTCTTACTTTTTTTTTTCTTGCTAAAAACCTACCCCCTAACTTACCCCACCCCCTTCCAACCTAACTCGTCCTCCTCCAACCTAACCCACTCTCCTCCAACCTAACCCGTCCTCTTCTATCCTATCCCACTCTCCTCCAACCTAACCCGTCCTCTTCTATCCTATCCCACTCTCCTCCAACCTAACCCGTCCTCTATCCTATCCCACTCTCCTCCAACCTAACCCGTCCTCTTCTATCCCATCCCACTCTTCTCCAACCTAATGCCCTGTACACACGGTCGGACTTTCCGATGGAAAATGTGCGATTGGATCTTGTTGTCGGAATATGCGATCGTGTGTGGGCTCCATCTGACTTTTCCCGTCGGAATTTCCAACACACAAAGTTTGAGAGCAGGATCTAAAATTTTCTGACAACAAAATCCGATCATTTAAATTCCGATCGTGTGTAGACAATTCCGATGGACAAAGTGCCACGCATGTTCAGACAAAATCTATTGGCTACTGGCCTCTTTATAGTCCCGTCGTACACATTGTACGTCATCGCATTCTGAACGATCGGATTTTCCGACAACTTTGTGCAACCGTGTGTATGCAAGACAAGTTTGGGCCAAAATTTGTCAGAAAAAATCCGACGGAGTTTGACGTCGGAATGTCCGACCGTGTCTACAGGGCATAACCCGTCCTCTTCTATCCGATTCCACTCTCCTCCAACCTAACCCGTACTCTTCTATCCGATTCCACTCTCCTCCAACCTAACCCGTCCTCTTCTATCCTATCCCACTCTCCTCCAACCTAACCCACTCTCCTCCAACCTAACCCACTCTCCTCCAACCTAACCCGTCCTCTTCTATCCTATCCCACTCTCCTCCAACCTAACCCGTCCTCTTCTATCCTATCCCACTCTCCTCCAACCTAACCCGTCCTCTTCTATCCTATCCCACTCTCCTCCAACCTAACCCGTCCTCTTCTATCCTATCCCACTCTCCTCCAACCTAACCCGTCCTCTTCTATCCTATCCCACTCTCCTCCAACCTAACCCGTCCTCTTCTATCCTATCCCACTCTTCTCCAACCTAAACAACCTTCCTAATCCACACTACTCCACAGAGTTCCCCCTTCACAGTATCTGTGTCCCAAGGTCAAAGATAAAGGGAGAAAGCTCACTATAAGTCCATGGAGCTGTAATGCACAGTAGCAGCAATGACAGTGAGATTTGTGGTGCTGGATGTACACAAACAATGGAGGCCGTGACCATCAGAACATGGTAAATAGGCATCAGTGGAGAGGAAAGGTGGGTCAGGGCAAAAAGGATAAGTTGGACTGTGAGTAGAGGAATTTACTCACTTTAGTATCTGAATTTGGCTAGTGTATCCTCTGCTTTCATCTATCATTTGCTTCAGCAGATCCTTCTCCCTGTGTTAAATGAAAAATAAATGCTGTATATAATTACATGCACATAATAGCTGGCACATCATCAGCCACTCTCCTGCAGAGCTTCCGGTTGGACCAGTGTCTGCTATCCCACTGTGACTCACCTGACGTCAATGGACCTCAGAAGTGGCCAGATCTTTAATCTCTTTCTCCTCTCTCTGCCTGAGTGGCTCAGCCATAATCACCGCTGTGTGTTTAACTAAAGTGTGCTTTAAAGTTTCACAAAGTCTGACCCTGTGTGTAACAAATGACTGCAGCAAACACTAGAAGACCCATTATGTAAAACCAACCATGTAATGATGGGAATAAGTCTCACCATAAATTCTAATAAGCATGTTAATATTTTACTTGCTCTATGATGAAGTCCTTTTTCCTATAAAAATACAATGTAATGTGTGTGACTGAAGACGAGAACAGCACCATCTATATAGAGACGCAATTACAAAGTTCATGTGCTGCAAGGGAATCCTTGTTCATAAAAATATAATGTAAATGTAATGGTGATGAGAAAAACAAAGCATAGCAACAAGCGACTAAAAGAAACGTGTATGAAATGTGACGAGAGCAGCTGGGGAGAACCCCCAATCCTGTAAGGACTGGGAGGGACTGGGAGGCACTGGGAAGGGGTGGAGGTGGTGCAACTCAGCACCATGTTGCACTCTAAATATGGGTTTAACATGCAGCATGGTATAAAAAGGTGGACTTGACCTTTAAAAAAGGTATAGCGAAAAGCTTCCTTTGAAAGAAAAATAATAAAAAAAAGTGTTGCTTACCTTGCCCTGTATGACGCCCTTTAAGTCTAGTATACACGGGGCGATTCAATAAAAACCAGCTGACATTTGGCCCACGTGTAAGGCAGCCAGTGCAGCAGAAGCCTGCCGTTTGGCTGGCTTATGTTGGACGAGCATGATGGAAAACCAGCAACCAACAAGCTCCTGACCAGCGCTCTTAGCCAACGGTTGAATGTGCTGACCAGAGTGTTCTGGCGGGGGGGTTGTAGTCCATTGACACAGACAACGGAGCTCGGGAGTGAGAATGCACAAGTGCCCTCATGGGAAATGGCTTCCCATGGGGGCACTGGACAGAGAGGAAGAGCCAGCAGCGCCGGCGGGTGATCCGAGAAGGGAAGGTTGGGGGCCGCTCTGTGCAATTCTATTGGACAAAGCAGGTAACTAAAAAGATGTTTGGTAGTTTCAAAAAATAATCCTTCACAACAACTTTAGGCATGCCAAAGCATGTCTGACCTGCATCATACCCCGCCTTGCCTATCACGGGATGTCCATGTGAAGTTTGAGAGGAGGGATAGCAGGTTTGTCCTTGACAAAGACCCACAAGCCTGGCATGTGCAAATGTAAAATTGTGCAGGAGTCAGTGGTTATTGAAGTTTTAGCTGCAGAATCACGTGTCCGACATTGAACGTGTGACCACAGATCGAGCATGGGTGCACAAAGACAGTAGTGAAGGATTTTACATGAACATAGGTAAGGAAGGAGAACAAGAAAATTCTAATTTTTAAAGAGATTTGTGAATCAAATAACGTGCAGTTTGAATGCAGAGGGGGTCTATGTAGCAATACTTAATTTGTGATGAGACTTTCATTTACCCAGATGGGAACAAGGTTGGTTATGCCATAAAGCGTTTGTTACCCCAAAAAAATAAATAAATTATCCTGTTCCCTTAATGCCTGTTATGCAGCACAGTGCTTGTGCTGTGTAATTTGGCCCCCTGTAACATCTGGCTGATCCTACCAGTTTTTACCCTCCCCTATGTAAACTGACCATGGTTAATCATGGCTGCTGAGCCCGACACCGTAGTCAGTTTATATGACTCAGTCATCCGCTCTCTCCTGTCTGCTCTCCCCCGTCCTCATCTGTCTTCTCCCTCTCCCCTTCCCGCCACGCCTTTCAGCTAGTGACAGTGCCCATCCTCCTCCTGCTGCTGAAATAACTCTGACCTCTTTATACTATCCTCTTTATCTCCTAATGACAGGTGTGTGGGCGTTTTATAAAAAAAAATGCAGTCTACCTTATTTATGAGCGCTGCTCGGCACTCACATGACCGTCCGGCTTGGTCCTCCTCCCCTCCCAACTGACATAAGAAAGGGAATCTCGCCCCTCCCACTCTAGTTGTCAGACGGGGAGAGGAGGGAACTGGACGGTCACGTGAGCACTTGTTTACGCTTGTAAATAAGGTATAGACTGCATTTTTTTTTTTTTTTAAATGACCCACACAGGGGCACCTGTCATTAGGAGACAGAGCGACTAGTATAAAGATGTCACAGTGGCTTAACAATCACACTGGAAAAAGCAGCCACTCACAGCAGGAGCCAGTGCATCTCCATTCACTGTTTCAGGTCCAATTTCAGCCCAAATTTTGGGCTGAATGTGGACCTGAAATTGATCAAAAAGATGCACAGGACTCCTGTGCAATTCACACCAGAGCCGATGCGGAGATGTGTGAACCGGCTCCATAGAGAGTCGGTCACAATCTCCCGCTATGCGAATTGGATGTGGGGAAAACTGCATCCAATTCACATAGGTGTGAACCCAGCCTTAAACTGGCCATATACTCTTATGCCCCGTACACACAATCGGATTTTCCGACAACAAATGTTGGATGTGAGCTTGATGGCTGAAAGTCCGACCCTGTGTATGCTCCATCGAACATTTGTTGTCGGACTTTCTGCCAACAAATGTTGGCTAGCAGGTTTTCAAATTTTCAGCTCACACATGCTCGGAACCAAGCAGAAGGAGCCGCACTGGCTATTGAACTTCCTTTTTTGCGGCTCATCGTACGTCTTGTACGTCACCACGTTCCCAGGTTTGTAATTGTTGGCCAACAATTGTGTGATCGTGTGTATGCAAGACAAGTTTGAGCCAACATCCTTCGAACAAAAAATCCACGGTTTTGTTGGTGGAAAGTCCGATCGTGAGTACGGGCATTAGAGCTTTCCTTTCTGAACGAACAAAAAAAAAAAGGAGGAGGTTCCTTCATCCATGCTAAACAGCATGGATTGATGAATATCCCTCTGCAGGTATTATATTCTGATATTTTGACAGCCAGCAATGGAGGCCCAACAGCAGCTGCATATGATTGGATGCAACTGTTGAGCCAAAACATTTTTGTCTGGCTCATTTGATTTTTAGATCAAAGAACGTCAGGTGGGAGGGTGGTGACAGGGCACCCAATGGGAAACTTTCAGCTGGTTCATCAGGAACCAGACAATAGTCACATAGGCTATGGCCAGCTATACTCTCCATATCTAATATCAATACAAATCAGTCGCTGTGCTCATTCCCGTATACCGTTACCTTTCATGGTGCAACTGCTGATCAGAAAAGTCGTTTTTTAATCTGTCCAATTCAGTCTGTAGAAGGGAGATGCTGGTTTGTGTTTCTAGTAGGTTCATTTTCAAGAGCTCATTCTCCTACAAAGGGAACACCAAACTTGTTACATCAGAGCATTTAAAACAGAAGTGGTCAGAATAGAAGTGGTGGATCGGACACCATCAGACTTCAAAGATATCCCTGAAGTATAGCTTTAGAATTCAGTGATATGTCCTTCCTTGCCAATTACATTTCACTGTGCCCCCACCAAACCCCCCCGAACACTGCAAGCTTTAAAAAAAGTACAAGCCCTCCTAGCAAGACTTCCTCTACAAGTTTTAGCCTAAACAGTATAAAGTTCTTATTAAAGTAGTAATAAGCTGTAATTCAGCTGACTCTTGGCTATCAAGTAAAAGTGACTCAAGCAGCCCAATCACTTTGTGAAATAGTTTTTCTCCATTTGGCAGGTGCAAATAGTTTAAAGAATATGTAAACCCAACATTTCATATTCCTGATATGTGCCCTGCTATACCATGTACTTGTAGTAGAAAGTATCCTGTTCTCTTTGTATTGCTTCCTTTGTGTGAAATCCCTGGTGTTTCTACCAGTTCCTCGGATTTCCTATTAAAAACTGACCACACTAAGCTGGAGAGCACACTGTGGTCAGTTCTCTGGTTGTGCTGGGAGCCTGCTCTCCTCCAATGATCAGACTTGCCCTGACACACACCCCCTTCTCCTGCAAAACCATTCACTGGGAATATCTGTGTACTCCTTCCCCAGGTCTTGTGCAGCTTAAAACCGAGGGAATGTGATGACTTATAATATATAATATAATAAGAGGAAAAAATGTATTTATAATAACTTATAATGTTTTTGTATCATACACAAATGTTTTGCCTTTTATTTCTATTTCCAACGGAATAGGTTATTTTACAAAGCGGGGGTATACAATCGCTTTAAGGCTTGACACATTTGGTATCTACCTGCTGAAACCCCGTATTTTTTAATTTACCATAAAACTTTTATTGTATTTTTTTCCTGAAAATAAAGATTTAGATAAACAGTTTCACAAATGAAATGCAAAAAAAAAAGAAAATAAAAAAAAATGCACCTGCCATTTTTTTTTATTATTTAGAGCTTCTGCTTTCAGAAAGTAAATGATGTGTTCCGGGTTTTGGGGCAAAAAAAAAAATTGCAGATTATAATGTGTGCGAAAAATGAATAAATTTCTCTAGACACAAAATGGTTAAAAAATACGCAAAAGCAGATTTCAGCTTTTCTATTCATCAGACTATAGTTACCTAATAGTTTGTTACATGTAGTTGCGGTCTGTGCTATATTACTGCTACACTCCATATCCATTATACCAATGACCAATAATGGTTGCTGCAGAAAAAATGATCAAAAACAGTGCACCAAAGGGACTAGTAGATTGATGTGAAAAAGACTTTAAAATGTCATTTATTAAATGTAAAAAATGAACACAGACATCTGATCCCTGCAGGATCTAAACACATAAAAAATATAAAAAAATATAAAAAAAACACCAATCATAAAACGGACAGATGTTTGATAATGAAAAGCTCCTCAGATCTCTCAATTATAACTTTGGAAAGGTGAAAACCAAAGACCAATGTGCACAGCTATCGAATGCCTAATGAATGCAATCAATCATCTGAAAGAACCCAGAGCGTTGTATGAAAAGTCAGTGTAAACGAATGGAACAATGTTCCTAGGGACACTCACTTCATAGGTGTTCAATGGGCTGCAGAGCTGATGAGTCAAGTCTGATGACCGAGGGGGAGGTGTTTATTTCAGCGCCATCTGAAGCGTTCGGCTTGGAGGCAGAGGTGTAATGCTGCACGCTGGGTGGTGAGGATCAAGCTTAGTCACCAGATGATATCAGCTGTACACATAGGCAGCTTAGAGAACGCTGCACTGCTTGCAGCGCCGCTTGTCCGAGCGGCTGTGGATCACATGAGAGGCTTGTCACGTGGAAGGCTGTGAAGGGGAAGGTTGCTATGCCGACTCTCCTGCTTACATGTTTCGCACTCCTGCGCTTTGTCAAAGCCCTTTGTTTACACTGACTTTTCATACAACGCTCTGGGTTCTTTCAGATGATTGATTGCATTCATTAGGCATTCGATAGCTGTGCACATTGGTCTTTGGTTTTCACCTTTCCAAAGTTATAATTGAGAGATCTGAGGAGCTTTTCATTATCAAACATCTGTCCGTTTTATGATTGGTGTTTTTTTATATTTTTTTATATTTTTTATGTGTTTTAGATCCTGCAGGGATCAGATGTCTGTGTTCATTTTTTACATTTAATAAATGACATTTTTAAAGTCTTTTTCACATCAATCTACTAGTCCCTTTGGTCCGCTGTTTTTGATCGTTTTTTCTGCTGCATCCATTTTTTGCCAAGTCCATAATGGGTTAACAGCCGCACATTGAGACCATCTACAGGACATTTATTTAAATAAACGAACATCCCACGAGATTGTCAAGCGCTCTTAAAGAGACCATTCATTTGTGCGCCAACTTTATATTGTTTTGTTTTACGCAATAATGGTTGCTGGCTGTGCTACACATGTCCAAAAAATAAAATCTATTTGGATTGTATTTTTTGGACATGTGTAGCACACCGAGCAACCATTATTGGTCATTTGTATAATGGATATGGAGTGTTAAATCTCCTATTCAGGCTTATTCAGTAATGGGAGTGTGGAGAACACCCAGTTCCTCCTCAGCTCTCCGGCAGCATGAACCAGCAATTCCTAGCTGTCATTTTGACAGCTGGGACTTGTTTAGTATCAAAGAAGCAGATCTTGTTGCTTTTTTGTATATTGACAGTAGCAGGACAATCTCTGTGGGGTTGATTTACTAAAAGCGGGAAGTGCAAAATCTGGTGCAGCTCTGCAACTGAAACCAATCAGCTTCCATGTTTTTTGTCAAAGCTTAAAGTGGAGTTCCACTCAAAAGTGGAACTTTCACTTTAAGGACTTCTGACCCTCTGAATCCTTTTTTTTGGGGGGGGGGGGTAATCTAGTTTTAACAGGTACCCAGCCCCCACACCTGGTCTTGCTGCCTCGAGCAGAAGTTCTCCTCTTCCCCTCCCACCCTGCAATCTTCTGGAACACGTCACAGGTCCCAGAAGACTGCCCGGCCATTCAGGATGTGCAGCGCGACTCATGCATGCGCAGTGCCCACCCAGCTGTTAAGCCACAAGCTGTCACAGTCAGGTGCCAACACTAGTGATGCCGGTGCTGGGAGAGGCAGTGGAGAGAACAAAGGCTTCAGGTGACCGCATCGCTGGACCGTGCGACAGACGAGTGTATGTATATTAAGAATGTGAAGAGCAAAAGGTTGCCACCACCAATAGCTACTCTGGCCGCTTACCGGAACATTAGATCCCTATTAAATGGGATCAGGAAGCTCATGGATAAGTCACCGGGATGGACCCTTTTGGAAAACCAGGCAGGAAATCTCTCTCCCCCCAACATTCAGGATATTAAGCCGCAATGTTTAAATCCATGTAAAAACAAGGGAATACTCGCATAGCGTAAAAAAAAAACCTTATATTTTATTAAGATAAAACGTACATATAAACTCACATAATCCTGATGTAAACAGAACAGATAAAATGAACGAGCCGGCCGGCTCTTGACTACAGCCCGTAGTTCCGGGACTGGCGTAGAACGGGGTGACGTCAGTACGCCGTTCCTCCCTATGCGTTTCGTCACTCCAAGGACGTGGTCACGGGATAATATTTTAATAAACGCAGAAACGGCTGGAACTCCTCTTTAGGCCCCTTTCACACATAATGTCCATTTTTGACAGACTCAGTTTGCTCAATGGGAATTGCTCTGTTCATCCCTGCTGAGCCGGTGGATGACAGGTCCATCTCTGCTCACTGTGCAGGAATGGACCTGTCAGATCTGGGAGATCCGATGAAAACGGATCTGTCTGTCCACTTTCATCCAATCCGATCTGCAAGACGGATGGAAAATAGGGTTTCCATCGGTCTGAATTTAGCTGATCGAAGTGTAGCAGAGCGGAACGGATCGGATCGGATGTCCGTGGACATGTCACCACGGACATCCGACACTCCATAGAACTGTATGGGGCGTCCATTCAGGTCTGCCTAAAAAAAAACTGACAGACGGACCTGAACGGTCTGCATGTATGAAAGGGGCCTTAATTGAACAAACTGAAATTAGAAGATGATTGGTTACCATGCACAGCTGCCCCAGATTTTGCACTCCCCAGTTTTAGTAAATCAACCCCAGTGAGTTACAATAAAGCAATGTCATTATTTCTTCATTTAACCTTCTCTGGTTCATTCATAGGAGATCAAAGGGACAACCTCTGATCTGCATATGAGGTCATTAGCAACCTTGCAAGTTAAAATAAATGAATAAATATATAGAAACCGTTTTCTGTCCTATTTAAGCACTAGTAACTAGAGCTGAACAATTAAATTGTTAAAAAATCCTGACCTGGATTCACCCCCCAGATCTCTCCTGCAGAGGTTGCTGATTCTTTCATATAAACAAGTGGAGAGACTTATCTGCTCACTCAGCTGTCAAAAGAAAGCATCCAGGCAGTCTGCCAAGTCTTTAACTTGAAACATTGTAACCAAACTTCCTTCTTAGATCAAAGGGATAGAACTTCTGTGTAAATAAATAATCTGGGCAGTCTGCCAAGTGTAAATGCAGGGAGTTTAACCACTTAAAGTCTAAATCTTTTTCTGACACTTCTTTCTTAAGTTAAAATCAACATTTTATGCTAGAAAATTACTTGGAACCCCCAAACATTTATATTATATATATTTTAGCAGAGACCCTAGGGAATAAAATGGCAACTGCTGCAATATTTTATGTCACACTTGTATTTGCCCAGCGGTCTTTCAAATGTAATTTTCAGGGAAAAAAAATACACTTCAATGAATAAAAAAAAAACGAAAACAGTAAAGTCAGCTCATTTTTTTTTGTTTTGATGTGAAAGATGTTACACAGCGAGAATCGTGATCTATCTTAATTTGTGATTCTCATTTTAGCCAGAATCGTGCAGCTCTACTAGTATCCCATAGTGAATCCCTAAATCAGCCCTATTAATCTTACCGTAGCCAGACTACTACATAAATCTGAGATTTACCATGGTATGTCTATGCCAATATGGAAGCTCTGTCATGAAATGCCACACTAGCACCGTCACATCTACGCTTGAGGCATTTGTGCGCATGCCTGCACATACCCACATACAGCCACATCTTGTAATTACTGTCAATGGACGGCTGTACCGGAAGTTCTGCACCATCATGCATGCCGTGCAGACCCCTTACAGCTGTGTGTATGATTCCTCCAAGCAACCACTAGCCTCCCTAATGCCCCACACCCTCACCTTGTGCCAATTCACTGATCCGCATATTAGCCTTAGGCGTATGCTGCATGTAACATGTAACATTTAGATGTGTTTGTTATGTACCTGCTACCAGTCTACCATAAAAACAAAGTATATTCAGCATGCCATGAAGAGTGGTTTTGCCTATTTGCAGTAATGTATGCATTGTAGTATCTTCAGACAGATCCTTTCACAAGTTCAGTGTGTGAACTGGAAAGTAAACATTTCTCTACACAGGAACGTGCCCAGTGCAAACACTGGGAACCCGCCGCGTTCCGTACACCTCACCGATCAGCACCATGATACTGGCTGATAATGATGAAGCATTGCATAAGGAACAGCTGCTCACAGTATTCCCCATCATACCGCTGGCAGCTTGTAAGTTGGATAGTTTGATCAAACGCACGTTAGAGATTGGACTTGATGGACTTGTGTCTTTTTTTCAACCTCGCCTACTATGCATGTATGCACGGAGTGTAGGAACTGCCTAGAGGTAGGGTCGTGCCAAAAGGAACAGGCATTAAGCCGGATCTAATAGTAATAGAGGAAGTTCCCGGCATCCAAAGAGCAAACACTACAGCCGATACTTCCAAGTTTGCATAGAACATTATTGAGTGCCTAACATTAAAGTGGAACTTCAGTCATTTTTTCCTCTTTCCATCTATTAAATCTTCTGCTCTTGTTGTTTTAACTTTGAATAGTAAAAAATTTTTTTCTAACAGTAAATACCTTATACAGCCCACTTCCTGTTTCTTGTCTGGTCATTAGCCTAGGCTTATGACATAATGCACAACTCTCTCTCTCTCACACTCTTGTGAGAGTTTACCAGGAAGAGTGTGAATAAGTCATAAGAGGGCCAATGAAAGCTGCAGAGCTGGAGGCGTGCCTCTGTGTAAATCCAGGAAGTGAACACACAGCAGCTTCAGCTGCCCACAGTTAAAATGATTGCAGCCAGACTCAGTGGAGGGAGATTTCTGCAGCATATTTGGCAAGTACAGAATCAGAGTATATATAAAATAATATGCAACGTGTTTTGGTGGGAAGCTTCAGAATGGCAAAGATGTTTTTATTACAAATTATGTGAGCAGACCGCAGTTCCTCTTTAATAGACACACTGGGGGTAAAGGCAAATCCACTTTGCACTACAAGTGCTAACTACAAGTGAACTAAAAGTGCACTTGGAAGCAAAGTCGCTATAGATCCAAGGGGGACATGCAAGGAAAATAAAAAAACTGCATTTTTTAGCTTGTACATGATTGGATAATAAAATCAGCAGAGCTTCCCCTCATTTCAGATCTACCCCTCAGATTTACAGCAACTGCACTTCCAAGTGGACTTTGCTCTTGTAGTGCAAAGTGGATTTGCCTTTCGTAAATAACTACCACTGTTTGCATTGGGCTGCAGTGGACAACCTTGCCCAGAGCAGTTCGGAAACAAGGACAAGGAAATTGTCCTTGTTTGCTATAAAGTCAGTTCACATCATGAGCGTTGCAGTAGTTAAATACTGCATGCCTGCAATAAAATAATCACTGCAGCGCAACTCTGTTGCAGTAAAAACGAGTAAAGTAAAATGTCACTTGAGACATTTCAATAAAGTTATTAAAAAAAACAAAAAAAACGGTGCCATGTACCAGGTTTGGTGCATCGGCACAGCTGCTCTCAGCACATAGGTAGCCGTACATTCAGTGCAGCTTCTGGCGTGAATGAGCCCTTAGAAAACAGAGACTAAAGCTGGGTACACACTATCAGTTTTATTTTTGTTCAACCCAGTTGGCTGAAAGGAAAAAAAAACGGAGGCGCTCTGGAGGAGTCGCTGTACTAACTTTCCGATGTTAGTACAGCAATCTCCCCCTTTAGCTATTGTGTTCAGACATGGGGACTGCCCCCCCTGCCCTGCCAGGACCCACTGGTCGATGCTCGCAGATCGGCAAATGTTTTTCTGCTTTTCATGCTTCTGTTGGACAGGCTGTCATACATACGGGCCGAATGTTGGTTGGTTTCCGTTAAACCAGCTGATATTCAGCCCGTGTGTACCAGGCTTAAAAAATTACATCTACATACTCTTGCTCCCACATTTAGAGTATGGAAATTGCATACGCAGATATAATAACCTAATAAATTACATTCGTTTTCATGAAGCCTTCCACAACACTGCACCCGTCTACATCACCAACCTCATCTGCAGATATCACCCAAGACCCCCCACTCCCTATCTTCCTTGTTACCTCTTCCCATGGTTCCCTCCAGGACTTTCCCACAACCTCTCCCATCCTCTGGAACTCCCTACCCCAGTATGTAGTATCAGCTCTTATCCTATCCGCCTTTAGGTGATCCTTGAAAACTGATTTATACAGGGAAGCCTACCCCACCTCCCCCTAAAATCTGTACTCGAGTCATCAGATCATCCCCTGCAGCTATTACTTTTTATATCACCTCCCACTCCCTTTAGATTGTAAGCTTCATGAGCAGGGCCCTCCTATTCCTTTTGTATCAGGGGTGCATTTACGAAATATTAATATTTGCAGAGATATTCTTCCTGTGAAACTGCAAATACATTCAGTCTGTACAAATGCCAGCAAAACTGAGAGTTGTTCAGCTATTTTCTTTTCAGGTAAGATGTTATTCATTTATAGGAATAGCGTGAATAAGGACAATATCACTAGAAGGAGTTAAAGTGTTTGTTACCCCAGCATTTCATATTCCTGATGTGCCTGCTGTACCATGTAATTATATGAAAAACTATGCTGTTCTTTTTGTATTGCTTCCTTTGTGTGAAATCCCTGGTGTTCCTGCCAGTCCCTTTGCTTTCCTATTAAAAAATGACCATACTATGCAGGAGAGCACACCATGGTCAGTTCCCCAGCTATGCTGGAAGCTCAGCGTGCTCTCCGCCAACGATCAGCCTTGCCCTGACACACCCCCTCTGCACAGCCATTTACTGGGAAGATCAGTATACTGTTGTTTCTCCTCCCCCCAGGTGTTATGTAGCTGAGAACAGAAGGAATGTAATCACTTCTAAAAATGGAAAAAAGCGAATTATATATATTTTCATTGGTTGAATGGGTTGTTTTACAAAGTGATCCTTTACAAATCACTTTAAATGATTGCAGTAATAGCGCCATCTAATGGACAGAATGCTGTATTCTCCTGATTCACGCTTAAAGCGGAGTTCCACCTGGCTAAAAAAAAAACAAAAAGAAAAAAAAAAGTGAAAAAGCCTGCGATGTCGGCACCCAAAGCTGACCCGTTCCTAGGCTCTGGGTACAGGTGCTGGAATCTTTACTAAGGCAAACAGGAGGTGAAGCCTTACAGCTTCACAGCCTGTTTCCTACTGCACATGTGCGAGCGGTGCTGCATTTTCTGAATGGTCCCTGCTGTCTTCTGGGACCTGTGCGTCTCCCAGAAGGCACCGGTGGGGGGGGGGGGGGGCGGACGTTGTGTAGATCGCTGCACAAAATGGACGTGATCTTTCTCCAGCAGTGGGAGCACATACCTGTATATGACAGGTATCAGCTCCCCCTCCCCCTGAAAGGTGCCAATTCAATTTCTGGGTGGAACTTTGATTTAGGAATGAGGAACATCTGACCTGGAAAGAAAATAGCTGAGTAATATTCAATTTTCTGACAATCGCACAGAAAGCTACATATATAGGGAATAGCTAGTTTATTAATACATCCTATACATTATATATACAAAAAGGAGATATGACCAGGTCCTGCAAAGGAATAAATGGATAATTGGGGTTTGACCCACCAAGATGGGAGCAATACTCCATATTTCTTCATTTATCATTTGCAAGACCTCCAAATTGGAGTGATATTGTATGCAAATGGACTATGCCATACCTGGGAAAGGTCAAAGATTTGGGTTTTCAGCTTAGCACTTTCTTCTTTGGTTTCTTGAGCCTTCTTCTCATCTTTGGTCTACAGTAAAGACAAATCCCAATGAAAAACATGAATTAAAACACATGCCAATGTTTACATGTTTAGGGTACAAGTGGTATATGACCCGTGGTCTACACTGCCTTGGGCAATCCTTAGTACCCGCTGCAAGAAAGCTGCATTGTGACAATGATGCGACCCAGTGTTACCAAAAATGCAGCAGGTGCCATTATAGAACTGTGGTGTGTTTGGCATCAAATTTTCAATAAAAGGATGCTGTAAATTCAACACACAATGACCCGTGTGCTTTAGGCCTCATTCTCATGGCCATACTCTACCCAGATAAGCTTAATTCTGTGGTGGGTACGGCCAGGTGTTTGCGGTCAACTGTGGCTGCCCAGCCTGTGCAAATCAATGGTGGATATCGTCTCACAAAGAGCGATTATGTGCGGTTCGGGACAGAGGAGCGACCCGTACGCTCCATGTACAATTACATGTGAACAGCCATGGAGATTGTCACTGATTTATAGAAGTTGAGCCACAGAAATACATTGATACGGGTGGTATACGGCCAATCGACGGGTGTGTGAAAGAGGCTTTAAATGCCCCACAATGGATCACCTTGTTCTGAATGCATCCTATACTTAGTTATTCAGGTGGTTTCCAATGTCTGGTATGAAATGACTATTACTATTATTAGAAGGCTGGCAGACAGCCACGTTTCTGCTCTGAATAGACAAAAAAAAAATAAAAAAAAAAAGAGTGAGAGAGAGTCTGAGGCTGGGTTCACAACATCCCCGCATCTGTCTCACAGCGGGGATCTTCAGCCCGAATATTGGGCTGAATTCTGACCTGAAACAGACCAAAAGACGCACAGCGTTTTTATGCAAAATGCACCGGACCAGCTGCGGAGATATGTGAACCGGCTCCATAGAGAGCCGGTCAAGATCTCCTACTATTGCAAATTGGATACGATAAACCTGCATCCAAATTCGCAATGGTGTGAACCCAGCCTAACAAAAAAAAACATTTTTTACTTTCTGCTATAAAACATATCCAATAATTTTCAAAGGAAATCTAATTTTTGCATCAATTTAGGCCAATATGAATTCGGCTACATATTTTTGGTAAAAAAAAAAAAAAAAAAAAACCCAATAAGCATACATTGATTGGTTTGCACAAATGTTATAATGTCTACAAACGATGGGAAATATTTATGGACTTTTTTTTTTTTTTTTTATTACTAGTAATGGTGGCGATCAGAGACTTTTAGCGGGACTGCGATATTGCAACGGACAAAACAGACACTAAATGACAATTTTTTGGGACCAATGACGTTAATACAGTGATCAGTGCTAAAAATATGCACTGTCACTGTACTTATGACACTGGCTTGGAAGGGGTTGACATAAGGGGCGATCAAAGGGTTAACTGTGTGCCTAGCCAGTGTTATTGTACAGTGTGGGAGGTGCTTTTACTAAGGGAAGACATGGATCCTTTTTGCGTTGCAGGAACACAGGATCTATACTTTTCCTACAGACAGAACGGCAATCTGCCTTGTTTACATCGGTCAGCCTCTGTACCAAAAAAAAATAAATAAATCGGTGGTGCCAGACGGCCAGTGGTCATTAAGTCCACTGTACCCGCTGAGTGGCTCCCATGGTGTAAGATCACAGCGGGAGCAAGCCGCCAGCACTGTGCATTTGTGCCCACTGCCCGGAAGAGCTGGATCACTAATATACACATTTATATTATATATATATATATATATATATATATATATATATATATATATATATATATATATATATATATATATATATATATATATATATATATATATATATATATATATATATATATATACACACATATACATACATATACATACATACACACACACACACATATATCACAAAATAGCGGGTGGGTTACTTCTACTGTTCTTATAGTACTTAGTGTAGAGAGGCCTCCCAATTTTCCACCAATATCCAATAGAATTGTGTCCCGTCGTCTTTTATATATACATATACACATACATATATACAAACACGATCTGGTGCGCAGCTGCTGCCCTGTAGCACTAAAACTGCTGTGGGGCGGACAGCAAGTGGTTGCAAATGCTGAAGGTTCTCTACCTTCATGCAATACATGAAGGTAAAAAATCTTCAGCAGCTCCCCCAGCTGTCAATCACAGCCATTAAAGGAGGGAGCAAGGGGTGAGGGGAGGAGCCAGGAGCACTGGGGACCAGCAGAGGACCCCAGAAGAGGAGGCTTGGGGCTGCTCTGTGCAAAACCACTGCACTGAACAGATAAGTATGACGTTTGTTATTTTTTATTTATTTTTGTTTACTCTTTGTTTAGCATCACTTTTATTGCTTGTGGTTTCAGGCAGCTAAAAGCACTATAATGAAGTGTTTTTCAAGCTAAAAACAAAAATACTGCAGCTTACCAGTACTTAGATGTGGTGGCTGAATTTGTTTTTTTATTTTTTATTTTCCGGTGACCCACCCAGTAAGTCTATAACTTTCCAAAAGCTGTCTAGCAAAAGTGTCAGTTAGAGGGTGCAGACAAACCATTTACCACTGACAAGGAGTGCTTAGAATGATCAGCTTTTATACATGTATGTAAAACCTTTATCCCAAAAGGAAAAAAATAAAAATGCTGCTGTAACTGCTTATTAATAAGTTTGTATTTTAATTTGTTAGTCAAGTCCATCTAAATCTGCTGGTACATCCAACACTACACTACCCTCTACCTAGACTGGCAATGCTGCTGGCCTAAGGTTTGTCCATTCCATAGTGGAGACACCCTAAAGCCCCATACACACTATCAGATTTTCTGCTGATTTTTCCTTCAGATTTACCAAAACCATATAATATGAGGTCAAACCTTAGGAGTTTCAATTTGTATACAATCAGGCAGGCCCTTTCACTACATGGTTTTGGTAAATCTAAAAAAAAAATCAGCTGAAAATCTGATAGTGTGTATGGGGCTTAAGACAGGTAACCTGTTACTGTCCAGATCACCAGGTGAAATAATGGAGAAAAGCCTACAAAAAAAAAAAAAAAAAACGAATGCAGCCATCACATTTAAGGATTTGTAAGCTGCAATATATCCCGTTTTTGTTTTGTGTTTAATATCGCTTTAGGTTGTAAAGTATTGAGCACACAGACAGGAATTTTTACTAACACAAGTGAAAAACCTGCCTAACCACATACAGTAAATCAAAGTACATCCAAAACAGCAAAGCACTCTGGGTAATTAGTACTTCACCTTTTGTCTTTTTTTTTTTCTTTAGTTTCTATTTACGAAGAAGTCAGTGACAACTCCCATAGTTGTAATGATTGTATAACTGACTTTGACATTATGGACATTAGGCAGGTCAGATACAGTGAGGCCAAGTAAGTAATTTCAGATACAGATTTATCTTTACTAAAAAATATATGCTGTACCATCAGACCAAGTTGGCAGTACAACACACAGCATGAAATAAGGTTTTCGGGTTTTAAAGCCTTAGTAAAGTCTGCATTGTGATTTTTACCTACAGGTTAGCTTATAATAAATCTTACCTATAGCTAAAATAAATATCTCCTAAACATGCACCATTTAGGAGATATTCGCTCTTTTGTCAGACAGTGACGTCATGGGCACACGCTCTGAGGGAAAGGCATACCTGTTTTGTACCTTCAGAGAGCAGTGCCATAGCCAGGACGTCATAGCAGCTTAGCCATTCAAGCTGTCAGAGCCTGTGAACCCGGAAGGAAGACGGGTGAAGATGGAAGCCTTGTCAGCGGTGATAGCGCACCGCTGGAGGGCTTCATTCTAAGGTATTTCATCATTTTCTTACAAAGGATTTTTAATTTTTTTTATTATTATTATTTATGCCGTAGTTTACTACTGCTTTAAGAATAATAAATAGAACTAAGCTTCCTTACAAAGGTAACTTCCCCATAGCATGATGTCTAGGTAGTCCCTGAATGTGGAGCAGAGGGAGCAGGGTACATCGACTACAAAGGGTCAAGTTAGCTAAAGGAGAACTGGACCAACCCTACGCTGCATACAATGCCACCAAGATAGGCGTAATAGCCAACCGCAGATAAATGGATTTACTTTATGGTTTTAAAACCTCTTGCAGACCAGACAACACATATGTTTGGCGGCAGTAAAGGTGGGGCTTAATACCCACATGCCGCATGTGATTCCAATGAACCCTGTATGTAAGTACCCTTTAGCCTAAAAATACCGTACAGCTCATTATATAAGATTACCTGTTTTCATGTACCATTGTACAAATACAATGTACTATATCTGCAGATAAAGTCTCCTAAAAATAAATCTCCCCTGATGAAGTAAAATATGTAGCAATAAAAATCTCCGAAACATGTCGGGATGCACGCTACCTATCTTCACGGACTGACCTTAGCATGACTGCCAGTGCCTAGATTATTAGTTTTGATATACATATACATACAGTGCCTTGCGAAAGTATTCGGCCCCCTTGAACTTTTTAACCTTTTGCCACATTTCAGGCTTCAAACATAAACATATAAAAAATGTATTTTTTGTGAAGAATCACCAACAAGTGGGACACAATTGTGAAGTGGAAGGAAATCTATTGGATTTTTGAAACTTTTTTAACTAATAAAAAACTGAAAAGTGGGGCGTGCAAAATTATTCGGCCCCCTTGCGTTAATACTTTGTAGAGCAACCTTTTACTGCGATTACAGCTGCAAGTCGCTTGGGGTATGTCTATCAGTTTTGCACATCGAGAGACTGAAATTCTTGCCCATTCTTCTTTGCAAAACAGCTCGAGCTCAGTGAGGTTGGATGGAGAGCGTTTGTGAACAGCAGTTTCCAGCTCTTTCCACAGATTCTCGATTGGATTCAGGTCTCGACTTTGACTTGGCCATTCTAACACCTGGATACGTTTATTTGTGAACCATTCCTTTGTAGATTTTGCTGCATGTTTGGGATCATCGTCTTGTTGGAAGATAAATCTCCGTCCCAGTTTCAGGTCTTTTGCAGACTCCAACAGGTTTTCATCCAGAATGGTCCTGTATTTGGCTGCATCCATCTTCCCCTCAATTTTAACCATCTTCCCTGTCCCTGCTGAAGAAAATCAGGCCCAAACCATGATGCTGCCACCACCATGTTTGACAGTGGGGATGGTGTGTTGAGGGTGATGAGCGGTGTTGCTTTTACGCCAAACATATCGTTTTGCATTGTGGGCAAAAAGTTCGATTTTGGTTTCATCTGACCAGAGCACCTTCTTCCACATGTTTGCTGTGTCTCCCAGGTGGCTTGTGGCAAACTTTAGACGAGACTTTTTATGGATATCTTTGAGAAATGGCTTTCTTCTTGCCACTCTTCCATAAAGGCCAGATTTGTGCAGTGTACGACTGATTGTTGTCCTATGGACAGACTCGCCCACCTCAGCTGTAGTTCTCTGCAGTTCATCCAGAGTGATCATGGGCCTCTTGGCTGCATCCCTGATCAGTCTTCTCCTTGTCTGAGCTGAAAGTTTAGAGGGACGGCCAGGTCTTGGTAGATTTGCAGTGGTCTGATACTCCTTCCATTTTAAAATGATCGCTTGCACAGCGCTCCTTGGGATGTTTAAAGCTTGGGAAATCTTTTTGTATCCAAATCCGGCTTTAAACTTCTCCACAACAGTATTACGGACCTGCCTGGTGTGTTCCTTGTTCTTCATGATGCTCTCTGCGCTTTCAACAGAACCCTGAGACTATCACAGAGCAGGTGCATTTATACAGAGACTTGATTACACACAGGTGGATTCTATTTATCACCATCAGTCATTTAGGACAACATTGGATCATTCAGAGATCCTCGCTGAACTTCTGGAGTGAGTTTGCTGCACTGAAAGTAAAGGGGCCGAATAATTTTGCATGCACCACTTTTCAGTTTTTTATTTGCTAAAAAAAGTTTAAATTATCCAATAGATTTCGTTCCACTTCACAATTGTGTCCCACTTGTTGGTGATTCTTCACAAAAAATTTAAATGTTATATCTTTATGTTTGAAGCCTGAAATGGGGCAAAAGGTTGAAAAGTTCAAGGGGGCCGAATACTTTCGCAAGGCACTGTACATACATACATATACATATATATATATATATATATATATATATATATATATATATACACATACATACACACACACAAATTCATTGGTGTACTTTGAATATTTTAAAGTGACTGTTTTTTTACAATAAAATTCATCGTTTGTACTTAACAGTGTCACTTGGTTGCCTTTTAAATCCTTCATTACTCCCATTTCTGCCTTAAAAGTCCAAGGGGGGCGTCTCCTATTGCACCAGTTGCATGTTCTCTTTCCACATGCCGCACATATGTGTCCGTGGTGGTTGAGGTTTCTGTGCACAGTACTTTACCTTTGCCATCCGGTCAATCCTGGCCTGCAGGTCTGACTTTTCAGTTTCATGCTTCCTTTGTAACTCCTGAAGAGCAGCTTCAAGTCTTTGCTGTTCCTGGAAAAACAAATCAGCAAGTATTGTTTTCATATACTGCTCTATGAATGTCAATAATAAGTATGAGGGGGATTTAATAGAACCGGAGCACACAGAATCTGGTTCAGCTGTGTATAGTAACCAATCAGCTTCCAGGTTTTAGCCCTCATTTACACAGAGGGCGGGTTTGAAAATGTAATTTTAATTTCCACCCCGCTTTTTAGCACGAGTTCAGTGGCAATTTGAAAGCCATCTGTGCGGGTTCATGCACAGATCTCTATTGAAATCGCCCCGAAGTCGCCAAAAGTAGTGCAGGAGCTACTTTTGGGAATCGGTGCGGCACTGCAAAGTCGGCCTCGCACTGATTTAGACGGTGCAGTTGCCAGCAATAGGCTCCAATTTGGATGCGATTTGACAAGTCAAATCTGCCTGATAGGATTGGAGGCTTATTGTCAAAGCTTAATTGAATAAGCTGAAGTTAGAAGCGTCTATGCACAGCTGCACCAGATTCCGTGTGCTCCAGTTTTAGCAAATCCCCCCCATGGTATTGTATCTCTCTACTATCTACTGTTAGTAGTTAAAAATGTGACACATGTATCTATAAAGTGATTGTAAAGGCTCGTTTTTTTTCTTTTAAAAATAATAAAACAGGTTATACATACCTCCTCTGTGCAGTTGGTTTTGCACAGAGCAGCCCAGATCTTCCTCTTCTGGGGTCCCTCTGTGCTGCTACTGGCCCCTCCCTCCTTTGAGTCCCCCCCTCAGCCAGCAACTTGCTACGGGGGGGGGGCACCCAAACCGAGCCACAGCTCTGTGTATTCATTCAGACACAGAGCCCTGACCTGGCCCCGCCCCCTCTCTCCCCTGGTTGGCTGACTGACAGCTGCGGGAGCCAATAGCGCTGCTGCTCTGTCCCAGCCAATCAGGAGGAGTGTACTGGATGGCTGAGGGGATCGTGGACATGGCTGGAGAGAGAAGAAGCTCAGGTAGGTAACTGGAGTGCTGAAGCCGCTGCTACACACAGAAGGTGTTTTATCTGAATGCACAGAATGCATTATGATAAATAAAACCTGCCTTTGCAACTCCTTTAATATGCAAAAAATATAATTCTAGGCTTTCAAATATGTATCAACAATATTTCCCTGTGCATTATTTAAAGCACAGGTGTTAAACTGGTGGTTAGCCAACTGTTGTGGAACTACAAGTCCCATGATGCATTGCAAGGCTGACAGTTACAAGCATGACCGATGCAGAGGCATGATGGGATTTGTAGTTCCGCAACAGCTGGAGGGCCGCCAGTCTGACACCCCTGAATCTTAAAAGTATAAGTATGACCACATTGCTTCAGGTTTGGATAGAGTAGGGAAGGGTTAGGACATACCTCCCAACTTTTTGAGATAGGAACGAGGGACACTTATTAGCAAAACATATGTAGGCCGAGGACACACAACCTGCCACGCTCCCTTAAAGGAGAATTATACAAAAAAAAAAAAAAAAAAGTAGTTAAATCCACCACTACTATTACTTTATACTGGTTTTTGGAATTTACAAATGCAACAATTTAGAAAATGGATGAAATGTTTATCACTGGGAAACACTTTTTGAAAGATTAAAAAACGTGCATTTTCTATACAACTATATATCAGACCAAAATGAGGGATAAATGAGGAGGAAAGAGGGACATTGTTCCAAATCAGGGACAGTCCCTCCAAATCAAGGACACTTGAGAGCTATAGGTTAGGACCCCTGTCTGTGTCTCTAGATTTGTACTGGTGACCACTGTCACTGAGAATGAAAGCGACGGGAAGTCCAAATTTTCAGACTTGACACTTGCAGGATGGGTTAGAAAGAGGTGGAGGGAACAGGGCTGAAGATTCAGGTTTTGATCAGAGTTGGTCTTTAATTCGGTATCCATAATAAAACGATAACTTACTAAAATAGTCTATTCTGGGATCAGTTTATGTAAAAATATATTTTTTTTATATTTCCTCATCATACGGGATGCTTCGTCTCACCTGTCCACGCATTTGATTTTCAACTTTAGCCATATGGTGCTGTAATTCTTCTTCAAGTTCTGCCATTTGCAAGGCTGTCGTCTCCTCAGTCCTAAAAAACAGAAATGTAACAATTTAAGCACTGTTTACGTCTAGAGGAAAAAAGATTTCATCTCCAAATACGGAAAGGTTTCTTCACAGTAAGAGCTGTGAAAATGTGGAATAGACTCCCTCCAGATGTGGGTCTGGCCAGCTCAGTAGATTTTTTATTTTATTTTTTAAAGCAAAGAGCTGGATTCTTTCCTAAATGTACAGAATATAACTGGTTACTGACATTTATAGGTAAAGTTGATCCAGGGATTATCCGATTTCCTTTCGGGGGATCAGGAAGACATTTTTTCCCCTGTTGTAGCAAATTGGAGAATGATTTTCTGGAGTTTTTGCCTTCCTCTAGATCAGGAGTAGGCAACCTCGGCACTCCGGCTATGGTGAAACTACAAATCCCATTATGCTTCTGGCTCTAGGAGTCATGCCTGTGATTGTCAGGGTCTTGAAATGTTTCGTGGGACTTGTAGTTTCAAAACAGCTGGAGGGCCGAGCTTGCCTACCCCTGCTCTGGATCAACTGTGGGTGAAGGATTGTGTATATGAAATTGTATTTTTTTTTATTTGTTGAACTAGATGGACTTGTGTCTTTTTTTCAACCTATGTAACTATCTTGGCACCAATGCTTGAGGTGCCCAGTAAAAAACTTAAGAATGCTGCTGTAGGAGTACCTTCACAAAACATGAAAAGGTGAACTAACACAATACACCCTCCCCCAACCTACCTCCCCCCAAATCCACTGCACCTACCTCCATGGACGAGGAGCTTTCACTGCCCAAGCAGCTGGTGCAGGGGTCCAGGAATTTGACTGCAGTTTTCTTAACTGATGAATCTGATTGATTACATGCTGGCACAAGACTGCTTTGACCAATCAGAATATCTCTGATCCATGCTGGTGTCCTTAAAGTGGAAGTCCATGCCAAAACTAAAATCCCTGCATCTAAAGACACCCACGATCTAACACTACCCTACCTAGCCCTGTAAAGAAGAAATCAGTATACATACCTTTTCTGCAGGCGATCCGGGCCGATCCCACACTGAGCCATCGGCTGCGGCTTCGCTGTGTAGGCGGGTGCAGAGGACACAGCCGACAATAGAAGCCCCATAGTAAGTTTATGGGCGACGTCACTCCCCATTCATTTCACAGCCATTGTCGGCCGTGTCCTCTGCAGAGCTTCCGCCGCTGGAGATCAGGTCGGATCGCCTTCAAAAAAGGTAGGTATACTAGTTTTTTTTCTTGACAGGGCTAGATAGGGTAGTGTTAGATCGTGGGTGTCTATAGATGCAGAGATTTTCGTTTTAGGACCAGTTCACACCACATGCAGTCCCAGTGCGTTTTTTTTCTGCATCAAAAATGCATGGAAAGTAGGTTATATTGTTTTCAATTGCATAGTTCCACAACAGTGCAGTACGTTCCAGAAAAAAACCCCCAAAAAAATAAACATGCTGCATTTTTTTCTGCACTGGAATGCTTTAAAAAGCATCCAAAATGCACCAGAACGCACCTAAATGCATCAAAAATGCACTGCAACACACCTGTCCTTATTAAGGGCTAGTTCACACCACATGCGGGCCAGTGCATTTTTTCTGCATCAAAAACACATGGAAAGTAGGTTATATGGTTTTCAATGGCATAGTTCACACCAGAGCGGTCAGTTGCAGAAAAAAAAAAGTAGAATATGCTGCATTTTTTCTGCACTGGAACGCTGAAAAAAAAAAAAAAAACACACATCAAAAATGCACTGGAATGCACCAAAAAAAGCACTGCAACACACTTGTCCTTATTTAAGGGGGGGGGGGGGGAAGCACTGGACTGCATCAAAAACGCACTGGAACGCATCAAAAACGCGCATGCAGAAAAGCACCTGGAACGCATCCGGACTGTGTTTCTATGGTGCGAACTGGCCCTTAGCATGGACTTCCACTTTAATGAAAGGAGGGCGAGAAAACTGCCACTTTCAGATCCCCATACTTACGTTCTTGCCGGTGTTCTGCCGAGAAAGGTCCCCCCCAACGCATAGTGTCTGCCCCGTACTGCGCAAGCAGTAGGACAAGGAGACGCCAAAAGTTTCCAAAGTTGAACAGCTGACCATGAGCTTTACATGGCACCTGCACACTTAATAGTCACCGCTTTATAACAGGGCCCCTCATGGGTTCGCTTCGGGTGCGGCCTCGCTTCGCTCGGCATATTTTTATTCTAACTCTATGTCCACTTGGATGGTGGGGCTTGAACCTGGACTCAGTGCGCAGGCGCCATTCATCTTTGGAGACTTTGGTGTCTCCTTGTCCTCCGTACTGCACAAGCACAGTATAGGGGGACACTATCAGATGGGGGACAGTATTCGACAAGACGCCGGCACCAAAAGAGTTCCAAGCATCTTAACACTTGCAGGCTGGGTTGCCTAAAATGACCAGTTTTTGTGTAAAATCTTTATCCCAAAAAGACAAAAACTGTTTGCTTTAACTATAAAGCTTCAATATGTTACTGTATTTAAATCTGCTAGTCTAACACCCCCCCCCCCCCCCCAACAGAAAATGCTGCTGTGCAAATCTGCCTCCTGTACTCCTTCATCCAGAGTGGTGTCTGTATAATACAGGGAGGTGCATTACTGGCAAGATCACCAGGTAAAAATTCTAAAAAAAAGGAAACTAATGCGGCCACCAAATCTAATGATCAGTAAAAGCTGCAGTATAATAAAGGTTTGTGTTTGGGTTTAATACTGCTTGGAATAATTATATATCTCAGTAAAGACAATGAGAAACTAGGAAGTGTTATTTCAAAAGCATGGATGAAAAAGATAAGGTTTTTTCCTGCAAGTCCTGTGTTCTGTGTTCAGATGATTCAGTACAATGAGGTAACATGTTGCTCTGGGTCACTGCCTGTAATGAAAGCTGTGCTAGATCCTCAGCATTGAAGGAGTGGATTTCTGCATGATGAAAGCATTGAGGAGTATCAGAATAATTTTTCCCTTAGCTTAGTGAATGTGCTGAACATTTCATTTTGCAAAGAATGCCCCCCCCAATCACATACAAGGAAATAAATGAAACAGCATTTTTGTAAGTGATTGGGTAATGGAAGTCAGCAGAGTGTCACGTCAGATAATTCTATACAATGAAGAAGTAACATATTGTTCCAGATCACTGCCTGTAATGAAAGCTGTGCTAGATCCTCAGCATAGAAGGAATGGATTTCAGCACAGAGAAAGCATTGACCTTAAAGAGTATCACAATACTTCTCATCCAGTCCCCTGCTCCATTCCTTCACAGATGAAAGGGCACATTTCTCCAGTAGTCACAAAGATTTTATGGAACATGTCAGCAAATTAAACCACTAGAGCAGAGGTGCGGAATTAAAATTCATGGAGGTCCAATCAGTATAAATGTCTTCCAGCAGAGGTCTGAATTGCATGTTTGTCCAACGATCCAGATCCTTCCCATCACAGCCCTCCTCTCATCTTCTATCACAATCCTGTTATTACATCAATGTCCTCAGTCCTTAATGTCCTCACAATCAGTGTCCTCAGCCCCCCCCCCCCCCCTAGCAGTGTCCTCTGACCCCCTTTAATCACCCCCACCTCATTCATAGAAGTGTCCTCAGCCCCCCCTTCATTCATAGCAGTGTCCTCAGCCCCCCCTTCATTCATAGCAGTGTCCTCAGCCCCCCCTTCATTCATAGCAGTTTCCTCAGCCCCCCCTTCATTCATAGCAGTTTCTCAGCCCCCCCTTCATTCATAGCAGTGTCCTCAGCCCCCCCTTCATTCATAGCAGTGTCCTCAGCCCCCCCCTTCATTCATAGCAGTGTTCTCAGCCCCCCCCTTCATTCATAGCAGTGTTCTCAGCCCCCCCCTTCATTCATTGCCAGTGTTCTCAGCCCCCCCCCTTCATTCATTGCAGTGTTCTCAGCGCCCCCCCCCCCTTCATTCATTGCAGTGTTCTCAGCGCCCCCCCCCTTCATTCATTGCAGTGTTCTCAGCCCCCCCTCTTCATTCATTGCAGTGTTCTCAGCGCCCCCCTCTTCATTCATTGCAGTGTTCTCAGCGCCCCCCTTTCATTCAGAGCAGTGTTCTCAGCGCCCCCCTTTCATTCAGAGCAGTGTTCTCAGCGCCCCCCTTTCATTCAGAGCAGTGTTCTCAGCGCCCCCTTTCATTCAGAGCAGTGTTCTCAGCGCCCCCCTTTCATTCAGAGCAGTGTTCTCAGCGCCCCCCTTCCCTTTCATTCAGAGCAGTGTTCTCAGCGCCCCCTTTCCCTTTCATTCATAGCAGTGTTCTCAGCACCCCCCTTTCATTCATAGCAGTGTTCTCAGCACCCCCCTTTCATTCAGAGCAGTGTTCTCAGCACCCCTTTCATTCATAGCAGTGTTCTCAGCACCCCCCTTTCATTCATAGCAGTGTTCTCAGCACCCCCCTTTCATTCATAGCAGTGTTCTCAGCCCCCCCCCCCCCTCATCCATAGCAGTTTTTTAAACCCCCCCTTAATTCATGGCAGTGTTATCACCCCCTCTTCATTCATAGCAGTGTTCTCAACCCCCCTCCTCAGTTCATAGCAGTATCTTCAACCCTTCCTCATAATTCATAGCAGTGACCTAACCACCACCCTTAATTCATAGCAGTGTCCTAACCCCCACCCTTAATTCATAGCAGTGTTCTCAACCCCCCCTTAATTCATAGCAGTGTTCTCAACCCCCCCCCCCCCCTTAATTCATAGCAGTGTTCCCAACCCCCCCTTTAATTCATAGCTCATAGCAGTGTCATCAACCTCCTTCACATCAAACCCTCCCCATAGCAGAGCACTCTGTACACTCACAACAAACATCCCCCTGCTTCCCCATCCTCCAGTGCCAGGTCCTCTGCCCACCCCCACCATCACTCTCCTACCTTACACAGAGCGGGAGGCAGCACAGAGAGCGAATGGGAGACACAGTAGCACTGCATGGAGGGCAGGAGCTGCCAAAGTTAACGTTGCATATTAACAAGCTGCTGATTGGTTGCTAGGACCACTCCGTGTCCTAGCAACCAATCACCTGCGATTAATCTGCAAAGTTATCTGGTGGCAGCTCCTGCCCTCCATGCAGTGCTACTGTGTCTCTCATTCTCCGTCTGTCTTGCCTCCCGCTCTCCGCTCTTCTATGATGACAGCAGCAGCAGCTAGTAGACTGGAGAACAGGCTCCTAAATGGAGCGACCACGAGTCTGGATGGGACAGTGACTCAGTCCGGATGCAGACCGCAGTTTGCCACTTAGTAACGCCTGCACTAGAGCAAACCAATTTTTATAAAGACGCTTAACACTCAAAGTAATAAAATCTAACCCCTGGCTACACATTCCAAATGGACTATAGGTATGAAGTAGCCAATTAGGGCTCATTCACAGAAAAACTAACCAATGTAAGCATCTCTGTCAGTGTTAAATATTTTGTCCCAACCCAACTGCCACTTTTGCTTAAATGTACTGGGAGTATAGCTTTTGCTTTGTTTGCGAAGAAAAACTTCACAACTACGGCATGCGTAAATCTTTGTGGCTGCCTTTGCAACTTTAGGGGCATTAAAAACACGACTCAACTGCCTGTATTTGCCACCCCCTTACCACAAGTGTTAAAGAGCAGTAACTGCCACTTTTGCTAGGCCACTTGGCAAGTAAAGAATGTTGAAAAATAACAATTACTGGCCTGATCACCAGGTGAAAGGATAAAAAAAAAAAAAAAACAAATGCAGCCACTAAGAATTGGTAAGCTGCAATATAATACCCATCATCGTTTTGGGTTTAATACTGCTTTAAATATAAAAGGCAAATAAAAAAAAATCCCATCATCCATGTCCAGTTCACAATAATCGCCCCTGACAACAAATACGAGTACACATCACATGCCTTCTTACTATATTACGTTCGGTCCCCATGAAAGCATGTTCATTGATCTCTATGTAGTAGCAGAGGTTAGTAGATTCTATACAGATTGCGTCCCTCCCTCACAACACACAAACCTTTTGAGGACAGATTCGAGTTTTTCGGTGTTCAGTCGCTGAGTGCGGAAATCATAGGACATGTTTTCAATCAGTTTTTCATATTGGTGAAGCAGCCCGGGCACCGGGACCCCCTGGATTTCCTGGTAGAAGCTCCACAGCTGTTCTCTCGTATCACTAAAAAGAAAATATAAAAAGATTCAAAACTTCACCAACATTCATAAATTATATATTTTGACATACTGTGTTTGATTTTTTTTTAAAAAGGCAAAAAAAATAAAAAAATATTTCACTTTGCAAGGGAAATTTTAACTCTAAGGAATTTTCACTTAGTTTAGTGCATGTGCTGAAAATTCACTTTGCAAATAATACCCAATCACGTGCAAGGAAAATAAAATAAACAGCACATTTGCTTGTGCTTGATTGGATTATGGAAGTCAGCAGAGCTTCACCTCCTTCACTAAGTAAATGGGGAATTTTCTTGCAAAGTGAACAGCCTATTTGCCTTTAGTAAATCAACTTCAATATATCTCTGGTAGTATGGCCATGTCTTTTTTTCATGGTTCTAAAGTTTAAAATTTACAGTATTATACTAACTTTTTATCATATAACTATACAGCCATAGGTTTCTGTCGCAATTCCCCAAGATGATGAAAAAAAACAATTTTCAATTTTGTATGCAAAATCATTTTCATGATTTAGCTACATGGCTTTTTCATGTGAATAGAAAGATCCTAAAGTGTTCACATTTCACTGATGTGCCTAAATCATCCTTTTTTATATCAATGACACCAATGAATGGGGCGGGGAGGTTATTATTGCTGCCCCTGTCACTAATGAAGGGGGGAGGGTTATTATTTCTTGCCCTGTCACTGACACCAATGAATGGAGGAGGGTTATTATTTCTGCCCCTGTCACCGACACCAATGAAGGAGGGAGGGTTATTATTTCTGCCCCTGTCACCGACACCAATGAAGGAGGGAGGGTTATTATTTCTGCCCCTGTCACCGACACCAATGAAGGAGGGAGGGTTATTATTGCTGACACTGACACCAATTAAAAAAGGGAAGGGTTAATATTGCTGCCTCCATCACTGACACCAATGAAGGGCAGGGGTTATTATTGTGGCCCCTGCCACTGACACCAATGAAGGGCAGGGCTTATTATTGCTGCCCCTGCCACCAATGAAGGGCAGGGGTTATTATTGCTTCCGCTGCCTCCAATGAAGGGCAGGGGTTATTATTGCTTCCGCTGCCTCCAATGAAGGGCAGGGGTTATTATTGCTGCCCCTGCCACCAATGAAGGGCAGGGGTTATTATTGCTGCCACTGACACCAACGAAGGGGGAGGGGTTACTATTGCTGCCCCTGACACCAATGAGGGGAGGAAAAGACTATTATTGCTGCCCCTGGCACTGACACCAACAAAGGGGGAGAGGGTTATTATTGGTGCCCCTATCACTGACATCAATTGGGGGGGGGGGGGGTATTGTTGCCATTGTCACTGACACTTATTAAGCAGGAAGGGTTATTATTGCTGCCACTGTCACTAAAACCAATGAAGGGATGGGTGTGTTATTAATGTTGCTGTTACTGGCACCAATATAGGGTGGGTGGGGGTATTGGGGTGGGTAAAAATAATGTGTTCACATTTCACCAGTATTCCTAAAACAATCTTTTTTTATTTAAATAGAGAAGGGAGGGGGTGGTTATTGTTGCCCCTGTCATTGACACCAATGAAGGGGGGCAGTTATTGTTGCCATTGTCACTAATGAAGGGGGAGAGTGTTAATATTACTGCCATCACTGGTACCAGTAAATTGAGAATTGTATAAAATAAAAAACTTAAAAAGGGAAAAAAAAAAAAAAAAAAAAACTTGATGACATGTGGCCGTTAGACCCTTTTAGCTGAACACCACTGCTCTATGTAATATATAGCCTGAAGCTAGGCCAGTAACAAAATTATAACTCAATTCCTAGTCTTCCTTTAAAGCAACAATTTGCACAGCACTTTACATACCATACATTCACATACATCAGTCTCTGCCCTCAAGAAGCGTACAGCCTTAGGCCCTACTCACATACTGGGGCCAATTTAGACAGGAGCCAATTAACCTACCAGCATGTCTTTGGAATGTGGGAAGAAACCAGAGTACCCGGAGGAAACCCACGCAACTGCAGGGAGAACCTGCAAACTACATACATAGTGTGTGGATTTGAACCAAGGACCCTAGTGCTTCAGTGCTTTAGTAGGCTGAAGGGTAGGGGACAACCCAGGCGGTAGGCACCCAGAGGGAAGACATGGCACCCAAAGTGGTTGAGAAGGCCTAATATATTGTTAGCCATTCCAGACACAACAACAGAGTCTCTTCAACAGTAAGAACTAAGCAGCAACACTTACAACAGTTGATGGAACTCACAGCAGGAGAGAGGCACACCAAGGCCGTCAACAGTCACAGTGGCGGTAGGCAGGCAGATTCAGTTAGCACAGTAGCAGAAAAGTCTTCAAAGAAGTCTGTGACAGTCCCTACGCTGTCCTTCCTCCAACGGATCCGTCACCTACGCTAGGTTACCCCCCCCCCTCAAGCGGGTTCCTGTCCTTGATGCAGAATACATGCCAACCAGGGCTTTCTGTAAGCTCTGTCCTCACTAAAGATAGCCACAGCGGTCATCCAGGTGGCAGTATTCAAATCGGACAGCAGCCCATCTGATGACACCCAGAGAGGATTAAAAGGAATGGGTATTCAGGAGAAGATCCGTCAACACAGTAAGTCACAGTATTGCTTCAAGTTTTATTGTAAACAGCACAGAAAGTCAACATATTTCAGAGTACAACAGCCTTAATCATGTCCTCCACCCTCCCTGCAAGGTGGATGCAACAGTGCCACCTATGTAGGGAGGCCAACCTGCACCTGCCTGTAAAGTAGAAATGCTTACCATATACAGTATCTCACAAAAGTGAGTGCACCCCTCACACATTTGTAAATATTATATTATATCTTTTCATGTGACAACACTGAAGAAATGACACTTTGCTACAATGTAAAGTAGTGAGTGAACAGCTGGTATAACAGTGTAAATTTGCTGTCCCCTCAAAATAACTCACACAGCCATTAATGTCTAAACTGCTGGCAACATAAGCGAGTACACCCCTAAGTGAAAATGTCCAAATTGGGCCCAATGTGTCAATATTTTGTGCGGCCACCATTATTTTCCAGCAATGCCTTAACCCTCTTGGGCATGGAGTTCACCAGAGCTTCACAGGTTGCCACTGGAGTCCTCTTCCACTCCTCCATGACGACATCACAAAGCTGGTGGATGTTAGATACTTTGCGCTTTTCCACCTTCAGTTTGAGGATGTCCCACAGATGCTCAATAGGGTTTAGGTCTGGAGACATGCTTGGCCAGTGCATCACCTTTACCCTCAGCTTCTTTAGTAAGGCAGTGGTCATCTTGGAGGTGTGTTTGGGGTCATTATGTTGCAATACTGCCCTGCAGTCCAGTCTCCAAAGGGAGGGGATCATGCTCTGCTTCAGTATGTCACAGTACATGTTGGCATTCATGATTCCCTCAATGAACTGTAGCTCCCCCGTGCCGGCAGCGCTCATGCAGCCCCAGACCATGACACTCCCACCACCATGCTCGACTGTAGGCAAGAAGCACTTGTCTTTGTACTCCTCATCTGGTTGCCACCAAACACGCCTGACACCATCTGAATCAAATAAGTTTATCTTGGTCTCATCAGACCACAGGACATGGTTCCAGTAATCCATGTCTTTAGTCTGCTTGTCTTCAGCAAACTGTTTGCGGACTTTCTTGTGCATCATCTTTAGAAGAGGCTTCCTTCTGGGATGACAACCATGCAGACCAATTTGATGCAGTGTGCAGCGTATGGTCTGAGCAGGCTGACCCCCCACCCCTTCAACATCTGTAGCAATGCTGGCAGCACTCATATGTCTATTTCCCAAAGACAACCTCTGGATGTGACGCTGAGCATGTGCACTCAACTTCTTTGGTCAAACATGGCAAGGCCTGTTCGGAGTTTAACCTGTCCTCAGGGCCGTTTTTAAGGCAGGGCAAAAGGGGCAGCTGCCCTGGGCCCTGTCATTGTTGTGGGGCCCAAAGCAGCTGCCTCATACTTGCCAACTATCCTAGTTTCAATTCCCTCATCCCTTGAGGTTTTAGTCCCGTGCTGTGTCCCAATATCTCAGTGTAAAGTGCTGTTACTAATGCTGTCCAGCTCTACCCTATTGTTGTGTACAGATGACCCTGTGTTTACATGGAAATTACCAGCATTCATATGTAAATAGTGGCTGCATTCATATGTAAATAGCGGCGACCAGCGGCATTGATTTGTATATCATGCCTCCCTGAGGTCATATACACAGTAATCTCTAGCAACCAATCAACAAGCAGAAATCATGTGCTGTAACCTCTAGTAACTAATCAGTGAGCCGTAACCTCTAGCAACCAGTCAGTGAGTGGGAAAGATACACTGCAACCTCTGGCAACCAATCGCTATCGCTGCCTGATCTGATTCAGTAAACTGGATGTGTCTAGCTGCTATTTATTGTATGTCTCAGGGCAGGTGGAGAGAAAAACTGCATGGGGGGGGCCCCCCCAAGAAAAGTTTTGCCAAGGGTCCAATCAATATTAAAGACGGCCCTGCCTGTCCTGTTAAACCGCTGTACGATATTGGCCACTGTGCTGCAGCTCAGTTTCAGGGTCTTGGTAATCTTCTTATAGCCTAGGCCATCTTTATGTAGAGCAACAATAATTTTTTTCAGATCCTCAGAGAGTTCTTTGCCTTGAGGTGCCATGTTGAACTTCCAGTGACCAGTATGAGAGAGTGAGAGCGATAACACTAAAATTTAACACACCTGCTCCCCATTCACACCTGAGACCTTGTAACACTAACGAGTCACCTGACACTGGGGATGGAAAATGCCTAATTGGGCCCAATTTGGACATTTTCACTTAGGGGTGTACTCATTTTTGTTGCCAGCATTTTAGACATTAATGGCCGTGTGAGTTCTTTTGAGGGGACAGCTAATTTACATTGTTATACAAGTTGTACACTCACTACTTTACATTGTAGCAAAGTATAATTTCTTCAGTGTTGTTACATACAGACATAATAAAATAGCTACAAAAATGTGAGGGGTGTACTCACTTTTTGTGAGATGCTGTACAGAAGATACATAAAATTCAAAAAGGCAAACTCCTTTCTTGCAGCCATTTAATATTACCATCACCAAAGCCTCTAATTCATACATGATACATAAAATGAGCAGCAATTTTTGCAGTGGCCTCTAAAAACACTGACATGTATAAACAACTGCAAATCCATACAAGTCTTTTCTAGAAAACCAAACCTCTGCTGAAGTTCTACTGTTTGCTGAATACGGTAATTGCCAACGATTGCACGCCGCTTGCATTCTAAATGGAGAGGCAATAAACCAGGGTTATGAGTTGTATCAACATAGTAAAACAAGAAGGATTTGCAGCAGGCTGGGACTAGGACTGCGAAGAATGTGGGCGATGGCACGTTTCTTTTATCTTCATTAAACAGGTGTAACTTTCGAGGCCGGTTTTACACCGCTCCTGTACCGTCAGATAGACCTGCACTGACATCTCTGGAAATGTTTGCAGTCTAGGTGGGGGATTAGAGCGGTGACTCAGTGACATGTGAGTCAGTCATACAAGCATTCAACCAAAAACGCTTTATCACAGTCACTGGAAGTGTTATCCTACGCACAGACATATTTTATGGATTGTGTTAGATACTTAGATACCATTGTCCCATTTTAGGCCAGTCAAACCAGAACGATGCTTCATGGTGCATGAGCTTTGTGGATCTACGTCTTTTTGGTTCACTTAAAAAGGATTCCGATTGTGCATGAGATTTCTTGCCTCCACGGTTCTAATTTATCTGTTGCCGCCGCCTCATGACTTCCTTCAGGAATGCCGAAAATTCAGCGTGAGCTGATATACCGACTGCAGACACCCATGACAATTGACTTGACAAGGCTGCGGTTCTTCACAATTATTACTGGTCTGAAGCTAAAAAGGGTTCACATTAATTTCCCCTGTTAGAAAAACCCACGATTGGTCATGGCACAGTGGTGGCGGTTTATGGCGAGCTAGTTGGGAATCAACTGCATAAACAAGGCCTAAGAAAGTGGTGGTAAAAAAAAAAAAAAAATAGTTCAACAACCTGTGACTCAAATGTAAAAAAAAAGGCAGCCGGGTCTTTCAAGGAGAGCTGAAGCCAAAACATATTTTTTCTTCATTTTAGACAGACTTATGCCCTGTACACCCGGTCGGACTTCCGATGGAAAATGCGCGATCGGAGCTTGTTGTCGGGAATTGCGACCGTGTGTGGGCTCCATCGGACTGTTTCCATTGGAATTTCCGACACACAAAGTTTGAGAGCTGGATCTAAAATTTTCCAACAGCAAAAGTCGTTCGCGTAAATTTCGATCGTGTGTAGACAATTCCGACGCACAAAGTTCCACGCATGCTCAAAATCGAGCAGAAGAGCCGCACTGGCTATTGAACTTAATTTTTCTCAGCTTGTCGTACGCGTTGCATGTCACCGCGTTCTTGACATTCGGAATTTCCGAGTAAGGCCCCTTTCACACTGACGACCCGTTCAGGCCCGCCTGTCAGTTTTTCAGGCGGACCTGAACGGGTGCTCCATAGAGCTCTATGGAGCGTCGGATGTCAGCGGTGACATGTCCGCTGACATCCGACCCGCTCCGATCCGAAAAAGTGTGACGGAGGAAAAAGCTATTTTTCCATCCGTCTGCGGATCGGATCGGATGACGACGGGCACTGCGGTCCGTCATCATCCGATCTCCCATAGGGGAGAGCGGCGCTGTGACAGGTCCGTCCCTGCGCAGTGTGCAGAGACGGAGCTGTCATCTCCCTGCTCAGCGGGGATCGGCGGAGTGATCCCCGCTGAGCAAACGGACATCCACGGGGCGGATCAGAACTGATCCGCCCCGTGTGAAAGGACCCTAACTTTGTGTGACCATGTGTACGCAAGACAAGTTTGAGCCAACATCCGTCTGAAAAAAATCTGATGGATTTTGTTGTCAAAATGTCTGATTGTGTGTACAGGGCATTAAGCAGAGGTCATCAACCCTGTCCTCAGGGCCCACTAACAGGCCAGGTTTGCAAGATAACTGAAATACATCACAGGTGATATCATTTGCTGCTCAGTGATTGCAGTATTCTAGTCTGCATCTCCCCAAGGCAATACATAAAACCTGGCCTGTTAGTGGGCCCTGAGGACAGGGTTGATGACCACTGCATGAGTTATAACACCTTGCCATTTGTGTTCCACTGCTGAGATTTCCCTTCACTTCTTGTCCCATAGCAGGAAGTAAGAGGAAATCCCTCCAAAGTGAGGGAAATTTCTAGCAGTTACTAGAACTTTGGGTGTCCCCACTGGAAGATTTCCCCTCCAATCCTGTCCTGCATACCACTCAAAAATTGGTATTTACTTTCACTTTCAGTGATAATGGTCACCAGGACAAATGGAGAGGGTGAATCAACCAACTAATAAGTAACAACCAAGGATGCTATATGGCAGGAGTCACCTGCTTCCTAGACTCTCAGAAAACTAGGTAGCAGGAGGTATCTGCATCCTAGCAACGAAGGACACTAGTTGACAGAAGAGGCCTGCATCATAGCAACCAAACATGCTAGTTGTCAGGAGCATTCTAGCAACCAATAACACCAAGCGCCAGGAGCCAACTGCATCCTAGCAACCAAGAACGATAGATGACAGAAGTCACCTTCATCCTAGCAACAAAGGATGCAAAGAAGCAGAAGTCACCTGCATCCTAGCAAACATTAACACTAGATGGTGGAAGCCACCTGCATCCTAGTACCCAAAAATAATAGGTGTCAGGAGCCACTTGCATCCTAGCACTCAAGGATGCTAGTTGGCAGGAGCTACCTGCGTCCTAGCAATGAACGACGCTAGTTGGCTGGAGCCGTCTGCATCCTAGCAACCAAATACACAAGGTGGCATGAGCCGCCTGTATCCTAGCAACCAAAAATGCTAGAAAACAATGTATTTTTGAGCAGTACACTGTGCATAACATTACAAACATACAGTGTATGGATATTATAAAAAAAAAGGGAATTGTAAATTAAAAAAAAAAAAATTTGATACTGAACAACACATTCAAAAACATAAAACACATTCTGTACGTATATATTTATTCTTCTCTAATATAATACTGAATACGTGTTTTATAATCGGGAGCACACATTTAAGTATCAGGTTAGTCACTGTCTCTTAAGAAGAAAAATGTTGATATCTTCCGGGGATTGGCCTTACTGACAGAGGAGAAAAACTATTTATAGCTAACAAATATGACAATAAAATAAAACGTCACTTTTATATACAGAATAGGAGTGCTGTTCTGGGTAAAGTATCCATATAAAAAAAATATTTTGTTTTATACAGAGAAAAGGAAGTGTTGGAACCCCTGTCTTGTTTTTAATGCTATCTGGGGCTCCAGTACACAACTGTTCTGTCACTTTCTGTCCCAGTGACAATGGTTTCACCAGGCCGCAAAAATTTCCGACAGAAATGCAGACAAAACTAAAAATATTTGTTTTAGCTATAGTAGTGGGAAGGTTAGAACCCCGTCAGCTTTTTATTCCTGTCTTTGTCCCTGCTGCACAGCTTTGCTCACTTCCTGTCTGGTGAAACTGTTGTCACTGTGATAGTAAGGGCCCTTCCACACGTCACCATTCCAGTGCGTTGCTTTTAGGCAGCCCATTCAAGTGAATAGACTGCCAATGGATCAGAAATAAAAAACAAAAAACATGCAGCGCGTTTCCAGCCTAGCATACCACAATGCACAGTAGGAGGCCCCTATAGTGCAGTGGTCTCCAAACTGTGGCCCCTTGCTCACATTTATCTGGCCCTTGGGATACTTTTTCACCCACTGATACAAAACACTATTCCTCCCACTGACATCAACAATGGGGCACCATTTTTCCCACTGACACCAAGGATGGGGGGGGGGGGGGAACTATTCCTCCCACTGACACCAATGATGGGGGGGAAACTATTCCTCCCACTGACACCAAGGATGGGGGGGGGGAACTATTCCTCCCACTGACACCAAGGATTGGGGAGAACTATTCCTCCCACTGACACCAAGGATGGGGGGGGGAACTATTCCTCCCACTGACACCAAGGATGGGGGGGGGGGCTATTCCTCCCACTGACACCAAGGATAGGGGGGGGAACTATTCCTCCCACTGACACCAAGGATAGGGGGGGGGGGGGAACTATTCCTCCCACTGACACCAAGGATGGGGGGGGGCTATTCCTCCCACTGACACCAAGGATAGGGGGGGGGAACTATTCCTCCCACTGACACCAAGGATAGGGGGGGGAACTATTCCTCCCACTGACACCAAGGATAGGGGGGGGAACTATTCCTCCCACTGACACCAAGGATAGGGGGGGGGGGAACTATTCCTCCCACTGACACCAAGGATGGGGGGGGGAACTATTCCTCCCACTGACAGCAAGGATAGGGGGGGGGGAACTATTCCTCTCACTGACACCAAGGATAGGGGGGGGGGAACTATTCCTCCCACTGACACCAAGGATGGGGGGGGGGACTATTCCTCCCACTGACACCAAGGATGGGGGGGGGAACTATTCCTCCCACTGACACCAAGGATGGGGGGGGGGGGAACTATTCCTCCCACTGACACCAAGGATGGGGGGGGAACTATTCCTCCCACTGACACCAAGGATGGGGGGGGAACTATTCCTCCCACTGACACCAAGGATGGGGGGGGGGAACTATTCCTCCCACTGACACCAAGGATGGGGGGGGGGACTATTCCTCCCACTGACACCAAGGATGGGGGGGGGGAACTATTCCTCCCACTGACACCAAGGATGGGGGGGGGGAACTATTCCTCCCACTGACACCAAGGATGGGGGGGAACTATTCCTCCCACTGACACCAAGGATGGGGGGGAACTATTCCTCCCACTGACACCAAGGATGGGGGGGAACTATTCCTCCCACTGACACCAAGGATGGGGCACTATTCCTCCCACTGACACCAAGGATGGGGCACTATTCCTTTCCCTCACACCAATGATGGGCCACTATTCCTCCAACTAATACCAATGATGGGATACTATTCCTCCCACTGATACCAAGGATGGGGGCGCCATTTCTCCCACTGACACCCATTGATGCCCTTGGGGTACTTTTCCTCCCACTGACACCAACAATGGGGCATAATTCCTGGTTGTGACACCAACAATGGGGGACCATTTCTCCCACTGACACCAACAATGGGGCACTATTCCTTTTACAGACACCAATGATGGTGCACTATTCCTGAATGACATGCTTTACTGAGGAATAGATCACAAAAGCAAGCACCTCGCCACAACGCACTGCACTAAAGGAGGTATGAATGGGTCCTAAATAAGGAAAAGCAGCTCTTCCATATAGAAATAAAAACCTAATAGGGGATTTAATCCTGCCTTGGACTATCCAAAAAATAAATAAATAAATAATTATTATTTTCAATGGACATAGACTTTGGGGTATATCTATAATAAATGAATAGGGAATATACTGCAATAAGTCACTAGATGGCGCTGAGAATCATAGGAAATAAAACTGCTCCTGAGCGCCACCTAGTGCCCATAATGCAGTATTTTGCCTATTCACGCTGCTTTTTTCAATTAACAACAATCAAACCGAAGAAACACATAGTCTGCGAATGTTTGATTTTACCCCATTCATACAAAATTTATTAATGGGCAGGTTCGATGAACAAATAGCTTTGCAATTTTTTTTTTATTTTTTTTTTTAAATACACCCCTTTGAGTTTTTGTTGATGTTTGTGCCCTTGTTGGAAAGATTTTGCCTATTATTCCTACAGAAAAAAGAAGTGAAGAGAAATCTCTATAAACATGGACACACACAGCAAGATTACCCACTGAGATTTCCCTTCACCAAAACGAACTGTTTGATTTCATTTTTGTTTGTAAATGAAAGCAAACTAAAGTAACTTTTTTTGTAGTGTTTGCACATTTTATATGGACTTTATTTGCACAGATATGTCAATTTAAGATGAGTTCATCATATGTTTATTGTACTTTTACTGTGTCTCTTATGTGATTTATGAACTAATACATAGCACAAGGATAGCGCACTTTTAATTATTGTTTGGTTGGGGCTCGTTACACCTCCTACTCAGATTGGTGATTTAGATGCTGCTGTCCATATGATTTAATTGAGTTTTTATTATAATTTATTTTGTCACTAAAGGTTTACAGTTTTTTTTTGCGCACAAATATTATCTTGAGCTTAGTTGGACTAAATAACCAGAGACTGCTGATGAAACTTCTGGATGTGTAGAACATCCACCTGCCATGACTACTGCAAAAAGGTCTCTTACAGAAAGTATGACCGCACAGCGACCGGATTTGCTTGCTCTAGTAATGGAGTCCACAGTAAGCTTTTAAATCCAATGGGCGCTTGAAATAAGATTGCCACTTTTTCTTCAGCCCAAACCCGAACACTTTAGCGGCGAATATATATATATATATATTTTTTTTTTTTGTATACAACGTAGGATTGTAACAGACTCGGGACACCTTTAGGCACACCAAAGATAATAGTAATGTGGCGCACATAGTGCCCCCTCACCCTCCAGTCGGGCCCTGTTCCAAGCTACATTCTTGCCTGAATAACGTTGGGTTTTAAATCAAGTGTCTGGGTTTCAGTCCACCTGAAACCCAGACACATGATTCAAAACCCAGACTGCCCAGGTGAATCCCGAACAGGTGCCAACCCTAGCTTTAACCCAGCGGCACTCATCTGCAATAGCCATAAGGCTGACTTCATATAGGTGGCAAAGGGGCAGTAAAAACAGGTGGTTGACGTGTGGTTTTTACCCCCCCCCCCCCCCGACAGGCTAGCTACAAAATTGCACAGTGGCCACTGTCTGTCCACATTACTGCAGCCATGACACTTTGAGGTAAAGCAAATTCAACTCAGCATATCATGCTTTGCAGGGGTTTCTGCTTGAAAATTGAGGCAGAAGGTTTGAGGCAACTATGGACTCTTCATGGTACAGCAAAGACTCGCATACATATTTGTAAAAAAGTATACATTTATTTTAAGATGAAAAAAACCCTCATTAAAAAGGTCCTATATGAGGGAAAATACATAATACACAGTATTAAATCTCAGAAGAGGAACTTGACACTTGGACGCATGTCCACCCAGACAGGAGGACCATGGATCTTGTCCTATGTCAGTTCAGCCTCGACATGTTTCACATAATCGCTTCTTCAGGAGTATACTTTAGGAGGATAATGTGTGTTAGATATTTCTACAAAGAACAAATAAATGATCAGGTTAAAGAACAAACAGCATATAGATAGTAGAGATAGCATGGATTAGAACATGTGCAAGGTCCAGATTCAGATATCTACATACATTAGCCCCTGAAGTATACTCCTGAAGAAGCGGTTACACCACGAAACATGTCGAGATTGAACTGACATAGGACAAGATCCATGGTCCTCCTGTCTGGGTGGACATGCATCCAAGTGTCGCGTTCCTGTTCAGAGATTCAATACTGTGTATTATGTATTTTCCCTCATGGGACCTTTTTAATGATGGTTTTTTGTAATTGTGTGAAGCATGTCAGCCAAAAGTAGCATGCTTCACGCGGTGCGGGTTGCCATGTGTTGTATCTCACGGCAGATTCTAGGCATCATTCAAATGAATGGCATCTCAAATGTTGGTCCAGCGATTTGTCATTCATATATCAGCGCTTTCAAATCACAGGCAGAATCACGGAAAATCTGCCCTCAATTCAAAGCGCTAAAGTGTGTGAGGGGGGGGGGGGGCGGGGTTACCATTAAATTGATCTTTGTTTTTAAACACCACAGTGAAAAGAAAATTGGAAGGAGCACGAGGGGATTTTTTTCTTTGAAAAACAAAATTCAACAAAACAATGTGCTTTACGTTTAGGAAAGTACATTCATTCCAAAGTTAAGAAAAAGTGTGTAGTGCCAAAAGTATTTGCCCATTTATCTTACCGTCTCCCTGTCGGAGGTATTTAAATAAAACTTTCTTCTGTGGGTGGTGTTAACAAAGACAGACCTGAAGTTCTGTCACCAGCAGACATTTCCTTGGTTTGGGCTCAACAGCATTCTGAAAAGGACAGTCCTACCAAGACATCTTTATCTTTTACTAACTCTGCCAGTGGTTATTCCACATTCTTTTCTCTGTGTGACCAAATCACAATTCCTGATTTTCCTCTGAGGCTATCAAACCAAACACATCTCTTATCAAATTTTTGCACTACTACTACTAGAGCGGAGGTATCGGTTTTCTGTACCCCTTTTAAATATTACTATGCAAGTCATGTCCCGTACATTAGATTGAAGTAAATAATGATCAGAAAAGAGCTGGTGTGGGTCTAGAAGAAGATATCTGACCTTGTCCACTTCAGTCCCTCCTGTGGCAGATCGCTCCACTACCATTGATGGTGAAATTGCACCCTATGTTAAGTTCTACAGTGGCAGTTTTATCCCCGATAAATGGGGACCTGGAATTTATCCTGGGCTTAAAAGGCACAAAATTCAAAGCTTTTCTCTCAACCAATTTTGGGCACATTTCCTGTTGAGGGGACGATGGCGGACCATCTCAGAGATCCAAGCCATGGTTTCCCCTCCCCTTGGATTCTTGAAGGGCTATGCAACGTCAGCATTTTTAACTACCATCAAGCTGAGTAGGGTAAAACCAGGTGTGGTTATTCCCATTTGAACAACTCTGCATGTGTATGATCCCAATGCGCCACATGCTATTGACTTCTTACGCTATAGTCAACAGATTGCCTGGGCAATTTGTTCCCTGAAATGGAAGCAAGACCTAGACAAGATCTTGACACCTGTGCAGAGGGAATGTATTATTTACTTTGCCCACTGATTCTCCTTCTCCAGCAGGTATCAGGTGGCAGGGTATAAATTGTTGACACTTTTCTATAAGACTCCGGCATTGCTTTATAAGATCTATCCCAATATGTCTGGAGTGCTGGCATTGCCAACAACAACCTGGTACGCTGCTTCATCTCTTTTGGTCATGCGATTAATCAATAAACTCACCAAGATTTCCCTGAAGATGTGTCCTGTGATGTTCTTCCTACACCTTACCCCACACTCAAGAGGCAGGTACAAAAAGTCCCTCCTGATCCACTTAATGCCACCAAGGTGTGCATTCCACAAAAAATGAAGAGTTTTGACTCACCCTCGACTGGACATTGGATGGTAGTAGTCAATGAGACTAATGATATGCAACGTTTAACAGCAGCTATGAAACCTACATAAGAGCAATTCTGCAAAACATGGTATTATAGGCACGATTACTAATATTCACAGGTCTATGCATCTTATATGTCGACATTGGTTGTGCAGGCTCAGCCTCAGCAGTGAGCAGCCCATCATTTACCTCTAGTTTGTCTGGTGGACACCAGCCTTCTCATGTCCTTTTATACTTCCCATACTTCCACCGTTATTTATTTGAGGTACTTACCATCAATTTACGCAACATGTTCTTTCCTTTCCTTTTTTCCCCTTCTTAGCAATTATATTATATATCTTTCTCACTCTTGTCCTTTATTTCAGGCTTGTCTCTTATCCCATATTTTCTGAAATGGTGCTCTCTTGGCTTCAGCACTAGTTACCCAGGTTCCCAGCCCACAAACTTCATGTGAGGTTCTAGGAATACAACTTTATGGGGGTCTCTATTGTAATAAAGCCTTGCAATCCATACCTCCCAACTTTTTAAGATAGGAATGAAGGACAACCATTAGCAAAAGCATGTAGGCACAGGACACACCCCCTTCTATGCCCTCTTAAAAGGAAAATTATGCCAAAAAAAAAAAAAGAAGGTTAAACCCACAAGTGCTTTTTTGAACCACTACTATTCTCTATTCTTTTATACTGGTTTTTCGAAAATATACAAATGCAGCATTTTAGAAATTGGATGAAAGGTTTAGCACTGGGAAACACTTTTTGAATAGTGCATTTTATATACAACTATAGAGATCAGACCAAAATGTGGGACAAGTGAGGAGGAAAAAGAGACAGAGGACATTGTTCCCGATCAGGGACAGTCCATCGAAATCAGGAGCTTTAATGGCATTTTTGACACCGATGTAACCTTCTTTGGTTACTGTGATATATGCCAGTTATGTATTCCTTATTCTATGAAGGCTATCATCTGTAGACTGTATTGTGCTTTGCTGGAGCGTGAAATAAAAGCTATACATATAAAAAGTGTGGGGGGGGGGGGGGGGCGAGAAGCAGACAGTTTGGGGTGTTTTTGGCCCCACATAATTCAATGGTGCATGCATTGTTGGCCCAAAGAAGCTCCAGTATGACACATTGCTCCTAAAACATGTAAAAAAAAAAGTGCTTTCAACTCTACAAGGAAGTAATGCACTCCGAAGAATGTACACTGAAGAATGTAATGCACAACCCAGTAAATGATAGTTATATGAAGGTTGCTTGATTTTACCACATCCAAAAATGTCATCTCATATTTCATTGGTGTTGAGTCAGCATGAGACATTTTATTTCAGACTGATCAGAAAGGTATTACCCCCCCCCCCCCCCCCAGCAAATTGGATCATGATTACTGATGTTTTTTTTTTTTGCCTTCCTCTGAATCAATTGTCATAGCTCCCAACTGTCCCTGATTTGTAGCAATGTCCCCCTGTCCCTCATTCCTCATTTACCCCTCATTTTGGTCTGATGTATATTAGTTGTATATAAAATGCACTTTTTATCTTTCAAAAAGTGTTTCCCAGTGCTAAACCTTTCATCCAAATTCTAAATTGCTGCATTTATAAATTGTTAAAGCCATTATAAAGGAATAGTAGTGGTTAAAAAAAACACTTGTGGATTTAATTAACCTTTTTTTTGGTTAATTCTCATTTAAGGGGGTGTGGCAGAGGGCGTGTCTTATGCCTACATACGTTTGCTAGCAGGTGTCCCTCATTCCCATCTCAAAACATTGGGAGGTATGCAATTGTGAGTATAGGTTTGCGTGTATATGCAGGTTTTCTATTTGTTCGTTTTTTCTATTGGTTGAACTAGACCAGGGGGCCTTCAAACTAAGGCCCTCCAGTTGTTCAGGAACTACAATTCCCATCATGTCTAATCATGTCTGTGAATGTCAGAGTTTTACAATGTCTCATGGGATGTGTAGTTCTGCAACAGCCAGAGAGCCGTAGTTTGAGGATTCCAGAACTAGATGGACTTGTGTCTTTTTCAACCTGACTAAGGCCACTTTCACACATGTTGTCCGATCAGGTCCACCTGTCAGTTTTTCAGGCCGACGGATGACCTCTATTCTGCTGATATCCATCACTATCCGATCCGCCAAATCCAGACTGATGGAAACCCTGATATTTTCCATCTGTCTGGCAGATCAGATGGGATGGAATTAGATGAAAACGGACAGACAGATCAGTTTTCATCCGATCTCCCATACAGGAGAGTGGGGCTCCGACATGTCCGTCTCTGCACAGTGAGCGGAGACGGACCTGTCACCCGGACATGCCCTGTGTGAAAGGGGCCTAACTACAGTATGTAACAAACTATGTAAGGCAGGAGCAGTGTGGGATCTCTGGTCATGATGCTCTGCGTTCCTGTGCGATTCACATGCAGTTTTGCACAATGCGATTTCAGCCCATTCATTATGAAGGAGTTGAAATCGTACAACACCAAAAATAGTGCATATACTACTTTTGGAAACGCACTGCAACTGGATCATATGGTACTTTTTTTCCATTGCAATCAGGTGCAGGCAAACCGTGCGTTTATGACCTGTGTTTGGGGTGTAGTTAACTTTGCATCGACACCCGCTGCAGATCGCAAGGGCAATGCAATTGGAATGTGGTGCAGGAAACAGAACACCGGCATGGAACACCGGTCTCCAGCACCGTGCTCTAGTGTGAAGGGGTCCTAAACTGGGGCTCGTGGGCCCTTTAAAAACATAGTGGGGGGGAATTCAATAAAGCATTTGCAACACTTTTCTGGCTATATGGACCCTTTAAAAACGTCCTGCGCCAAATCCATGAAAGTATTGCAAACGGTTTATTACAAGATTCCGACACGTACAAAATTCATGTAGTTTTTATTTGCATCACTTTTACAGTGCCTCTGAATGCCTCTTTCATTCCCTGCAAAGGTAAAGCATAATGGACTACTATGCATCGCATAGTAGCCCATTATGTGTCACTTACCTGACACAGGAGCCAGCGATGTCACCGCTGTCCCCTGTAGTTCGCCGCATCCATCTTCTCGGTGGGTCTCGCCGCTCCGCCGCTGTCATTCGGCGAAGCCGCAATGACGTCACTCCCGCACATGTGCACTTGAAGGAACCGCATTTACAAGTGGAAGCTGGCCAATCCAGCAAACAAAAATATACACGTTTTTTATAAAATTCTACAGTTCCTTATCTACAGCTAGTCTCCAAGGATACACAACAATTTTAGACAAAGACCGCCCCTACAATAGACAACAATGTCTATCCATCTCTAGATCTATAGCAGAACCACCCTCCCTAACAAAACACGCAGCTCCCAGAAAAGACAACCTGGCTGAATTGTGTACATTCCTATAAAGTGTACAGTGTAAAAAAAGAAAAGAAAAGCAAAATCATCATGTTATGATACTGACAAATATGAATAAATCCCACACTACCCATGATTCCCTAAGTAGTGAAAAGATAATCGATATAAGTAAAGATTAACATAGGAATATTTACATAAAAATATCAATATTCAGGGAGATACACGATCCCTTAAAGGGCCATACACCTATCTAAGTGTATAAAGTTTACTCCTCCATAGGAGGAAAGAGTGGAGAGATGGCTGAATGGATTAAGAGTTCAGTCCCCGAGAGGGGAAAGTGTGCGTGACCTGAACATTTACAGGTCCATGAATATAAAAGCCTTGCGAGTTACTGTATGGTGTTCACTTTGCCTACAAGCAATGTGCATACAATGCAATGTATATAACCAGCTGCTGACACGTCTCACAGTCCCACTATATACATGTGCAAAATAAATTTAAAACAACAATAGTGTTGCACTACATGTTCAAAATGTATCCAGTATAATAAAATCAAAATAACATTTATAAGTGGATGACAATATCAAATAAACCTTGTTGAAAATGAATAATAATAAAAACTATCAGGCCTCATGCACACTGGACGTTTTTACAGCAGCTGTTTTTTTCTACAGTCATTAAACTTTCCATCAGGTTATCCTCAGCAGTGGTTAGTGGGTTCTAAGAGATGTATTTCAGCTGTAAAAACGTCAATGAACACTCAAAAACTTTGCTCACCAGCGCTTTTTAATCCATTGATATATCTATATCTCCCTCTTTCTCTATCTGACCCCCGAAGGAACGACTGATTTGATTGGGCTTACCGTTACCTTCTCGACCTCTTGTATGTCTAATGCCGCGTACACACGAGCGGACTGTATGGCGTACTTAGTTCGTCATACAATCCGACGGACAATCCGTCGTAGTTTCCACTGAACGGACTTGACCACACACGGATGCACAAACAGTCTGTCGAAAGCTTGCGTGATGACGTGTACAGCACGTACGACGGGACTAGAAATAGGAAGTCCAAGACACAGCAAAGCACCCTTCCGCCGTGTAAATCCTTTCTGGGCATGCGCCATTCTTAGTCCGTCGAACTAGCATACTGACGACCGTATTGTCCGCTGAAACCAAAGTACGACGGACAGAATTTCGAAAAAAAACTAAATTCTTAGTACTCCGGACTGCACGCTGAAAAAGTCAGCTGAAGCCCACACACGAGCGGACTGTCCGCTGAAATGTGTTTCGACGGACTAAGTACGCCATACAATCCGCTCGTGTGTACGCGACATAGGGGTTTCCTGAGGGAGATGGCCCAAGAACTGCAGAGACTGACACCAGATCCACTTAGAGCGGAGCTCCACCCTAAAGTGGACCTTCCGCTCATTGGAACCCTCCCCCCCCTCCGGCACCACAATTGGCACCTTTCGGGGGGAGGGGGGGTGCAGATACCTGTACAGTACAGGTATCTGCACCCACTTTCGGCATAGATATCCGTAGAATCTGCGGATATTTACGCCACTTCCCGCGAGTCCCAGAGACAGCGGGGACCATCCTTATTGCTCAGCGCGACTCGCGCATGCGCAGTAGGGAACCGGGAAATGAAGCCGAAAGGCTCCACTTCCTGATTCCCATACCCAAGATGGCGGCGGCAGCACCCGAAGGACGATCGAGAGATCGGCTTCGGGTGCCGACATCACGGGCGCGCTGGGCGGGTAAGTGTCCTTATTTTAAAAGTCAGCAGCTGCAGTATTTGTAGCTGCTGGCTTTTAAAAAAACGACAAAAAAAAAAAAACCAAACACAGCGGAGCTCCCGCTTTAAGGGATTTTTATTTGCAAAGAAGAGTAAACGAAACAGTCTCTCACAGTATGGTTAGAGGGTTTAGGTAGACAAGTCCAGGTACTCTTGGAACTAAGCCAAGTCTTACATTAGGAAAATCCAGAGAATAGCCATTCACAACTGGATCTTCACCCTTATCGGATAGTCCTTCTCTCACCATGCCTAGCAGCTGATAGAGTGCCCAAACAAAGCGAAGTCTCTGCCACAGACTTTCTATAGGACACCTGAATAAAGTCTCTTCCACAGACTTGTTGTAGAACACTTGAATAACTGAAAGATGTAGACAACTTAGAGAACCCTCGTACGGTACCTGTATCTTGCAGCCGGTCCGGCAATACCATACGAGATCAGATTCGCTTGGGGTCTTTCAACGAAGCCTCCAGGCTCCTTCTGAGAAGCCAACCTTTGCGTGGCCTTCTCCCGAAGAGTCCTCCCCTGGATGCTTCTCCAGTCGCTGGGCCTCTCCACAAACCGAGATGGCACTGGACCACCTCCGAATCCTTCCTTCAGTTAGCCCCGAGACTTGGAGTTGGGTGGATCTGCACCCCAGACCATGAGAGCCCTGGGGGCTGGTCAGGAGGACCAGGACCAAACAGACAGAACGCACTTCTGGATAGGAACCCTGAAGCATGGGATGTCAGCACCTTAAGTACCCCCTCCCAGAAAGCACAGCAAGACTGACACTCCCACTGGGCTGGTTCCGAGAGAGAACTGGCACTCAATGCACCTAACTGGACTGCGTTCCAGCACCTGCCAGAAATGACAGCACCACCTATGGTCAAGCAGAACACAATGCAATCCAGCTAGAATGGTACTGAGACCAAAATTTAGTGTAATTGACCCCAAAACCAACCTGCGGTTTCAGGAATATTAAATGATAAAAACACATAGCGCGTGCTCTTCAGGAGCTAGAATATAAATGTATTAATCCATGTGATGGTGCTCCAAAAATACTCAATGTGCCACCACTCTCATGCTCCCCACAATGGTAACATCCTCATATCAGAGAGCGTGACCTCACAACTAAGTTTGGTCAAACGGCGCTGATGAGCCACCCCTGTGCTCAATAGTAAGTGGGACCTCCAGGCTCCTGTGCTGATCCTTAGATTAGTATTTGTAGATACTAGATAGGAAACAAGCTACATCGTGCTTATATTGTTTAAAACTACGGCTGTTTATTAAAAATCAATAGAGGTACTCACACATAGGTGCTTGCAATGCACCAATCTATATTTAACAATCTGTAATTATTCCCAAATAAAGCCGCACAGCCGTTGTCTGTCCACAGCTCTTGGTTCCTTATAAGGCTGCTGCTGCCTACACCATCCCCACCCCTCCCCTACGCGTGTCAACACATGGATCATGTGTCTTCCTCGGGGGGATTATTAATTTTCAACAAGGTTTATTTCATATTGTCATGCACTTATAAATGTTATTTTGATTTATTATACTGGATACATTTGGATTTGCAGGTCCATATCCGGAGGTGAGCGAATTAGTGTGTTGGTGGGAGTCACTGCACATATGTATTTAAGGAAGAAGAATTGAAAGGTGGATTTGGGAGTCACGTTATCAAGATAACCACTTGCTTCCAAAGCCAATTCTGAAACTTCTCTCCTATATGTATGTAGCGGTACCCCCGTAGGGGATGTTGAGCGATTGTGGCCCACCTGCCACCCTGCCCAGCCTGGCATTCACTTCCAGACACGGCAAGACAATGAACAAGTCCACCGGCTTTGTTTTTGTATTTTATTGAGTGATTAGATCTTGGATGGAGTTTAAGGAATCCATGGGATGCCCAGGAAAAAGATTCTTGCATTGTTTGGGACAATTTAGATACTCTCCTCCTGCAAAACACTTGCTGCAGACGATCTCTTCTTCTCCCTCCACCACAATTCTTCAGGCGCAACTAGCACATGGTTAGGCCTGCTTCTGGTTTCAGCCAGGCCTTAGCAAAGTTTCTTATTACAGGTAGGGACCGTGGGCCCCTATGGTGTAGCAAAAAAGTTCTGGTGCTAGCAGCCCTCTTTGGTGGACTACTGACACCAGTCAGCCCTCTGCAGACCCCGACAGCCCTCCCAGCTGCAGCGGCCCGACTTCCTGCCAGTAACATTACAGTCTCTCCCGCTGGCTCTACATCCATCCAAGACTGCACACTCCCAGTCCACTCCGGCATGCCTTCCAGCTCTCCCGACTGTGTCTGCCACTCACTGACACCTGGTAGATCCCTCCTGGAGATGTGCCCGGCAGTATTCCCCGCTGTCCTCTCCTGCTCCTGTTCAGGACACCCCTTGGCTTGTGTGGGGTTCCTGGATAGCTCCGGGCCCTTGGCCTAAGGTCACCCCGGCCCCCCAGAAGTAGGGGGCTCCCTCCAAGTCCCCAACAGCCTAACACTCCATCTCCAATACTTCCACCTGAACAACTCTTCCCCATCTGGGCCGACTCTAAACATACATACTATATATAGAGGTTGACCGATATGGGTTTTTCTCTGGCCGATGCCGATATTTAGAAATCATGGCGGCCGATAGCCGATATATGATGCCGATTTTTTTGGGCTGATATGTTAGGCCGATTTTATTTTATTTTTATTTTTTTTTTCCTTTATTTATTATTACTTTTTTTTTTAATCCCCCTTGATCTAACACACCTTTCCCACTGGGGCGTTTTTCAGGCGCTTTTGGGCTAAAAAATAGCGCCTGTAAAGTGCCTGCAAAATGGCTCCCCTGCAGTCTGTGTGAAAGACAGAGTGCTTTCACACTGAGGCAATGCGCTGGCAGGATCTTAAAAAAAAAGTCCTGCAAGCAGCACGTTTGGAGTGGTGTATACCGCTCCTCCACCACTCCTGCCCATTGATATGAATGGGCACCACTGCCGAAGCGCATGCAATGCGATTTGGCAGCAGTGCTTCATGGGCGCATTTAACCTCTTCCTTGGCCGCTAGCTGGGTTATATGTGCCCCACTAGCAGCCAAATAGCACCGCTAAAATGATGGTAAAGAGCCGCTAAAACTTGCGTTTTACCATCAACGCTCCAGTGTGAAAGCAGTCTTCATAAGTGATACAGAAAATTTCTTACATTTAAACATTTATTAAACAAAACAAACCTCCAATCAGTTTACTTGTATCTATGATTTAGATAAAAAAAAAAAAACCTATATATTAAATAAAAACAGGTAGTCAAAACTTTTGGACAAAAAAAAAAAAAAAATGGGCTAACTTTACTGTTTTTATTTTATTTTTATTTTTTAAATAGTGTATTTTTTTCCCAAAAAAATGCATTTGAAAGACCTCTGTGCAAATGCCGTGTGACATAAAATATTGCAACAACCGCTATTTTATTCCCTAGGATCTCTGCTAAAAATATATATATAATTTTTGGGGGGTCTAAGTGATTTTCTGGCAGAAAATACAGGATTTTTACTTGTAAGCAACAAGTGTCAGAAAAGATTTAGTCTTTAAATGGTTAAACTGAGAACTTCTACACGCTGAGATGACTTCATTCATTCATTAGTGTAAACATTGTATCTTTTTGTTCTTTTCTTGGCAGACTGCCCAGAGAGGAGGAAAGACGTTTCTATGACGACTCAGCAACTTACACTGACTTCTATTACAGAAGTCATTGCTGTTCTAAATCGGCTTTTTATCAGCACAATCGGCCGATGGCGATTATTTAAAAAACGGCAAATATCGGCCGACCTCTAATATATATATATATATATATATATATACACACACACACACACACACATTCTCTCTCTTCTTTTATTAAAACAAATATATATTTTTATACTTCCCCTTTAATTTTTTTAACTTTTTGATCACTTTTAGACCTATTACAAGGAATGCAAACATCCCTTGTAAAGGGAATAGGGTATGACAGGTCCTCTTTATGGAGAGATCTGGGTTCTATAAGTCCCCACATCTCTCCTATATGTTGAAAAGCCTGAGATCAAAAAATAAAAATCGATCTCAGGCTTTCCAAAAAAAAAAAAAGGCAGCGTTTACATCTTCTAGAGCAGGAAGTAACATAAGGACGTCGCTTCCGGCCTCTGAGGGTCATAGAGATGGCCGGGAACCATCTGGTCCTCAGTCAGCTCCATGGTAAAGTTTGATCGCACGTGCGAGACCAGAGAAGCACATCCCCTCCCACCGCCTGTAAAAGCAATCAAGTGGCGAAACAGCCGGTATGACTGTTTTTACTGTGCAGGGAATCACCAGCTGCAGGCATCATTCAGATATTGCCACTTCAAGTCACCGACGTCATATGACGGCGACCAGGGGGGGAAGTGGTTAAAGTATAATTTTTCTATTTTGGATTGAGCAAGGGAGGGTTATAACCACTGTCAGATTATTATTTTCACGTGTCTCATTGTGGAGATTTGTGCGGCATGTCATTGTGCGGCGTGTCAGTCTGACACGCCGCATCTCCAACCATGGTAAGAAACCTCTGACAGAGGAGGCTTACCACATGATCAGCTGTGACAATCACAGCTGATCATTGCATGAACCAGGTGTGCTGGTAAACGGCATTCCTCAGTTTGCGCGGACAGGGAGAGCTGATCGGCAGCTCAACACATTGATTATCAGCACAGCCCCATCAGATGTGCTACCACAGCTGCCAGTTAGGGCCCCATAAAAAAAAACTGATGACAGTGCCCAGATCAGTCCCATTTAGTGCCCATATCACTGCCATTTAGTGCCCACCAGTGCCAGTTAGTGCCCAGCAGTAAAACCTGTCAGTACCTCACCAGTACCTCGTAATTAGTGCTGCTCAGTGCCAATCAGTATCACCTATCAGTGCCCATCACAGCCGCCAGTCAGTGTAACCTATCAGGGCTCAGTGCTGCATATCAGTTGGTGCCCATCAATTCTACATCAGTTCCTCATCAGTGCCCATCAGTGCCACCTTATGCGTGCCAACCCATCAGTGCCCGCCAGTGAAGGAGAAAACTTCATTTTATAACCGAAACAAAGAAAACCTTTTTTTTTTCCAAATTTTTTTTCATTTGTTTAGCCAAAAAAACCCACAGAGGTGATCAAACACCACCAAAAAAAACTATTTGTAGGAACAAAATGATTAAAATTTTGTTTGGGTACAGTGTAGCATGACCGCGCAATTGTCAAAGTGCGACAGCAGTGAAAGCTGAAAATTGTCCTGGGCGGGAAGGGGTAAAAGTGATCTGTATTGAAGTGGTTAAAGGAGCAGGATCAATTTTTTTTTTTTTTAGGTTAACAAAAGGCTTTATGTTATTTTGATGCCCATATAAAATAATTTAGTGATTTGCTATTTATCTTATGATTTATCATGATGACTATTTTTTTGAGTAATTTCTTTGAGGTAGGCGGAAAAAAAAACTTTTGCTTTTATTTTCAAAAACAACATGGAGGAAAGAAAGCATGGTACAACCACGGAACTAAGTGTATACAAACTTTTCTTTTAGTTTTGGATATTGCAGGTGAGAAATAAACCTGCCATCTTACTTCTGTACCATTGGGGAATTCAAATCATGTCCTAGAGACACAACAGAAAATAAGAGGAGAAGATCTACAAAGAGAGGAGAATTCCCCTCCAAACAGTTGGAACGTTCCCCATCACTGTCTCTCTTGGTGACAATGGTCAACAGTACAAATAGAGGAAGGAGCAAGAAGCTATGACAGAGCGCAAATATGGGGAATACAATGGGGGAAATAATTATTTGATCCCATGCAGATTTTGTAAGCTTGTCCACTTACAAAGAAATGAAGGGTCTATAATTCTTATCATATATGTATTCTAAATGAGAGCGACAGAATATCAACCAAAAATCCAGAAAAAAAAAAAACATTATACAAATGTTATAGAGTTGCAATTCAGCGAGTAAAATAAGTATTTGATCCCCAAGCAAAACATGATTTGGTACTTGGTGGAGAAACCCTTGCTGGCAAGCACAGAGGTAAGATGTTTCTTGTAGTTGTTTACCAAGTTTGCACACATCTCAGGAGGGATTTTGGTCCACTCTTTACAGATCTTCCCTAAATCCTTAAAGTGGTTGTTAATCCACACTATCATCTTTATACTATCCGCGCTGTCTCCCAATAACAGGTGCCCCTGTGTGTGTGATTTATAAAAAAATGCAGTCTATATCTTATTTACGAGTGCAACGCGGTGCTCACATGACCCGTTGGCTCTCTCCTCTCCTCGTCTGACAGAGCAGGAAGAGCCAAGATTCCCCCGCTGACGTCAGTCGGGAGGGGAGGAGTAGGACAGAGCCTGCCCGTCACGTGAGCTCCTAGCGGCGCTCGTAAACAGTGCTGGGACAAGGTCATTCGGTGCCTAGTGCAAAGATGGAAAACTGAACACCTCCCCGTCACCTGCTGCCAGATGCAGCATGTCACTTACCACCGTCACCTGTTGTCAGATGAAAAATGTCACTTGCAACCATCACCTGCTGCCAAGTGCAACGTGTCACTTGCCACCGTCACCTACTGCCAGATGCCACCATCACCTGCTGCCAGATGCCATGTGCCACTTGCCACTGTCACCTGCTGCCAGATGCCATGTGCCACTTGCCACCTGCTACCAGATGCCATGTATCACTTGCCATCCATAGCCTAGCTCTCTCTCCCTCCCCTTCAGTTGGGCATCCTGGGGGCTGCAGTTTCCCTTTTAGGATTGCAGTGGGCCAATCCTCGGGACTACGTGTCCCATGATCCTCAATAGAGGCCAGTACACACATCTCCGGGGCAGATGCGGAGTGTAATGCAGAAGAGTCCTGTGCATCTTTGGCTCCGTTTCAGGTCAGAATTCAGCCAAAAATTCTGACCCAATTTGGACCTGAAATGGTGAATGGGGGGAATGCACCGGACCCCCTGATGCAAACAGCGCAGCACACAGTGTGAACCCAGCCTAAATGATTCAGAGAAAGATTGGGAGAAAGTGCTGTGGTCAGAGTGGCCTAGCCAGTCTCCAGACCTATCAAAAAAATTTATGCTAAAAACTTTGCGTTGCCAAGAGACAGCCAAGATCTGTAAGGAAGAGTGGAACAAAATCCCTCCTGAGATGTGTGCAAACCTGGCCACCAACTACAAGAAACGTCTGACCTCTGATTGCCAACAAGGGTTTCTCCACCAAGTACTAAGTCATGTTCTGCTTGGGGAAATACTTATTTTACTCACGGAACTGCAACTCAATTTATAACATTTGTTTTAGGTGTTTTGTTCTGGGTTTTTGGTTGATATTCTGTCTCTATCATTTAAAATACACCTATGATAAAACATTATAGACCCTTCATTCCTTTCTAAGTGGGCAAACTTATAACAACTGCAGGGGATCAAATAATTATTTTCCCCACTGTATACTGTATATGGGGGTCAGTACTTTCTATAGATGCTGTTCCATTTCTTTGCATGTTCAACAAGACTAAATCTCACTTCTCGTCCAAAATGTACCACATGTCCAATATCACAGTGACATGTTTTATCTTTGTCACACAGATTCTTCCAGCCAGCCTTTCAGGCAACTTCTACTTTTCAGAAAACTGTCACAAATCAAAGCATTTGTTACCACAACACTTCATATTCCTGTATATGTACTTGTATGAGAAAGTATCCTGTTCTCTCTGTATTGCTTCTTTTTATGTGAAATCCCTGCTGCCTGTTCCTCTGCTTTTTTTAAAAAAAACTGGCCACACTAAGCAGGAGAGCACAGCATGGACAGTTATCTACCTGTGCTGAGAACTTGGTGTGTTCTCTACTAGTGATCAAACTTGTCCTGATACCAGCACACGCCGATGTACGTCCTATTTTTGAAGAGGGATATCTCGGTAACGGCAGCAGCTGCTGCCACAACCGAGATATCCATCTCTTCAGGCGCCGGTCATCTGTGGGATAACGGTGGTCTCCGCGGCAGATTTGCCGCGAGATCACCGCTATCGGCGGCGGGAGAGGTGCCACCCCCCCTCCCACCACCCTCCCGCACCTTCCGCCGCTTACCGGAGCCATCGGTAGTGGCGGAGGCGATTGGGTCCTTTTCCTAGCTGGGTATGGAGACAAGTAAGGCTAAGCTGGCCCCCACTTGTCTCTATACCATAGGAGGGCGGAAGCGATGTCAAAACATCACTTCCGCCCATACCTCTTAAAAGGTATATTTTTTTAAATGTAATTTTTTTTTTTTTTTGCATTTTAGTCCAAATATGAGATCTGAGGACTTTTTGACACCAGATCTCATATTTAAAAGGACCTGTCATGCTTTTTTCTATTACAAGGGATGTTTACATTCCTTGTAACAGGAATAAAAGTGAACAAAAAAAAAAAAAAAGTGTAAAAATAAATAAAATCAATAAGAAAAAAAAAGGTTTTTAAAAACACCCCGTCACGACAAGCTTGCGCACAGAAGCGAGCGCATACGTCAGTAGCGCCCGCATATGAAAATGGTGGTCAGGTAGAGCGAGAGCAATAATTCTAGCCCTAGACCTTCTCTGTAACGCAAAAAATGCAACCTGCAGAATTTTTTAAATGTCGCTTATGGAGATTTTTGAGGCTAAAAGTTTGATGCCATTCCACAAGCGGGCGCAATTTTGAAGCGTGACATGTTGGGTATCAATTTAAAAAATTGGGCTAATTTTACTGTTGTCTTATTTTTGTATTCAAAAAAGTGAATTTTTTCCAAAAAAAGTGCGTTTGCAAGACCGCTGCGCAAATACGATGTGAAAAAAAGTATTTCAATGACCGCCATTTTATTCTCTAGGGTGTTAGAAAAAAAACAATATAAAATGTTTGGGGGTTCTAAGTAATTCTCTATATAAAAAAAAAAAAAAACACTGTTTTAAACATGTAAAATCTGAAAAAGAGGCCTGGTCCTTAAGTGGTTAAGCCTCTTATGCCCCATACACACGGTCTGATTTTCAGACAGAAAATGTTTGATGGGAGCTTTTCGTCGGGAAATTCTGACCATGTGTAGGCTCCATCGGACATTTTCCATCCGATCTGGATCTCATATCTCACAAAATCTGTTGTCGGAAATTCTGATCGTGTGTACACAATTCTGACGCACAAAGTTCTACGCATGCGCGGAATCAAGCAGAAGAGCAGAATCAAGCAGAACTGGCTATTGAACGTAAATTTTCTAGGCTCGTCATACGTGTCGTATGTCACCACGTTCTTGACTTTCGGAATTTCTGACAACATTGTGTGACTGTGTGTATGCAAGACCACCCCCCTTGAGGGAGAGGATGGCTATGTCCTGCCAGCAAGTATTCTGGTTTGGACCAATTATAGGGGAGCCAAACCAGGTACTTCCAGCCAGGCATCCCAGATGTTTTCAAATTTCAGTGGACTACCCCTGTGTTTGTATAATAACTTCTCCCTCAGATGACTGTCATTTATGGCGATAGCCCATTCTGCATGCGTAGGCGGTAATACTGAGAGCAATTTCCTGGCCATAAGATTTCTGCCGATAAACAAAACCCTGAGAATGGCTGTGTAGGTGTGGGGCATGTACAGTTCCTCATCCAACCACCCAAACAGACACAGTTTAGGGTCAACTGTAAATGTGAGATTCCATATTCTATTAATAGAGAAACTGCTAGTTTCCAGGATTTCTCCAAAGCTTCTCCCATCCTTTGGAACTCCCCACCCAAATCTGTCCGACTGTCCCCTAATCTATCCATCCTTAGGAAAACCCTTCTCTTTAAAAATCCTGCTTCTAACGAATACTGTTTTACTTCCTCCATCAGCTCATCCCCCACAGCTATTACCTTTTGTAACAATTGACCCTTCCTTTTTAGATTGTAAGCTCTAATGAGCAAGGCCCTCTGATTCCTCTTGTACCAAATTGTAATGTGACTGTAACGTCTGGCTTTGCAAACTGTTGGCGCTATATAAAACCTGTATAATAATAAACAGGTCTGATCACTTCAGACCAGTACCTTTGCAGTTTCAGGCACTTCCAAAGCATGTGAATAAGGGTACTGTTGTCCACCAGACAACAAAATGGATCATCTCTTCTGTGCCATTTGTGTAATTTATATGGGGTACGGTAAGTTCAGTGGATAATGAATAATTGCGTGAGTTTTTGGGAGGAAGAAAGTGACACTCTAGGTACATTCTCCAGTATGGTAGACCACTCCTCATCTGATGTGTGTCCTATATCTTCCCCCCAGCTATCCCTACACTTTAATGACATAGCTTTAGACACCTGACATAGTAGGCGGCTTTACGTACACTTAACCACTTTAAGACCAAGAGTTTTCTGGCACTTTTTGTTTACAAGTTTAAATCAGTATTTTTTGCTAGAAAATTAAATTACTTATATACGTGATATTTTTTATTTTTTTGACAGACAGACACTCTAAGGAATAAAATGGCGATAGTAGCAATTATTTATGTCACACGGCATTTGCGCAGTGGTTTTTCAAACATAATTTTTGAGGGGAAAAAAAATACATTTCCCTAATCGTCTTTCAGGACAGCCACTATGAGAGATAGACTCCTCCTCTTCCTCTGGAAACACTGCGCCAGCCCATAAATTCTTACTTCCCCTGCCGGACCTCAGTTATTAGTGTTTCCTCCGGCGGGGAGACACTGTGCAAGGAACCAGGCCGATCAGCTGGGGAGGCTGTGGCCGTTTTTTCGTTAAAAGAACCCGGTTGAAAGAAGCAGGGGCTTCGTTTGGAGAAAGCTGGGTTCAAACCGTTCGAAACCAACGTCCGCGTGTCGGACGGGTCGAACGGTTTACTTACCTCACCAGGTACTGCCACCCCTTCCGAGTCGAGCGCGGCTTCAGGTCGTGGGGGACTCCTATTGCGTCTACAGGGACGCAGCTGGCAAGCCGTTCGGAAGATTTCCCTGTACATGGGTACAGTCCGCCCCTTTTTTTCTCTGAACCGAGCGGGCCGAACGACGGGCGACGTCGTATCCGGCGGAAACGAAGGCTTGACCTCGAAATACGATCGACTTCCGGTTCCGGGTCGTGGAGCTGATAGGAGGTCCGGGCACAAGCTGGAGATGGGTTCAGAACGTGCACAGGCAACGTGGAACTCTGTAGTAAGCAGCCACCTGCAGTCATGTCGGAAGCTGAGGCTCAAACGACAGACTCTATCTCCAGCATTCCTAAGGTAAGAGCGCCCTGGGGAGGGGTTCTCTCTATCTAGGATCCCCCCACCCCAATGTATGGTTCTATCATGGGTGGGGGGGCAGACCCCCTGGGTGGCCAGGGGGGAAGGGAGGCTCAGATCCCTTCGTTTTAAAAAAGGGTCTAGTGCACTCCCAGGGTTGTATCCCGAGCTTTTGATTGACTTTGTCTTTTTCTGTTTTTTTCTTTTTTCCTTTTTTTTTTGAAAGCTACGGAAAAAACTAGGTCTACGCATAGCTCTAAAAAGAAGTGTGCCTCCTGTAGGGACATTTTAGGGGAATCTTGGACCAAAGTGTTGTTCCCACGGGTCCATCTCCCCAGGATACAACCCCACCTCTAGCACAGAGTTCTGCTCCAGTCCAACCTGCTAGTACAGGGGGGACAGAGGTTGCAGGCCCTTCAGGGACAGGTAGGGAACTTCCAGATAGTTCCTCCTCCGATTCCCAGGAGGGCTCCGAGGGGGAGGACCAGGACGGGTCCAGGAAAGCCTCCAGATATAAGTTATCCCTTATGAGGTAGGGACCTCTTAAAGGCAATTTATGCAACCCTCAGTATCCAGACGGATAAAAGCCCCTAACCCTGCATGACCAAATGTATTCAGGTTTAGGGGAGCCAAAAAGAAGGGTGTTTCCAGTACACAAAGTTTTAATGGAAACAGTTTAAAAAGGAGTGGCAGGATCGGGAAAACCCTTTTTATCTAGATCCCTCAAAAGAAGGTTCCCATTTTCAGAGGACCCGGCATGCCTTTGGAATAAAAGTCCCAAATTGGATGCCGCGTTCTCCCAGGTCTCCAGACACACAGATTTGGCGTTTGAAGACATGGGGGCCTTGGCAGATGTCATGGACAGAAGGATTGACTCTCTGCTTAAAAAGACGTGGGACTCGGCTATCAGCAATTTAAAGCCTGAAATGGCAGTTACAGTTGTGGCTCGCAATTTAGAGCACTGGCTCTCACAGATCCAACAACATATTGAAACCATTCTGTCATCCTTCCCTACTATGCTGCGAGGGATCACTTACATAGCTGATGCCTCTGCTGAGTCCGTCCGCATGTCGGGCAGAACGGCGGCTCTAGCCAATTCGGCCAGAAGGGCCCTCTGGTTAAAAACATGGCCAGGGGATAATGCCTCCAAGATAAAGCTATGTGGGATACCCCTGACGGGGGACCTCCTGTTTGGCCCAGGGCTAGAGACGGTTCTAGACCGGACAGCGGACAGGAAAAAGTCCTTTCCTCTCAAACGGAAAACCTCCGTACCAACAAAAAAGAGGTTTCCTCCGCAGGGGCGTAGGGAAACCTCGAAACCAGAGGGGAAAAAAGAGAACCTGGCCCCAAAAAGGCAGGGGCAGAGGAGGGGCGATTTTTCGCCCTCCTATCCAGCCCCGTAAAACCCAGTGACTTTCCAGCTACAGGGGGAGGAAGACTGGGGGCCTTTCTTCCACAGTGGGAGACAATATCCCTCAATCAATTTATTTTAGGGGTAGTAAGAAGGGGGTACCTCTTGGAATTTCTAAGACCACCCCCTCAAAGGCTCCTTGTCACGCATCTACCCAGGTGCATGGTAAAGGCCGAGGCCTTGCTAGAAGCTCTGAGGGAATTGGAGAATCAGGATGTTATTCTCAGGGTCCCAAAAGCAGAGGGAAGGGGGTTTTTTTCCTCACATCTTCATAGTGAAAAAACCCTCGGAAGTTCAGGTTGTTTCTGAACTTAAAGCCCCTGAACGCTTCAGTGACATACAAAAGATTCCGCATGGAATCGATCTTTTCAGTAAAGGCGCTTCTGCCCCACAACTGTTTCATGGTATCCCTGGACCTAAGGGACGCGTATTTACACATCCCTATAGCGGAAGCCTCGCAGAGGTTTCTACGCCTTGCCATAGATCTGGGCGGAGAAACAATACACTTTCAGTTTCAGGCCCTGCCATTCGGGCTATCCTCTGCACCCCGCATATTTACCAAAGTCCTGGCAGAAGCCATGGCCTTTCTTCGGCTCCAGGGGATATGTATAATTGCTTACCTGGATGACCTGCTTTTATTTGCAGCATCCCCAACACAGTTGGTCAGGGATCTCGATCTAACCAAAGGGGTCCTTACAGACCTGGGGTGGCTTCTGAACTTGGAAAAGTCCAGCCTGATCCCCTCACAACAGATCTCCTACCTAGGTTTCCTGTTGGACTCAACACTGTTGAGAGTTTTTTCTACCAAGAGAAAAGGTACAAAAACTGGACAGTGCGGTGGCCTCTCTTCAGAGCAACCAGCTGGTTTCCATAAGGGTTCTGATGTCAGTACGGGATCTCCTTACATCCACCCTTCCAGCAGTGCAGTGGGCAGGGCTACACTTTCGTCCCCTACAGTCCTTCATCCTAGGGGTGTGGGACCACAGTCAGGAGGCCCTAGACACCTTAGTTCATATTCCACACCAGGTAAGGAGATCCCCCCGGTGGTGGAGGAAAGTGACAAATCTGTCGCAAGGTCGTCTGTGGCTCATCCCGATTTCTCGGATAGTAACCACAGACGCAAGTGGAAAAGGTTGGGGGGCACATTTGGGTTCCCTTCTAGCCCAGGGCACCTGGGGGGACGGCGAGTTGACTCGATCGTCCAACTAGAAAGAATTAAGGGCAGTGGGACTAGCCCTCAAATTCTTCAAAAAAGAGCTCCGGGGTCACCACATTCAGGTGCGGTCGGACAACTCTTCCGTAGTGGCCTATTTGAACAAACAGGGTGGCACGAGAAGCGGAACCCTGTTGTCTTTAGCGACAGAGATCCTGTCCTGGGCCGAAACCTACCCCCTTTCGCTCTCAGCAGTTTTTCTGAGGGGAGAGAAAAACGTGGTAGCAGACTTTTCTCAGCCGAAAAAGGCGGAGGGAGGACGATTGGCTTCTCAACCAGGAGGTCTTCAATCTCATAATAAGGAGATGGGGGTCTCCGGAGGTGGACCTGTTCGCGTCCAGAAACAATGCAAAAACCCCCTGTTTTTTCTCCCTAAAAAGGGGAGAAGGAGCCTTAGGGGTGGACGTTTTGAGCCAGAATTGGCACTTCAGAACTTGCTATGCCTTCCCACCTCCAGCGTTGTTGCCAGCAGTTCTGAGAAAGTTTCAGATGGAAAGCACATCTCTGATTCTGGTGGCTCCACATTGGCCCAAGAGAGCATGGTTCTCAATGCTAAAGCAGTTGGCGGTAGAACCTCCCTTACTCTTGCCCCCTCATGGACGATCTTCTCTCTCAGGGGCCAGTCCTCTGCCCACAGGTACGCCAGTGGAAGTTAGCGGCCTGGCTACTGAGGAGGGTTTATTAAAATCTAAGGGATTTTCACAGAAACTAGTTTCTACCCTCCTGGACAGTAGAAAAAAGGAAACTCGCCAGATCTATGAAAAGGTCTGCTTACGTTTCAACAAGTGGTGCGCAGAGAACTCTTTCCCAGTACGGAGCTCCTCCGCAGTGTTGGAATTTTTACAATGCGGGGCAGATAAGGGCTTATCCATTAGTACCCTTAGGGGTCAAGTATCAGCCCTCAGTGTTTATTTAGAGGATCATTTGGCTGCCAACCCATGGGTAGTCAGGTCCTTTAGGGCCCTGTCCAGACAGAGACCGGTCCAGGGCCTGTCCTTTCCCAGATGGGATTGATCTTTAGTTTTGCAGAGCTTAACTGGACCCCCCTTTGAGCCTTTAAAGGAGTGTCTTCTGAGAGAGCTTACTCTGAAGACAGTGTTTCTGGTAGCAGTGACAACTGCTAGGAGGGTCAGTGAGATGGAGGCCTTATCAGTCAGGGCTCCCTTTGGCGTTATTTTTCTGGATCGGATAGTTTTAAAGACCGATCCAGCCTTTTTGCCGAAGGTGGTATCCAGCTTTCATAGAAGCCAGGAAATTGTTTTGCCCTCTTTTTGTCCCAATCCCTCCGGTGAGAAGGAACTAAAATTCCATTATTGGATGTTAGGAGATGTATCCTACACTATCTGGAACTGACCAAGTCATTTAGAAGGTCAGATTCCTTATTTATTTTGTTTTCCGGGGCCAGGGAAGGTTGTAAGGCGTCCGGCGCACTATTGCTAGGTGGCTCAGAGTAGCCATCGAGCAGGCTTATTTAGTTCAGGGAAAGAAATCCCAGTGGGTATTAAAGCACACTCCACTAGAGCTATGGCAGCCTCCCAGGCAGAAAGAGCGGGAGCAACGCCAGAGCAGATTTGCAGAGCAGCAACATGGTCCAGCTATTCCACTTTTGTAAAGCACTACAGAGTGGATCTGGTGTCGGCAGGTGAGCAGACCTTTGGGCGAAAGGTTTTGCAAGCTGTAGTCCCACCCTAACTGTTAAGTGCTCGCTTATCCTCTCATAGTGGCTGTCCTGAAAGACGATTAGGGAAAATTAGAGTTACGCTTACCGGTAACGTCTTTTCCAGTAGTCTTTCAGGACAGCCCTAGTTCCCACCCGAAAATTGGGGGGTGTCTTACAAAAGACCAGAGCGCAGCAAGATAATGGTATTTGATAAATATGTTATTAATGTGTTCTTGTGTCTCCCCAGCTGGCCGGAGGTATTCTCGATATAAACTGAGGTCCGGCAGGGGAAGTAAGAATTTATGGGCTGGCGCAGTGTTTCCAGAGGAAGAGGAGGAGTCTATCTCTCATAGTGGCTGTCCTGAAAGACTACTGGAAAAGACGTTACCGGTAAGCGTAACTCTAATTTTTATCTGCTTGCTGCCCGCCCCACCGTCAAATGACAGCAGGGCGGTGCAGCTCTTGCTCTGGGCCATCGTCATACGACGGCGGCACGGAACAGCCGCGCCCATGGGGGCGCGCAGCGCGGTGATCGTGGCAGCCCCATGTTGCTAGGACACAGTGCAACCCCGATCTGTGTAAAGAGCCGCATTCGCGGCTCTTTAACCATGTGTTCAGCTGTGTCCAATCACAGACGGTCACATGTAAACACAGAGATGCCGGTAATCGGCCCCCTTTGCCTCACACTGACAGAGTGTGAGGAGAGGAGAGCCGATCAGCATCATCTCCTCACAGGGGACAGCTAGGGAAGTAATCAGGGCACTAATCATCAGTGCCCTGATTACAATATATAAAGTGTAAAAATGCAGTGCCCACCAATGCCAGCATACAGTGCCTACCAATGCCAGTGATCAAAGCCCACCAGTGTCAGCAATAAGTGCCCACACTGCCCACAAGTGCCACAAATCAGTGCCCATTAGCCATCCCAGTCAGTGCTGGCAATTAGTGGCACCTATCGGTGCTGACCATCAATGCCCAGCACTGCTGTCCACCAATGCCCACCACTGCCACCTATCCGTGCCACCTAACAGTGCCCAGTGCCACATATCAGTGCCCATAAGTGCGGCATATTAGTTCCTTCTCAGTGCCCATAAGTGCCACCTCATCAATGCCCACCAGTTCAGCCTATCGGTGCCCATTGGTGCCGCCTCATCAGCGCACATCAGTGAAGGTGACAAATTACTTAGCTACAAAATTTACTGACAGAAAAAAAAAAAAGTGAAAAATTATATATATATTTGTTTTTGTTTTTTTCAAATTTTTGGTCTTTTTTTTTTTTCTGTAAAAAAAAAATAAGAAATAATTTAAAAAACAGCAGTGATTAAATACCACCAAAAGAAAGCTCTATTTGTGTGAGGAAAACGATAAAAAATGAGTTTGGGTACAGTGTAGTATGACCGCGCAATTGTAATTTAAAGTGCGACAACGGTGACGTACAACACAACGATGAGCCGAGAAAACTAACTTCAATGCTTCCGAGCATGTGTTGAATTGTTTGCGAACATGCGTAGGAATTTTGCGCATCGGAATTGGTACAGAATTTCCAATCTGAACTTTTTCTTTTGGAAAGAAAAAAAATAGAGAACCTGCTCTCAATCAAAGTCCGATGGAGCATACACACGGTCAGAATCTATGACCAAAAGCTCTCATTGGACTTTTGCTGGTGGGATTTCCGATCGTGTGTATGGGGCTTAAGGGAGGAATAAAGCCACTGTCGGCAGAACAAAACAAATGACAGTGGCTTTAATCCTCCCTTACTCTATCCAAAATTAAAAACAAGGCTTTGCCCTTAGTTCTTCTTTAAAGCCAAACTACAGCCAAATCTATTCATATTGTTTTTAAAGCCGGACACACACACACTATACAATCTGATTGTTCTATAGATCCGCCATCGACTATGCAGTGCCATCTGATTGGATACATTTTGGTTGTTTACATTAGTCCTTCTGGAAAAGTAGATCTATAGGTAAAACATTTTCTATTTTGGATAAAGTAAGGGAGGGTTGTAACCCCTGTCAGTTTTTGTTGCCATCTGTGCGTCATTGAGGAGATTTCCCTTCACTTCCTGTCCCATAACCACACCAGGAAAGTGAGGGAATCCTTGGTTGTCACCATTGGAAGATTTCCCCTCTGTTTCTGCTTTACAAAACCAAAATCTGGGATTTGCTTTCACTGTCAGTGATAAAAGGTCACCAGGACCCTAACAGGAAGATCAAAGAAAACTGACAGGTGTTCTAATCCCTCTCCACTCTAATACTGAGCAAAAAAAAAAAAAAAAGATAGCAGATCATTGAGCAGCCCCCCCCCCATACATAGAGGGACCCCATACCTGGCCAGGTGCTGAGTCTCTCCCCCCAGCCTCCTCTCCAGCTCCTCCCAGGCGGGGGGCGGCTCGCCGGACTGGAAAGCTGATAGATTGAGAGCTTCGGAGACCTCCTCAAAGCGGGCGGTGAAGTCCTGGAAGTCGATGATACCGTCCCGATCCACATCCAGCCTGCGGAACAGAGGCCGGACCAGGCTGGGCTGCACCCCCAGATCCCTGCACACTGTCGCAAAGTCCTCCAACTCCACCAACCCGGAGCCATTCACATCACAGGCGGCAAACAGGCTCCGGAGCTGGGAGAGATCGGGTGCTGAGCCCATCACCTCCGGGGGGGGGGGGGGGGTTCTGGAAGAGTCCTCCTAAGTGATCCACATGGGGGACACCGGGTCAGAAGAGGGAGAGCACTGCTACTGTGTATCAATCTGAAGAGCAACACTGAAACTATGTATACATGTGAAGATCCTCTATGTATACAATGTATCAATGTGGAGATCCTCTAATAATGTGAAGATCAGCACTGCTACTATTTACAATGTATCAGTATGTGATCAGCTCTTCCTTTGTATACAATGTATCAGTATATGGATCTGATCTTCCTCTCTGTATACAATGTATCAGTATATGGATCTGATCTTCCTCTCTGTATACAATGTATCAATGTATAGATCTGATCTTCCTCTGTGTATACAATGTATCAATGTATAGATCTGATCTTCCTCTGTGTATACAATGTATGAGTATATAGATCTGATCGTCCTGTGTATACAATGTATCAGTATATAGATCTGATCTTCCTCTGTGTATACAATGTATGAGTATATAGATCTGATCTTCCTCTGTGTATACAATGTATCAGTATATAGATCTGCTCTTCCTCTGTGTATACAATGTATCAGTATATAGATCTGCTCTTCCTCCTTGTATACAGACAGTTATATGGAGATGAGGGTCACTGCAGTCAGCTGACGATCCCAGAAGTTGTAGAAGTTCCCCCGGACTCCAGTGCAGCCATGGTCGGTGTGCTGTCAGTGTCTTCCCCGGGTAGAGGTCCCCAGTGTCCGCTCCATGGTGAGATTAGGAAGTCCGATCTCCTGTGCTTCTGCTCCAGCCTGTTTCCAAAGTTCCCCATACACCTTCTCTGCAGCTCCGCCCACACACCTCTGAGGCTCCGCACAGTGCCCGCCCTATTCTCCACCCCCTCACACGCATCTGTCTGTGTCCCGTGCTCCGCACAGTGCCCGCCCCCTGCTCCACCTTCACACACCTCTGTGTCCTGGGATCCCATCAGTGCCCGCCCCCTGCTCCACCCCTATATAATCTGTCTCCTGGGCTCCACTCAGGACCCGCCCCTTACTCCACCCCCCTGTTCAGGCTGCGCACAATGCCCGGTACACATGATCCGATTATCGGACGAATGATCGTCCGTTTCTTTTTTTGCATGCCAATCTAATGCGTTTAAGCCCCGTACACACGATCAAAAATCGTACGAATAATGGTTGTTTCGAATCGATCGTAGGATAATCAGATCGTTAGTACAGAGCTGTCTAGAGCCGATCAGGACAGGTCATCCAATATTATTCTATCGGACATTCACGGAAATTTTTTTTTTATGGTTTTTTTAATCAGTACAGTTGTTTGAAAATGCAATACAAATGCATTACATGACATCACTTCCGATTTATTATTTTGTCATACGAGAATTTTCGTGACTTTCATCAGATTCGACGTGAGATTAGCGTGCAAAAAAAAAAAAAGTACGATCATTCGTCCAATAATCGAATCGTGTGTGCCGGGCATTACTAAAGTCACAAAAACTCTCGTACAACAGAATAATAATTCAGAAGTGATGTCATGTGTTGTAATGCATTTGTATTGCATTTTCGAATGATAGCTGTACTGATTAAACGAAAATCGTACAATCTGGCATCGTATGAAAACAATTTCCGTGCATGTCCCATAGAATAATATCGGATGACCTGTCCTGATCAGCTATGGAAAGCTCTGTACGAATGATCCGATTGTTGTATGATCGATTGGAATGCGACATTTTTCATAGGATTTTCGGATCGTGTGTACGGGGCTTAAAGTGGTTGTAAACCCTTACAACCAACTTTAACCTACAGGTAAACCTAGATTAAGACTTACCTGTAGGTCCAAGAAATATCTCCTAAACCTATACGGTTTAGGAGATATTTACCCGAAGACAGCCACCGCTGTCTATGGCGCATGCGCCATAGACAGCGGCGTGCAGGCGCACTGGGCAGGCCGCGGGGATATGCCGCGAGTGTCGGCTCCCGTGCGCACGCACGGGAGTGACGTCATCGCGGCTCCCGCGAATCACAGCGCCGGAGCCGCGAGACCCTGGAAGTCGCTCCGGGATACATGGCAGCGGCGAAGAGGAAGACGGAGGACCATTTCGGGGGCTTCGATCTCAGGTAAGTTATTCATAATGAGCTAGTATGCTATGCATACTAGCTCATTATGCCCTTGCCTTACAGGGTGTGTTTAAAAAAATAAATACAATTTTGCCTTTACTTCCTCTTTAAGGTCAGCACAAGTGACAGTGCTGGTGTGACCACATATTTTCTAGACTCCTCGCCCTCTACACAGGAGGATCACACTCTACAGGTATGCTGGAGAATGCAGCAATAATCCCTTCCAGGGAAAGACTGGTCTTCTCAACTAAGTTATTTCTGTGACATTCTTCTTGTGTCATTTTATCATTTAAAGTGACATTAACTACTTGCTGTCCAGGTCAATGTTTACATTTTTCATATACATCGTAAAATCAGTATTTTTTGCTGTAAGATTACTTAGAACGCCCAAACATTGTATATTTTCTGCAAGCAGAGGTCCCGGAGAATAAAATGGAGAACATTTTTTTAGGTAGCATCAGTGGCGGCTCGGTCGTCAGGGGTGCTGCCCCCTAATCTGTGCGCCCGGCCCCTAATCTACATGCAAGGCACCGGACACATGGATTTCAATGTTTTATTTAACCACTTCCGGACCGCCGCACGCCGATGTACGTCCCTACTTTGGGAATGGATATCGTTGTTATGGCAGCAACTAACCCCGCTATCCCCGTGTTCGGCCGGCGGTCCAGTACAAGATAAAAGTGGTCTCTGTGGTGGATTCACCGCAAGATCACTTTCATCGGCAGCGGGAGAGGCCCCCCTCCCGCCGCAATCCGGTGCCCTCCGCCGCTTACTGTCTGCAGCGGCGGAGGCGATTGCGTCTGTCCTCTGGGCTGACATGGAGAAGAGTGAGGGGAAGATGGCCCCCACCCATCTCCATGACACTGCAGGGCAGAAGCGACATCAAAACGTCACTTCCACCCATAGCTCTTAAAGGGCCATTTTATTTTTTACATTTTTTTAAATGACAAAATTGTTTTTTTATTTTTTTTATTGCATTTTAGTGTAAAAATTAGATCTGGGGTCTTTTTGACCCCAGATCTCATATTTAAGAGGTCCTGTCATGCTTTTTTTCTATTACAAGGGATGTTTACATTCCTTGTAATAGGAATAAAAGTGACACTTTATTTTTACACAGTGTTAAAATAAAAAGTAAAAGGTAAAATAAATAAGATTTTTTTTTTTTAAACGCACCCCATCCCGCTGAGCTTGCATGCAGGAGCAAACGCATACGTGAGTATGAAAATGGTGTTCAAACCACACATGTGAAGTATCGCCATGATCGGTAGAGTGAGAGCAATAATTCTAGCCCTAGACCTCCTCTGTAACGCAAAATATGCAACCGGTAGAATTTTTTTAAACGTCGCCTATGGAGATTTTTAAGGGTAAAAGTTTGTCGCTATTCCACGAGCGGGCGCAATTTTGAAGCGTAACATGTTGGGTATCAATATACTCGGCATAACATTATCTTTCAAAATATAAAAAAGAATTGGGTTAACTTTACTGTTGTCTTATTTTTTAATTAAAAAAGTGTATTTTTTAAACAAAAGTTCACTTGTAAGACCGCTGTGCAAATACAGTGTGACAGTGGCGGAATTATCAGGGTCGCAACAGTCGCAAGTGCGACTGGGCCCTGTAATTCTCGGCCACTTCAGGGGGCCCACCGGCAGCCCGCCCGCCGCCCGAGGGGCCCACCTGACTGTCCGGCCGGGGGTGTGCGTGTGCGGTGTTATTAATGTCAGGTTCATGCCGTCCTTAACCAGCGTGAGAGAAGTGCTCGGTTGGCTCCGCCCCCGCCTCCCTTACAGTCGCTCTGGATAGGCGGGGGCGGAGCCAACCGAGCACTTCTCTCACGCTGGTGAAGGACGGCATGAACCTGACATTAATAACACCGCACACGCACACCCCCGGCCGGACAGTCAGGTGGGCCCCTCGGGCGGCGGGCGGGCTGCCGGTGGGCCCCCTGAAGTGGGCGAAAATTACAGGGCCCAGTCGCACTTGCGACTCTGCGACACAAAAAAACCTTCAGCCAATGCAGTGAAGGCACTCTCTGAAGCAAGGAGCAGCGGAGGCACGCTTCGTGGAGGAACTTTACGTCACTCTGCAGGATTCTGAGGAGGGGGAATCGATCATCATCATCGACTGATTGGCGGTAAGTCACCACCCCCCCTCCAGATTGTGCCAGCCCGCCACCCCCCTCCAGTGCCACCACCTGCCCTCCATTGCCACCAGCCCACCATCGCCCCTCCAGTACCACCCCTCCAGACTGTGCCACCCCCTGCCCTCCAGTGCCACCAGCCCACTACCCCCCCCTCCAGTGTCACCAGCCCCCCCCCCTCCAGACTGTTCTACCACACCCCCCAGACTGTTCCACCCCATACCCCCCCCCCCCAGACTGTTCCACCCCATCCCCTCCTCCAGACTGTTCCACCCCCCCCCCCGACTGTCCCACCCCATCCCCCCCTCCAGACTGTTCCACCCCATCCCCTCCTCCAGACTGTTCCACCCCATCCCCCTCCAGACTGTTCGCCACCACCGCCCCTCCAGACAGTGCCACCACCCCCCCTCCAGTGCCACCAGCCCACCACCCCCTCTCCAGTGCCACCACCCCCTCCAGTGCCACCAGCCCACAACCCCCTCCAGTGCCACCACCACCCCTCCAGACTGTGCCACCCGCCCTCCAGTGCCATCACCACCCCTCCAGACTGTTTCACCACCCCCCTCCAGACTGCCACCACCGCCCCTCCAGACTGTGCCACCACCACCCCTCCAGTGCCACCATAGTGCCACCAGCCCACCACCCCCCCTCCTCTGCCACCACCCCCCTCCTGTGCCACCACCACCCCCCTCCAGTGCCGCTACCCCCACCTCCCTCCAGTGCCACCACCCCCCCTCCAGACTGTGCCACCACCACCCCTCGAGTGCCACTAGCCCACCACCCCCTTCCAGTGCCACCACCACCCCCTTCCAGTGCCACCACCCCTCCAGTGCCACCACCCGCCCTCCAGTGCCACCAGCCCTCCACCCCCCCTCCAGACTGTGCCACCACCACCCCCCCCTCCAGACTGTTCTACCACACCCCCCCGACTGTTCCACCCCCCCTCCAGACTGTGCCACCACCACCCCCCCTCCAGACTGTTCCACCCCCCCCCTCCAGACTGCCACCACCGCCCCTCCAGACTGTGCCACCACCTCCCTGCAGTGCCACCCCTCCCTCCAATGCCACCACCACCCCTCCAGTGCCACCATAGTGCCACCAGCCCACCACCCCCCCTCCTGTGCCACCACCACCCCTCCAGACTGTGCCACCCCCCTCCTGTGCCACCATCACCCCCCTCCAGTGCCGCTACCCCCACCTCCCTCCAGTGCCACCACCCCCCCTCCAGACTGTGCCACCACCACCCCTCGAGTGCCACTAGCCCACCACCCCCTTCCAGTGCCACCACCACCCCCTTCCAGTGCCACCACCCCTCCAGACTGTGCCACCACCCCTCCAGTGCCACCACCCGCCCTCCAGTGCCACCAGCCCTCCACCCCCCCTCCAGACTGTGCCACCACCACCCCCCCTCCAGACTGTGCCACCACCACCCCCCCTCCAGTGCCACCAGCCCACCACCCCCTCTCCAGTGCCACCACCCCCCTCCAGTGCCAACAGCCCACAACCTCCTCCAGTGCCACCACCACCCCTCCAGACTGTGCCCCCCGCCCTCCAGTGCCATCACCACCCCTCCAGACTGTTTCACCATCCCCCTCCAGACTGCCACCACCGCCCCTCCAGACTGTGCCACCCCTCCCTCCAATGCCACCACCACCCCTCCAGTGCTACCATAGTGCCACCAGCAAACCACCCCCCCCCCCTCCTGTGCCACCACCACCCCTCCAGACTGTGCCACCCCCCTCCAGTGCCACCACCACCCCCCTCCAGTGCCGCTAGCCCCACCTCCCTCCAGTGCCACCACCCCCCCTCCAGACTGTGCCACCACCACCCCTCGAGTGCCACTAGCCCACCACCCCCTTCCAGTGCCACCACCCCTCCAGACTGTGCCACCACCCCTCCAGTGCCACCACCCGCCCTCCAGTGCCACCAGCCCTCCACCCCCCCTCCAGACTGTGCCACCACCACCCCCCCTCCAGACTGTGACACCACCACCCCCCCTCCAGACTGTGACACCACCACCACCCCTCCAGACTGTTCCACCACCCCCCCTCTAGACTGCCACCACCGCCCTCCAGTGCCACCCCTCCCTCCAATGCCACCATCCCCTCTCCAGTGCCACCACCCCCCCTCCAGTACCACCAGCCCACCACCCCCCCTCCAGACTGCCAACACCACCCCTCCAGACTGTGCCACCACCACCCCCCCTCTAGTGCCTCCACCACCCCTCCAGACTGCCACTAGCCCCCTCTAGTGCCACCACCACCCCTCTAGTGCCACCACCACCCCTCCAGACCCCTCCAGACTGTGCCACCACCCTTCCAGACTGTGCCACCACCACCCCTCCAGACTGCCGCCACCCCTCCCTCCAATGCCACCATCCCCCCCTCCAGACTGTGCCACCATCCCCCCCTCCTCCAGACTGTGCCACCACTCCTCCAGACTGTGCCACCACCACCACCCCCCCCCAGACTGTTCCACCACCCCCCTCCAGACTGTTCCACCACCGCCCTCCAGTGCCACCCCTCCCTCCAATGCCACCATCCCCTCTCCAGTGCCACCACCCCCCCTCCAGTACCACCAGCCCACCACCCCCCCTCCAGACTGCCAACACCACCCCTCCAGACTGTGCCACCACCACCCCCCCTCTAGTGCCTCCACCACCCCTCCAGACTGCCACTAGCCCCCTCTAGTGCCACCACCACCCCTCTAGTGCCACCACCACCCCTCCAGACCCCTCCAGACTGTGCCACCACCCTTCCAGACTGTGCCACCACCACCACCCTTCCAGACTGTGCCACCACCACCATCCCTCCAGACTGTGCCACCACCCCTCCAGACTGCCGCCACCCCTCCCTCCAATGCCACCATCCCCCCCTCCAGACTGTGCCACCACCACCACTCCTCCAGACTGTGCCACCACCACCACTCCTCCAGACTGTGCCACCACCACCACTCCTCCAGACTGTGCCACCACCACCACCGCCCCCAGACTGTTCCACCACCCCCCTCCAGACTGTTCCACCACCGCCCTCCAGTGCCACCCCTCCCTCCAATGCCACCATCCCCTCTCCAGTGCCACCACCCCCCCTCCAGTACCACCAGCCCACCACCCTCCCTCCAGACTGCCACCACCCCTCCAGACTGTGCCACCACCACCCACTCCAGTACCACCGCCACCCCCTCTCCAGTACCACCACCATGCCACCCACCTCCAGTACCACCGCCACCCACCTCCAGGACAACCATGCCTCTCCAGTACCATCGCCACCCTCCTCCAGTACCACCACCCACCCTCCGGTACCACCGCCACCCCTCTCCAGGACCGCTACCCCCCTTCAGTACCACCACCGCCACCCACCTCCAGTACCACCGCCACCCCCTCTCCAGTACCACCACCATGCCACCCACCTCCAGTACCACCGCCACCCCTCTCCAGGACCATCATGCCTCTCCAGTACCATCACCACCCTCCTCCAGTACCACCACCCAGCCTCCAGTACCACCGCCACCCCTCTCCAGGACCGCTACCACCTTCAGTACCACCACCGCCACCCACCTCCACCACCACCATCAGCCCCCCTCCAGTACCACCACCACCACCCACCTCCAGTACCACTGCCACCACCTCCAGTACCACTGCCACCCCTCTCCAGGACCACCACCGCCACCCACCTCCAGGACCACCATCCCCCTCCAGTACCACTGCCACCCCCCTCCAGTACCACCACTGCACTGGTGACACAGGTTTCACTCGGGACACAGGCTGCACAGAAATGTTTTACTTTGTTCTACAGTGGAAAAAAATATAGTATCAAAATCATGCTTTTCGGGGGGGGGGGGGGCCCTTCCTGATTTCTTGCATCGGGGCCCTGAGGTTTCTAGTTACGCCTCTGCAGTGTGATAGAAAGTATTGCAACGACCGCCATTTTATTCCCTAGGATGTTAGAAAAAAATGTATAATGGTTGGGGGTACTAAGTTATTTTCTAGAAAAAAAAAACGTTTTTAACTTGTAAACACCACATCTAAAAAAGAGGCACGGTCTTAAAGTGATTAAAAAAATGTAAGCACATGATTAGAGCTTGAGGCTCTAATTAGCTTCAAAAAAGGGCTGCGCCCTGAGCCCACCCAGTTGTGTGACAATACCAAATTAATATTTTTCTTAGGACTCCTGGCCAATCAGGTCTCAGGACCCACTTCCTGTTTGGCCAGGAGAAGAAGCAAGGGCCCTGGTCAGCAACAGCCTCTTCCTAGAGACCTACCCCGGATTCAGCTCGCCATCGGTCTCTTCCCCGCATTTGTACCGCAGCATACGGTGAGCCCATGGATCACGCACCGGTGGGGCGTGCGAGTCGTTTACCGCATCCCAGATCGATCATGCTCTGGGGGGTGGGGGATAGAGTGGTTAGGCGAGCGAGCACTGGAGGGGGTGTAGTGCGAGTGCTCCCCTCCCCTCCCCCCCACAATATTGAGCACCAGCTGCGATTGTGTAGCATGATGTGTACAGTCATTTATCAAACACAAAGTTTCATGATGTGTACAGTCATTTATCAAACACAAAGTTTCATGAACTATAAAATTGTGTGTACCTGTGATATTGCAAAAAACAATAATGCCAAAAAAATCTCCATAGGCGACACTTTAAAAGCCTTCACTACTCATCAGTAAGGATGAGCTCAGGCGTGTTTGCAAGCTGCACGTGCAGAGCCCGCCAGGAAGTCGGCACTGCAGAGTGTTAATCGCAAGCAGTGAGACATTTCCCGATGCGCAGCTGCAGAGATCGGGAAATGTCTCACTGCTTGCGATTAGCGCTATGCAGTGCCAACTTCCTGGCGGGCTCTGCACGTGCAGCTTGCGAACGCGCCTGAGCTCATCCTTACTCATCAGTTTAAGGTTACGTCACAAGGGGGTGGAGTCTCATGGTGACATCACCAGGAGGCCAGGTCCCATTGCTATATAAGAACCGGGCAAGAGTGGCGCTGGCACAAAGACAGGAGACAGCGGCAGAAAAGACCGAAGGAAGAAGACCAGAGGAAGATTTTTAATAAAGGAATTGTCAAAACCCTTTCTTGTTTTTATTTACAATACACTGCCTTTTTTTTGTGGTGAATGGGTAGGGGTACAATGTACCCCATACTCATTCACAAAGGGGAGGGGGGGCTGGGATCTGGAGGCCTTGTTAAAGGGGGCATCTAGATTCAGATAAACCCCCGCCCCCTCTCGTAGACCCCAACAACCATAGCCCAGGGTTGTCGGGAAGAGGCTCTTGTCCCCATCAACATGGTGACAAGGTGCTTTTAGGTGGGGGGAAGCAAAGCACCTACCCCCCCATGTTGAGGGTGTGTGGCCTGGTATGGTCCAGGAGGGGGGGGGGCACTCGCTCACCCCCCCCCCGGACCATACCCACCTGCCAGCTGCATGCTCAGATAAGGGTCTGGTGTGGATTTTGGAGTGGTGTTTCCCCTCAAAATCCATACCAGACCAAAGGGTCTGGTATGGTCTGGGGGGGATGCAGTTTTTTTCTATTTTGGCGTGGGGATCCCCTTTAAGATCTTCAGAGCACAAGTCACACCACAAGTCGGATCATCATGATCTGACTTGGATGCGACTTCTATTCAAATCAATGGGCTGAAAGTCAGATCAGTAGGCAGCTTTCACAGGGAACCATTGATTTTGAATAGAGGCAGAAAAACGCTGCTAAAAGCTAGTGTTGCTAAACGTGCATTAATGCCAATGCAAAAGTTACTAAAAGCTTGTTTTATAGCTGCTTTTTCCTGGCGCTGGTAGTGGCCTTGCAGCTTGTTCACTTTTAGCTCTGCTGCTATAATCATTGCTCCCACTCTGACATTCATGGTAATACCTCACATGTGTGGTGTGATCATGGTTTACAAACACATGCACATCCTGTGCATGTGTTTGCATTAGCGGGAAACGGGGGTACATGTAATATTTTTTATAAACTTTATTATAATTGTATATTTGTTTTAATTTTTAAAACTGTATTGCTATCATAAGGGACGAATGTGATAGCTTTTGGCAAGTGACAGGTTCTCTTTATGAATACATCTTTATGGATACATCAGGGGTGTATAAGATCCTCAGCGTTTTCCGTGGCCTCCAATGCAGATAATAAATAGGGCAGTAGAAGGCTTTTCACCTTAAAAGGGAAGTAAAGGTGTTTTTTTTTCTAATAGGAATCATACTAACCCCCCCCCCCCCCCCCCCGTGCATTTGCACTGAGAGCCGAACAATCAAACACCGCTGATCGCTCGGTTCTCAGTTTCCTGAGCAGAGAGCTGTAGACTTTCAGTCACAGCTCTCTGCTCTGCCCCCTCCTCACTCCTTGGAACGCTGAGCTGTGGAGGGGGCGGGACAGCCGGCTCAGCCGCTGAGAAGCTGAGCGGGGTGTCGGTCCAGGCACTTGGCGGATCCAGACTTTATTGTCGGAATGACGTGATGCCTGGACTGACATCTCTGACGTCAGCAGAGAGCAGACTTCAGCCCCCTCTCTGCTGAAAACGGGTCACAGGAGTGCAAATCAAACGAGCTTTGGCTATACTTCTCCTTTAATGCAGAGAATGCACAAAAAAAGCGCACATGATATCAGCATTGTAAAAGAGGAGGCACAGACTAAGGACGGGTTCACAGCACAAAAACGCACTCCAGATGCATTTCTGCATGTGCATTTTTAACACGTGTACGTTGATGTGATTCCAGATGCTTTTTTTTTTTTTCACCAACAACCCATAAACAATAGGGAACTTTCATAGCACCAAAATGATCCTTGATGAATGTATTTTCATGGTTGCTGCTTCATGGTGAATAAGGATAAGCTCTGGCATGTTCGCACAGCCCACGTGCAGAGCCTGCCAGAAAGTCGGCACTGCACTGTGCTAATTACAGGCAGTGAGACATTGTCCCGATGTGTGGCTGCAGAGATATCGGGAAATGTCTCACTGCCTGTGATTAGCGCAATGCCAACTTCCTGACGGGCTCTGCATGTGGTTGGTGTGCGGACACGTCTGAGCTCATCCTTATTGGTGAAGTGAATCTTACTAAAGGTTTGACTGTTATAATAATGCTCCACATAGGTGTGCGTACAAGGTGTGCCAGATGTGCCTGGGCACACCCTAATCACCCCATGCGCATTAGCATTATCGCTCTGTGTGCTGACAAGAAGATGGGAAAGACCTCCTGCTTACCCTTGTTTACACACTTTTCTTTCACTGTGCCAACAGGAAGATTGATGTGCCAGGGTCATATATATGTAAACACACACACACACACACACACGTGTTTGTGCTTAAGGGTGCACACCCCTAATGCAATAGGCCGCACACACTTATGATGCTCCATATCCAGTAGGGGCAATGCCATAGGAAGTTGACTCATTAATCACGCTGGCACCCCTATGGTGATGTCACAATATTGTTTACTATTTTCAGCCCCATAATGGTAAGTCCATACCCCCATGCAGACCATGAGATGTAAACAGTGCGGGAGCCTGTGCATTGCACTGACCACAGTTGCATTGCTCTGCAGGTTTCAGTGCAAAAATGTAAAGCCCAACTCCAGGATATTAGCCAACCAACTAACTGCTGGTATGAAAAAGGGGAAAAAAACCTTTCCAAATGTCCACTTTCCTTGCCTGAAGCCACGGTAACATGATGGCCGTTCCCTCTTCTTTACTTCCTGGGGTCCTTCTTCGGGCGGCCACATCACTGCCTGCACAATGAGCCCACTTTCTGTTGGTGGAAGATACTGATAGGCTTGCCCGGCTTCACAAGTTTGTTGCACAATTGCAGCAAGTCTGCATTGCATGACTCCAGATCAAATATGTAAATGAGTGTATAATGGTGCGCTTGTTCAAATAACTACACACACATACACACTCTACATTGCATGACTCCATATTTCGGGTGGGGAAAAAATTGATTTAAATTTTGAATTGAGTTGAGAGGTCAAATCGATTCAAAATTTCAGCAAATCGATTTTTTTTTTCACCAGGCCGGACGCCGCGGACTAGGCCGAAGCCGAGGCCTCGCCTAAAAACTCCTGCCTGCAGCCCCTCAGGACCAGCGCGGTGTTCATGAAAAAAAAAAAACTCCATTCGAATCGTGAATCCAGTTTTCTTTTTTTTTTTTTTAAATCGCAGATTTTTTGTTGTTGTGAAAATCGCCCAGCTCTACTCCAGATCAACTTTGTTTGCAAACATTCTGCAAGTCTGCTCCAAGTTCTGCTTCAGTTATGTTGTGTAATAGTCATCCCACCACAGGGGGCACTGTGGTTGAATTTTCAATATTGCTCCCTGCTGTATGTAAGGTTTTTTTTTTACTTGATATTGGGGCAGCCATAGAGTCATATTGGGAGTGGTATGCAGAGAGTAAGGATGAGCTATGGCATGTTCGCACAACCCATGTGCAGAGCCCGCCAGGAAGTTGGCACTGCGCTAATCACAGGCAGTGAAACATTTCCCGATCTCTGCAGCCGAGTAAAGGGACAATGTCTCACTGCCTAGGATTAGCGAAGAGCATTGCCGACTTCCTAGTGGGCTCTGCAGGTGGGGTGTGCGAACACACCTAAGCTCATCCTTAGCAGGGAGGTGAGCGGTAACCATGAGATCTGATATGGAGTTCAGGGAGGTAGAAATCACAGCATGGCTAACCCGAATATCCCATTGGTGTAGAACAATTTGGAATGTTTTTTCCCCCTTGTTTATATGCTGAGATTTAGCAGAAAATGTGTGTATTTAACAAGAGGTGGAAATAGAAACCTCAAAGACCCAGTGCAAAAAACCTGGTAGTTCCACCACTGTATAGAGGACTACAAATCCCAGCAATACAGTAACAATGCAGAATACTACCAGCTATAGGGGGTGTATATAGAGAGCCATGCATTGTATATAGAAAGATGACTGCACTGTACTGTGTTGTAAAGGTGGAACGACACTTTAAGAGGAACTTTCCCCTGACGGTGGACACTTATGACATACCTCCCAACTTTTTGAGATGGAAATGAGGGACACCTATCTGCAAAAGTATCCAGGCTTAGGACATACCCCTGGCCACACCCCCTAAACCACTTAAGGACTGCCTCACGCCGATATACGTTAATGGCATGGCGGCACGCTCGCGACCCGGTCCTGATCTCCGTGACCGTGCCTGCGGGACCCGCAGACCCGATCACCGCCTGTGTTCCGCAATCGGTTCACAGAGCTGAAGAATGGGGAGAGGTAAGTGTAAACAAACCTCTCCACATGCTTCCTAGTTGCCTGTCACTGATCGTCTTCTGTTCCCTGTCATAGAGAACAACGATCAGTGATGTCATACGTCAAGCCACGCCCCCCTACAGTAAGAAACACACATTAGGTCACACTTAACCCCTTCACAACCCCTTTACAGTAATCAATGCATTTTTAATCGCACTGATTGCTGTATTAATGCCCCCCTCCAATGATGTCTGCCGTGAGCACTGGGAGAGGAACTACCACGAGACTACTGCAGCTGACCGCCGCTCTGCCAAAAACCGGAAGTGACTTGTAACCCTGAATGCGAGGCCAACACTGAATCAGACAGGGGAGGACGGACAGATGCCCATGGGACCCGCAGACCCGATCACCGCCGGTGTCCCGCTATCGGTCCACAGAGCTAAAGAACAGGGAGGGGTAAGTGTAAACAAACCTCTCCACGTGCTTCCTAGTTGCCTGTCACTGATCGTCTGTTCCCTGTCATTGGGAACAACGATCAGTGATGTCACACGCCAAGCCACGCCCCCCTTACAGTAAGAAACACACATTAGGTCACACTTAACCCCTTCACAACCCCTTTACAGTAATCAATGCATTTTTAATCTGATCGCTGTATTAATGCCAATGGTCCCAAAAATGTGTCAAAATTGTCCGACATGTCCGCCATAATGTCGCAGTCACAATAAAAATCGCTGATCGCCACCATTACTAGTAAAAAAAAAAATTAATAAAAATGCCATAAAACTATCCCCTATTTTGTAGACGCTATAACTTTTGCACAAACCAATCAATAAACGCTTATTGCAATTTTTTTTTTTTTTTTGCCAAAAATATGTAGAAGAATATGTATCGACCGAAACTGATGAAAAAAAATTTTTTTTTTCATGTATTTTTTGGCAATATTTATTATAGCAAAAAGTAAAAATGTTGGATTTTTTTCAAAATTGTCGCTCTATTTTTGTTTATAGTGCAAAAAATAAAAACAGCAGAGGTGATCAAATACCACCAAAAGAAAGCTCTATTTGTGGGAAAAAAAGGACTCCAATTTTGTTTGGGAGCCATGTCGCATAACCACGCAATTGTCAGTTAAAGCGACACAGTGCCGAATCGCACAAAGGGACCTGGTCCTTTAGTTGCAAAATGATTCGGGGCTTAACCACTTTGCATCCAGGCCAATTCTGACATTTCTCTCCTACATGTAAAATTCATCATTTTTTTGCTAGAAAATTACATAGAACCCCCAAACATTATATATGTTTTTTTTAGCAAAGACCCTAGAGAATACAATGGCGGTTGTTGCAACTTTTTATCTTGCACAGCAATTTTTCGAATGCGTTTTTTTCAGAAAAAAAACAGTTTCATGCTTAAAAAAAAAACAAAAAACAGTAAAGTTAGCCCATTTTTTTTGCATAATGTGATAGATGAAGATACGCTGAGTAAATAGATACCCAACATGTCACGCTTCAAAATTGCATGCGCTTGTGGAATGGCGCCAAACGTTGGTATTTAAAAATCCCCATAGGCGATGCTTTAAAATTTTTTACTGGTTACATATTACACAGAGGAGATCTCATGCTAGAATTATTGCTCTCGCTCTAACGTTCTCGACGATACCTCACATGTGTAGTTTTCACACCGTTTTCATATGTGGGCGGGACTTGCGTATGCCTTCGCTTCTGCATACGAGCTCACGGGGACAGGGGCGCTTTAATTTTATTTTTTTTTTTAATTGTTAATTTTACTTTTATTTTTTTAGTTTGACACTTAAAAAAAAAAATTTAAAAAAATTGATTACTTTTATTCCTATTACAAGGAATATAAACATCCCTTGTAATAGAAATATGGTACGATCGGACCTATTTACAGTGAGATATGGGAAGCCTAAAATAAAAAAATAAAAAAACGATCCTGGCTTCCTAGCCAAATCGGCACCGTTATTTTGAATGCAGAGGCCGGGCCTGACGTCATAACATCGTGCCCGGCCTCCGAACGATCATAGAGACTCCGGGGACGATCTGGTCCGCCGGAAATATCTAGGGTGATTTCCGAGGACCGGGGGATCCTGTGACCGACTCAACGATGGAAGCGGTGAGTCGGTAGAAGCACCGGAGGGCGGCGGGAGGGGGGGACATACCTTCCCGCCTCCCGTAAGAATGATCAAGCGGTGGAACAGCCGCTATGATCGTTCTTATGGTGCAGGGAATCGCCGCCTGAAAACGCCGATATCTGAATGATGTCTGTGGCCTCAGGCATCATTCAGATATACCCCCGGAAAGTCAAGGACGTCCCTGGATGTATCTTGGGCGGGAAGTGGTTAAGTGGTTAAAGGATAATTGTACAAAAAAACAAGATTGGTTAAACCCACAAGTGCTTATTTTATTCCTTTATATTGGCTTTTTGAATTTACAAATGCAGCCATTTAGAAATCAGATGAAAGGTTTAGCACTGGGAAAAACTTTCCGATAGATAAAAAGTGCATTTTGAATACAACTATATAGATCAGATCAAAATGAGGAACAAAGGAGGAACGAGACAGAGGGACATTGCTCCAAATCAGGGGCGGCCCCTCCAAATCAGAGACAGTTGGGAGGTATGACTTATGAGCAGGAGGAAGGGAAGCCGAGATTTGGGAGAGATTTCCCCTTCATGTCCAGTCACCATGTTGGGAAGAGTCAGAAGTCCCCCGACCATAGAAGACTCATAAGAGGAGCCAAGAGGGGCCATCCAAGAGGATCTTAACCATAGAAGACTCATCAGAGGAACTCCACATCAATCTCCAGACCAGGACGACATCAGACAGTGCTTGCGGACCGTGAGTCGTGGTTGTTTGAGCATTACAGCTCAGCCTTGGAGATATCTAGTGTGGAGCCCAGCAGACATCTTTTGGGATGTTAAAGCGCTGTTTGACCTTATGGCCATTTCCTGAGGTGATCGGTCATTTCATCTATTGGTGGCGGCGGATTCAAAAAATTTTCACTGGATTTATTATATATATTTTTTTTGCACTTTATATTTCTTTTTTTACTGGATATGGTTGATCAGAATCACGATATGGACTGAATATAATTGTATTGCACTTGGACTTTCATTTTGTGTGTGTGTGTGTATTTATTTTACAGCCTCCGGCCAGCCTTCTTATATGATATATCTGTCCGTCCTCCCCTGTCTGATTCAGTGTTGGCCTCGCGTTCAGGGTTACAGGTCACTTCCGGTTTTTGGCAGAGCGGCGGCCAGCTGCAGCAGTCTCGTGGTGGTTCCTCTCCCGGTGCTCACGCCAGGCATCATTGGAGGGGCCTACTTCTCTTGGGCTCAGACCGGCATCCTAGGGGGGGCCGCCCACCGTCCCCTCTTTTCTCCGATGCTCATCCAGCATCTTCAAGGGGGGGCGCTCGCCCATCCACCCACTTCTCCTCCGGGCTCACACGGACATCATTGGCAGGGCTGCCCACTTGTCCACCCATTCCTCCTCCTGGGCTCACTCTGGCATCTGGGGGGCTCTCCACCTAATTCTCCCAGGGTCACACTGGCACCTGAGGGGGTAGGGGCGTGCTACTTCTCTTGGGCCCGTGCCGACATCCTGGGGGGGGGGGGCGCCCGCCGTCCACTCTTTTCTTCGGTGCTCATCCAGCATCTTCAAGGGGGGCCGCACCGCCTGCTTCTCCCAGTGTGCACTCTGGGCATCATGGGGAGCGCCTGCCCATCCACCCACTTCTCCTCGGGGCTCACGTGGACATCATCGGCAGGGCTGCCCACTTGTCCACCCACTCCTCCTCCTGGGCTCACGCTGGCATCTGTGGGGGGGGGGGGGCTGTCCACCTAATTTTCCCGGGGTCACACTGACATCTGAGGGGGTAGGGGCGTGCACCCACTCCTCCTCCTGGGTTTAACTCCGGCGTCATGGAGGAGGGCTGTCCAACTAATTCTCCCAGGGTCACGCTGGCAGCATGGGTTAGCATCCACAAATTCTCCCCCACTCACTCCTCCCGGGCTCACGCCAGCATCGTGGGGGGGACATGTTACAATCATAGCGTGTTCTGTCATAACGTGTCCAGTCATAGTGTATCCAGTGTACAGGATGCCGTGGCTGGGTCCTGGAAGGACGCTATATTTCCCCTCTATTTGGTTTGTGGTCTCTTTAAGGGAATACAATTGATTAACCCACTTGTTAAGGAAGTGTCTTTAAAAACAAGACAGGAAGTGGTAGATGGGTGTGGAGGAGTGGAGAAGACATGGTGGATGGTGTTTGTTTTGGGTTGCAGCAACTGAAGTGGACAGCAGTGTCCTGTTTGGAAGGCTCCTGGCAGGGGAAGCTACCTGCCATCAAGATCAAGCACTGTTTTGATAGAGACAGCTATTCTGGACTTTGCAAGTCGGTGAGACTACAAACCTTTTCCTTTTGTTTTTGGCTGCTGTAAAGCTGTTTAAGTTTAATAAACCCTTTGTTGTGTGAAAAGCCTGTGTCCTGCGATCTACCTGGTCCCCCGAACATTACACCAGTCAGAATGTTACATTCGGAGCGTGTTCCAGTTAGCATGTTACATTCGGAGCGTGTCCAATCAGCATGTCACAATCATAGCGTGCCCAGGGGAGGGCTAGCAGCCTTAGGCCTGGGGGGCAAGTCCAGTCAAGTGGCCCATTGAACCACCGAATCAGCTAGGTGAGTCCGCTGGTGGGGAGGAGACTGTTAGATAAGTCCGCTGATGGGTGGGGGGAGGGTGTTAGATAAGTCTGCTGGTGTGTGTTGGGAGATGGTGTTAGATAAGTCCGCTGGTGGGGGGGTGTTAGATAAGTCCGCTGGTGGGGGGGAGGGTGTTAGATAAGTCCGCTGGTGGGGGGGTGTTAGATAAGTCCGCTGTGCAGGGGAGGCTGTTAGATAAGTCCGCTGGTTGGGGGGGAGGCTGTTAGATAAGTCCGCTGGTTGGGGGGGAGGCTGTTAGATAAGTCCGCTGGTTGGGGGGAGGCTGTTAGATAAGTCCGCTGGTAGGGGGGAGGGTGTTAGATAAGTCCGCTGGTAGGGGGGAGGGTGTTAAGTTCGTTAGTAGGGGGGAGGGTGTCAAGTCCGCTGGTGGGAGGGGAGGGTGATAAGTCCGCTGGTGGGGGGTGGGGGGGTGCTAGAAAAAAAAACACGCTGCCACTGCCAAAATTTTAAATTGTCATGATGATTATACATTATTAATTAAAATTACTACTGAAGCGGATTTTCCCATTCTATTCCATTTTAAACATAATGTAGGCGCCGGCCTGGGGGGAAATTTTCACCCTGCCCCCCGGCCCAGCCCGCCCCTGAGCGTGTCCAGTCAGAATGTTACAATCATAAGCGTGGTTAGTCATAGCTTGTTCCAGTCATAGCGGGTTCCAGGCACAGTGTAGTTCATTCATAGCGTGTGCTGTCATAGTATGTTCAGGCAGGACGTGTTCAGGCAGGGCGAGTCGGTCCAAGCAGGTTCCTGTCACAGCGGTTCTGTCATTGCAGGTCCATCATATTGGTTCTGTCATAGCATGTGCTGTCACAACGAGTGCTCTCATAGCTAGTTCTGTCATTGCAGGTGCTCACACAGCGAGTTCAGTCAGAGCGGGTTCAGTCACAGCTTGTCCAGTGAGAGCGGTTCTGCCATAGCATGTCCAGTCAGAGCTGTGCTGTCATAGCAGGTCTGTCAGCATGTTCGGTCATAGCGGATCAGTAACAGCAGTTCTGTTTTAGCATGTTCAGTCTCAGCAGTTTTCTGTCATAGCGTGTTTTTGTCCTAGCGGTCATGTCGTTTGTTTTCATGTCTCATTGTACCTTTTCGTTCATGTTTTTGTTTACCTGGGTTTAGTTTAGTGCTCACATCGCAGGATCTGTCGTAGCTACAGATCTATACGGGCTGAGGTTTCGTTTTTACATGATTGTTGACCACAATCTTTTCGCCCATATAACACACTTCATATGATGCACATTTTTCATTTCATTACACCTGTACGACTACCCACCATGGTCTTTTTGTACACTAGCCCTGAGTGTTCAGTTTTAATTACCTGTCTCTGCGCTGCAGGTTACTCAGGCTCACCTGCTTCATACACTGGGGGGGGGGGGGGGGGGGGGTGGCATCAGGGTCATTCACGCTTTGTGGTCTGGTCATTACTGCTCACATTCTCTTACTCAGGTAGGCACAGAGGGGTGGTGTTCTCATGTCTGGTTGTCTGTTGTCAGATCTCTTTAGGTTGGGTTAGGGCATGCCACACATTTCAGAAGCAATTTCAGGTTCATCCCTTCAGGTTCAGAGCATGGTAGCACTCCGTCATCTAGGAGTTGGGCCATACTTCAGCACATAGCGGAGTTTGTCAGGGGGGTTTTCCTCTCCCAGCCACAGCTGGGACGTTTTCAAGTTGTTTTCAATTCTGTCCCAGCTACTCTTATCTACCAGCGTGGAACATGTTCTAGGCATTTATTCCTTAACGCATATTCATGTGGGCTAATATGCTCTCCACGACCTGTTACGATTGCTAGACAGGATGGAGGTGATGGAAGCTCGCTCGGTCATAGGCGGGGTTTCAGCGCACCCCCAGCTCCCGCTCTTCCAACATTCCGCATCCACTTAGTCCAAAGGTCTTATCAAGCCTTCTGGTTCAATATTTCTGAGCCAAGTAATGTTCCTTTTCGGGGGCTCTGTGAGAATCTCCAATCTGGTCTTCAGACAGCCCCTGCTGGAAGAATTTTCAGGCCTGCATGTGGGCCTCATCACCATCTCGGAATCTTTCATGTGTAGTATCTTGGTTTCAGCAGACAGTCATACTTTCGTTGACGATCAAGTTACTGGAGGCAGTAATTTCCAAGGGGGGCTTGGTCTGGTTCTTCACCTTCATTCTGTAGATGGTGGGTGACACTGGGGTGTCCAATGGCAAGTTTTAATCTAAGTACTCGTCCAGGGATTTCACGATTCGGCACTTGCTATAGTTAGGGGGAAGTGGATTGTCTATCCAAGCTGATATCACCAATGCTTGAAGTTACTTCCATCAGACCTGCCATTGGGAGGGCAAGACAATGGTGCGGATGTCGTTTCACCATTGGGCTTACCCTTGGGTCAAAAGCAGTCCTTGCTAGCCAGCACTCCATTGGATCTTGGGTAGCTGCCGGGGGGCCAGGGGTTAAATTAATTTAGTTGATTTCCTGTTGTGTGGAGACCCTCGTTACCGCCCAAGGGTCTGCAGTCCCTCTCAGGGTTTGTGCTGAGCCAACGTCCCCTTGATGGCCCATGAGTGGTAGGTCTGGGCCGTATATCATTCTCTTCCTGGGTTCCACTCTTGGCTCCAATCTCTTGGTTGCGAGGTTGCCTGGGGAACTGCTCAGGTATGTCAGACCATTCATTTTTTTTGTCCTATCCCCAGCCTGTTCCAACAAAGGGGGGCTTACAGACACTTTGGGTATGCTGAATCAGGCCATGAGACTTATTCCCCAGGATGGAGTCTGGCCCTCCTTCCTCTGTTCAGGACTCCAACTCGGTTGTCAGGTTACAAGCAGAAGCACGACCCAATCAAATCATGTGGTAACAGTTTTGTGTGTGTCTGGTATGGTTTTTCGAAGTTTAAACAATGTACATTGCCATAGCGCATTGGCCTTATCCACCAACGCCATCAACCACATCCATCAGGTATCCACCACTTCAGATCCCTGAAACTCCTGCCAGTTCATCCATTTTTGCGGCTCACCCTTACTTCCCCATACCAAGTATAGGTAGGCTAGGAGTTCATGGGAACTTCACAGGACTACTTAACTGGTGTCCGTTTTTTTAAGTGTTTGATATGCTGGGCCATTATTTCGCAGGAGCTCCTCGGGCCAGCCCTTGCTCCCTTTCCATAGTTTATTTGGGTTCTGGGCAGCTTTGCAGGTTTCAATAGAGGGTCCCTTGTTATCATTAAGTTATGAGACATGAAGTTATGAGACGGTGGTTTTCCTCCTGTCACAGCAGATACATACCGGATACATGTACTGTAGCCATCCGAGCGCACGCTACTCTACTAGACGGATTGTTACCTACCCTTCATCGAGCTTTCTTATCACACCTAAATTTGTGTGTCTTTTTGCCCTCTTTTTTCAGGCATACTGACCAGCTAGGCCAAGGCACACCTTAGCCGTGGTAGTTAGGGTATTGCATTTCCAAGTGAAGACTGACTACAAGTAAGAAGGCTGGCTGGAGGCCAGCCTGTATTTGTGGGAGGAGTCTGAGGGGTACATATCCCTCCTCCCCTGTCTGATTTGGTGTTGGCCTCCCGTTCAGGGTTCCCACCCACCTGTTTCACCCAAACCTTCATACATACTTAAACATGTCATACATTTTTTATTCATACATTCAGGGTATGCCCTCTTTTCAGGCATACTGACCAGCTGGGCCAAGGCACACCTCATGCCTGGTAGTTAGGGTATTGCATTTCCAAGTGAAGAATCTGATTACAAATATATTTTTTTGATCATCTATTGCATATATGGAGTTTTGAAGGTTTTTTTGATTATTGTGCTAAAGCAGAACACCGGGATTTTCAAAAAATCCCCCATTAGTACCAGGGCTGATCCTAGGGTCACAGATGCCTAGGTGCAGAAGTATTTCTGGCGCCCCCACATGGGTGTGGTCATCTCACCAACCCCTCCCCTTTACAAATGTTTCTATGGCAATGACTCAAACACAGAGATGCTCCCCTAAGAAGTCTTCGTTACCTTGGGATTCTCCCATGATCTTTTAACAATAAAGAAAATACAGGAAGAATGTACACTAATGAGACCTGGAGGGGAGTCTCTCTGATGCACACAGAGAGGGTTTTTGTTAGAGAGTCTGTAAGAAAGAGCCCCCAGACATAGTACAGTAGATTTTCAGAGACTCAGTATAGATCCCCCTCCAGTAGTATCGACCATCCCCCCCAGAAAAAGCAAAAACCAACCTTATCAGCAACCTCCCCTGCTCGTTAACGCACCAGCTTGGACGGCTCTGGTACTTAAAAACACCCAGGCGGCAGCTGGAGAGGAGAGTGCAGTGTGCAGCCAGATTGCACGGACCGCACCCCCAGTGACGTCACTGCGCGGCCGGTCTCTCTCCACCCAGAGACAGCCGCTATGATCTCCAGCTGCTTCGCTCTCCTCCGCTGACTGGAGGAGGGAGGGTGGCTGGGCTTGGGCAGGACACACAGCGGCGGAGGCACAGTCTCTCCTCCTCTGATCTGCTCCTGTCAGTTGCCGGCAGAGAGAGCCGAGGAGGAAGGAGGGGAGCACTCTGGCGCCTCAGCGCCCCATCTCTGTGGAGCCCGGGTGCGCTGCACCCCGTGCACCCGCCCAGGAAGGGCCCTGATTAGTTCAGCACCCCCACAAAGCACTAATCACATTTGTGAAATTTCTTACCGTTTAAGAGAAATATCTGATTGAATTTTCAGGAATTCAGTTCTGTGATTCAAAAAATGCAGCCTGTATTCTGGAAAGGAGGATCTCTTAGAACGGTGATTCTCTCTCTCTCTCTCTCTCTCTCTTCAGACTACATTTCCAAAGAATCCTTAGGATTGGAATGAATGTGGGAGGGTACACTAGGCCATTAACACTGGGTATGATAGGTTACAGCCTTATAAATGCAAAGCATTTTAATATAAATGCATATTAAAATAATATACATTTAATGCATTTAATGTAAATGCAAACCGATGCCGAATGTCAGGGACCACCAGTGCAGATTATTAATGGGGTGTCATCAGTGTAGATTATTAATGCCCATCATTGCAGCGCAGAGAGAGTTACAGATAATCTGGAGACAGAGCGCATCTTGGGTCGCTCCTCTACCTGGCTCGCTGTAGTGGGAGCACCACCCCCCCCCCCCTGCCAGCACCACCCCCATCTCTCTGCAGTGCTTGGATAGTTACAGATAATCGGGACAGAGCGCATCTCAGGCTGACAGGTCTGTTTGTGAAAGCACCACTCGCCGTACAGCCCCGCCTCCCTACACCAAAATTGTGATAGACAGCGCAAAACGCACTGCTCCAATGTACAGGGAGGCGAGGCTGTACAACGAGCGGTGCTTTCACATACAGACCTGTCAGCCTGAGATGCGCTTTGTCCCGATTACCTGCAACTATCCCTGCACTGCAGAGAGATGTGGGGCAGTTTTGGCAGGGAGGAGGGAGCAGAGGAGGAGGACACCACCTCCTATGGGTGGTACAGACCAGGAACTGTGAGATCCCCTCTTCCCACTACAGCGAGCCAGGCGGTAGTACAAGTCCCTGCTCGCTTTCAGAGGACTACAAGGGGGGCATGTCAGACCGCTGGCTGAGGTTACTGGAGGGATAGCAGCAAGTGGTCTTGCAAACAGGAAATCACCAGGCAATAAAGTTTTTTCAGCAAGTTCAACAGGCTATTGCAGAGGAAATGCAGAGCTCAGAAGAACATGGCCAAAGTAATTGGTGAAGGTAGGAGATTAGCAACGAAAACATGGAACAAAAATTGTTCCCGGAGTTCCGCTTTTAATGCATGTGTGTTTGTGTATATATATATATATATATGTAGCTCTAACCCCCGAAGGAGCTGCTGGTTTTATTTGGGCTTACCGTTACCTCACCTGCTTGCTTCTCTGTCTTGGGGATCCCGTGGTAAATGGCCCAAAGAATGTTGAAACTGACACTGAATCCTCTTTTGGGTTATTTATTTAGAAAAAAAGTAAAACCAAGTCTCTTAACGGAGGGTAGAGGGTTAGGGGTGAGTTCAGGCATTTAAATTGCAGGGTGAAAGTATTAAGAGAATCCAGAGAATAAAACGATTCCACAACTGGATTCAACAACCCCTGGATAGACCCCTCTCACTAGGCCTAGCAGTCGGTGGGATGCTCGTTAAAGTCTCTGCCACAGACTTGTTAGATACACTTGAGCGTTACTGAGGGATGTGGATAAATTTAAAGAAATTACATATGGTACCAGTTTCTCTCAGCTGATCCAGCGATACCGTATGAGTGTTGATCCAGGTTGCGTCCTTTAACTAAGTCTCCAGGCTCCTTCAGAGAAACCAGCCTTGCGCATGGTCTTCTCCTGAAAGAGTCCTCCCCTGGGGTTCTTCAGTTGCTTGGCCTCTTCCTTCTGATGAGACAGCACCGGACCATCCCTGGATCAGTAGGCCCCGAAATTCGCTCGGGCCCATCCCTTCAGCTGCGTCGCCTTGGGCCAGTCAGCCCCGAGACACAGGATGCATAGTTCCGCACCCCAGGGCAGGAGGGCCAGGGGGCTGGGTCAGGAGGACCGCCAGAACCAAACGGCAGAAGCTAATCTCCCGCTAACATGGCGTCGGTACCTTAAATACCACCCCCCCAGAATGCACGTCCAACTTGATTTATGAGTCAACTTCCTATGGCATTGCCCCTACTAGATGTGGAGCATCATAAGTGTGTGCAGCCTATTGTAAGTTCAGCAGGCTATTGCAGAGGAAATACAGAGCTCAATAAATGCGCTAATAAGATAGGGAGTCCCTTCTGTGGGTTTTTGGGACAACAGTTGTCCTTTAACTAAGAGCTCCTATCTGCATTTATATACTGGCATTTGCTCAAGCCTGCAGCAGAGAAACTTAGCCTTATCCTTGCATTTCTCCCTCCTGTCATCTATTCACTCTCACTTTCCTTTCCCTGCGTTCCTCGCTCCATTTACACTGCCCCCCCCCATTCCTCTCACTGGTTGTGGTATTGTACCTTAATTTCTGGTTGCAATAGTGGGTGGCGTGCACCTCGAGCTGGCTTTTCCCAGTCCCTCAGCGTCTTCCTGCCCTGAGTCTTCCTGAGTCGGGTGGGCTGCATAGGGCCTAGTGCCGCATGCGCGGTCGGGCCTCAGATTGTGCCGGCCATCTTGCATAAGGGCAAATTTTAAATTAAATTTGAACTTGTCAAAATAATTTTTGACAGGGTTGTATTTTACACAGATGTCCTCCCCTCTCCACTGTTTATTACTGGGGGCGTTCAGCATGGCAACCTGTTGTCAGAGCACTTAGGCTGGTACGTTTATATATTTCAGCCTTGTACGCCAGAAGAAGCCCAAGCCGACATCAAGGCGACATAAAGAAACCTATGAAGGCCCCAACTAGGGCAGACCATCCAGATCAGGTTTACCAACCGAATTGGTCTGCAAAAGCTGTTATGGCTTAGGTTTCCACTATTGCGACCTGAAAGTCACGCGATTTTTTTGCCGCGACTTTGATGCAACTTGAAGCAATGCCTGTGTATTCTTGAGGTCTATGGACCTCAAGCTGCATCAAAGTGACACCAAAGTAGTGCATGGACTAGAAGTCGCAAAGATATGAACGGAAATCATGGGTGCAACTTGTCATGTGACTTTTCAGTCTCAGGTCGCATGACAGGTGGCACTAGTGAAAACCGAGTCTAATGCATACACACAGGATCGGAAATTCCGCCAACAAAAGTCTGATGTGAGCTTGATTGAGAGCAGGTTCTCTATTTTCCTGACGGAAAAAGTTCCGATCGGAAATTCCGATAGTCTGTAGCAATTCTGACGCTTAAAATTCCTACGCATGCTCGGAAACAATTGAACTTCATTCTTGGCTTGTCAGTGTTGTACATCACAGCGTTCTTGACAGGCAAACGTTAAGAGAACTTTTGTGTGACCGTGTGTATGCAAGCCAAGCTTGAGCGTATGTGGCATTTGAGTCTATGCAGCAGACAGAGAGTCAGAGGGTTAACAGGTAGCTGACCTACTCAAAAAGATGGGCAAGGGTTTCATAGTGGAACAAGCAACAGCAGTTCCATTGCAGCATTTAGCTCAACCTCCTTCAGAGAAGTTAACTCTTCCTGGCCCATCACTGAGAGTACACACGATTGGAATTTCCGGCCAGAAAAAGACAGATGAGAGCTTTTCATCGGAAAATGTGAGCATGTCTATGCTCCAATTGGAATTTAGCTGATCGAAATTTCCAACAGTCAAAAATTGATAGCATGTTCTCAATTTTCCCGACGGAAAAACGTTCTATCTGCAATTCCAATCATGTCTATGCAATTCCGACATGCCAAAAATCATGCATGCTCAGATTCAACTACGAGACGGAAGCTATTGGCTATTGGCTATTGAACTTCCTTTTTCTAGTCCCGTCGTACGTGTTGTATGTCACCACGTTCTAAACAACCGGAATTTGGTGTGACCGTGTATAGGGAAGACAGCTTGAGCGGAAAACCCTCAGAGCTTTTTCCGACAAGCATTCCGATCCTGTGGCACTAAACATCTGGATGATAGCGGGCCATCTTAGGTTACCAGGGGTCAAGTCCTGAGGAAATAAGTGTGGAAACTCCCACCCAAGATCCACTCCCCCACCAAAAAAATAATAATAATTATACGCTCATATGCATATATTTTTCACAGAAAATACAGTGCAACATTTATTGTAAAGTGCCAGTTTACAAAAACAAAATAAGTTAACTTGTCAAACTAACAGAATAATCACCGCAATCGGTGATGATCTTTCCCTCGTTCGATTCCTCCCACTGACAAAGGGGGACTATTCCTTCCACCAGAGAGCAGGTATTCGCATCAGAGTGCCCCCATCAGGGTGTCCCCAGAGTTGTGACTGAGCTATCACAAAGTAGGAAAACGTGTACCTGGATAAGTCCTTGACGAAGGAGCATGCTGATGAGGGCAGGGAGCACAGGTGATGTCATTGGTTGTTAGGACAATGGCGGTTCTAGCAGCCAATGACAGTATTGCAGCGGGGATCTAGCAATGCAGATTGTCAGGTGCGGTCCTGTATAGTATAGCCGCGGCTGCTGTAGGAGGAGGACCGAGGGAGGGGGGGACGCCGTCCTTCACTATACGGCGATGCTGGGCATCACCGCTTAGTGAAGGATCGGCTCAGGCGGTTCTAGTCCTGCAAAGTGAACGGCGTTCCTGCTGTGAAAAAAGTGCACGGACGCCGTTCCCATGCGTTCCCACAGGACTCAAGCCCTGGAGGTTACTTTAGAATAGCTTGGCCCTCTGACTTCAACTTTTCCCTAGTTCAGTCCTATGTCCAGGCTGTAAAGCCAGCTATTGGCACATCTGAGAAGTCAAAGATGTACTTCCTATTTCTAAAGAAGCAGATTTCCTTCTTTCCTCTGATGGATGATATCAGAGACATTTTTTGAAGAAGAAAACGAAAAGAAAAAAAAACTGAAAAAAACATTATCCACGGTCAGAACAAGATTCTGCAATGCCAAACAGTCCACTGGAGGTAGACGCAACAGTAGCTTGTATAGCAAAGAATGTCATCTCGCCAATCAATGATTCAGCCTCAATTGAGGCCCCGGCTTAAAGAAGCTTACCAAATGGCGGGTAAACGCCTGGAAGTCAGCAATTGCCATTTCATCTGTATCCATGGACATGGACCGAAAACATAAAAACAAAAATTTATCAAAAAATCCCTAAGGAAAATTTAGTCAAGGCTTTGGCCGAATTATAGCTCTCAGCAAACTTCACTGGTGAAACAGCGATGGATACAATTTGATACCTCACAAGATCACTGCTTGTGATAGGCATACGGGCATTGTGATCAGAAGCGCAGGCAGCTGACACTGCGTCAAAACAAAATTAGTGTAAATACCGTTTTTTTTATTTCTATGATAATCACTCTTTGATGAAAGGTTACAGAAAGCCATTTCCCACGTCATAGGAGGAAAGTCAGACTTGATCCCCCAGAACAGCAGAATTAGATGTACCTGGGGATTCAGGGATGCTTACTTGCGTGCACACATACTACAACTGTTACAGAAGAACCTCAGATTTTCAAGCGACCAGGTCCATCTACAATTCCAGAGTCTACCCTACGGACTATGCACTTGTCCCAGAGCCATCACAAGGGCTCGGATCACTATCCAAGCTTCCTTACGAGATCTGGTCTCAGACATTATCCAGCCCAGCTAGTGGAACACAGTAGGATTCTGTGGCCTACCATATCAAGATACGGTTGGATAGTAAATCCTCAAAGGAGTCATCTTTTCTCCAGTTCATTTATTAAGGCGCCTTATTCAACACCACAAAAGAGACGGTGTTCCTGCCATTTCAGAAAATGTGGGCGATCATTCAGAAAATAAAAAGAGTGAAGACATGGTCCTACATAACAGCCTCAAGCTAACTCAGCTTAATTGGGATTTTGTCTACCTGTATGCAGATGGTCCCATGGACACACGGATACCCCGTGCACTTTTTATCTAGAAGTCCTGAAGCAATGGAGTAAACAGTCTATCCCAGTTCATATATCAAACAAGTTTGATGCACATTGGTCTGCACTAGTGGACAAAGAGGGAGATGCTTGTAAAGCCACATTCCATTAAGGCAGTGGTCATCAGCTCTGTCCTCAGGGCCCACTAACAGGCCAGGTTTTATGTATTACCTTGGGGAGATGCATACTAGAATACTGCAATCACTGAGCAGCAAATGATATCACCTGCAATGTATTTCCGTTATCTTGCAAACCTGGCCTGTTAGTGGGCCCCGAGGACAGGGTTGATGACTACTGCATTAAGGCATGTCTTCTGGACCACAGTTACCACAGACGCCAATCCAATAGACTAGGAGTCTCATTGCAACCAGATGTTCGTTCAAGGGAGATGGGCAAACAATGTGGCAGACATCATCGCAAATATCCTGGAAATCCAGGCGGTTTATCTTGCATTGACAGCATTGCTCTCTCTGATCAAGGACAAATCAGTTCTGACTCAGACAACAGAGCCGCAGTATCATACATACATACATACATACATACATACATGCATACATAACCAAGGCGGAACTCAGAACAGTTCCTTACTGAGGGAAGTGGAACCCATCTTCATTTGGGCAGACTGGAATCTAAAGTACTTAAGAGTAGTCTATCTTCCAGCCCACTTAAACACAGAGGCCGATAACCTATCCCAAAGATTCCTGGATCCCAACGAATGGTCCCTACATCTGAAGTTATTCAGTTGGATTGTGGGCCCTTCCCGAACTGCATCCTTTTGCTACAGCAAGCAATACTAAGCTGCAGAGGTTTATTTCACGTCTACTTCAACCTTAGCCAGAAGCAATAGATGCCCTGTCAAGCCCTTGATCATGCAATCTATTTAAAGGCCTCCTCCAGCCTCCTACCTCACAAATTCTCTTGAGTCTTGCAATATCAACAATAACGGTGATAACAGTCCTGCCGTATTTGCAGGGAAACCCATGATTCCCTTGGGCAATATATGTTAGTGTTCAGCCTTCGGTAAATATTACTCTGCTACCCTTTCTTCTGGCTGAAGGCATCACACCCATCAGAATCCTTACAGCTTGAAGCTTCACATTAGGATGCTAAAACCAGAGGATGTTCCTCCAGAGTGGTTTCAACTCTGCTCAAAGTACAGGAGCCTTTAATGAACAATATGTAGGACAAAGTTTGGAGTAAGTTTAGATCTTTCGCTAGCAGCAAAACTCCAATCCAGATGTGCCCTCTTCCTCTTAACTCCTCGACTTCCTGCAAGCAGGCTTTGATTTAGGATTTGTGTTAAGCAACTTAAAGGTACAGTTGGTGGCAATCTCAGCTGTGACAACAAGATATGGGCCGAAGATCCTTTAATAATCAAATTCTTCAAGGCAGTCAAGAAGATAAGCCCACCTGTTAAAACACATCTTTCCCACTTGGGATCTCTCTATCGCTCTTGTTGGGAAAATCCAGAATTCAAGGGGTTTCAGTAACGTTTACTGCTGAAGCAGAATCCAAAAAAATATGTATTTAATATACAAGCCTATAGTTTTGCTCTGAAATGGCCCAGAACCAATTTATACATTCTAAAGGGGGTGGCACCTTGGCACCTGGACTCTTTTGAAGTGTTTTGTGACATTCATTGATATGCAGATGGTCATTTCCCATATACACATCACTTCCAGAGTTCTCTGGGAAAAGCCAGAGATGTCTTCACAACTGGAGGTGTAAATGGCACTTGAACAGAACCAAGACAGCTGTTACATCATATGACTTCTAACATCTTTGCGGCAAGTGTATCTGCTTAATCAGAAACACGTTATGATGCTCATAACTAAATGTTTGATAGGGTAAATGGAATAGCCATTTTATTTATCACTGTGGAGCCCTTATCCAGGGCAACCATCTGATTCAGCGTCCTTGTGGAATCTCACTTGAAAACTGTTCTTCTTTGTAGAGATGAGCTGGGGAGTATCAGAGCTTCAGGCTCTGGGATCAAAAGACAATAATATTATTTTTTGTACTTGGATAGAGTAGAACTTAGAACAGAAAATGGACTCAGCCCTAAGTTTTCCTCTTCGTCTATCTCCGAGCCTTGGGCCCTGCCAATCGTTTCAGATCCAATTTTGACCTTCTCCACAAAGACGATGTTATTTCTGTACTTGGTGTGAGGGGGTTCGCTCGGCAGCGGGTGTGTGTGACCCCCTGGATGGGTTCACAACACAAAGTCAGGCACAGCAGACAGCGGTGTAGGTGCAAAAAACAAAAGGTCCGGTTTATTTAGGCTACATGCAGTGATACATATAACAGCCAAACAAAATAAAACAAGAAAATAAATCCTGGTCAGCTTGACCTCTAACTACACACGTAGACTCCCTGTCTAACAACTGGGTGCAGCCTTGTGCTGCCCCAGTCCCTGTCTCTATTGTAGGGGTTTGCCACACAGGCGTTAACTCACCGCACAGAACAGATCTCAGACTCCCCAGTCTATACACACAAAACTGGTTCCAGGATGGAGCATCCCCCTATGCATGCTGGGGTTTTTTGTAGAGGTCTTAATGAGCCCACTTACTTCAGCTGGGCTCATTAACTCTTCCCCTCTAATTGTAAAAGTCTGCATAAAGCCTGAATCTAGGACACACATATTTCCCATCCTGAATACAACCAGGTGATTTTACCTGCGTGCTGCCACATTGGATAAAATCTTCAAGCCACAACTCCCTTCAGACTTTCATCTAACCTATTTGAGTACTGTCCGTGATACTTTTTTTATTTGTACTAACATACAATTTTTCAGGACAAGCTTTCGGGGTATGTCCCCTTCTTCAACGTCCAAGCAGTACTGATTTACAAATTTTTAAGCAGACCTTGAAGAAGGGGACATCCCCCTAAAGCTTGTCCTGAAAAATTGTATGTTAGTGCAAATAAAAAAAGTATCACGGACAGTACTCAATTTTCTCTGTTACAATTGCACTTATACGGCTACAATCACATTAAGTATCTAACCTATTTGTAATATCCCAAAAAATAAAATAAAAACAGGGGCAAGGAAGCATCCTCTGGTGCAGAGGCCTCTGGGATGTGGCCCTCCGGTCATTTGGGAACTGTAGTTCCCATCATGTCTGTGAATATCAGGGCTTTACAATACCTCATGGGAAATGTGGTTGCAGCTGGGGAGCCATAGTTTGCAGATCCTTGCTCTGGTACAATAGCTTCATGGATAATCAAATTGATTAAGAAGGCATACAGGGCTAGGGGTCTAGAACACCCTCTTCAATTGGGCTGTATTCCACCCGGTTGTTTTCTGCTTCTTGGACAGCCAGAGCAGACGTATTCATCAAAATGATCTAAACGGTAGCATCATGGTCATCCCAACATGCATTTATGAAACAAGAGAGCTGCCGGATCTACTCTGGAACATCTGTAGAAACTGGCAAACAGGCTATCAGGTGTCATGGTTATGCAATAGAGTTCGTCTGCTTACCTGTCTCCATGTGTTCATTTCTAGAGACCAGCTGACCCTCACCTGACTGCGTTTATAATCCATCTTCTGGCATGGCTCCACCCTAGCTCCTATCAGAGAACTCTATATTAACCTGTGCACTGCAGGCCAGCCCTGCTGATCAACCTTTGTGTGTTAGCTTCCTGTTACCTGCTGTGTGCTCTGCTGTTATTCCGTTACCGACTTTGGCGTGTCCTTGACCATCCTTGTTTTCTTGTGATCCTGACCTTTTGGTGTGTCCCTGACTATTCCTGTCTGCTGGTGGCCCGACCTTGGCTTTGTCCCTCACTATCCCTATCCTCCTGTTGCCTACTGTGGGTGTAAGCTGGGGGACCCTGGGGTCGCGACCTGGAGCCAGTTGCAGCCAAGTCCATCCTCACCACTGGAGGCTCTGGTGAACACCTGCTGGCTCTTAGACTCCGCGCCCCATGGAATCTTACGCTCTAACCCCGGTAGGATCCATCTTGGTGTTCTGGTGGCCCTGCCTTCCTATCACCTTGACCCCCGTCCGCAGCAGTCAGCCGTAGGGTCCACAACCTTGCGGTGCACTCCTAATCCCTACGGTGTGCATCTGTCACCTGGCCTCTAGGTGACCTGACATCAGGGTTGGCATTTGCCTATTTTAAATAATTTTTCAAATAAATCTTACTATGATACTATGTATCATCCCACCTATTTCAGCTAGTTATTTGTCACAGGTATGCTGCCACGGAGGCACCAGGAAAACAGAAAATGCTATACTGTATTACATAGAATGCTGGGAGTGCACTAATACTTTTCTTTTATAAAATTCACTGGTCCTGAGGGAGGAGCCAAGGGAGAGCTTGTCACAGGTATGCTGCCATGGATAGGCACCAGGAAAATAAAATTACAGTAAGTATGATACAATTTTCAGTTTCTTTTTGTAGTTTTGGATAGTGTGGAGAGGGATTGTCAGTTTTTTTTTGCTGTCTGTGCCCTCTTTTGGTAGAGTCACCCTCTCCATTTATCTTATTTACCATTATTATTATTGAAACTGAAAGTAAAGAAAATCCCACATTTTGGATTGTTCCCAGAAAAGGAATAGAGGGAAAATCTTCCAATGGGGACACTAGTTGTGGTGATCTTGGGGTCCCCAAGGGATTCCCTTAATTTGCAAGGATTTCTTCTAACTTCCTGTTTGGCTTTGGGACAGGAAGTGAAGGGAAATCTCCCCAATGGGACACAGATGGCGAAATAAATAAATCTGAGAGGCGTTATAACCTTCCCTTGCTCTATCCAATATGAAAAAAATATAAAGTTCTACTTTAAGTATAAAAAGTCGTTTTTGCAATAAGAGGTTCAGGGCCTTGAAGAAAAAGGATCACATCATCTGTGTACACAGCAACACACACTTCTCAATTTTCCCTCCTATACGATCCTTGAGAAAAGGGGGAAGAGGCAGTGCATTATGACACTGCTACGGGATCCATCATTGATGCACTAATGGTTGAGGATAAGGGACGCCCCTGTTCTGTTCCCCAGAACACTTGACAGGGCTTTGAGATAATACCACCTATCCTAATGGATGCCTATTAATGGTGATAAAGGAGATATATCAATTTGAGTAAAGACAGCTCAAAGTCCTCCTTTATCAGCAAATTCTACAGAATTAAACAATAATCACTATGGATAGTGATAAAGGAGATATATCCATTTCATTAAAGACAGCTCAAAGTCCACCTTTATTGGTCAAATTCTACAGAATTACACACTTTTTCATGGTCATTCATATATGAGCATTTTCATGTAAAATCTAAAGATGCATAAGTCTTCTGATATTAATGTTGGTAGATTTGTTTGGGATGAACCTGGTTTGGTTTGTTTCTACCAGACTTTCTGTCACCTTTTGCTTTAAAGAATCTTAGTAAAACTGTTGAAATTCATATTTAAAAAAAGAATAGACAAGTACAATTAAATATAAGTACAATTTAATGGGTCCTTACCATATTTATGAGGGAGTACCACATGGAACCAATACGTGGAAAATGGTGCGCATAAATGATTATATTTAGAACATTTTGGTGGGGGCCCATCTAGTCTTGTTTTTTTTTTTTTTTCCTGTTAGGGAATGAGTTGATGAGTTGATGGCTTGTTCCACCCCTGTAAATGTTCTGTCTTTATCTGGAAATGTAGAGTTTCCATGTTCTCCCTGTGTCTGTGTGGGTTTCCTTCAGGTATGGATTTTCCCCAAACTCTAAAGACATGCTAATAGGTTCATTGGCTCCTGTCTAAATTGGCCCTAGAATGTGTATGGATGAATGTGAGTTAGGGACCTTAGATTGTAAGTTCCTTGAGGGTAGGGACTGATGTACAATATAGAATTAAAGCGCTAAATAAATTGTTGGTGCTATATAAATACAAGTTATAAATAAGACATGAAATAAGTAATAATATTCAGCATTTGATAAAGTCAACAAGGGGAGTTGTTCTAACCTAGCTGCAAGGCAGAGAGTTGGGGGGCATATAGGTGCTCAAGATAATCATGAAAAAACCTGGCATGTTTCCTAGGAATTCATAGTCACCAGGTGTCAGGGCTGGGCTCAGCCCTTCTTTCTCTGAGCTGGCCGCTCAGCTGTCGGCTAATTGCCAGCTCCCATCTCTCTCCACAGTTACCCAGCTGTTGATGATCCTGCTCATCAGTCCTGCCTACTTAAGCCGTCCAGTCCAGTGGAGCTCTGCCTTCGCCTTGGCATATCTCCCAACTTTTTGAGATGGGAATGAGGGATACCTATCAGCAAAAGTATGCAGGCAAGGAGAATTGTACAAAAAACAAGATTGGTTAAACCCACAAGTGCTTTTTTACCATTACTATTCCTTTTATATTGGCTTTTGGAATTTACAAATGCAGCAATTTAGAAATTGGATGAAAGGTTTAGCTCTGGAAAACACTTTTTGATAGATAAAAAGTGCATTTTATATACATCTATATAGATCAGACTAAAATCAGGGGGAAAGAAGGACAAAGGGACATTGCTCCAAATCATGGACAGTCCCTCCAAATCAGGGACGGTTGGGAGCTATGCATTGGTCACATCACAAGAAACTATCTCCTGTGGTCCTGTTCAAAGACTGGCTTTGCTGACATCTCTTCAGGCTTCAGATCCTGCTTGCTGTTCCACTAATTTGATCCCCGACTGCTGGCTTGGCTGACTATCCATTCCGGTTACCGAACTTTGTCTATATTTTGACTGCGTTTGTTCTTTTTACTTTTTATTTTTAAACAAGTGTGATTTAACTGTATTTCTGTCTGTTTTCATGGTTTCTGACACCAGGTTCTTGTATGACAAATTCACCATCTTGTTCTTGACCTTAGTAATAATTTGTAACATGACCATGAGTTGTCTGTATTCTCTTTTCACGTTAACTGTCAGTACTTTTGCTGTGCTCAGATCACAGCTCCATGTTCCTCAGTATTTGGAACTAAAAAAAGATAAGGAACATTGATTTTCTATCCTTTAGTAAACGTCTGGAAGAACACAGAATTGTTCTGTAAATTTAGTCAAGGCATATTTTGTGTTCCAAAATGAAATGATCAAAATCTATGAGGCACAGTGACTCAGCTCTGTGAAAACAAGTCTGCTTATTATACACTTCTGGTATTATCCAGTAAGGCAAATCTTAATCATTTGCTTTCAGGCTTAGTTTTTTTTTTTTTAAATAAATGTTTCTTTTTCCTAGCCCTCACAGTACCCACTAGCTTTGCTTGCCTAAGGAGCCCTGTGGCTAGCTGTAAACTATTGTAAGTGAATCATATAATTCAAGTTTTGCGCTTTGGTAAGTTCATAATACATAAGATGCAGTACAGCTGATTGCAATGATATTACTAAAGATGCCCATAGACATTGGATGACAGACTATTGATCTGGTTGAGCAATGCCTATGAGCCATCCATAGATTGTCCTGCATGATTTATCGCAGTAGAAAAAGAGGTTTATAATAGAGAAAAAAATTGCACAACAGACCCTTTATATTCCTAACTATAGCTGCATGTACCCCGAATCACTCGAAGGTATAAAAATATGTAAATGTGCTACATTGAAAACTATGTAAAGATCTATACAAATATAGCGGTACCCCCGTTGGGGCTGCTGAATGTAGTGATCTGTCTGTCACCCTGCCCAGCCAGGCACACGAAATATAACTTGGATGGGGAATGGGAAACTACTGAGATGCCCAAGTAATCAATAGTCAAAGTTAGGACTGCTATATACACCACAGTATATACAATCTCCACTTTGTTGCTTGCAGGTTATCACTCCTCACTCCTCCAGCCTATCACTTGCACATTTCCTGGACTAGCTAGCACTGTAGGCCTGACACTGGCTCAGCCAGGCCTAAAGCAGATGCCCTTTACTGGTAGGGACCGCGGGCCCCTATGGTGTAGCAAAATAGAAAGTTTCAGTGCTAGCTGTCCATGTGGCTACTGCTCCCAGTACCACCTCTTCAGGCACTGCCAGCCCTCCAGGCTGCAGTTGCCCCTTTTCACTGCCCATGCCACCACTATACTCCAGGCTGGCTGTGCACCCATCCCAGACTGCTGCATCTCAGTCATCTCAGGCATGCCTCCCAGTCCTCCCGATGGTGTGAACCCTCACCAGCCCTCCTGACTGCCTCTGTGGATCTGGAGACTTGCCCGGCAGTATTCTTCCGCTGTCCTCTTGCTCCTCCTGTGCCTCCTGGTCAGGACACCTCTGTGGGTTGTAAGAGGGTCCTGTTCACACCCGAGCCCAGGCCCAAGGTCACTCCCCTCCCAAACTGGGGAGCTCCCTTTAAGGAGGCATGCCAATCCAGATTGGGGATTGGTCAGGGCTCCTCAGAATACCACAAGGGGGCTCCACCTCCCCTCTCCACCTCTTTCCAGAAAGCACTAGAAGATTCTGGAAAGAAGTGGGAGGTCTTAGTGACGCTACCTGTGAGTCACCCAGCTCTATTCTAGGTCACTCCCAACCCAGATCACAAAAACACACCCAGGCTTGGCTACCAGCCAAGCCTGGAAATGTACCTACTCTCTCAAAAACAAAAACAAACCTGTACTATCCTTCTAGCACACTAATGTAATATAACGCACTGCAATAAAAATCTCAATCAAAAATGTGTAAATGTGTGTGTATAGACGTGACAACAATGATTTACACCAAAACAACTCATATGTTACATTTAAATAAATTGTTGAAAAATTATTCAAATAAAGTCCAAAAGTAAAAATAGTCCCAGTATAGAGCTCAGTAGTGCAAAATCACGCTTATTCTTCAATGAAAGTATGCTCCAAGTGAAAAGACACAATTCTCCACCTTCCCCTACGGGCCAGATGTGGCCATTAACTTGCCTTTATCTGGCCTTGCGGCACTGTTCCACCAACTAACACCAATGATCGAACACTATTCTTCTCATTGACGTTGAACAATGGGGCACTTTACTCCGATTAAAACCAAAGGGGCATTGATGCTGGGGGATTTTCTTCTTACACTGGCCACAGTCCAGGTCCCCCTGAAATCTGAAAGACAGTAAATCGACCCTTTGTTTTGAAAGTTTGGAGATCCTTGCCCAAGAGGGAGAATGCTCAGCTCCAGAAACTGTAACACATGCCATAAATGTGCTTAGAGATTGCTTCTCTACCCAGCCCTCAGCAAAGACTTCCAAACAGAAATTGACCCTCACCACCAAAAGGTAAATTTAGCATGATTGCTGGCACCAGGACCCAGGGATCATCTTAAATCTGCTCCAGCATGTACTGTACAGTATATTCAGTCTGAGTGTCAGAAACCATGAAATTAGACCATCTAGCCCCTGCATGTACAAGCCCATACCTTAATCATACATCAACATTTCCCAGTGCAGAAAGTCATAGCAGCTAACCATAAATCAACTTCCATTAGATGCAACACAACTGATAAACCCATAAAATGTGTAGCTGTGGCTGCCTTTTATCATTGTTCTTTGAACAACCGACATTATCAGCGCTCTCAGCCATTTGCTGAGAGCGCTGATCAGGAGCCGGTCAGCTGCTGGTTTTCCAGCATGCTTGTCCGACAGATGCCAGCCAAACGACTGGCTTCTGTTGGACAGGGTGCCATACACATGGGCTGAATGTCAGCTGGCATTCAGCCTGTGTATGCAGGGCTTTACTACAGTGCCTTGAAACGTATTCATACCCCAGTGGCGGAATTATAGGGGTCGCCAAGATCGCCATGGCGACCGGGCCCCTTGCTGCAGGGGGCCCTCAGGCCCCCTGTACTCTTCCGTAGGAGGGGAGGCTGAGAGGAGCTCCTCTATCATCAGCCGAACTGAAATCGGCTCTGTGCGGGAGCTCCTCACGTTAGGGTAAAGTGTGTGCTCTTTGTCTCCCCCTACAGTGCAGTACCCGGCAGGAAGAGCCAAGGTACTGTAAATGTCTGCCGTTTTTTTTTTTTTATAAGACTAGCTACTGCATTTGTGTTTATGTGTGTGTGTGTGTGTGTGTGAGCATGCTTGTATGTGTGTGTGTGTGAGCATGCTTGTATGTATGTGTGTGTGTGAGCATGCTTGTATGTGTGTGTGTGAGCATGCTTGTATGTATGTGTGTATGTATGTGTGTGTGAGCATGCTTGTATGTGCGTGTGTGTGAGCATGGAGGAGCATGCTTGTATGTGCGTGTGTGTGTGTGAGCATGCTTGTATGTGTGTGTGTGTGTGTGTGTGAGCATGCTTGTATGTGTGTGTGTGTGAGCATGCTTGTATGTGCGTGTGTGTGTGAGCATGCTTGTATGTATGTGCGTGTGAGCAAGCATGCTTGTATGTATGTGCGTGTGAGCATGCTTGTATGCATGTGCGTGTGAGCATGCTTGTATGTGCGTGTGTGAGCATGCATGTATGTGTGTGTGTGTGAGCATGCTTGTATGTGTGTGTGTGAGCATGCTTGTATGTGCGTGTGTGAGCATGCTTGTATGTATGTGTGTGTGAGCATGCTTGTATGTATGTGTGTGTGAGCATGCTTGTATGTATGTGTGTGTGAGCATGCTTGTATGTGTGCGTGTGAGCATGCTTGTATGTGAGTGTGTGAGCATGCTTGTATGTGCGTGTGTGAGCATGCATGTATGTGTGTGTGTGAGCATGCATGTATGTGTGTGTGTGAGCATGCATGTATGTGTGTGTGTGAGCATGCATGTATGTGCGTGTGTGTGTGAGCATGCTTGTATGTATGTGTGTGTGAGCATGCTTGTATGTGTGTGTGTGAGCATGCTTGTATGTGCGTGTGTGTGTGAGCATGCTTGTATGTATGCGTGTGAGCATGCTTGTATGTGTGTGTGTGAGCATGCTTGTATGTGTGTGTGTGTGAGCATGCTTGTATGTGCGTGTTTGAGCATGCATATATGTGTGTGTGTGTGAGCATGCTTGTATGTGTGTGTGTGAGCATGCTTGTATGTGTGTGAGCATGTATGTGTGTGTGTGTGAGCATGCATGTGTGTGTGTGTGTGTGTGTGTAAGCATGTATGTGTGTGAGCATGTATGTGTGTGTGTGTGTGTGTGTGTGTGTGTTCATATATGTATGTGTATGTATGCATGTGTGTGTGCGCATGTATGTGAGTGTGCATATATGTATGTATGTGAATGTGCATGTGTTTATCAGTGGCGGTGCATCCAAAAGGGTGCACAGGTGCCACTCGCTCCAGCCACCCCCTCTATGACCAATGGATAGATTCATGCATAGCATAGCATGAATCTATCCATAGCCACCGCTGGCACCCCCATATTTAGGTGTCTGGTCCCTTTTGGGGTGTCGGGCGCCTAAATTACAGCGGCGGGGGGTGTTTTTGCAGCACCTGATTAGAGCCATGGTCTCTAATAGGCTTCAAAATAGGTGAACTGCGAGCGCCATGCTTGACGCTCACAGTCTACCCAGGTGTGTTAGAAAAGTGAATTAATATTCACTTTCCTAACACTGAACCACCTCTCCACCAATCAGGTGTGCGGGTCTGTTACCCATCACCTGATTGGCTGAAGCGATAGGCTCAGCTATTGGACGCCTATCAGGAGGAGAGGACAGGAGATGAGGATGGCAGGAGATGAATGGAGGACCCCGCTCATGGCCGTTACCCGCTGCCCCACCCAGACAGGGTAAGTGGCGGGCAGACAGCGAGCGGGTGGTGGGGATTCACAGTGGCAGCATTTGATGGGCACACCAACAGCATTTGATGTGCACAGTGGCGGCATTTGATGGGCACAGTGGCAGCATTTGTTGGGTACACTGGCAGCATTTGATGGGCACAGCGGTGGCATTTGATGATGGGCACAGCGGCAGAGTTTGATGGGCACAGTGGTGACATTTGATGGTACAGTGGTGGCGCTTGATGGTACAGTGGTTTTAATTGATGTTTTTTAAATCGGTTCCTTTATATGCGGCCACCCACTTAGGACTGGGCCCTGGTGTTCCACGATCGGACTCGGAGAAAAGAGCCCTGTCCGGAGGTCAGGGGGGGGGGGGGCCCTCCAAGGTTTCCTGCATCGGGGCCCTGAAGGTTCTAGTTACGCCACTGTCATACCCCTATGTGATAGACCAACACAAAGTGGCACATAATTGTGAAGTGCAAGGAAAATGATAAATGGTTTTCAAATTTTTACAAATAAATATGTGAAAAGTGTGGAGTGCATTTGTATTCAGCCCCCCCTGAATCAATACTTTGTAGAACCACCTTTCGCTGCAATTACAGCTTCAAGTCTTTTTGGGGATGTCTCTACCAGCTTTGCACATCTAGAGAGTGAAATTTTTGCCCATTTTTCTTTGCAAAATAGCTCAAACTCTGTCAGATTGGATAGAGAGCATCTGTGAACAGCAATTTCCAAGTCTTGCCACAGATTCTTACCGTATATACTCGAGTATAAGCCAAGATTTTCAGCCTCTTTTTTGAGGCTGAAAGTGCCCCCCTCGGCTTATACTCGAGTCATCGCCGTCTGCCTGCCCGATCAGCGTGTCGAGCAGACAGACAGCGGCCATTCCTCTGTTCAAAAGCCGCGCCTCCCTCTCTGTGATAGGCGGAACACTCAATTTCCCAGCAGTCAGTGTTCCGCCTATCACGGACATCCTCTCATCCTCGTCCATAGTATGAGAATGAGCGGATGTCCGTGATAGGCGGAACACTGACTGCTGGGAAATTGAGTGTTCCGCCTATCACAGAGAGGGAGGCGCGGCTTTTGAACAGAGGAATGGCCGCCGTCTGCCAGGAGGAGAGCGTGGTACACAGAGGCTGCAGATTGGCACAGGTAGGCAGGGATGGACGGACAGCACAGCACAGCAACGGACGGGACACAGGGACACAGCGACGGACGGGACACAGCGACGGACGGGACACAGCGACGGACGGGACACAGGGACGGACGGGACACAGGGACGGACGGGACACAGGGACGGACGGGACACAGGGACGGACGGGACACAGGAATGGACACAGGGATGGACGGGACACAGGGAAGTCTCACCCTCGCGTTATACACGAGTCAATAATTTTCCCAGTTTTTTTGGGGTAAATTGGGGGCCTCGGTTTATACTCGGGTCGGCCTATACTGGAGTATATACGGTAGTTGGATTTAGGTTTGGACTTTGACTGGGCCATTCTAACACATGAATATGCTTTGATCTAAACCATTCCATTGTAGCTCTGGCTCTATGTTTAGGGTCGTTGCCCTGCTGGAAGGTGAACCTCTGCCCCAGTCTCAAGTCTTTTGCAGACTGTAATGCCGCGTACACACGACCAGACTTTCCGGCAGACTAGGTCCGACGGGATCAGTCCGTCAGACAATCCGATCGTGTGTGGGCTAGTACGAGTGTTTTTTATAATTAAAAAAATCAGACGGACCTAGAAATAAAGCAGTTTCAAAATATATCCGACGGACTAAAAATGAGGAAAACCATTCATCTGTGTGCTAGTCCAAGTACGATGCAAGGGAAGCTATTGGCTACTGGCTATTGAACTTCCTTATTTAGTCCCGTTTAAGTCATCACCTTCAAAACAAACAGACTTAGTCCGGTCATGTGTGGCCAGGTCCGCCCGTTCAGAAAGTCCATTGGACCTCTGCCGAAAGTGCATCGGGAAGACCGTCGGACCTAGTCCGTCGAAAAGTCCGGTCTTGTGTACGCGGCATAACAGGTTTTCTTCCAAGATTGCCCTGTACTTGGCTCCATTCGTCTTCCCATCAACTCTGACCAGGTTCCCTCTACCTGTTGAAGAAAAACATCCCCACAACATGATCCTACTACCACCATGTTGCACAGCGGGGATGGTGTGTTCAGGGTGATGTGCTGTGTTAGTTTTCCACCGCACATAGAATTTTGCTTTTAGGCCAAAAAGTTCAATTTTGGTCTCATCTGACCAGAGCACCTTCTTCCACATGTTTGCTGTATCCCCCATATGGCTTCTTGCAAACTGCCAATTGGGACTTTTGGCTTTTTCTCAACAATGTCTTTCTTCTTGCCACTCTCCCAAAAAGGCCAGATTTGTTGAGTGCACAACTAATAGTTGTCCTGTGGACAGATTCTCCCAACGAGCTGTGGATCACTGCTGTGCCTCCAGAGTTCTCGGATTAATGCTCTCCTTGCCCGGCCTGTTTGTTTAGGTGAACGGCCATGTCTTGGTAGGTTTACAGTTGTACCATACTCTTTCCATTTTTGGATGATGGATTGAACAGTGCTCTGTGAAATGTTCAAAGCTTGGGATATTTTTTTTATAACCTAACCCTGTTTTAAAACTTCTCCACAATGTTATTCCTGACCTGTCTCATGTGTTCCTTGGCCTTCATGATGCTGTTTGTTCTAAGGTTCTCTAGCAAACCTCTGAGGGCATCACAGAACTGTAATTTATACTGGGATTAAATTAGACACAGGGGGACTCTATTTACTAATTAGGTAACTTCTGTATGCAATTGGTTCCAATAGATTTTAGTTAGGGGTATCAAAGTAAAAGGGGACTGAATACAGATGCACAGCTCACTTTTCACATGTTTATTTGTAAAAAAAATAGGAAAATCATTTTCCTTCCACTTTCCAGTTTCAAGAGAGCAAATTTTCCAAGGATGGGGGCTGCTCTCCAGGACTAAGCCCTTGTACACACGGTCGGACATTCTGACAACAAAATCCGTCAGATTTTGTCCGACGGATTTTGTCCGAAACTGGTGTTGCATACACACGGTCGGACAAAGTTGTCAGAAAATCCGATAGTTCGGAACATGATGACGTTCATTAGTTACGACAGGACTACGTTCAGGCTAGTAGCCAATAGCTTTGGTCTAGGAATTTGATCTGAACATACGTGGCACTTTGTCTGATTGGAATTCTCTACAAACGATCAGACAAAGTCCTATCAGATCATGTTGTCGGAAAAATTTTATAGCCCAGCTCTAAAACGTTGTTGGTCAGATATTCAGACGGAAACAGTCCGATGGAGCCCACACACGGTCGGATTATCTGACAACGCGGTCCGATCAGACATTTTCCGTCTGAATATCCAACCGTGTGTACAAGGGCTTAGACTGGTAGAATATATTGGCATCAATGGGCACAGAACAAAAATGTGAATTCTTCAAAAAGACTGTTTGTGAACTCACAACGTATATTCCCATGGGCAATAAGTTTAAAAGGCTAAAAATAAAAACGATGTGGCTCACGGCCAAAGTTAAAAAAGCTATAAACTATAAGAAAAGAGCTTTTAAAAAATATAAAAATGAAGGAACACTAGTGTCATTTAAATGTTACAAAGAATATAACAGAATATGTAAAAAGGAAATCAAGGATGTAAAAATTCAAAATGAAAGACAGATTGCAAAGGATAGTAGGACAAACCCCCAAAAATTCTTCAAATATACTAATAGTAAAAAGGTCAAGTCTGAGCATGTAGGCCAGTGGTAGGGAACCTTTTTAGCTGAGAGAGCCATGAACGCCACATATTTTAAAATGTAATTCCGCGAGAGCCATACAATATGTTTCAAACTATTTATTTTTTATTTTTTATTGATTAATCGCCTAATTTAAATTACCATGTCCTCTCCCCCGCTGTAATATCCACATCTCCCCTATGATTGTCTGCTTGCTTACCACTACACAGGCAGGCAGATCCACGAGCAGTTGAGGCAGGTGATGATGACTTCCGCATGCCGCTCACTTAGGCCACCGCCAGGTGTACCAAGATGGCTGCAGCTCCGGAGGTAGGCCAAAGCTGCGGCCTTTCCTATGGGCTCAATCCACAGATCGGCATACCACGCAGTCCGTGGATTGAGAGGTGAGAGCCAGATGCAGCCATCAAAAGAGCCACATCTGGCTCGAGACCCATAGGTTCCCTACCCCTGATGTAAGCCCTTTACAGAATAATCTAGATTGGGTGACTGGGGACAAACAGAAGGCTAATTTATTAAATACTTTCTTTAGTTCTGTGTATACAAAAGAGCATGGGGGAGCTCATGTCCATAATGGAGGAGGTAGTGACACAGCCCCAAATACACAATGGCTCAAAAGTGATATGGTCCAGAAATATTTAGACAGAATAAAGGTGGATAAAGAACCCGGACCTGATGGCATCCACCCATGGATCCGAAAAGAATTGAGCCATTGTATCAAATTTTTAGGGATTCATTAATGACAGGAATAGTACCACTGGACTGGTGTAGGGCCAATGTGGTGCCTGTATTTAAAAAGGGAACAAAGTCTTTACCAAGTAACTATATACCTGTTAGTTTAACTTCTATAGTTGGGAAGATACTGGAGAGATTAATAAAAGACCACATAGACGAGTTCTTGCAGGAAAAAAATATTTTAAGCAACAGACAGCATGGATTCATGAAAGACGACAGAAGTTGTCAGGCAAACCTGATTTCTTTTTATGAGGAGGTAAGTAAACCTTGGACAGAGGGGTGGCAGTGGACGTGGTATACTTGGATTTTGCAAAAGCATTTGATACAGTTCCGCACACATGGCTCTTGTGTAAAGTAAAGTCTACAGGTTTGGAAATATCAGTTTGTAAATGGATAGAAAACTGTCTAAAAGACAGAATTCAGAGAGTAGTGGTTAATGATTCTTACTCTGAATGGTCTAAGGTTATCAGTGGTGTACCCCAAGGTTCAGTGCTGGGACCCTTACTTTTTAATATCTTTATAAATGATATTGGGTCTGGGATCAAAAGTATAATTTCCGTCTTTGCAGATGACACCAAGCTATGCAGTGGAATAACGTCCTTACAGGATGTCTCCAATTTACAAGCCAACCTCAATGCTCTGTCTAATTGGGGGCTAAGAATATACATGCATCATACATACTAGAGGAGTATAACTGGGGGGATCCATAGTGGAGAAGGATCTGGGGGTTTTGGTAGATCATAAGCTCAATAATAGCATGCAATGCCAAAGCGAGCAAAGTCCTTTCTTGTATTAAGAGAAGTATGGACTCCAGAAAGAGAGCTATAATTTTGCCCCTGTTCAAATCATTAGTAAGACCTCATCTGGAATACGCAGTTCAGTTTTGGGCACCAGTTCTCAAAAAGGATATCGGGAACTGGAGAAAGTGCAGAGAAGGACAACCAAACTGATAGGAGGCATGGAGGAGCTCAGCTATGAGGAAATATTAGAGGAAATTAATTTATTCACTCTTGATAAGAGGAGATTTAGGGGGGATATGATCAACATGTACAAATATATAAGGGGTCCATATAGTGAACTTGGTGTTGAATTATTCACTTTACAGTCAACAAAGAGGACAAGGGGGCACTCTTTACGTCTAGAGGAAAAGAGATCTCATCTCCAAATACGGAAAGGTTTCTTCACAGTAAGAGCTGTGGAAAAGTGGAATAGACTCCCTGCAGAGATAGTTCTGGCCAGCTCAGTAGATTGCTTTAAGAAAGGCCAGGATTATTTCCTAAATGTACATAATATAACTGGGTGCTAACATTTATAGGTAAAGTTGATCCGGGAAAAATTCGATTGCCTCTCGGGGGATCAGGAAGGAATGTTTTCCCCTGCTTTAGCAAATTGGATCATGCTCTGCTGGGGTTTTTCACCTTCCTCTGGATCAACTGTGGGTATAGAATTGGGTATGTGGAATTGTATGATATATATATTTTTTTCTTTGTGGTTGAACTGGATGGACTTGTGTCTTTTTTTAACCTAACTATGGAACTATGGAACGTTTTTGGCTGTATTGTGACAAATGTGGAAATTTCGAGAGGTATGAATATGAATACGAATATGAATACAGGCACTGTATGTAACTATGTCATAAAATCTTGCATGCCTCATTTTTTATAAATTTCCGTACTTTGGAGTTCTTTATATGTAGTAAGGTCCCGCACTTCCAGAAGCCTAATTGTGACCTCCAGAGTCAGGGATAGCTTACATCTGTCTTTGTAGAGTGGGTTACAAGGTATGGTGAGTGTGATGCAAGATGGGCGCCAGACACTCTTTGAATGCAAAAGAGATTTATTGTCTCTCTTAACAGAACTGTGGGGGAGCGGGTTAGGGCCAGGACACCCTTAAGTAGATGCAATGATAATTGGCAGACTCTGAGACTTCTATAGGTAGACAGCTATACAGTGGAAGGCCAGCTGGATACCACTTCTGTATAGGTAGGACTGCTGTTGTATGTGTCAACAAATCTTGTAACGTTATTGTACTTAACTATTGGTAACACAGGTAGGCCTTTACTCATTGAGCTCCCAGCCTTTCACTAAACTCTCTGACCCAATCGCCACTGGATCTCCTGAGCTCTTCCAATTCCAAAACACAGTATCTTCCTCAAGCATCACCCCTGCTGACCCGGTAGGTCGTTGGCTTGGCACTCACTGATGCTCCCCAAGCATCACCTTTGCTGTTCCTCTGGGTCCCTGGCTTGGCACTTACTGAAGTCCACGGCTGCTGAGAAGACTGCTCTGGTACAGGCTCCAGCTTACTCAGTGGTCTCTGGATTGTCCCTTAGTGGCGACAGCTTCCCCTCTACCTCCGACCACAACTGTTTCCCCATCCGGCTGAACCTTTACTCTCGGTTGGACTCCAATCCTGCAGTCCCAACCTTGTGCTGCTTCTCCTGCTTCTGGATAGGCCCTCAGACAGCCTTGCTGCCAGATGACCCTGGGATAAGCCTCAGGATTCCGGCCTAGCAGCCCGAGCAGCATAATACACGTCCACCCAGACAGCCGTCCAGGTGGCACAGAACCCCGATCACCTGACTCCCAGCAGGCAAAGGGGCTTAAAGAAACCCCTGCCCATTGGCTGATACACCCTATCCATTCATAACTTGACTTTGCTAAGCCCTTGTCTATCTACTGTCACCAGCATAACGCCACCTAGCAACAGAAGAGAGAAGGTGCAGCAAGTCCAGAGCTAGATAGGAATCAGTGGTTCCGCTAACAATTAACCAGGGCAACTACTGCCTAGTAAATTAAATTTACTAGCAACCCTGCCTAAACACCAGGGTGCTACATTTTAATTAACGATTGTTCCTAATTTACTGTTTTTCTATAGTTTGAGATTTTTTCAGCTTCTGGATACCAGTGCTGGATTTTTTACACAAATATCTATGGACAGCATATTGTTTTGTTGTATATAACTTGCATTTTTATTATTACTATTTTTCTTTCAAGAATATAAATCCTTGTTTGATGTTGTAACACCTTGTTGTCATTCAGCAGATAGATGACATGACAGTGTGAAAGGACGTTCCTTTTGTGCGGAGAAGATGGTAAGTTGCTTTATTTATTGGACTGACGACTCTGATTCTTCCCTTTAATCCTGTGTCCCAGGAAATGAAAAGAATGTATTCTGTATAGTGGAATCTCTGCTCAGTATTATTATTTGCTTTCTTCGCTAAAGACTTTGTGTGTCTGCCTATCACCCCCCCACAGATACTAACCAGGCAACAGACTTGCAGTGAAAAGGAGATTACAAAAGAGTTTTATAGCACACATTCTTGCAGTTACAAAAAACACCCTAGGCAAACAGCACAAAGGTGCAGTCCCATAATGGAATCTGAGGTCTCCAGGAGCAGAGACAAGTCATTCACATCATTGAAATAGCCCATGACACATTGATAACTTTTACTGGTAAGTGTACTAAAGGTGGACATGTGAACAAGGACTTTAGGGGTTTTTCACACATTCTTTCTATAAAAGTTTATTTAGGACTCAATCACACCAGCAGTCGCACTAATAACACTGGAGATGGTGTGTGCTGGAAGGGAGCGTGCCGATGCTCCAATTCTGGTGCATTGTACTGTTTGATTTCTTTATTTTATTTTTTGGCACTAGCGTGGATTGCTTTGCATGACACTGCACTAAAAAAAATACGACATGTACTTTTCTGATAAGGAAAAGGCTTTTTGCCTTGTGTTACATTGGGACTGGGCTGAACAAGGCTGCTCAGTACAGTCCCAAGACACTTGGTTAGCCCCTTTCCACACACCTTGGCATTCCTTTAAACAATTCTGAAACCTCGGAGGATAGGAAGGATCAGTGATCATGTGACCATTGTGGTTATATGGCCAAGAGCAGGTCCCGCTGGCTCTAGGGATTGGGAGCTGTCTCTGACAGTTTGATCTCTGTGCTGGGAACGTGTGTTACAGCCCACAATTTTGCAGATGCACATATGCTAGGTGAGCAGTAACAGGTTATTATTTATTATATATTATTATACAGGATTTATGTAGAGCCAACAGTTTGTGTACTGCTTTACAATGTAGGGGAGGGACAGCACAATAACAATACAGTTCAATACAGAAGGGACAGGAGGGCCCTGCTCTTGGAGCTTACATTCTAAATGGAGGGGGGAGGTGTTACAAGAGGTAATACCTGTGGGAGATGGTCTGATGGGGGTGGCACAGTTCTTAAAGAGGAGGGCCGGTTTAAAAAAATAAAATTAAAAGTCAGCAGCTGCAAACACTGTAGCTGCTGACTTTTAATAAGCACACTTACCTGTCCAGGGTGCCCGCGATGTCGGCTGCCAAGGCTGACCCGTCCCTCGGCTCTCGGGTCCCGGCGCCGCCATTTTGGCTAAGGGAAACAGGCAGTGGAGCCTTGCGGCTTCACTGCCCGTTTCCTACTGCGCATGCGCGAGTCTGCAGCGCTTTGTGAATGGGGCGCGCTGTGTTCTGGGACACACAGTTCCCAGAACACAGTGCGACCCATTACCCAGAAGACGCCGCACGGAGGAGAGAAGACAGAAGATCTCCGTGGAGGAGGAAGAGGCATATTAGGATGATGTGCCTAGCAACAGGCATTTTTGGTAAGTTAAAAAAAAAATATTTCATTTTTTTTTCTGATTTTTTTCAAATTTTTTATGTATTTTTTTTTTCAGGGTGGCCCTCCACTTTAAGCAGGTTTGGGATAGGCTTCCCTGAATAAATGAGTTTTCAGGGATCTCCTAAAGGTGGACAGGGTAGAGGCTGACCAGACATACCAGGGCAGAGATTTCCAGAGGATGGGAGAGGCTCTAGGGAAGTCCTGGAGGGGAGCATGGGAGGAGGTAACAAGGAAGCTAGAGAGCAGGAGGTCCTGGGAGGAGCGGAGAGGACGTTTTGGACGATATCTGCAGATGAGGTTGGTCATGTAGCTGGAGGCGTTGTTGTGGATGGCCTTGTATGTTGTGGTTAGCATTTTGAATTTTATACGGTGGGGTAGTGAAAGCCAGTGAAGGGATTGGCAGAGAGGAGCAGCAGTCACAGATCGGTTAGTGAGGTGTTTGAGTCTAGCAGCAGCATTCATGATAGACTGAAGGGGGGATAGCCCATGTGATGGTAAGCCGTTGAGGAGAGTTGCAGAGGGAATATGTTGTTTTGTGGTGTTGTTAGTCAGGAAGTGGCCAATTTTTCAGGTTAAGGAATTATTGTTTCAGACCCTGAAGACCAATGGATATCAGCCAAAAAAACCTGGACTGATGTTTTTTCATACAGTATGTATGTGATACACGGAACACCAATTCTATCTACTATCACATGAGCTGGTCTGGGAGGGGGGGGGCGGGACCGTGTTAAAGCGCTACGCCAAACACAGAACCAGCCAGCTCCTTGATCCACAGGAGCAGGAGATAGGGGAGCACTGCAGCCTCAACTCAAAGCGGCCTACCGGGAAATCTCCCGGTATCCCGGTAGGCCAGTCTGGCCCTGGTCATGGTGTGCCGACCATTGTTAGGTGAGAGGCTGCCGTTGTCCCGAGTGCAGGTATATCTCCAGTGGCTGGCCCGGGATCTGTCGGTCCCCTGCAGGTACTTCTCTCCCGCCTTCTTCTGCACATCCTAGTTCACTAGGCACGGCTGCATAGCGGGAGGTGAGCGGTGGCTCCGGTCTGTGTTAGCCCTGTCCAAACTTCTTATCTCTTGCTGTAAGGCCTGGTCATCAACAGGCTGCTTTTCTTAGGACGTGCAGCCCGGAGGCCCTGGCCCACTGGGCAAATGCCTGGTGTGCCCTATGGCCAGTCTGGGCCTGGGCATGACACAAATAGGCAGATATGTAAATAATAATGCAATTCTGTCTCTTCTTTCTTATTCCTTAAAGTGTATGTAAACTCTAACAATACAATTCTTTTGTTTTTCTCTCTTTTGATCCGTTAAATATACCATTGAAAGAATTATTATATCTCGTGAAAAAAAAATCAGTTGTTCATCCAGCCAGAAATCTTCTGAGCTGAGAACTTTCTGTGCCCTCTGCTTCCACATTATTATCTGTTAGCATTTTTCCTGGTATGTCTATGGACTACAAACCACCTCCTTCTGTTAGGAAAAAAAGAAGGAGGTGTTATTTACTTCTAACCCACTCCCCATAGAGTGACAATGCTGATCAGTATAGTTGTCACCCTGGGACAGGAAGTGAGGTATATGGCAGACCTGGCAGTTTAAAATAAAGGAATTAAGGAAAACACATGCAGCCAGCACACTTAGGAACCAGTAATGCCGTGTACACAGGATCGGATTATCTGGCGGAATAGAGTCCCCTGGACAATCCACCCATGTGTGTGCTAGTCCGCTGGACTTTTGAAATGAACGGACTTGCCCACACACGGAGAAAAGTCAGTTCATTTTGAACGTGGCTCCAGGTAGACGGAACTAGTGAAGGAAGTCAATGTCGCCGCCTCCATCGGCAAGACTGACACCTCGCTAGCCCCGTCACCATGTATGGATTTAAAGGGGAAGCCCTACGCCGAAAAAACGGTGTGGGGGTCCCCCCAATGTCCGTGGCAGACCCTTATCTGAGCACGCAGCCCGGGCGGTCAGGAAAGGGGGTGGAAATGAGCGACCCCCCCCCCCTCCTGAGCCATACCAGGCCGCGTGCCCTCAACATGGGGGGGGCCCTCCGCTAGTAAAAGAGCTAGCAAAAGAGCAGAAGATAGCGGAGGAGTTTGGCGAGAAGACCCCCGAAGACGGAAGAAGAGATGAACCCCGGAGCTGTCTAATAAAGTATTTTAAAAACCTGTGTTTTTTTTTTAATGTACACTATTTTTCCCCCAGGTGAATGGGTAGGGGTACATGGTACCCCATACTCATTCACATAGGGTAGGGGGCTGGAATCTGGCGGCCCCCTTATTAAAGGGGGCTCCCGGATTCTGACATCATAAGGGGCGGGGACATCTACCGGTGACCCCGCCCATTCTCCCTATATAGTTGGGGTAGTTGTAAATCCTTACCTCTACCCAGTGAAGTGACAGGCCTAAGGTGATATAGAAAGATGAAACACATCCTCCTACATAAGTTGTACATGATTATCTGCAGTCTTCTCTTCTCTACATTCATTCAAAGTCCAGAAATTAAAAAGATTGTTTGAGCTATCAGAAAAATGGGAGTAGAGGGATGAAATTACACTCTGCAGAGCCCAGTGAGGAGCGATCTGAGAGCTGATTGAAGGGAAGGGACACACCCCCTTCACACAGCCCACAGGAACAGAGCTGAGGCTGTCAATCAGCTGGAGGTCCCTCCCCTGTCACCTTTTTTCTCTTGGTGTCAGAAAAACTTGTCAGAAGAGATTTATGCTGATAGCAGAGGAACAAAACAGCAGACAGAACTGAGGAGAGAAGACAGTGTGGTATGTATAGAACCAGACAAAAATGATACTTAGTACTTTTAATTGAGAGAAGTACACACTATACAAGGATATGCTTTGTTCCTATTTCATGTCTGAGGTTTATAACCACATTAAGACATCTAGCACTCCAGTGATGATTCATTTTCTATCCCTCACCATTATCTGAAGGATTACTTGTAGATGGACTGACCGAAATTAATTGATTCCTTGATCTGCTCTGTAATCTTCTCCATATTACCACCCAAACGCTACAATAAATGCTTTCATTGAAGCACTATGAGTGAACTGAACACATGAAGCAGTTTTATTTGCACATGAAAATGAAACAAGAAGACAAAGGAAAGGAGGCTGCAAAAGAGGAAGCAAATTAGTTTGTATTTATCAGGAAACAGGATATACAAAGAATTCCGGACTACAGTTTCCCCCTAATCATTTCTTCTTTTCCCTAATTTTTGATTCCAGAACTTTTTAAACACATATGCTTTTTCTAATACATTTGCTAGAGCAACTAAAAAGCTGTTATCAGCACTTCAGTTCTAAAAATGATGTTATTACCAAGTTGGCCAGAAATATTGAAAATTAAAAAAAAAACACAGCTTTCACTGCAATACTCACCTCCTCTCTGGGGCTGTTCCACTCTGCTGACCCAACACAGCATGCCCCTCGTCATCATGTGAAGCTCCTTGTGTTTCGATACCCAATACATTGTGGGGGTTGGTTTTATTATTTTTTTCTTATATAAATATGTAGTTAAAGGTGAACCTGTTGGAAGAAAAACAGAAACAAATTAGACGCTGTAGCAGATGCCTGAAAGTATTATGCCGCGTACACACGACCAGACTTTTCGAGGGACTAAGTCCGACAGACTTTCGAGGGAGTTCTGACGGAGTTCTGACAGAGTTCTGACGGACTTTCCGAATGAACGGACTTGGCCACACACAATCACACCAAAGTCCGACGGATTTGAACGTGATGACGTACGACTGGACTAGAATAAGGAAGTTCATAGCCAGTAGCCAATAGCTGCCCTCGCGTCGGTTTTAGTCCGTCGGACTAGCACACAAACGAGTGAATTTCTCAGTAGGAACTGGGTCCGGCAGAGTTCTGTCGGAAAAATTTGAAACATGTTCTATTTCTAAAGTCTGTCAGACTTTTGCAAATCAAAAGTCCGCTGCAGCCCACACACGTTCGAATAGTCTGCCGGAATCATTCCGTCAGACTTTTGATGTTGAAAAGTCCGGTCGTGTGTACGGGGCATAAGACAGCCTTTCAAAATCCGAAAATAATTCCCATTATTATGTATTGGGGAAACTTAACTAAAGCCATTGGGGGTCAGTGGCAGAAATACCTCTTGCATTGGTGGTCAGTAGGTCTGTAGGTAGAATGCAACTCTTAAGTGGTAGTCATATTGCCACCCTTACAGACTGCTAAAGAGATAATCTGTGTCATGCTGGTAGCTTTTGGATGTGACGAGTGCTTTTAGAGCTATCCATGTACCATCAAATTGGAGGTCAATCAGCCACAGTTCAAGGAACCCCTAGCAACTTCTAGAGGAATGTTAGACTTTCTCAAAGCCCTGACGCAGAAAGTCTGTTCTTCAGTAATAGCACCCAACACAGCTTCCACCTCTTCTTCTGCTTTCTTCCCAACAATATGTATTTTGCTACAGTATATAGTTTCTCAACCTTTTCACCCCAGAGGAAGCCCTAAAATAATTTGAGGTCTTGGGGAACCCTTACTAAAGTCAATTCCCCAGGGGTTAATTGTAAAAAAGAAAAAAAAGGACCTTATGTTGGTGGTCAGTAGGAATTTTGTGCTGGGTTTGTCCGCATCCAATTCACATGTCAGGAGATTGTGACCGGCTCTCAATGGAGCCAGTTCACACATCTTCAAAGCTGCTGCAGAGCGAATTGCATAGAGGTCCTATGCGTCTTTGGTTCTGTTTCAGGTCCAAAAATTTGGCAAAAATGTGGGCTTTAAAGTGGTTGTAAACCCTTACAAAGCACTTTGACCTACAGGTAAGCCTAGATTAAGGCTTACCTGTAGGTCCAAGAAATATCTCCTAAACCTACACGGTTTAGGAGATATTTGCCAAAACATAGGCACCGCTGTCTACGGCGCATGCTCCGTAGACAACGGCGCGCAGGTGCACTGAGCGCGCCACTGTCAACGCCAATATGCCGCGAGTGGCGGCTCCCATGCGCATGCGTGGGAGTGACGTCATCGTGGCTTCATCGAAATGACAGCGGCAGAGCAGAGAGACCCACCGAGAAGATGGATGCTCCGGACTACAGGGGACAGCAGTGACTTTGCTGGCTCCTGTGTCAGGTAAGTGACACATAATGGACTACTATGCGATGCATAGTAGTCCATTATGCTTTACCTTTGCAGGGAACCAAAGAGGAAGTAAACCCATCAGGGTTTACTTTCTCTTTAAAAAGGCTCTGCCTGACCTAAGATTGCTGCCAGAGTCACATGGGGCAGCAGTAAACGATTAGATCAGGGATCTCCAATCTATGGTCATCCACAAGTTGCAGAACTACGCGTCTCATGAGGCATTGTAAAACACTGATGTTCACAGACATGACTAGGCATGATGGGAATTGTAGTTGCTGAACAACTGGAGGGCCATAGTTTGGAGACCCTTGGATTAGATGCTTTCCCAGTGACCTAGCAAACCATAGAGGAACTATGTTCCACTTGACTTCCTCTCCAACTGCAATGCTGCTGTAGAGAGCACCACCTGCAGTGGAGAAAGTAGACTGCACCTACCTACAAAGAGGCAAGCATGCAACCGGGGGCCCGAAGTGCCTTATAGAGGCAGCAGTGCTAAACCGGTTGCACAGCTGAAGGGCTCCTGCTGGAGAGTGGAATAAGGAAAGTATACTTTATTCATGCAACCCCTACACTAAATGAGCATTTAACCTGTGCTGTTTGTACATTTTGTACCTAATTCCTGAAGTTCAGCTTTAGCATACCTCCCAACTTTTTGAGATGGGAATGAGGGACACCTATCAGAAAAAGTATGCAGGCATAGGACACACCCCTTGCCATGCCCCTTAAAGGAGAATTTAACCAAAAAAAAACAAGATTGTTTAAACCCACAAGTGCTTTTTTACCACTACTATTCCTTTATATTATACAACAAAAAATGCAGCGCTAGGAAAACGTATACAGATGCGTGATTAAATGTGAATAACTAAAATAAGTGACTTGTTAGCCCGATAGGGTTATTAATGAGAAATACTAATATGTAACAACATACACAATGCATATCATACTTCAAATTTCAGAACTAGATGCTCAAATGAGCAAAAAAATATAAAAAATGAATAAAAAATAATAATAATAGTGGCGAATAGTCTTTAAACTAGTGACTTTAAAGTGTCCAGCAATGTAAACAATAAACGAAGAAGGTTCAGATGTTCCGTTAACCCAAATTGCAGGGAACTTTCAAACATCCACAGGGTATTCACAGAAAGAGGTAGGTACTCTTACCAGAAATGGTGGACACAAATACCATACAGCAAATGAGTCATAAAGGCTTAGAAAGGCTCCAAAAGTCTCAAGGGACCAGTACGCCGTGGATAGTGGATCTCCTCCATATTGGCTGTCACCCTCCTTACTGTCCAACTTCTTGGTCAGCTCACCAGGATGTGAAACTCAACAGGCTTCAACGGACCTCCACCACTCTCCAAATAATTTAGTCCAAAATGGCTCCAGAGGGGCTCACCATGTAAGGGAAAGCATGAACACAATGCCTTGCATAGTGAAGTTCGACCACTGAAGGTTTATTTATAAAAATATAGTACATAAAAAACAAAAAATCACGTGATAAAATTAATAATTTGTAAAAGAAAAGCAATACGGGGAGCATGAAACGCTAGCCCTACGTGTTTCGACTGCTAAGTCGTCTACTGGGGCATTACCTGTCCCCCCCACATTGCTTCAATATATACATACTACCCAATTAAGAGACAACAGGAACCTGTGGGAGGCCACCCCTCCTCAATTAACCCTATCATGTGTGCACCCAACGTTAAGGACGCCGCTGACCAGGGCATCGCACATCTCACATATACCTCACACAATATATCAAAACATTAGCCTTTCATCCCTTACGCTGCATGTAAAGGAAATTTCCAATCGTGATATAATATAGAGAATGGGGTCCATTCCTGGAACACCTTCATACACAAAATGGCGACTACGCATGCGTTCCACCGGCACTTTCAAAACCGGAAGTGGCATTTTTTCATCGTTATCATCGCTGCTAGAATTAGTCCATAGAGCCCATAACCGATATTAATGCCCCATCTGGGGCCGGTATTATACCTACTTAATTACTTTAATCTGTCCAGATCGTAGAATGAACCTGTTATTCTTTTGTTTACACTTCTAATCTCAGCTTGAGACCGGAAGTGGCCTAGCGTCACTTCCGCCCATCAGCATTCCAAGATGAAGATAAGGAAATGTGGTACCCTTGTTTGTGTCTCAAGCCTCGATCTGAGATCGGAAATGACCACTAGTGATGGCCGAACGGTTCGCCGGCGGTCGTTTCGCGGCGAATTTCGGTCGTTCGCGGTCCGCTCGTTCGGCGGACTATTGGCGTCGTTCGCCCGGCGGACTTTCGTGTTTAATGTGTAAAAGAACTTTGACCTATGATGACACATCCATCATGGGGTACAGGACAGCCAATTGAGACATGACAGCTCATGGACACTTGGACATTCCCCCTAACTTATAAATACACCCGATCCGGCGGCCATTTTACATTCTTTCTTCTGTCACTATAGGGAAAGGTTGCTGTTTGGAGCAGGGACAGATAAAACGCTAGCTATTTGGTACACAAAAGTTCTTTTCAGGACTGGTATAGGTGTTAGGTGTATATAGGTTTGCTGTGCTACTAATTGTTGCAGCAGCCTGAGTGTCTTTTGTCAGTTTAGATAAAGGGACAGAGCGCTGTGTCTGCTGCTATTTTAGGGACAGCCAGATTAGTCATCATCATCATCATCATCATCATTAGCTGTTACTATCAGGTCCACAAAAGAGCTATTCGAGTAACCAGTAATTGTTCCAGTCTCCTCTGTTTTGCCAGTTTGTATAGGGACAGGAAGGAAGCAGTGTGTCAGGCAGTGAGGGTCAGTTTAAACAGTTGCTGTTACTATTAGTTCCACAAAGGTTCTTTTCAGGACTGGTATCAGTGGTATGGTAATAGGCTTGTACACGTATAATATTCTTTCTTCCAAATATAGAAAGAATATTATACTTGACTGCTGCCCTTCTGCTGCAGTCTGCTAATCATTCACAACTCACTTGTTCCACAAAGCTCTTTATCAGGACTGGTAACTTGGTCTGTGTAGGGTGCTACAGTACATAGGGTTGAGTGCGGTACAGTCTGCTGTTCTGTAAGGACCGCTATCGGTCCACAATACATAGGGTTGAGGTGCACCACTGCTGACCGCTGCCCTATACTGCAGCAGTCCTTCAGCAGTATAGGGACTGACGTACAGTCTGCTAATCAGTCACACACAACCTACTTGGTCCACAAAGGTCCTTATAAGGACTGGTAACTTGGTGAAGGGTGCTACAGTACATAGGGTTGAGTGCGGTACAGTCTGCTGTTCTGTAAGGACCGCTATCGGTCCACAATACATAGGGTTGAGGTGCACCACTGCTGACCGCTGCCCTATACTGCAGCAGTCCTTCAGCAGTATAGGGACTGACGTACAGTCTGCTAATCAGTCACACACAACCTACTTGGTCCACAAAGGTCCTTATAAGGACTGGTAACTTGGTGAAGGGTGCTACAGTACATAGGGTTGAGTGCGGTACAGTCTGCTGTTCTGTAAGGACCGCTATCGGTCCACAATGCATAGGGTTGAGGTGCACCACTGCTGACCGCTGCCCTATACTGCAGCAGTCCTTCAGCAGTATAGGGACTGACGTACAGTCTGCTAATCAGTCACACACAACCTACTTGGTCCACAAAGGTCCTTATAAGGACTGGTAACTTGGTGAAGGGTGCTACAGTACATAGGGTTGAGTGCGGTACAGTCTGCTGTTCTGTAAGGACCGCTATCGGTCCACAATACATAGGGTTGAGGTGCACCACTGCTGACCGCTGCCCTATACTGCAGCAGTCCTTCAGCAGTATAGGGACTGACGTACAGTCTGCTAATCAGTCACACACAACCTACTTGGTCCACAAAGGTCCTTATAAGGACTGGTAACTTGGTGAAGGGTGCTACAGTACATAGGGTTGAGTGCGGTACAGTCTGCTGTTCTGTAAGGACCGCTATCGGTCCACAATACATAGGGTTGAGGTGCACCACTGCTGACCGCTGCCCTATACTGCAGCAGTCCTTCATCGGTATAGGGACTAAGAGTTTTGTTACAGGGTGATGACAGGCAGAGGAAGAGGCAGGCCCTTCCGCAGGGGTGGTAGGGGTAGGGCAGGAGCACCAGCCTTGAGCCAAAGTGGGAAGTTGCAGAAGGTGCGTTCAATTACTTTAAAGGACGCACCAGACTTGGTTGAGTGGCTCACTCAGCCTTACTCTTCTGCACCCTCCTCATCCTCTCGATCTGCACCCTCTTCTTCACTCTCTGCTATGTGCACACCCAAAGACACTACCACCAACAACACCACCACCACCACCACCACATACCTTCCGCTTGAGTCACAGGAATTATTTTCCGATCCATATCAAGAGGACATTTCTGATGCGCAGCCACTCTTGGTATTGGATCAGGAAGAGGAGGTAGCAACAACCGCTACTCAGCAGTCTGACGACAGTACCCAGATCAGCCCAAGGAGGAGGTTGGTCCCCGGTGTTGCTGCCTACTCCGAGATCTCTACTTATAGAGGTGGGGAAGGTGACGTTGATGATGACATGTCTAGTGATGTCACGTGGGTGCCCACAAGAGAGGAAGAGGAGGGGAGTTCAGAGGGAGATATGGACCAGCAGATAGGGAGGAGAAGCAGGAATAACTTACATTGCACAGGAGGGACAAAGCAGACTGCAAATGTATCAGGAACGAGTCATCGACCATGTACGGTCACATCTGGCGCTCCCAGGACACCGGCACATGGCTCCGCAGTGTGGGCTTTCTTTTTAACGTGTCCGCTGCTTACAATAGCGTTGCCATCTGCAATCTTTGCAGTCAACGCATTAGTCGCGGGAAGCCCAACACTCACCTAGGGATGACCGCCTTAAGAAGGCACATGGGCAGCCATCACCGAGCCGAGTGGGAGCAACGTAACACACAAAGCCACACTGCAGGCTCTCACCGTCCAGCCTCGTCTTTTACTTCTCCTTCTCCTCACAATTGTCCTCCAATCCACCTTACATCACGCCAAGCTCACATTTTTCTGCAAAAAGGCAGGCTTCCGTGGGCCTAATTTTCGAGCATAAAAAAATGATGACGCCGGATAACCCTCTTGCCCAACGATTGACGGCTGGCTTGTCAGAACTCATAGCCCGCCAACTACTGCCATATAAACTGGTGGACTCGGAGGCCTTTCGCAAATTTGTGGCCATTGGAACACCACAATGGAAGGTCCCAGGAAGGAAGTATTTCTCTGAGAAGGGCATCCCAGAGCTATATGGCCATGTTCAGCGGCAAGTGAATGTATCTCTGGCACACAGTGTCGGTGCCAAGATACATCTGACCACAGACACGGGGTCTAGCAAACACGGGCAGGGAAGGTATATCACTTTTACTGCCCACTGGGTGAACCTTCTGACGGCCGTCAAGCATGTAACCCGTGGCACCCGTGTAGATTTGGTTTTACCTCCACGGATTGCATGCAGGCCTGACTCTTCTTCTCCTCCTCCTCCTACTCCATCCTCCTCCCTCTCCTCCTCAGCTGCCTCCTCCTTTTCTGCTGCTAGCGTCTCTTCCGCTGCACCGCCCAAGCTCCCCAGAACCTATTCCACATGCCAGGTGAGACATTGCCATGCCGTGCTGCGTCTGTTGTGCCTGGAAGCCAAGAGCCACACTGGCCCGGCACTCCTTTCAGCTTTGCGTTCACAGGCAGATCAGTGGCTAACACCGCTCAATTTGACAGTTGGTAAAGTGGTGTGTGACAACGGTGCCAATCTGCTTAGCGCATTGAAACAGGGCAAAATCACGCACGTGCCATGCATGGCACACGTCTTAAACTTGGTCGTGCAGCGATTCGTTGTCAAATACCCTGGGGTCCAGGACATCTTGCGGCAGGCAAGGAAAATCTCGGCCCATTTCAGAAGATCTTACACGGCCATGGCTCGCCTTGCTGACATTCAGCGGCGACACCATCTGCCGGTCAGACGTCTTATTTGCGATTGCCCGACGCGATGGAACTCAACCTTCTATATGCTTGATAGGCTGCTCCAGCAGAAACGTGCAGTTAACGTCTACCTGTATGAACTCTGCGAAAGAAACGGTTCTGGGGAGCTGGGTTTTTTTTCACCGCGCCAGTGGCTGCTCATGCGCGACACATGCAGACTTCTGCGCCCATTTGAGGAGATCACCAAACTGGTCAGTCGCAGCCATGGCGCCATCAGTGACATGGTACCTTATGCCTTCTTTATGGAGCGTGCATTGCGTCGTGTCATTGATCAGGCTGTGGAGGAGCAGGAGCGGGAAGATGAGGAAGTCGCAATGCTGGATGAATTCCCAGGGGGGGCTACTCTATCTGAGACAAGTCAACAACAGGAGTCTGAAGAGGAGTCAGAGGAGGATGGTGCCGGGGGGCGGATGAGGAGGAGCAAGAAGAGCATGCTTTAAACCTTTCTGGGATCCCTGTTGTGCGTGGATGGGGAGAGGAGAATGAAGAGGACGACATTATCCTGGATGATGAGCAGGAGCCAGGCCACCACACCGCTTCCACTTTAGTGCAAATGGGGGCCTTCATGCTCCAGTGTTTTAATAGGGACTGGGTGGCAACGTACTTAGACCCCCGGTACAAACACAAAATGGCGGAAATGTTACCGCCGTCGCAGAAGGCTGTCAGAATGCAGCACTTCCAGGCCTTGCTTCGAGAAATGCTGCATTCTGCTTTTGCGTGCGCTGGCAGAGGAGCAATTCCCACTCCCAGAGAAGGATTTGCGGATCCAATCCAACAGCTCCTGCAAGAAGAGGCCGGTTTGAAGATGTGTTGGTGACTTTGGATATGAGGTCATTCTTTCAGCCGACCCATCAACAGGTGTCATCCGGACCCAGCATCAGGGAACGCCTAGACCATCAGGTGTCCGACTACATTGGGTTAACGGCCGATGTGGACGCTCTGAGGAGTGATGAACCCCTGGACTACTGGGTGGGCAGGCTTGACCTCTGGCCAGAGCTTGCCCAATTTGCAATCGAACTGTTGGCTTGCCCCTCATCCAGTGTCCTGTCCGAAAGGACGTTCAGCGCAGCAGGGGGGATCGTGACTGATAAGCGTACTCGCCTAGCTCACGACAGTGTTAACTGCCTCACATTTCTAAAAATGAATGAGGCATGGATCTCAGAGGAATTCAACACATGTGACCAGTAGACCATGTATATGTCTATAAACAATTTTTTTAATCAAGCACACAGACCTTCTTTCTTCATTTGGCTCACTTCCTTGTCCCAAAAAAGCACACCGTACTATATGCCCCTACCCTCCTCTTTGAAGAGGTTGAGCGGTGTCATATTTCTACTGGGGCTGCTTATGAGGGGATCACACCATCCCTGTGCTGTGCTGAGTTTCTCCTGGGCCTGCTTATTATGAGGGGATCACACCATCCCTGTGCTGTGCTGACTTCCTCCTGGGGGTTCTTATTATGAGGGGATCACACCATCCCTGTGCTTTGCTGAGTTTCTCCTGGGCCTGCTTATTATGAGGGGATCACACCATCCCTGTGCTGTGCTGAGTTTCTCCTGGGCCTGCTTATTATGAGGGGATCACACCATCCCTGTGCTGTGCTGACTTCCTCCTGGGGGTTCTTATTATGAGGGGATCACACCATCCCTGTGCTGTGCTGACTTACTCCTGGGGGTTCTTATTATGAGGGGATCACACCATCCCTGGCTGTGCTGATTTTCTCCTGGGCCTGCTTATTATGAGGGGATCACACCATCCCTGGCTGTGCTGATTTTCTCCTGGGCCTGCTTATTATGAGGGGATCACACCATCCCTGGCTGTGCTGATTTTCTCCTGGGCCTGCTTATTATGAGGGGATCACACCATCCCTGTGCTGTGCTGAGTTTCTCCTGGGCCTGCTTATTATGAGGGGATCACACCATCCCTGTGCTGTGCTGACTTCCTCCTGGGGGTTCTTATTATGAGGGGATCACACCATCCCTGTGCTGTGCTGAGTTTCTCCTGGGCCTGCTTATTATGAGGGGATCACACCATCCCTGTGCTGTGCTGAGTTTCTCCTGGGCCTGCTTATTATGAGGGGATCACACCATCCCTGTGCAGTGCTGACTTACTCCTGGGGGTTCTTATTATGAGGGGATCACACCATCCCTGTGCTGTGCTGACTTACTCCTGGGGGTTCTTATTATGAGGGGATCACACCATCCCTGTGCTGTGCTGACTTACTCCTGGGGGTTCTTATTATGAGGGGATCACACCATCCCTGTGCTGTGCTGACTTACTCCTGGGGGTTCTTATTATGAGGGGATCACACCATCCCTGGCTGTGCTGATTTTCTCCTGGGCCTGCTTATTATGAGGGGATCACACCATCCCTGGCTGTGCTGATTTTCTCCTGGGCCTGCTTATTATGAGGGGATCACACCATCCCTGTGCTGTGCTGACTTCCTCCTGGGGCTGCTTACGGTGCTGCTGTCAGTGCTGTATATCACGGTGCTGGTGTGAGTGCTTAATGTCACGCTTCTGATGTCAGTGCTCTCTATCACGGTGCTGCTGTCAGTGCTGTATATCACGGTGCTGATGTCAGTGCTGTATGTCACGCTTCTGATGTCAGTGCTCTCTATCACGGTGCTGCTGTCAGTGCTGTATATCACGGTGCTGGTGTGAGTGATTTATGTCACGCTGCTGATGTCAGTGCTCTCTATCACGGTGTTGCTGTCAATGCTGTATGTCACGGTGCTGTTGTTAATGCTTTATGTCACGCTGCTGATGTCAGTGCTCTCTATCATGGTGCTGTTGTCAGATGACTCTATCACGGTGCAGGTGTCATTGCTGTATGTCACGCTGCTGGTGATCATCTCCTGCACCCTCTTCTTTGCCTACCCTGGTCCCTGACCTTCCCTCTCCTCCATTGACTTCATGCGCTCCACAGTCCTGAATTGTCAGAACAATTTCCCATATAAAAAAAGAATGCTTGTAGTTATCGATCCCAGATTCACCTCATACATGTGTTATGTCATTGGCCATGTGGTGGGACTATGTTTGCCCAGCTAATAATTATTTTGTGGCTGCAAATTTGACCTAAAGGTTTGCGAAGTTCGCCTCCCATTGAAGTCAATGGGCCTCGTTCGCGGTCCGCGTTCGCGAAACGTCCCGTCGGAAGTTCGTCCATCACTAGTGACCACACGTCACCTCCGACCTCCATTAGACCAGCAATAACCATATTTGTGTCTCAGGCCTCGTTTTCAAACTCGGCAATCTTTTATATCGGCTTTTGGAATTTGCACATGCAGCAATTTAGAAATTGGATGAAAGGTTTAGCGCTGGAAAACACTTTTTGATAGCTAAAAAGTGCATTTTATATAAAACTATATACATCAGACCAAAATGAGTGACAAATGAGGAGGAATGAGGGACAGAGGGGCATTGCTCCAAATCAGGGACAGTCCCTCGAAATCAGGGACAGTTGGGAGCTATGCTTTAGAACTAGCTTCCAAGCAAACATAAGAGACTCAAATGAATACAGCTTTGTATTTTTTAAAGTGACCCAGTCACCACTGGCTTACTTCTACAAATAAGGCAACCTGTAATAGAAAAAGCAATGCACTTACCTTTCTGGCAGCCCTTGTGTTAAAAAGCCATCCCTTTGCTGCTCCTTGGCCTCTGCAGGTATCCAACACTTCAGGTGGGTTCCATACCTTCTGCCCCATGCTGTGGTTCCTCCCGCTGGTTCGTACATCCTGTAGTGATCCAGTTCTGAAGTAGCTGTTTGTCTCAAGTTCAGCTTTAATCTGTTTTTTTTTCCCCTATTATAACCAGAACATGACCATTCCTTGAAATGGTCACTTATGTGGCTTTAAAGAACTTCTGTTTGGTATAATCGTCCTTTTTCTTTGCTGGTGTGCATTCTCAATGTATTACCCATCCCTGCCATCTTTTAGATTCTAAAGAAAGGATTAATACAGATAGTGATTAACATGCAGTTCTGTGCAGTGAGATTTCAGTCCATTCATTTTGATTGCGCCACACCAAAAGTAGTGCAAGCACTACTTTTTGGAAACACACTGCAACCGGATCGCATGGTATTTGTACCATGGGATCCAGTGTGGTCAAATGCACTGTGTTTGGGACCTGCGTTTGGGGTGTCATCAACATTGTATTGACACCCGATGCAGAACGCAAGGGCAGTGTGGGAAACCAGCACAGAATGTGGTTTCCCACATGGCATTCTAGTGTCATCGGGCCCTAAAAAATGCTTGGAACGGTAATACATTGGGTGCGCACGCCAGAGTCAAAGAAAAAGGCATAACTTCAGTCAGTTCTTTAACTTTCGAGCTATTAAATCTTCTGCCCTTGTTTTAACTTTGGATAGTAAAACATTTTTTTCTCTGCCAGTCAATACCTTATACAGCCCACTTCCTCTTTCTTGTCTGGTCATTAGCCCAGGCTTATGACATCATGCACAGCTCCCAACTGTCCCTGATTTTGAGGGACTGTCCCTGATTTCGACCAATATCCCTCATTCCTCCTCATTTGTCCCTCATTTTGGTCTGATCTCTATAGTTGTATATAAAATGCACTTTTTATCTTTCAAAAAGTGTTTCCCAGTGTAAACCTTCCACCCAAATTCTAAATTGCTGCATTTGCAAATTTTAAAAGCCAATATAAAGGAATAGTAGTGGTAAAAAATAAGCCCTTGTGGATTTAATTAACGTTTTTTTTTGGTTAATTCTCCTTTAACCACTTCAGCCCCAGAAGAATTTACCCCCTTCCTGACCAGAGCACTTTTTGTGATTCGGCACTGCGTCGCTTTAACTGACAATTGCGCGGTCGTGCAATGTGGCTCCCAAACAAGCTTTTTTTTGGTGATATTTGATCACCCCAGCGGTTTTTATTTTTTGCACTATAAACAAAAAAGAGTGACAATTTTGAAAAAAATGCATTATTTTTTACATTTTCCTATAATAAATATCCCCCAAAAAATATTAAAAAAACTATTTTTTTCCTCAGTTTAGGCCGATACGTATTCTTCTACATATTTTTGTTAAAAAAAAAATTGCAATAAGTGTTTATTGATTGGTTTGCACAAAAGTTATAGCGTTTACAAAATAGGGCATAGTTTTATGGCAGTTTTATAAATTTTTTTTTACTAGTAATGGCGGCGGTCAGCTTTTTTTAATTTAATTTTTGAATTTTTTTTATTTTTTATTGTGACTGCAACATTATGGCGGACAAATTCGTCCTTTTTGACACATTTTTGGGACCATTGTCATTTATACAGCAATCAGTGCTATACAAATGCACTGATTCCTGTGTAAATGACACTGGCAGTGAAGGGGTTAACCACTAGGGGGCAGTGTGGGGGTTAAGTGTGTCCTGGGGAGTGTTTCTAACTGTGGGGGTGTGGCTATGTGTGGAACGTCACTGATCTCTGCTCCCAATCAAAGGGAGCAGAGATCAGTGACACTGTCAATAGGCAGAATGGGGAGATGCTTGTTTACATTTTCATCTCCCCGCTCTTCCTCCCCGTGAGACGATTGTGGGTATCCCCGCGGCGATCGAGTCCACGGAACCCGTGACCCAACTCATGGAGCTTGCAGGCCGCCTCTTAAAGTGCAATGTACAGGTACGTTAGTTTTTGTGTACGAGCCCTTCTGCCGACGAATATCAGCATGAGGCGGTCAGCAAGTGGTTAAGGGGGTGTGTCCTATGCCTACATACCTTTGCCAGTAGGTGTCCCTTATTCCCATCTAAAAATGTATGACGGTATGCATCATGCACAGCTCTCTCTCTCTCACTCTCGTGAGAGTTTGCCAGGAAGGGAGGGGGATGAGTCATAAGAAGGCAAATGAGAGCTGCAGTGTCTTTGTAAATCCAGGCAGCCGCTTCAGCTGCCCACAGTTAAAAAGATTGCAGCCAGACTCAGTGGAGGGAGATTTATGTAGCATATTTGACAAGTACAGAATCACAGTATATATAAAATAATATGCAAAGTGTTTGGTGGGAAGCTTCAGAATTATCAAAGATGTTTTTATTACAAATTATGTAAGCAGGGTGCAGTTCCTCTTTAATACAAGGAATGCATTGAAATACATTATTAATAATACAAACAATTCTAAGGAAACAGCAGATAGATTTTACATGGTAAAGAAATAATGACTGTAAGTAAAATCTTTATTTATTTGGTAAAACAAACAGCACACAACTAAACAATGTTGCATTTAAAGCATAACAAGGTAGATGTGTTTTCAATAAATAATTCAGGATTCCTGAATTATTGAAACCATTCAGTCTGGGCAAAGGTTTTACTCCTGGACATGTTTTACCCACAAATCTGCTTGTCCTTTATATGCCATCTAAATCAAAGGGACTGGAATATATTTATTTTTATGTTGTATTCCAAATCGCTAGCTAACTATATCATTTTTAAAAAGTATTAGAAACGTAATTTTCTTTTCTTACCTCCTACTGTTCTGTAGATATTGACATAGGCTCTAAGCTCACAATTTACCATTTACACAATACAAGGCATTCCTGAATGGACAATGGGAGAGGAGAGGCAAATAATTTTTAGGGTCACTTCCCTATATGAGATCTGCAGCGCTTATTTCTACAGCACAAGTGCAGTACAGTGATAGTTGTACTTTCTGGTATATACAATACAAATTCATATTAAATTATAAATGTATGAATTATGTTAAGTTCACTTGTATTTACCATGCAGCATGCCTGACCATGGCTACGATTAAAGTGTAACTAAAGGCAAAATATTTTTCTTCCATTTTGCACAGAGTAAAGATGGGTTAAAACCCTCCTTTACTCTGTTTTTTTTTTCTCTTTCATCTGTGTCACATAGGGGTGATTTCCCTTCACTTCCTGTTCCATAAGCAAAACAGGAAGTGAGAGGAAATCCCTCCAAAGTGAACGAAACCAAAAAATCGAAGGAACAGGTTGGAAAATGTCTGCCGAACGAACGATAAATTGAAAGGTTAATGTGTTTCTCAGCTGATAAAAAATTTAACTGTTTACACTGTGCATATATGACAAAAGAGATCCATTCATGTCCACTGAACAATTTATTTTTCAAAATTCGGTCTTTACATGATGGCAATAGCATCTTCCTAACAGGAGCAGAGACAGCAAAACTGGCAGGTGTTCTAAGGCCCCTTTCAGAGGGGTGGACCCCGCCAGCAGATCTACCTGCTCAGCAGTGAATCTTTCTGCTGATCCCCTCTGAGCAGGTGGATGACAGATCTGTGTCTGTCCACAGTGTTGCCAACCCCCCAAAGTGCAATTTACTGCCAGGACACCAAAATTTACAAATGGCACCAATTTTTTACTGGCAAAAAACATGAAGTTTACTGCCAGAGCCAGAGATGGTTAGAGGATGCGGACATGATACTGGAGATGGTTAGAGGATGCGGTTATGATACAGGAGATGTTTAGAGGATGCAGATATGATACAGGAGATGGTTAGAAGATGCGGACATGATACAGGAGATGGTTAGAGGATGCGGATATAATACAGGAGATGGTTAGAGGATGTGGACATGATACAGGAGATGGTTAGAGGATGCGGTTATTGTACAGGAGATGTTTAGAGGATGCAGATATGATACAGGAGATGGTTAGAAGATGCGGACATGATACAGGAGATGGTTAGAGGATGCAGATATGATACAGGAGATGGTTAGAAGATGCAGACATGATACAGGAGATAGTTAGAGGATGCGGATATACTGTAATACAGGAGATTTTTAGAGGATGTGGACATGATACAGGAGATGGTTAGAAGATGCGGACATGGTACAGGAGATGGTTAGAGGATGCAGATATGATACAGGAGATGGATAGAAGATACGGACATGATACAGGAGATGGTTAGAGGATGCCGATATAATACAGGAGATGGTTAGAGGATGCGGACATGATACAGGAGATGTTTAGAGGATGCCGATATAATACAAGAGATGGTTAGAAGATGTGGACATGGTACAAGAGATGGTTAGAGGATGCGGACATAAAACAGGAGATGGTTGGAGCATGTGGACATGATGCAGGATATGGTTATAGGATGCGGACACAATGGATAGTAAATATATCTGCCAGCACTGATTTATTTTTTATTTTTAAATTTTTATTTATTTATTTTGTACACCCTTTTTCTGCCGCAGTCTTACACTCCACTGTTAACCCTTCCACTACCACAGACATCCAGCTCAGCAAACTCTCCTACTGTGTTTGCTCATTTCAGTCTTTTTTTTTTTACATTCTCTGCCTGCCACAGTCATGGACAGCTGGCTTAACTCTTCTTCTGCCAGAGATTTCTCTGCTCTCTTCTTCCCAGAGAGGCCCAATCTGTCATTAGCACTTTGCCCTGGTTAGCAGTGTCTCTTAATCCAAATACTAAGAGGCAAATTGCCTTACCCCTTCCTTGCCTGAGCCATCTTCTACATTCTCCTGAACCAAGAGTTTCAATAGTAAGGGGTGTCTTGCCCTCACTTACCAGCCCCGCAGCCTCCAGCTCAAGGGACATGGTGCATGATGAGAGCAAGTAGAGGAGATCTGTCTGTTTAGAGCCTATGAGGCTGTAATTTGTCCGAAAGTTCTATTAAAAAATGGCGCTGTGTGGCACCGTTGCATCACTGCGCATGAACCCGCTGGTTCGAAAATAGCCAAGCATATACAAGCTTTCCCAAGCCCGTCAGGCTCCGGGATGGTGCATCCGCAGTTGCCCAGTCGGCCCACAGCCATATTTTATACAGGCACCGCTGCCCGTAAATGTCCATTACAGGCAGCAGTGCCTGTATAAAATAATGGGTTAAAATGTATGGACTGCCCATAAATTAACGGGCGGTTGGCAACACTGCCGTTCTGCTGATGCAGAGCAGACACGGACACAGTGCACTGTCCTCTATGGGCTGTCAGATGGAAACCGACCACCTGTCCATTTCCATCCGACTGTCATCTGATCCGATCACATATCTGTTGACATCCACCGCTCCATAGAGGGCAATGGGTGGTCGGGTCGGATCCTAAAAAACTGACAGGCGGACCCCAACAGTCTACCCACGTGAAAAGGGCATAATCCCTCTCTGCTCTTTCCAAAACTAAAAAGAGAGGAAAAGTTTTGCTTTTAGTTGTACTTTAACCACTTCAGCCCTGGAAGATTTGGCTGCTCAATGACCAGGCCATTTTTTTGAGCTACGGCACTGTGTTGCTTTAACTGACAATTGCGTGGTCGTGCAATGCTGTACCCAACAAAACTGACGTCCTTTTTTCCCACAAATAGTGCTTTCTTTTGGTGGTATTTAATCACCTCTGCGTTTTTTTTTTGCACTATAAACAAAAGAAGAGCGACAATTTTGAAAAAAACACAATATCTTTTACTTTTTGCTATAATAAATCCCACATTTTTTTTTCAAAACAAATTTGTTCCTCAGTTTAGTCCGATATGTATTCTTCTACATATTTTTGGTAAAAAAAATCTCAATAAGCGTATATTGATTGGTTTGCGCAAAAGTTATAGTGTCTACAAAATAGGGGATAGATTTATGGCATTTTTTTTTTTTTACTAGTAATGGCAGCGATCTGCGATTTTTATCGGGACTGATATATTGCTGTGGATAAATTGGACACTTTTGACACATTTTTGGGACCACTGACAATTATACAGAGATCATTGCTATAAAATGCACTGATTACTGTATAAATGTCACTGGCAGGGAAGGGGTTAACACTAGGGGGCGATTAAGGGGTCAAATGTGTTCCCTCAGTGTGTTTTTGACTGTAGGGGGGATGGGACTGTCTAGGAGGAGAGAGAGATTGGTGTTCATACTTAGTATGAACACATGAAAAAAGAACCAGGATTTGTGCGTTTACAGCCCAGTTCTGTCATGAGCGATCGTGGGTGCCCGGCGGTCATCATGTCCGCCAGGCACTCGCATCTGCTCTGGGCACACGCTGTGGGCCCCTAGTGGCCAAAAGGAAAAGTGAAGTAAGGTAACGTCGATTTGCCCAGCCGCGCCAACCTAGCAGTAAAACTGCGGCGGCTGGTCCGGAAGTGATTAAGGTTTAGAGAGATGTGTTTGTTTTTTTCCTTATCAGAAGCGGTAGAAAATTCATGACCATTAAATTACTTTTGTTGCATATTTGGTGCAGTAAAAAAAAAAATGCACCTTCCCATTGAAATGAATGGAAAATGCATCAAAAACATAGTAAAAATGCATACAAAATGCACCTACCAGCCCCAGTCCCCCCAGTACCACCCCTTTTAGACAATACAGAACCAAGTATCATTTTATGGTGCTAAGTAATTTGTATGGAATTTGTTAATGATAACAGGAATAGCAATAAAACGGATCCCCTGCAGCCAGCAACAAATTCTTTCTTTATGGAAAATACACATTAGAACAACAGTATCTGACAGATGGTACAGCGATCCTACATGTGTGCATTAGAGACAAAGGAAAAAACAGAAAAGCAACATGTATAGCATTTTAAAAAGTGTAAGCATTGCTAGCAGTGAGGAGCTTGTATAGATTAAAGAAGAACCCCATTTTTTTGATTTTTACAGTTTTTTGATAGTTACAGTTTGGACTTGTAACTTTGTGTACCGGTACCCCCGTAGGTATTGTGGTCCACCTGTCACCCTGTCCAGCCCGGCGTTCACCTCTCAGACACTCCAAGATATGAAACAGTTCATGTACTTTGTTTTTTTTATTTTTATTGAGGGGCTTGAACTTGGGTGGGGTAAGGGAAGTATGGGATGCCCAGTAAAATTTGTACAACTTGCTTGGGACAACTATATACACTCCAGTATATACATTCCAGCCTCCACTCCAGCACATCTCTTCTCACAGACTATCACTCCTCAGCTCCTCCAGAACTATGCTTGTTTGAACTTTCAGGCACAGCTAGCACAAAGTGGTTAGGCCTGACACTGGCTCAGCCAGGCCTTAGCAATTGCCCTTTGCAGGCAGGGACTGCGGGCCTCTATAGTGTAGCAAAAATAAAAAGTGTCTGGTGCTAGCTGTCCTACATGCGGCTACTCAGCCCAGTAACCCATCTTCAGGTCCTGTCAGCGGGCTGCAGCTGCCCTTCTCCACTGCCCATGACACCACAGTCCACTCCTCCTGGTTCTGCATCCATCCCAGACTGCTCCATTCCAGTCCTCTCAGGCGTGCCCCCCCCAATCCAAGTTGGGGATTGGTCAGGGCTACTTATGCCGCGTACACACGTTCAAACAATCGGGTGGAAAAGTCCGGCAAACTCAAGTCCGCCGGACAATCCCCCTGTGTGTAGCCTCCGGCATACTTTTTTGACCCGAAAGTACGGCAGACTTAGAAAGTAGTTTTGCACTCCAATCTTCCCGCCGGACTCGCATTTCGGCGGACAATCCGGCCGTGTGTGTGCCAGTCCGCCGTACTTTTGAAATGAACAGACTTTTCCCGCCCGGAGAAAAGTCCGCTCATTTCGAGCGGATCTCCAGGTAGGCGGGGCCCACGAAGGAGACGTCGCTGGCCCCGTCACCTGGTATGGACTTAAAGGGGAACCCCAACGTCGACATCAGACCCTTGTCCGACCACGCTACCCGGCCGGCCAGGAAAGGGGGGGACGAGTGAGCGCCCCCCCTCCTGAGCCATACCAGACCATGTGCCCTCAACATGGGGGGTGCCTTGGGGAAGGGGGGCCGCACTGCCCCCCACCCCAAAGCACCTTGTCCCCATGTTGATGAGGACAAGGGCCTCTTCCCGACAACCCTGGCCGTTGTTTGTCGGGGACTGCGGGCGAGGGGCTTATTGTTTGAGGGGCCAGGGTTGTCGGGAAGAGGCCCCTGTCCTCATCAACATGGGGACAAGGTGCTTTGGGGTGGGGGGGCGCGCGGCCCCCCCTTCCCCAAGGCACCCCCCATGTTGAGGGCACGCGGCCTGGTACGGCTCAGGAGGGGGGGCGCTCGCTCGTCCCCCCCTTTCCTGGCCGACCGGGTAGCGTGCTCGGACAAGGGTCTGATGTGGACCGGGGGACCCCCCCAGGCCGATTTTTTTCGGCATTGGGGTTCCCCTTTAAGTCCATACCAGGTGGCGGGGCCAGCGATATCTCCTTCGCGGGCCCCGCCTACCTGGAGATGCGCTCGAAATGATCGGACTTTCCTCTGCGTGTGTGGGCGAGTCCGTTCATTTCAAAAGTAGGGCGGATAGTACGGCGGACTTAGTACGCCATATTAGTCCACTGAAAAAGTGCCGTGTGTGGGCAAGTAGCCCATTTGGAAAGTCCGACGGACAGTCTGGCGGGAAGTCCGCCAGACTAAGTCCGCCGGATAGTCAGCTACATGTGTACGCAGCATTAGAACACCCCAGGTGGCTCAACTTCCGCTCCAGCCTCTCTTTCTGAAAACACTGGAGCATTCTAGAAAGAAGTAAGAAGTCCTAGTGATGCCACCTGTCAATTACCCCAGTCCTACTCTGAGCCACCCCCAGCCCATATTACAATACCACACCCAGGCTTGGCTGCTAGCCAAATCTGGAAATTGACCTGTCCAAAAAAAAACACTAGCACACTAGAGGGTGCTACATGTGTATATACCCTGTGTGTAGGCGGGTGGAGTCTACTTTCTCCACTGTGGGTGGTGCTCATCTGGAGCAGCAGTACAGTTGGAGAGGAAGTCAAGGGGGACATGGCATTTAGGAAAAAAAATAAATCTGCATTACTGGTCAGCATTTCTCATTTTCATATGCACATCCTACTGCCCAAAAATATTATTTGAATTGCTGGCATTCTGGAAGCTAGAAGAAATTTTACATGTGCATATGCGTGTACACATGTGCACTATATCAGCCATGTTTGCTGATTTTATGCAGAAACTTTCTGCCAGGAAGATCTGGGCTTCATACATCGGTATCGAATACAAGGACACTTAGGGTGTCCATTCTATTAAGCTGAAGTCAATTCAGTCTTATTTGTGTGGTGGTACGGCCAGGTGTTCAGGTGGAAAAGTGGAAAAATAGTGCTGGACCCATAGGGTTACCTCACTGGTATTGCTTTCTTAAAGCTGTTGTATAGTAAATTTTACAACTTTTACCTACAGGTAAGCCTATAATACGCAGCCCAAGCTATCAGTGGGAGGAGTCTGAGTTGTTCTTTTCCTGTGCTGCTTGAGAGTGTGTGAAGGAGAAGAAGTCAGCCTACTCTTCTCTTAAAGTGTTGGAGAGAAGATTTTTGAGAATATACCATGCTCCGGGTATGCAGTCTGTGTCAGGACCCAGGATGCCTATTGAAAGGGCTTCCACAGGTATGCAGATGCCCGGTACCGTGCTGACAGACACGAGCATTCGCCTGCTGCCGCAGGGGCGGTTTGTGCTATATACTGCAGGAGATGTTGAGGGCCTTGGCATGTTATGCGGGAAGTGTGACGGCCTGATTGCCAACCCTCGACCGTTTGCAAGATGCAGAAGGTGTGGAGAGTACGCCTTTAAAGTGGAGAAGTCAATTGTACTACCAAGGGCCTACCACGTGGACTGGGCCACGGGAGTGACAACCGAGGAGTTAGCCATCTTCACCTCTTCGTTGAGACCTTCCACTGCGGTGACACCTGTCGTTGCTGACACCTCTGAGAGAGATGCCGCTGCTTCTACCACTGCTACTGCCGAAGAAACCACTTTGGAGCAGATGGACACTGCTTCTATTACCGTTACTGAAATCACCATGCCTCCTTTGGAGAAAGTGGGGCGTACAAAGTCTTCCCAGAACTGACATGGAGGACCACCACCGAGTCTGGCTGGATCCAATTGGCTGAAGAAGGTTGCTTCGGGAAAAATTCTGACTGTGAGTAAACCTTTAGTGAATTATTTACCAGCAGAAGAATATCCAGATTCAGAGTAACCCTTGTACACACGGTCGGACATTCTGACAACCAAATCCGTTGGATTTTGTCCGACGGATTTTGTCTGAAACTGTTGCATACACACGGTCGGACAAAGTTGTCGGAAAATCCGATTGTACATAACGTGATGACGTTATTTCGTTACAACGGGACTACGTTCAGGCTAGTAGCCAGAAGCTTTGGTCTAGGAATTTGTTCTGAGCATGCGTGGCACTGTCCGTCGGAGTAGGCTACACATGATCGAAATATGTCGGATTGGAGCATGTTGTCGGAAAAATTTATAGACAAGTTGGAAAACTTGGTCCGTCGGATATTCCGACGGAAACAGTCCAATGGAGACCACACACAGTCGGATTATCCAACAATACGGTCCGATCGGACACATTCCGTCTGAATCTCCGACCGTGTGTACAAGGGCTTAGAGTCTTTGTCAGATACTGGAGATGATGACATTTTGGGGACATTGTCTCAGGAGTTGCTGTGGGCTGGATGGGACGATGTAGCTGCCACTTGTACAGATGTTTTGGACTGGCTATCTCTAACCTCAGGGGGTGGAATGCCAAGTGGGGACAACCCCATCACGGTAAATGTGACTCTCCCTAAACCCGTGAATTTGCCCACACTTCAAAGGGACTCTGCCACGTTGGTACAACGGTCCCCAAACTCCTGTATACCACCTGGGGAAGGGAGTGCCAGTACACTGCCGAGACTTGCAAGGTCGCAGCGACTCCTTCATAAGAGAGTAGCTAATGAGTATGGGTTGGAATTCCCCTATATTCCAAGGGTCATTACAACCATTATTGATGAGAACCGTGAGGCATGGTACGAGGACGATGTTTGGAGCTATTTAAAAGTACCAAAGCCGCTTTGCAACAAGGCTTTTTCACCGGAGTTGTGTGAATGGTTTGTCGGATGTCTGCAGCATTGGAGTTATGGTCGGCACATTTATGGAGACAAAATTGTGATTTGCAGACCGGACAAAGACAGTGCCTTCTATTTTATTACTACTGTGGATGCACAGGGAAAAGATGTAACTTTGCCTGATCCCCGTTTCTACTGGTGAACTGTTCCTGAGTCAAGTCTTTGAATTTGCAAGGAGAGTTTCTCTTGGTCTTTATCTCTTTGCATTTTCCTTTGGAACTACTGAACTGTGGGGTAGTTAGACAGAGTTAGTTACACAGAGAAAGCAACATCCGCTGTGTCAAGATCAGTTTACCGGACACAGAGTCTGTTCTAATAAGAGACTGCACCTTAGCGACGCATACCACTAGGTGGCATGAGTCGGCGCAATTAGCACTGTTTTATAAGTAGGAAAAAAAAAGGATTTTAAAAGTTTAGAGGAGAGGGATCCATTGAGATTGGATGGAATCCTGCCTTCTAATAGTCTGTGTACAGTGTATTGTTTACATGTGTTTTTTTCTTCTCTTTCAGGATTCACCAAGGGGCATCTATCAAGCTGCCGGAGAATGGATGGTTTAGCTAGACAGGCTTGGGTGGTAATCTTTACTGTATAATAATTTTAGTGTTTAACAATGTCTTCACACAATACTGGAAAGTTCATTGTTTTCCTTTCCCTTTTCCCATTCCTACCCTTAACATTCAGGTACTCTAAGGTTTTTTGTAGAGCTAGTTTGTTATCTCTGAGTTTCTTTTTTCCGGTCTTTCCCAGATGATGAGGACATTGTCTAAATAAGCAGGGGGAGTGTGTAGCGGCAGCTCCTGAAGAGCATGCGCTATGCGTTTTTTCAAAGTTAAAGTTATGCCTAAACTGCAGTTTGGTTTTGGTACAATTGTCTACATTTAGATTTCAGCATCAGTCTAACTGGACTGTGAGTTGTTCAGCCTGGCCACAGGGGGCACTGTCTCTTCTGGCAGGCATAGAACTATGGTCTGGTTAGGTGCTTAAGTTACTCTCTCTCGGAGCCCGCCCAGTGGGAGTGGCGCTCTCACTGTGCTTTCTGGGAGAGGGTATTTAAGATGCAGACGTCACGTGGTTTGGGGATTCCAGTCCAGAATGATGTGCTGACTTCATGGTCCTGGTCCTCCTGACCAGCCCCCAGGAAGGCTATGGCCTGGGGTGTGGATCCACCCGATTTAGATGTCTCGGGGCTGGCTAACCCAAGGCAAGGAAACTAAAGAAGGATTCTGAGGTGGTTGAGTGCCGTCTCCGGTTTGGGAGAGACCCAGTGACTTCAAGCATTCCAGGGGAGGACTCTTCAGAAGAAGACCACGTACGGGTTGGTTTCTTAGTGAGAGCCTGGAAGGGCTGAAATACACGAGAGAATCTGGTCTTGTGGATATCGCCAAGCTGGTTGAAAGATCCAGGTATCCTACAAGTGTTTTCAAGCTTAGTTTCCCTACGTGTTCTACGTCTGTGGCGGAGACATTATCTTGTACCTCCTACAACAACGTCTGTGGCAGAGACTTGTTCCTGAGTAAGCACCTTGTTGGCTTCAACATTTTGACTTTGACACTAAGAGTACCTGAATTTCCTTTCCAACCATCTGATCCCAATTTAAGAGACTGTTCATTGTCTACATTTTGCAAATAAAATCCATTCAAGTGGATCTGTTGTCGATCTCTCAAGTTACTGGGCCTTTACCACGGGACACCTCTAGACGTGCAACGAGGAAAACAGAAGGTAACAGTAAGCCCAAATCTAACCAGCAGCTCCTTCAGGGGTTAGTGCTACAATTGCAAGTATAGGCCTTGTCAGCAGCTATTTTGGCAGTCTGACAACAGTGAGCCCTTCCTGTGTATTGTGTGCTGAAATGGACACTTGTAGTGTCTATTGGAAATCTATGTGAAAGGATGAAAATACAGGGGCATGATTGGAAGACAGGACGTTGTCACCCTACATCAAAAAGTGCCTACAAGTACCTTTATGGAAGGATTACAAGGTTTTATTTTATTATAAGCTGCAGCTTAACCACTTCAGCTCCGGACCAATAAACACCTTAAGGACCAGAGGTCTTTTTGCAATTTCGCACTGCGCTGCTTTAACTGGTAATTGCGCGGTCATGCAATATTGCACCCAAACGAAATTTGCGTCCTTTTCTTCCCACAAATAGAGCTTTCTTTTGATGGTATTTGATTGCCTCTGCGATTTTTTTTTTTTGCGATATAAATGGAAAAAGAGCGAAAATTTTGAAAAAAAAAGATATTTTCTTCTTTTTGTTATAAGAAAAATCGAATAAACTAAATTTTAGTCATACATTGAGGGCAAAATTTATTCAGCCACATGTCTTTAGTAAAAAAAATGTCAATAAGCGTATATTTTTTGGTTTGCGCAAAAGTTATAGCGTCTACAAACTAGAGTACATTTTCTGGAATTTACACAGCTTTTAATTTATGACTGCCGATCTCATTTCTTGAGGTGCTAAAATGGCAGGGCAGTACAAATCCCCCCCAAATGACCCCATTTTGGAAAGTAGACACCCCAAGGAAATTGCTGATGGGTATGTTGAGCCCATTGAATATTTATTTTTTTTGTCCTAAGGGATTGAATAATGACAAAAAAAAAAAAAAAAAATTTTTTTTACAAAAAGTTGTCACTAAATGATATATTGCTCACACATGCCATGGTTATATGTGGAATTGCACCCCAAAATATATTCTGCTACTTCTCCTGAGTATGGCGATACCACGTGTGTGGGACTTTTTGGGAGTCTAGACGCGCACGGCACCCCGAAAACCAATCACCACCTTCAGGATTTCTAAGGGTGCAAATTTTTGATTTAACTCCTCACTACCTATCACAGTTTCGAAGGCCATAAAATGCCAAAATAGCACAAAACCCCCCAAAATGACCCCATTTTGGAAAGTAGACACCCCAAGCTATTTACTGAGAGGCATGTTGAGTCCATGGAATATTTTATATTTTGCCACAAGTTGCGGGAATATTACAAACTTTTTTTTTTTTGCACCAAGTTGTCACTAAATGATATATTGCTCACACATGCTATGGGCATATGTGAAATGACACCCCAAAATACATTCTGCTGCTTCTCCCGAGTACGGGGATACCACATGTGTGGGGCTTTTTGGGAGTCTAGTCGCGCACGGCACCCCGAAAACCAATCACCACCTTCAGGATTTCTAAGGGTGCAAATTTTTGATTTAACTCCTCACTACCTATCACAGTTTCGAAGGCCATAAAATGCCAAAATAGCACAAAACCCCCCCAAATGACCCCATTTTGGAAAGTAGACACCCCAAGCTATTTACTGAGAGGCATGTTGAGTCCATGGAATATTTTATATTTTGCCAAAAGTTGCGGGAATATTACAAACTTTTTTTTTTTTTTGCACAAAGTTGTCACTAAATGATATATTGCTCACACATGCTATGGGCAGAAGTCAAATTACACCCCAAAATAAATTCTGCTGCTTCTCCCGAGTACGGGGATACCACATGTGGGGGACTTTTTGGGAGCCTAGCCACGTACGGGACCCCGAAAACCAAGCACTGCCTTCCGGATTTGAATATAAAATGCTATAAAAAACAAACTAACCAGAGTCACCCGTAACACTTATACGGTGATCAGTGGTGAAAGGGTTAACTAGGGGCAATCAGGGGGTTCACATTTTTATTAGGTAGTATATGGGGGTCCCTGGCGCTATATAAAAACCTGACGGGGAACCTAAATAACTAACTGGCTAACCAGCGTCACCAGTGACACTTATACTGTGATCGCTGGTGAAAGGGGGTGAAAGGGTTAACTAGCAGCAATCAGGGGGTTAAAACCATTATTGGGTAGTATATCGGGGTACCTAGCGCTATAAAAACCTGGCGGTGAACCTAAAAAAATAACTAGCTACCTAGCGACACTAGCGACACTGATGCAGCGTTCAGAAAAATTATCGCTTAGTGACACTGGCAAAAGGGGGTGAAAGGGTTAACTAGCGGAAATCAGGGGGTTAAAACCATTATTGGGTAGTATATCGGGGTACCTAGCGCTATAAAAACCTGGCGGTGAACCTAAAAAAATAACTAGCTACCTAGCGACTGTAGCGACACTAATGCAGCGATCAGAAAAACGATCGCTTAGTGACACTAGCAAAAGGGGGTGAAAGGGTTAACTAGCGGCAATCAGGGGGTTAAAACCATTATTGGGTAGTATATCGGGGTACCTAGCGATATAAAAACCTGGCGGTGAACCTAAAAAAATAACTAGCTACCTAGCGACACATGCAGCGATCAGAAAAATGATCGCTTAGTGACACTGGCAAAAGGGGGTGAAAGGGTTAACTAGCGGCAATCAGGGGGTTAAAAACATTATTGGGTAGTATATCGGGGTACCTAGCGCTATAAAAACCTGGCGGTGAACCTAAAAAAATAACTAGCTACCTAGCGACTGTAGCGACACTAATGCAGCGATCAGAAAAACGATCGCTTAGTGACATTGGCAAAAGGGGGTGAAAGGGTTAACTAGCGGCAATCAGGGGGTTAAAAACATTATTGGGTAGTATATCGGGGTACCTAGCGATATAAAAACCTGGCGGTGAACCTAAAAAAATAACTAGCTACCTAGCGACACATGCAGCAATCAGAAAAATGATCGCTTAGTGACACTGGCAAAAGGGGGTGAAAGGGTTAACTCTAGGGGCAATCAGGGGGTTAAATCTTTATTGGGGGGTGATAGGGGGCTACCCTGGACCTAACACTAACTGTCCTGACAGTTTTTACTGTCACAACTGACACTGAAAGCATTGATCAGTAAAGAAATGATCAATGCAATCAGTGACACTGTGACTGGGGGGGGAGGGGGGGCGGGGGGGGGATCGGGGGGCGATCGGGGGGGGGGATCGGGGGGGGTTTGTGTGCCTGTGTGTACCTACATGTCAGTGTAGTGTTGGTGCACACTTACTTTTACTCTTCTCCTCGTAGTCCGGTCAAAAAGACCGCCCCGAGGAGAATGACATCACTTCCTCCTTCCTGTGTAAACAATACACAGGGGAGGAAGCTTCTCATTGGCCAGGAGCGATCCAGAGGGGGTGGCCGAAAACCAACGGCCATCCCCTCATCACAGAGCGCTCCTGGACCGAATCGGACCGCCGTAAACAGCGGGAGGGGGTCCGATCGGACCCCCCACCCGCTGGAAGGCAATCACGTAGATGTACGTGATTGTGCCTGCCTGTGTCATTGTGCTGACGTACAATGGCAATACGGCGGTCCTCAAGTGGTTAAAAAATATTTAAAATGGCTTTTGAAATTACAACGTCCCGTTCATATCAATGCCAATTGTTATGGGATTTCACAGGTTCAAATCGCATGACAAGTGGCACTCTAATGTCAGCAATTAAACTGTTTAAATTGATGCATCACCAAACTTGGCTTTGAATTTGTGTGACTTCAAGTTAAGTTGCATGATTTCAAAGTTGGATACATTATGAACAAAAGCGAAAGCTTATATGAAATTGCATAGTAGGTTGCCAATACTTTTATATATAAATATTATAAATTGTTAAAATGTGTCTTTTTTTTTTGTTAGAATCCACATCATCACTACATCTTATTAGAGCTTTGATTTCATCTAGCCTATTTACCAAGGAAGACATTTTTGTGCTTAGTGACCACTAAATGCTGAGAAATTTCTTGGGCGTATTATCTATTGCATTAATATTTATTTTATTACGCTATTTAGCAATTATTCCACATATAATCAAGTTTAAAGCAGAGTTACACCTAGGTAAAAAAAATAAAAATTAAAAGGCAGCAACTACAAATACTGCAGAGAAATCCATTCCGTGGAACTTCGCTTTAAGAATACACGCAAGCAATTTTAGAAGTTTATTACATATTAGCCTTGATTCACACCAATACGGTGTGCAAAAACCAGCAATCTGTGCGCACTTCCCATACCGCGTTGAAAAAATACATTTTAATGAATTAAAAAAACAATATTTACCCTAAGTTTTTGCAAAATGTGAAAGATGATGTTACGCCAAGTATATAAATACCTAACATATTACGCTTTAAAATTGCACTTGTGGAATGGCGACAAACTAAACTACTTAAAAATCTCCATAGGTGATGCTTTAAATGTTTTTACAGACTACCTGTTTAAAGTTACAGAGGCGGTCTAGCGTTGGAATTATTGTTCTCGCTCTAACGTTCGTGGTAATACCTCATGTGTAGTGTGAATACGGTTTACATATGTGTGCGCAACTTATGTATGTGTCCAATTCTGCACTCAACCACGGAGGCATGGGGCGATTAATTTTTTTTTTATATTATTACTTTTATTTTTACACTGTCCCTTTTCTTTGCTTTTTTTTTTTTTTTTTTTTTTTTTTTTTTTTTTTTATCGTATTTATTTCTATTGCAAAGGATGTTTACATTCCTTGTAATACAAATAAAAGTTATAAAAAAAATAAGGATATATCTGAGGTCTGGCTCCAAATCTTTAATTTAGCTTTAAAAGCAAAAAGAATAATAATAATAAAAAAAAATGTTAACTTTCATCTTGGATCGATGGCTCCAAGGCCATAGAGATGATCAAAGCGGATCTACTCTTTGAACGCCTGTGTGACCAGCCGGTGGTACTGTCTGTAGCGGTAAACCTGAGGAACCGTGGCGTACCAACTTGGGGGGCGGTCCACCCCGGGTGCCACACACATTGCGGGGGTGGGGGTCAATTCTGGTCTCTGTTAAAAGCACATGGACAACGCACTAAAGCTATGGAGATTCATATCATTGATGTTCTAGCTTACATAAGACTTTAGTGTAAGGGTTTACATTATAAAAATAATACAGATAACAAATCTACTCTACATGGTTAGTGCTACAGCTTTTAGTCATAGACAACAACTAGAGAAAGCTGGCGCCCATCGTTTGTTTTGTTTCAATAAAAACATTAAATCCCTTGTTACATGTCAAAGTTCAATACATATATTTGTACAGACACTACCGCTCTACATGTTTTGCTTAACAAGTAGAGCGATAACATGTAGAGCGCTAGTGTCTGTACAAATATATGAATTGAACTTGACATGTAACAAGGGATTTTTATGAAAATGTTTTTATTGACATTAATAAAATATAGTTTTTATAATTAAAAAATACTATAATTCTCATTTATTGACACCTTAAAAGTCCCCAGTTTTCTTTTTTTCATATATTTTTCATAAAAAATGGGATGTGATGTCCTCTCTGACCAGGCAACTCTCAATCTTCTTGTTGGATAAAGTATAGGTTTTAAGTATAAAGTAAAATAAGTGCAGTGCTATATGTGAAAACAACATGATATTATCCAAAGTGAAAAATCCTGCATGTAAAACCAAAAAACATCAATGCGTTAACAGATATAAAACTTGGTGAAAGTTCAAAAAGGTGAATAATGACAGAAAATCTTCTGTCGGACAACTGTTGGTTCATTCATAGAATCTCCTTTTATAGCGGCTTTATAAATACTCTTGCCAGACCTTTGCCAGAAGCTAGCATCAAGTACAGAGGACATTCCACCCAAAGTGTAATCTGTTGGTTCTCCACGGTGATATCCCTCCACCAGTATATATTGCACTCACCAGAAGATGAATAAAGATGAGCCTTGTGTAATTATCATGCAGACAGGAGATGACCTCAGGCGAGTCTTGCATCAATATTCAGCAACCAAGTAGAAGTGGAGTAGATAACCATGAATCTGCCATCCACTCCAGTGGGGACCCTCCTATGCACTGACGTTATTGCCGCCATGTGCCTTGAGGTAGGAGCGGCGGTATATTTTATGTACGTTTTATGGTCTTTTTTGTGCATGTACTTCCATTTTTTTACCCAATAAATACTCTATTAGAACTATCTTCGCTCCCAGTGGTGAGCTTTTTAAAATATAGTGTACTGGAGGCGACAGCAGATTTATGGTTATCTACTCCACTTCTACTTGGTTGCTGAACATTGATGCAAGACTCGCCTGAAGTCATCTCCTGTCTGCATATTAATTACACAAGGCTCATCTTTAGTCATCTTCTGGCAGGGTGGATGTGATTTAAATCACTAGCAAAAAGGCTTTATTTAAATCACAATTTTAAAGAATAAAGAGCAACTGTCATCTGTCCCCCAGTGACTCCTCTTATGACCCGCTGTTGACTCACCGACAGTCCCATTCACTTTAATGGAAGGGCTGGTGATGGGGCAGTGACACAACAAGGTGAGGGACATGGTGGCAGCAAGTGAGTGGATGCCCACTAACAGGCACTGCCATGATGGATCTTAACCACTTGCCTGCTGGGTACTTTTGCCCCTTTCCTGCACAGGCCAATTTTCAGCTTTCAATGCTGTCTCAGTTTGAATGACAATAACGTGGTCATGCAACATTGCATTCATATTACATTTTTAGCATTTTTTTCCAACAAATAGATAATATATAATCTTAAAAATCATTTTTTGCTAAACAAACATCCTTCACTGATGTGTGCTGATGAGGCTGCACTGATGAGCACTAATAAGCAGCAATGATAGGCACTAATGTGCACTGATGACATAGCATTGATGGGCACTGATGAGGCAGCACTGGTGGGAACTGATGAGGGGCACTGATGAGGTTGCACTGATAGGCAGCACTGATAGTTGACACTGATGGGCACTAATAGGCAGCACCGATGGGCATTGATAGGCAGCTTTGATGGATGGCACTGATGAGCAGTTCCCGATGGACACTGATTGTCACCACTGATGGACACTGATTGGCACTGATATGCAGGATTGGTTGACACTGTTGGGGTTGCACTGATTATCAGGACACTGATGATCAGTGCCCTAATCCTCAGTGTAAATGTCCCCTTTCACACTTAGCGTGGTTGACAAGTGGTTAAGGTAAAGAACACCCTACTAACTACCCCCCCACCCCCAACCACTTGCCCGATTCCTCTCACCGATCCAGTCCTGTCCCGGGTACAGCACTGCTCTCCTCTCTCTCTGGTCTCACAGGAGACACTGGCATCAGTGGGAGCCATGGCCTTTAACCGAACATAGGCCTGACAGAGAATGTACCTGTGACATATTTAACCCATCAGTAATTATATTTGAATAGGTCTGTCACTGCTGTTACATGCAATCCATTTTTGGATAGGGAAGGGTTGTGCTGTATTTGTTCCCTCCAGGGTGATTTATGCTGACTTCCTCTTCTGGTGTCAATTGACTGGGCATGAGCAGAACGGAAAGTTTCCCCTCCGCCACAACAAAAATTCACACATTTCTCCATCAATGGGGAGGAAGAAATTAAGACAGTTTGGGCTTTTCTAAATGCACATTGAGCACAGCATCAGCTGTCACTGATATGGCTTTGTTGGTAAAGCCAATTTCAGAATTCTAACCCATCTGCACTATAATATGTTATTGCTGTGTATCTGCTAGAGAGATTTTTTGCCTCCATTCCTGCCTTGTTGAAAAAAAAATACTAGAATATGTGTTCTCATTGGCAGATTTATCCTCTACTTTTGTTCTAGGGGCAACTGGACATTTGAGATTTCCACTCAACTTGTGCCCTAATGACAGCGGTCACCAGTGTGGGCAGTGATTTCCACACCCGCAGTGATTTCCATGTGATTTCCACACCCGCACGTCATATGGGCGGGGCATTGGTATCGGCAGGCCGGGCGTACCATTGCTCGTGCGGCGGTGCCTTCCGCCCCTCCCCTGAGTGCGTGGCGTGACGTTGGTGGGTGGCTCCCGCGGCGGCGCCTATAAGGGGCGCGACCTTGGCGGCATTCACTCCCGAGACTCCCATGCTAACGGATGTTATACCTGTCTGAGAAGCGGCATTGTTTCTAACTCTGGTATTGTCTCACTTCTTGCACTGGGCAACTTCTCTACTATCACCCGTTCCTCCCTTACCTATTTTCTTACGGATCACATTCTCCCCCCCCCCCTTTTTTCTTTTCCCCCCCCCTTCTTTTTATCTTAGTTAGAGGCATTAGGTCTGACTTGGTTTATTTCACAATTACACCTATTCTCAAGGCTGTTTTCTTTTCCTTCCCCTTTCATTTTACCTTAGGCTTTAGTTCTGATCTGTTCTGTTTCACAATCACACTTTCATCCTGGGCCCCCTTTTTGTCCTGGCTCCATCTCTTCTATCACTACTAATCACTATCTTGTCCTGGTTCTTCCCACACAGGTTTATCTCGTGGGTGTTTATCTGCCTTGGTTGGCGCCCTGTGGGTAGCCCTCGCGGCTCTGCCCATCTCAGCTCCCGGGGGGAAGTGTCCCCGATTCGGCTGGTGGAGCCCGACTGACAGTCACCACCAAGGGAATCATAATTTGTAAGCATGTACTTTATGTGGGGTTTGGCCTATTACCCCACCGTTATGCCATGCTTGTTACTATTATTATATTATACTGATATCCTCTTTTTCATTGTAGCTACCGTACACGCTTGCTCCTGATGAGTGGCGATCAGCCACGAAACGCGTAGAGCTATTGAAGTCGTGTTTTTCCTAATCGCATTCAACTTTTTACAGCTGCTCTGTCCAAATACTGTTCATAGAATACTGAGGCTACCCGTTATGCAGGCACTATTTGTTGCTTTATGGTTTTATACCAACTCTATTTGGTGAACTGTGGAATTTTGTTACGTTCATATTTTACTTATATGCTGCTACGACGTATTGTTAATGCTTCGCATCAACTACAACGGATTTAATTGTGTACATATTATATTCTTTATGAATTTATTATTATTATGTATTGCTAGTATCTCTTATCCATTGTAAATGATTTAATCATGTTTATCTCTTATCCATTGTAAATGATTTAATCATGTTTATGTTATATTTTTATGAACTTATTAAAATTTCTCAATTGTTCGCCAATTTACACTATTCTATCATAAATTTCGCACTTCATTTAAAGTCCCGCCCCTGTTGCTCTCCCCCCTTTTTTGACCACTACATGGATGGAAATACTTGACCTTACCAGGTCAGTGTTTCATATTAAGTCCCAAGGGATGGAAATAGATGACCTTACCAGGTCACATTTCACTTAAAGTCCCTTAACCCTTCGCCCATATAATAACTCTGAATAGGGATGGTTGTGCGTAATTTTGGTTTTAATCTCGCAATCTTGCCAGATGTCCTGCATTATATTGCCCCTTATTTGTTCTTTTTGAGCTTAATATAATGCTACTGTTTTTATGTTATTACCATCCTAATCAGTAATTATCCTTTACCAAACTTAGTGTTTGATCATCACCTAGATCTCTTGTTTGTGTTCTGATTGGTCCGTCAAACACTGCTGCCGTGTTGGTTCCTTTCTATCCGGGAGCTGTGATGCGCCTTGGGGCTCCTCCTCCCCCTCCTTTCCTTTGCTGTTGGGGGTGGATGGGCTGCCACTGCGCATCAGCGTCACGCAGTCCATGCCGGACATGCGCGTCCCTTTGGACGCTAGCGTGTGCCCTCATGTGATTTCCACACCCGCACGTCATATGGGCGGGGCATTGGTATCGGCAGGCCGGGCGTACCATTGCTCGTGCGGCGGTGCCTTCCGCCCCTCCCCTGAGTGCGTGGCGTGACGTTGGTGGGTGGCTCCCGCGGCGGCGCCTATAAGGGGCGCGACCTTGGCGGCATTCACTCCCGAGACTCCCATGCTAACGGATGTTATACCTGTCTGAGAAGCGGCATTGTTTCTAACTCTGGTATTGTCTCACTTCTTGCACTGGGCAACTTCTCTACTATCACCCGTTCCTCCCCTACCTATTTTCTTACGGATCACATTCTCCCCCCCCCCCCCCTTTTTTCTTTTTCCCCCCCCTTCTTTTTATCTTAGTTAGAGGCATTAGGTCTGACTTGGTTTATTTCACAATTACACCTATTCTCAAGGCTGTTTTCTTTTCCTTCCCCTTTCATTTTACCTTAGGCTTTAGTTCTGATCTGTTCTGTTTCACAATCACACTTTCATCCTGGGCCCCCTTTTTGTCCTGGCTCCATCTCTTCTATCACTACTAATCACTATCTTGTCCTGGTTCTTCCCACACAGGTTTATCTCGTGGGTGTTTATCTGCCTTGGTTGGCGCCCTGTGGGTAGCCCTCGCGGCTCTGCCCATCTCAGCTCCCGGGGGGAAGTGTCCCCGATTCGGCTGGTGGAGCCCGACTGACAGTCACCACCAAGGGAATCATAATTTGTAAGCATGTACTTTATGTGGGGTTTGGCCTATTACCCCACCGTTATGCCATGCTTGTTACTATTATTATATTATACTGATATCCTCTTTTTCATTGTAGCTACCGTACACGCTTGCTCCTGATGAGTGGCGATCAGCCACGAAACGCGTAGAGCTATTGAAGTCGTGTTTTTCCTAATCGCATTCAACTTTTTACAGCTGCCCTGTCCAAATACTGTTCATAGAATACTGAGGCTACCCGTTATGCAGGCACTATTTGTTGCTTTATGGTTTTATACCAACTCTATTTGGTGAACTGTGGAATTTTGTTACGTTCATATTTTACTTATATGCTGCTACGACGTATTGTTAATGCTTCGCATCAACTACAACGGATTTAATTGTGTACATATTATATTCTTTATGAATTTATTATTATTATGTATTGCTAGTATCTCTTATCCATTGTAAATGATTTAATCATGTTTATCTCTTATCCATTGTAAATGATTTAATCATGTTTATGTTATATTTTTATGAACTTATTAAAATTTCTCAATTGTTCGCCAATTTACACTATTCTATCATAAATTTCGCACTTCATTTAAAGTCCCGCCCCTGTTGCTCTCCCCCCTTTTTTGAGTGTGGGCAGTGAGAGGCCTTCCCAATTGAGTCAGACAGCAAAAAAAGAAAATCTGACCCTTCTCTTGTGTTCCTAAAATAAGTCTGTGGAACTGCTGTAGAGATGTTTTCTCCCTGTCCTAGTGTCATAGTTTGTAATATAAACTTAACATGGAACTAAGCTGTATCCACAAACTGAAAATACTTTTTGATTCATTTTCAATATTCAAAGCAAACTCACCCATCCATCTATGTCTCCATGCTTTCGTTTGCTGAGAAATCACTTTCAAAAACACCCCCTAGAACTTCTAGCCAGGGCCATCTCAAGAAAGGGCTGATGATTCATGTATAGGGTTGAGCGAATCTGAACTGTAAAGTTCGGGTTCGTACCAGACTTTTGGGTTTTTGGTACCCAGACCGAACCCGAACACTGTATGTTCAGGTTCGAGTTCGGTGTTCGGCAATCTAATGGCGCTTTTTAAAATGCTGCAGGGCAGTCAATCAACATTCGTTTAACTCATGTGCCTTTAGAAGCCATCACAGCCATGCCTACTAATGGCATGGCTGTGATTGGCCAGTGCAGCATATGGCCCAGCCTCTATATAAGCTAGAGGCACATAGCACAGCAGTCACTCTGCTTTAGATGAAGTGTAGGGAAAGGTTGCGGCTGCTGTTTTGAGGGGGACAATTTGATACGAGTCCTGCTTCAGAAATCGAATTACTCAGCGATCTACCTTGATTTTGTTGTGTGGGTTGTGTGGGTGCAGTGCACATTCTTTTTACACTGCCCTGAGTCCAGTGCCAGAGAAAAGATAACTTTTATCTGTCTGTTGGTTGGCGTCGGTGGGCATTTTATGCAAGCTCAGTGAACCAACACTGCATACATTACTGTGAGATACACCCTTTATATACTGTTGGTCTATTCTGCTATTCTAAAAACACCCATTTAGGGCCAAAAATAAATATTTTGCAGTGTTTTCTGCATATCTGTACTTCTGAGATACACACTTTAGATACTGTTCTTCTATTGTGCTAGTCAAAAAAATAAGAATTTAGGGCAGAAAGTTTTTTTTGAATAGCATTTTCTGCAGATCTGTATGTGTGAGATACACCCTTTAGATACTGTTGCTCTATTCCGCTATTCAAAAAACACCCATTTAGGGCAAGATCCTAAATTTGAGAAATATGAGGAGAACATCAAAGAAGGGACGTGGCTCCGGTCGTGGTGCTGCTGGTGGAGCTCCTGTTGCAGGGAGAGGACGTGATCTGTGCCAGCTACACGCACAAGTGAAACACTTTTCTGAGGTGCGAGTAGGCGACAGAGCCTGCAGCGGTATTTGGTCAGGCCTAATGCGGCTCTATGAATGTCGAGGCCAGGACAAGTACAGGCGATAGTAGATTGGGTTGCTGACAGTGCCTCCAGTTCCTTCACATTGTCTCCCACCCAGTCTCCTGCTGAAAGATCAGAGTTGGCACCTGCAGCCGATGTCCATCAGTCTTTCACCTCACCCCCTTGCAAAACAGCCAAGCAGTCTGAGCCTCAAATCATGCAGCAGTCTCTTCTGCTTTTTGATGACTCTGGGTTTCACAGGGCCATCCACCTAGCCCTACCCCAGAAGTGGAAGAGATTGTCTGCACCGATGCCCAACCACTGCAATTGCAATTGTGTAATTGTGCAGACCGACAAGGAGGGCAGGCGTGAAGACTGGGTGGAAGATGATGTGGAGGACAATGAGGTCCTCGATCCCACATGGAATCAACATCATGCAGGTGACCAGTGTAGTTTGGAGAAAGAGGCGGTGGTCACACAGAGCCACCAGCACAGCAGAAGAGGGAGCAGGGTGAAAAAGTGGAGTGTCCGTCCCCTAGACAGTACACCTTCTACTGCCCAACGCAGCAAGGGACAGAGCACACCAAAGCCAGACAATGTGCTGATGACAAGACATGAGTGGTTTGCATGCTGTGCAATCAGAGCCTGAAGCGAGGCATAAACATTCTCAACCCGAGCACAACCTGCATGACCAGGCATCTAAGTGCAAAGCACGAGCTGCAGTGGAGTAGACACCTCAAAATCCAAGGCTTTTGGCTAGTCCTGCTTCCTCTTCTGCTGCAGTCTCGCCCTCTTCATCCACCTCTGTAGTGACAGTGGCACCTACCAACCCGCAAACAGAGGATCTGCCAGCAACACTACCACCTAGGTTACCAACCATCTCCACAATGTCCCATGGAAGCGTTCAGCTCTCTATCTCCCAAACACTGGAGCGGAAGAGTGGATTTAAAGAATGCTTTTTTCTCTGTCCTTGTAGACAAGGAGAGAAGGCCATTCTTTGCTTTTACTGTGTTGATTGACCAACACAATCGCCAGTTTACCTGGTGTAGAATGCCCCAGGGTTACATCCTGTGGTCTATTCTATAGTACTCCAAGCCACCCTCAGGCCTTGGACTGCCCCTCATGGTTCTGTACGGTTGCAATATGTTGATGATCTTTTGATTTGTAGTTCTTCAGAGGAGGACTGCCGAGCTTATAGCCTATCCTTATTGAAATGGTGGTCACAAAGTGTCTAAGAAAAAATTACAATGATGCAACCAGGAGGTTGAGTACCTAGGGTTTGTGCTGTCTCCGGGACTTAGAAAAGTCAGTCACAAAAGAACTGCTGCTATAGTGGGTCTGCCCCGCCTACTTACCAAGAAAGACCTGCTAACCTTTCTTGGAATGATTGGTTACTGCCGCCAATGGATACCTGACTGTTCCTTCTATGACAATAAATTGAGACATGCAACCCTCTCTGAAATGTCTGACATTGTAAAATAGTCTGATGAAATGTTAAATGCTTTTGTCAAATGTGCAATGGTTACCAGCCTGAGCCTCGGCATCCCTGATTTTGGCAAAATGTTTCACTTGTTTGCCAGGGAAAATTGCAGAACCATGGCAGGAGTACTGGCCCAGGAACATGGTGGGAGACTGCGCCCTGTAGCTTTTTTCTCAAAGGTGGTTCCAGTACAGGTGCAAGGCATGCCTGCTTGTCTCAGAGCGTTGGCTTCTTGTGCTATGGTTGTAGAGATGGCAGCACCATTTACCTTGGGCCATAACACTACTTTACACACCTCACATAATGTTACCACACTCCTCAAAACTTTACATACTCAGCATATGTCAGCACAAAGATTGAGTGGGTATGAAGTCATCCTCCTGTCCAATCCAAACCTGAAAATAAAAAGTTCAAATATAAACTCTGGCCCAGCTCCAATTTTGAATGCCTTATTAGGTCTTAAAGGAGAACAGGATGACTTACCACCACCTCATGACTGTACACAATCAATACATCAGGACACTTCACCTAGAGCAGACATTCTTTCAGTACCAATTCTTACTGCACAAACAGTTTTTGTTGATGGCTCTTGCAGCAGACCAAGTGATAATGTCTATCACGCGGGATATGCTGTTATCCAAACAGGATACTGTCCAGACAGGATACTGTCCTTGAGGCCAATCCAATACCTAATCAGTCTGCACAGGCTGCTGAATTGATAGCATTAACCCATGCATGCCAGCTGTTTACAGCAAAATAGGTAAACATTTACACCGATTCCAGGTATGCTCATGGTGTGGTCTGGGACCATGGTGTAATATGGCTTCGCAGAGGATATGTGGCAGCAGATGGAAAGGGCATCTCACACTCTGACCTAGTCACAGCATTACTAGATGAAGTTCAGTTGCCTTCAAAACTAGCTATCATGCACTGTAAGGCACATACAGGCCAAATGACTAATATAGCCAAAGGTAATGTACTAGCTGACTGAATAGCCAAAGAAGCTGCATCTACACAAAAGACAGACATTCAAAGGTCCATGCTAACACCTCAGCCATGTTCCCTGAAAGAGACACATTGGCTCACGGAACTGCAGGCTTTTGCCACCCCTGATGATATTGCGCAATGGAACTGTGATGGGATGGTACAGAAGGATCCTAAAACAGGATTAATCTGCAAAGAGGGGACACCGTGTATACCTGTTGATAGCGCCCCCCTGTTCATTGCACAATACCATGGACTGGGTCACAAGGGCTGGCAGGCCAGATGTGAACTCCTAGATGCAGATTTTTTCATTGCAGGATTACCTAATCTAGTCAAAGCTTTTGTACGGAAATGTGTCACTTGCATTAGGAACAATCCAACAAACCCAAAGAAATCAAAGCATGAACATCTTGAGTACCCAACAACACCGTTTACCCATTTACAGATAGACTTTACACATATGCCCAAAGAAGGAAAGAAATAACAATACCTTTTGGTCATAGTGGACAAGATGTCACGCTGGCCAGAAGTCTTTGTCACCAACAATGAAAACGCACAAACTGTAGTGAAGATCCTCACACAGGAAATTATTCCTAGATGGGGATGTCCATTGCAAATAAATTCAGACAATGGTCCAGCTTTCACAGCTAAAATCTGCCAAGATCTTGTAAAGGTACTAAAACTAGACTGGAAATGTCACCTCCCCTACCATCCACAAAGTTCAGGGATTGTAGAGAGAATGAATAGAACAATTAAAGACAGGATAAGGAAAGCTACAGGTGGGAATTTTGGCAAGTGGAAAAAAAGTTCTCCCAGCTGTATTAGCTGAAATCAGAATGACCCCTCACAGTGTGATGGGTTATTCCCCCTTTGAGGTACTCATGAGTAGGCCATTCCCCACACCGTGGGCTAATCATCCTTTGATGGTGGAAAAAGGTGATTTGGAACAAATACAGGAGGAATATGTAAAAAAAACTGATTGAAACTCTTGATATTGTTAAAAGAAGAATTGCTCGCACCTCTCCTTCACAGGTACCAACCCACCTGTTCCAGGTCGGTGATCAAGTTGTGGTCCAGAGGCTTCAGAAAGGTCGAAAGCCGCAAGAGGTTCCATTTGGACCAGTGACCAAAGTGGTAGCCGTCACCAGGACCGCCATCATTACCGTGGAAAGTCCTACTTGGATCCATGCCAGCAGAGTAAAAAAGGTTGATCTAAGCCTAGGAATTGAAGAAAGGCTGAAAAGAGGGAAACAGGTGTTTTAAGTTCTCAAAAGACAAGCACAGAAATAAAGGACAGTGATGTCACTCATTTCACCACAGACTTCTGGGAAGGCCTTTTGCTTCTGGTGATGTTTCTACTTCTGATCTTTGTCCCAGTGTGGATAATAACTAACTGTATCTTTCATCCTGATGACTTCGGTACCTTGAAACTCATATGTGGTAAAAGCGAAATACACACCAACCATACTGACTTTCACCTCAGAAATCGCAGTAAAGAGATGTTCTCTAATGATCAATGATCAAAGAAACTGGCTTTTCTGGAAAAATGTTACTGTTAAAATTTAAATATGCTTATGCTAGAAAGTCAGGGTATGAAAAATGTTGGATTTGTAGTAAGTTACACCCAGAAACTGCTAAGATCCCACTTTTAGCTGTCCCTCTAAACCTCAAGTCATTACTGGAAAATACTCTAGTCTGAAGTATTAAGAATGTCTCAGAAGGGTACCGCAATCAGAGCATTATGTTTTACACTTTAGGAAGGATACATGAACCCGAGTGGTGTGTTCAGTTAGGCAATTCATCCAACGGAATAGGTATGTGTTCCAAGTCAGTATTTAACATTTCAAAGGGTATTCCCTTACACACCAGTAAAATTATCATAGGTCATATGTGTAGTTACAAAAATCAATCCCTTAACAACACCATTAGTGAACTTACTACATACAGGAACACAACTTCTGGCATACTTGTGAGTAAACTTGTTAGTGCTGCATTTGAGGCTGGAGCTAAGCCCCAAAGTAGTTTTCTAAGAAGTTTTTCATTGGGAAACAATACATACATATGCTGTGCTAAAATTTGTTACCCATGGATCCCCGCAGGAGTGAAAGGATGGTGTTATTTAGCACAGTTGGTATCAGTCATGTCAGCCCTAGGCCAGAATCAGCAACATCACATACAAGTTACTTCAAGTCCAGTGCATAGGTTAACTTATAAATACAAGAGAGAAAACCCACCTATGTTTTCTACTTCAGATAAGTCATGGACATGGTTTTCATCCTGGACAGGATGGGGCATAACCATGATGGACAAATTAAATAACTACACTAATCTAATAAATTATGTTATGGAAAAAACTCCCAAGATACAGGACTACTCAATATCGAGCTCAAAGCAATTAGAAGACAATTAGAGTTACACAAATTAGCTATTGAAAGCATGAGTGCAGCTCTGACAGGTTTATGCGAAATGACCCAAGATTATGAATGTTGTACATGGTTTCACAATACCAGCCTGGAAATCCCAGACTACTATGACATTATTAATCAACACCGAACACAGGTAAATGAATTAATGAAACAAGCAAGGGACATAGGTAATTATGGATGGAACCCCTTTTCTAGTTTGGGTTTAGGTGGAATGTTTTCAGGGACATAATGATTATGATTATCATAGTACTATTGTTAGGATTGATAGGCTACCTAATTTTCAAGCTTATTCTACTTTGTATTAGCAAATGCACTACACCAGACCAACCTTCTCACGCATATACACAATATCTGCAGCTTTATGTAAATGAATATAACAAACGTAGCAAGAACCGTAGGTTTCAGGAGGCTGCGGATCTGTAGAAAGTCATTCAATGACTTAAGAGGGGGTTGAAAGGTTATGTTAAGCATCCATCTTGTTTCCGTCAGCCATCTTAATATTCACAAACTTCCATTTTACAATGTGTACAGTTTGAACACCCCCTTAACTTCTCAGATAACTGTCTCAGCATGAGATTCTTCTAACTCATTTGTTCTCACACACTTATCAAAAACTTTCACACATTTTCTCAGCATTCCTTCAGCTACTGGAGAAATCATGAACTGTCTCACGTTTTGTTATCTTTTTCTCACATTCTTTTAGCCAGCTTAGAATAATGAACAAAGCCTTTTTGTCTTGACCAGCTGTAACCGTCTTGATGTCTACTGCGCATGTCTTATTCTGTGTGACGTGTAATTTACTATATGAATCACTTTGTGATAACTCAATACAATTAGTTCTCAAAAGACAGCATGGTGTGATTGTCGTTTTATATGTTCTTTGAGAACTGATTCCGGATATATCTGAAATTATACAATACATTGGATCTGAGGTCTGAGAGGTTGAAGGGACCACCCTAGACACAGGATCAATCCATTCAGTGACCAAAATTAATAACTACTGTGTATAAAAAATGATTATGAATACCAGAAAATGATTCCCAAATTCATCAAAAAAGTTAATCAAAAAATTAATATGTGTATCATCAAACAGTCCAAATAATAAAAAGTCCAAAAACAGTGTGAAATCAGTGAAGCTCCAAAATGACCTAAGTGTTTAAACGATCAAAGTGACTCTTGTGCTCAACAGATCAGGTGACTCATGTGCTCCCCCTTGTGAGTCCAAACTCACCAGCTCCTGATACCCTTGCAGGGGTGGTAGGCATATATGAATAAACGTGGGTTGTCTCCCTTGGTGTTTTTTCCAGTGGTTTGCCTGTAGCCCATTATGACATTCCTCACTAACTTCTCCAGCTATTCCAAACTGTGTGCCCAAACTGGTCTCCTGCTCAGCACTTCACCGATTGCCTTATCCAAAGAAAAAAGCAGTCTTGGTCTGGCAGACAGGAGTCTCAGAGCAGGACAGGGCAGGACAGGACACCACACCACACGGAAACTCTTCCTCACAAGGAACATCCCCTCTGCTACCCCAAACCTGTCTCCTGCTCAGCAGAGCAGTTGTTCCTTTTGTGAGGAAGAGTTGCCGTGGGGTGGGGTGTTCTGTCTGTCACTCCACCTCACTTACTTACATTGACTAGCCCCTTAGGGGGTCTATTAGGGGAGGCTGCACACCTTGCCTGAGCCTAAGCGTGGAGTTTTTCCAATTTTTTATCATTGTTTGGATGCCAGTAGCTGGTCCGCATGGTTCCCAAAGTTTTAATGCTGTACAATAAAATATTGTGGCTTTGTGTAACAAAAATGCAGACTTGATCCACTAGCTGGATTCTTAACAATTTTTGTACAATTTGTGGCAATATGTTTAGGCATTTTGTCAAGGCACCCCTGAAGAACCCAGAAGGCACCCCAAGGTGCCGAGGAACCCTGGTTGAAAAAGGTTGGTCTAAAGGGCTATATAACAGTTCACTTTCTGGCCCCATAAACAGGATGGACATACTCCAAGAGACTGCCTGATCCTCTCTTCCTTGATGACCTAGAGTCACAAGGTATGATTCAGTAGGGATCTCACATGAACTTAGGGGCATAAAGCCTCATCCCATGTAACATGGTCTGTTAGAGAAGTAACATACCTCCCTGTTAGGTGTTATGCTAATATGAATGTATAGTATTTTCTCATTAGGACGGCTGTAACACAGAAAGCCCACCACAAATGCCGAGATACTAGAGAGGCAGAGCTCCCACTTGGAGACCAGATGATGCACTGATAAGGATATTTTTATTGCCATTCCATAAAAACATGTCACACACGAAAGCAACAAAGGTAAGGTACTCAGGTCCTGGTTAGCAATAAGAAAGTCAAGAAAAAAAGGAAAATAAATAAATATGTAAACACAGATATAACAATAAAAGTGTGTGAATAAATAATTATTGTATTTATTGGCGTATAACACTCACTTTTTCACCATGAAAATCGGGTGCAAATAGCGTGTGCGTGTTATACGCCAATACTTACATTTTAGCTGCCTTATTTAAAATTTAAGTTTATTCCTGAAACTTCCCTCTTAAAATGAATGTGCGTGTTATACACCTGTGCGTGTTATACGCCGATAAATACGGTATATTATAGCCATAATATAAAATTATATAATAATATAAACACATGAACAGAAGCAGGATTTCATTAATAATCAATCTCATAGCTTCAGTAAAAAGCTGTTCTTTAGCCCGCCGGTTCTAGAATTAATGCTAGACAAGAGTAGGGATGACCGAACGGTTCGCCCGGCTGTCGTTTTGCGGCGAATTTCGGCTTTTCGCGGTCCGCCCGTTCGGCAGACTATTGGCGCCGTTCGCCCGGCGGACTTCCGTGTTTACTGTGGAAAAGAACTTTGACCTATGATGACACATCCATCATGGGGTACAGGACAGCCAATTGAGACATTACAGCACATGGACACTTGGACATTCCCCCTAACTTATAAATAGATCCGATCTGGCGGCCATTTTACATTCTTTCTTCTGTCACTATAGGGAGAGGTTGCTGTGTGGAGCAGGGAGAGATTGCAGTGACTCAAATCGCTAGCTATTTGGTACACAAAAGTTATTTTCAGGACTGGTATAGGTGTTAGGTGTATATAGGTTTGCTATGCTACTGATTGTTGCAGCAGCCTGAGTGTCTTTTGTCAGTTTAGAGAAAGGGACAGGACGGTGTGTCTGCTGTAGGGACAGTCAGTTTAGTCATTAGCTGTTACTATCAGGTCCACAAAAGTGCTATTCCAGTTATTGTTCCAGTAGCCTCTGTTTTGTCAGTTTATATAGGGACAGGCAGGAAGCAGTGTGTGAGGCAGTGAGGGTCAGTTTAATCAGTAGCTGTTACTATATTAGGTCCACAAAGGTTCTTTTCAGGACTGGTATCAGTGGTATGGTAATAGGCTTGTACACGTATAATATTCTTTCTTCCAAATATAGAAAGAATATTATACTTGACTGCTGCCCTTTCTGCTGCAGTCTGCTAATCATTCACAACCTACTTGTTCCACAAAGCTCCTTATAAGGACTGGTAATAACCTGGTGTAGGGTGCTATAGTACATAGGGTTGAGTGAGGTACAGTCTTCCATTATATAAGGACTGGTATAGGTCCACAGTACATAGGTTTGAGGTGCACTACTGCTGATCGTTGCCCTATACTGCAGCAGTCCTTCATCGGTATAGGGACTGACGTACAGTCTGCTAATCACTCACACACAACCTACTTGTTCCACAAAGGTCCTTATAAGGACTGGTAACTTGGTCTGTCTAGGGTGCTACAGTACATAGGGTTGAGTGAGGTACAGTCTGCCATTCTATAAGGACTGGTATAGGTCCACAGTACATAGGGTTGAGGTGCACTACTGCTGACCGTTGCCCTATACTGCAGCAGTCATTGGTATAGGGACTGAGAGTTTTGTCACAGGGTCATTTAAAAAATGACAGGCAGAGGAAGAGGCAGGCCCTTCCGCAGGGGTGGTAGGGGTAGGGCAGGAGCAACAGGCTTGAGTCAAAGTGGGAAGTTGCAGAAGGTGCATTCAATTACTTTAAAGGACGCACCAGACTTGGTTGAGTGGCTCGCTCAGCCTTACTCTTCTGCACCCTCCTCTTCCTCTCGATCTGCACCCTCTTCTTCACTCTCTACTATGTGCACCCCCAAAGACACTACCACCAACAACACCACCACATACCTTCCGCTTGAGTCACAGGAATTATTTTCCGATCCATATCAAGACATTTCTGATGCACAGCCACTCTTGGTATTGGATCAGGAAGAGGAGGCAGCAACAACCGCTACTCAGCAGTCTGACGACAGTACCCAGATCAGCCCAAGGAGGAGGTTGGTCTCTGGTGTTGCTGCCTACTCCGAGATCTCTACTTATAGCGGTGGGGAAAGTGACGTCAATGATGACGTGTCTAGTGATGTCACGTGGGTGCCCACAAGAGAGGAAGAGGAGGGGAGTTCAGAGGGAGATATGGACCAGCAGATAGGGAGGAGAAGCAGGAATAACTTACATTGCACAGGAGGGACAAAGCAGACTGCAAATGTATCAGGAGCGAGTCATCGACCATGTACGGTCACATCTGGCGCTCCCAGGACACCGGCACATGGCTCCGCAGTGTGGGCTTTTTTTAACGTGTCCGCTGCTGACAATAGCGTTGCCATCTGCAATCTTTGCAGTCAACGCATTAGTCGCGGTAAGCCCAACACTCACCTAGGGATGACCGCCTTAAGAAGGCACATGAGCAGCCATCACCGAGCCGAGTGGGAGCAGCGGAACACACAAAGCCATACTCCAGGCTCTCACCGTCCAGCCTCGTCTTCTACTTCTCCTTCTCCTCTCTCCTCACAATTGTCCTCCACTCCACCTTCCATCACGCCAAGCTCACGTTTTTCTGCAAAAAGGCAGGCTTCCGTGGGCCTAATGTTCGAGCGTAAAAAAATGATGACGCTGGATAACCCTCTTGCCCAACGGTTGACGGCTGGCTTGTCAGAATTCATAGCCCGCCAACTACTGCCATATAAACTGGTGGACTCAGAGGCCTTTCGCAAATTTGTGGCCATTGGAACACCACAATGGAAGGTCCCAGGAAGGAAGCATTTCTCAGAGAAGGGCATCCCAGAGCTATATGGCCATGTTCAGCGGCAAGTGAATGTATCTCTGGTACACAGTGTCGGTGCCAAGATACATCTGACCACAGACACATGGTCTAGCAAACAAGGGCAGGGAAGGTATATCACTTTTACTGCCCACTGGGTGATCCTTCTGACGGCCATCAAGCATGTAACCCGTGGCACCCGTGTAGATTTGGTTTTACCGCCACGGATTGCATGCAGGCCTGACTTTTCTTCTCCTTCTCCTCCTACTCCATCCTCCTCCCTCTCCTCCTCGGCTGACTCCTCCTTTTCCGCTGCTAGCGTCTCTTCCGCTGCGCCGTCCAAGCTCCCCAGAACCTATTCGACATGCCAGGTGAGCGTTGCCATGCCGTGCTGCATCTGTTGTGCCTGGAAGCCAAGAGCCACACTGGCCCGGCACTCCTTTCAGGTTTGCTTTCACAGGCAGATCAGTGGCTAACACCGCTCAATTTGACAGTTGGTAAAGTGGTGTGTGACAACGGTGCCAATCTGCTTAGCGCATTGAAACAGGGCAAAATCATGCACGTGCCATGCATGGCACACGTCTTAAACTTGGTCGTGCAGTGATTCGTTGTCAAATACCCTGGGGTCCAGGACATCTTGCGGCAGGCAAGGAAAATCTCGGCCCATTTCAGAAGATCTTACACGGCCATGGCTCGCCTTGCTGACATTCAGCGGCGACACAATCTGCCGGTCAGACGTCTTATTTGCGATTGCCCGACGCGATGGAACTCAACCTTCTATATGCTTGATAGGCTGCTCCAGCAGAAACGTGCAGTTAACGTCTACCTGTATGAACTCTGCGGCAGAACCGGTTCTGGGGAGCTGAGTTTTTTTTCACCGCGCCAGTGGCTGCTCATGCGCGACGCATGCAGACTTCTGCGCCCATTTGAGGAAATCACCAAACTGGTCAGTCGCAGCCATGGCACCATCAGTGACATGGTACCTTATGCCTTCTTTATGGAGCGTGCATTGCGTTGTGTCATTGATCAAGCTGTGGAGGAGCAGGAGCGGGACGATGAGGAAGTCGCAATGCTGGATGAATTCCCAGGGGGGGGCTACTCTATCTGAGACAAGTGAACAACAGGAGTCTGAAGAGGAGTCAGAGGAGGATGGTGCCGGGGCGGATGAGGAGGAGCAAGAAGAGCATGCTTTAAACCTTTCTGGGATACCTGTTGTGCGTGGATGGGGAGAGGAGAATGAAGAGGATGACATTATCCTGGATGATGAGCAGGAGCCAGGCCACCACACCGCTTCCACTTTAGTGCAAATGGGGGCCTTCATGCTCCAGTGTTTTAATAGGGACCCCGTATAAAAAGCATAAGGGTCAAGGACCAGTACTGGGAGGCAACGTACTTAGACCCCCGGTACAAACACAAAATGGCGTAAATTTTACCGCCGTCACAGAGGGCTGGCAGAATGGAGCACTTCCAGGCCTTGCTTCGAGAAATGCTGCATTCTGCCTTTGCGTGCGCTGGCAGAGGAGCAATTCCCACTCCCAGAGAAGGAGTTGCGGGTACCAATCCAACAGCGCCTGCAAGAAGAGGCCGGTTTGAAGATGTGTTGGTGACTTCGGATATGAGGTCATTCATTCAGCCGACCCATCGACAGGTGTCATCCGAATCCAGCATCAGGGAACGCCTAGACCGTCAGGTGTCCGGCTACATCGGGTTAACGGCCGATGTGGACGCTCTGAGGAGTGATGAACCCCTGGACTACTGGGTGGGCAGGCTTGACCTCTGGCCAGAGCTTGCCCAATTTGCAATCGAACTGTTGGCTTGCCTTTCATCCAGTGTCCTGTCCGAAAGGACGTTCAGCGCAGCAGGGGGGATCGTGACCGATAAGCGTACTCGCCTAGCTCACGACAGTGTTAACTACCTCACATTTCTAAAAATGAATGAGGCATGGATCTCGGAGGAATTCAACACATGTGACCAGTAGACCATGTATATGTCTATAAACAATTTTTTAATCGAGCACAGAGACCTTCTTTCTTCATTTGGCTCACTTCCTTGTCCAAAAAAAAGCACACTGTACTATATGCCCGTACCCTCCTCTTTGAAGAGGTTGAGCGGTGTCATATTTCTACTGGGGCTGCTTATTATGAGGGGCTCCCACCATCCCTGTGCTGTGCTGACATCCTCCTGGGGCTGTACCTCTGCTGTGCATATTTTGAGGTGCTCCCACCATCCCTGTGCTATGCTCATTATGAGGGGCTTCCACCATCCCTGTGCTGTGCTGACTTCCTCCTGGGGCTGCTTATTATGAGGGGCTCCCACCATCCCTGAGCTATGCTGACATCCTCCTGGGGCTGCTTATTATGAGGGGCTCCCACCATCCCTGAGCTATGCTGACATCCTCCTGGGGCTGCTTATTATGAGGGGCTCCCACCATCCCTGTGCTATGCTCATTATGAGGGGCTCCCACCAACCCTGTGCTATGCTCCTTATGAGGGGCTCCCACCATCCCTGTGCTATGCTGATTTCCTCCTGGGGCTGCTTAAGGTGCAGGTGTCAGTGCTGTATATCACGGTGCTGATGTCAGTACTCTCTATCACGGTGCTGCTGTCAGTGCTGTATATCAGGGTGCTGGTGTTAGTGCTTTATGTCACGCTGCTGATGTCAGTGCTCTCTATCACGGTGCTGTTGTCAGATGACTCTATCACGGTGCAGGTGTCATTGCTGTATGTCACGCTGCTGATGTCAGTGCTCTCTGTCACGGTGCTGCTGTCAGTGCTGTATATCACGGTGCTGGTGTGAGTGCTTTATGTCACACTGCTGATGTCAGTGCTCTCTATCACGGTGCTGTTGTCAGTGCTGTATATCACGGTGCTGGTGTGAGTGCTTTATGTCGCGCTGCTGATGTCAGTGCTCTCTATCATGGTGCTGCTGTCAGTGCTGTATATCACGGTGCTGGTGTGAGTGCTTTATGTCACGCTGCTGATGTCAGTGCTCTCTGTCACGGTGCTGCTGTCAGTGCTGTATATCACGGTGCTGGTGTGAGTGCTTTATGTCACGCTGCTGATGTCAGTGCTCTCTATCACGGTGCTGCTGTCAGTGCTGTATATCACGGTGCTGGTGTGAGTGCTTTATGTCACGCTGCTGATGTCAGTGCTCTCTGTCACAGTGCTGCTGTCAGTGCTGTATATCACGGTGCTGGTGTGAGTGCTTTATGTCACGCTGCTGATGTCAGTGCTCTCTTTCACGGTGCTGTTGTCAGATGACTCTATCACGGTGCACGTGTCATTGCTGTATGTCACGCTGCTGGTGATCATCTCCTGCACCCTCTTTGCCTACCCTGACCTTCCCTCTCCTCCATTGCCTTCATGCGCTCCACAGTCCTGAATTGTCACAACAATTTCCCATATAAAAAAAGAATGCTTGTAGTTGTCAAACCCAGATTCACCTCATATATGTGTTATGTCATTGGCCATGTGGTGGGACTATGTTTGCACAGCTATTAATTATTTTGTGGCTGCAAATTTGACCTGTCGGTTTGTGAAGTTCGCCTCCCATTGAAGTCAATGGGGCCCGCTGCAAACGTTCCGGTTCGCGAACTATCGGCCATGTTTGCGGTCCGCGTTCGTGAAACGTCCCGTCGGAAGTTCGTCCATCACTGGACAAGAGTATGGTATAAATAGTAATGGAGAACACCATGCCAAAAAAAAAAAACATGGAAAAAAACAAGAAAAGAAAGGATAGAGGGCCACTGCAAAATCCATATAAGGCCCTTCTCTGAGCCAGAAAAGGGAGGGGAATGAGCATGCACCATGCCAAGCAAAGGTAGGTACCTTGCCAGGGGGAACAAGTCCATAAAAAATAAATACATAAACCTCAAAAAGTGGCATGATGTACATCCATTGTAAATCACGTCATTTATCTCCTGGCTGTGTTTGTGTCTCATAGATTCTTTATCACGTGGAAAACCCATAGGAAATATTCTTTGATTCGATGCTCTAAACGCCCTAAAAAAAAAAGAAATGTGTAGATATAAAAAGCACAACATTTTTATATGGGACCTGTTATGTTGGTCTTAAAGCATTGACTTAGCGGGTGGTGAGGTGAAAATGCTGCAAAAAATCACTTATTTTTGGATTCCTCATTCTGTTTGATGTCCCACACAAGTCCCAGGTGTGTTTTCTGAACCTGCTATGTGACTAGCATAGTACCACTGGAATGGTGTATGGCCAATGTGGTGCCTGTATTTAAAAAGGGATAAAAGTCTTTACCAAGTAACTATAGACCTGTTAGTTTAACTTCAATAGTTGGCAAGAAACTGAAGAGTTTAATAAAAGACACATAGACGAGTTCTTGCTGGAAAAAAATATTTTAAGCAATAGACAGCATGGATTCATGAAAGACAGAAGTTGTCAAACAAACCTGATTTCTTTTTATTAGGAGGTACAGTAAGTAAAACCTTGGAAAGAGGGGTGGCTGTGGATATTTGAATTTTGCAAAAGCAATTGTCACAGTTCCCCACACACGGCTCATATGTAAGGTAAAGTCTACAGGCTTGGAAAATCAGTTTGTAAATGGATAGGAAACTGGCTAAAAGACAGAATTCAGAGTAGTGGTTAATTATTCTTACTCTGAATGGTCTAAGGTTATCAGTGGTGTACCCCAAGGTTCAGTGTTTAGACCTTTACTTTTTAATATCTTTATAAATGATATAGGATCTGGGATTATAAGTACCATTTCTGTCTTTGTAGGTGACACCAAGCTTTGCAGTAAGCTTTTTTAAGCGTTTTTTGCAGCTTAAAAAAAATGTAAAGTTATGCACATGGGGGCTAAAAATATGGATGTATCATGCATACTAGGGGGAATACAACAGGGGGAATCAAAGAAGGATCTGGGTGTTCTAGTAGATCATACGCTTAATAATAGCATGCAATGCCAAACGGCAGTTTCCAAAGCAAGCAAAATCCTTTCTTTTATTAAAGTGATTGTAAAGGTTCTTTATTTTTTTTAAATAACAAAACGTATCATACTTACCTCCACTGCGCAGCTCGTTTTGCACAGAGTGGCCCCCGATAATCATCTTCTGGAGTCACCCGATGGCTCTCGCGCCTCCTCCCCACATGAGATAACCCCCTAGGAGAAGCACTCTCCCGAGGGGGATACCTTCCAGGTGCACTCCTGAGTCCAGCATTCGGGTCCATTGTAAAGTATGATTCGGCCCCACCCCCGCCCCCCGCGCCCATATCATTGGATTTGATTGACAGCAGCGGGAGCCAATGGCTGCACTACTATCAATCTATCCAATCAAGACCCGAGAACCCTGGACAGAGAGACAGCGCATCCCCGCTGGGTCAAGTTCCTAGGCTCAGGTAAATAAAACAAAGCTGCTGCCAGGATTGCATAGGATGCATTAAGGTGAAAAATCACAAAGGTTTACAACCCCTTTAAGAGGTATGGACTCCAGAGATATATATACCATTTTGCCCCTGTACAAATCATTAGTGCAGAGAAGGACAACCAAACTGATAAGAGGCATGGAGGAGCTCAACTATGAGGAAAGATTAGAGGAACTGAATGTATTCTCTCTTGTGAAGAGGAGATTAAGGGGGATATGATCAACATGTATAAATACATAATAAACATTTAGTTTATGCCAGTTTTCCTATGATATTAAGAAAAAACTAGGAGATATACTTTATTATTTACCTCTAACTGAAAGCCCAATTTCTCCTGAAAAAAAACAAGGTATAATTCACCTGGATACACAAAGTAGTTGCGATGAAATGTACAGTTTTACTAACACAGGTCACAGCTGCAAAGCCATACTCAGGTATCAAGATTTGTTTTGCCTTCTTTATGAAGGGGTAAAAATAACCAGAGAGGAGGTTTTATATCAAAATCGACTTTATTTAAAAGGTCCCATCCAAAAATCCAAGAATCCAAATATCCAAAAAAGTTACAGCCCAATTCTGCATTAATATCAGGCACAAGCGGACAGACCGGGGGCTCAGTGCTGGGGTCCTAGTAACAGGACCCTCACCAGGTGCACCCTAGCAACTGTCACTCTGCAGTGGTGTAGCCAGAGAGGGAGGCGGTGTGCTGTGCTCTCTGCAGAGACTCTTTTACAGAAAGAAGAGAAATGGATGGAAAGAAGAGGACAGAGAAGACTCATCATTGTCAGCCAGACAAGCTGAAGAGGAAGATGAGCGAGGACGAGCCCCAGGAGGAGAGGAGGAAGAGAAGACGCCGGGGAGCTGAACAATCGCTGAAGTCCAGAGGGACAAGGCATGGTAAGTTGTATACAGACATGTATACTTCACACTAGGAGCATACACTCTATATACACTTCACACTAGGAGCTTACACTCTAATATATACCATTTGGGATACAGGAATTACATTTAGTGTACATTTAGGTAGATTTAGGGGTCACTCAGTGCAGTCAGGTAGCCATGGAGACAGGTTAGGCAGCCAGAAATCATGTATATTATGTTTAGGTGACACCCGAAGTGTAATACATGGGAGAATTTATTGTAATCCACTAATTTCCAGTAATATACATGTTTTCTGATAGGAATGATCACAAATAGTGAGAACTTTTCTGTTAGTTTTCAGGGTTTATTGGCTGGAAACTCTCAGTGACAGTTAAAAGATGGCCGCCGTGACTAGTGGAGGGGGCGGAGCTCAGGGGGAGGGGGGAGTAGACTGACACACCAGGGAGGAAAACTGTGATGTATTGCTGCCATTTATGTTAAACACTGACATTACAATGCTGAATAAAAAAGGAAATTATATATGGGTAATTAGGAATATTGGGGGCATCTGTATTTGGGGATATAGATTCAGATATTAGTGACCTCATGTCATGTTACTCTGCTGGCTTTCATACAGACTCCCTGAACAAGAACAAGTCCCAGATATGTATTTCTCATTTGTTCTGTGTCAGGGACTCCAAACTATGGCAGTCAGAAAGAGGATTTCTAAAAGGGGGTCAGTAATGAGAGTCAATGGGTTTCTCCCAGAACTAGTGCCCATTACTACACATAGAGATAGATCAGTAATACTTACTATACTTTAATGGTTAATATTTACATTTTAAACAGTACAATGTTGTCAGAACCGGCATATCTTATTTTTATTATAAATAAACATTTAAAAAAAAATAATCTCTGTTATACCTACTTATAAATCCAATATTAAGTTATTGATAAATGTCTTAAGAAACTTTCTAGTGTTAACAGAATGTGTAATTTGACATGTTAAACAATAAAGATTTTGCACCATATTTTAAAAACTCATTTAACTTATTTAACAAAATAATTCTAGTGTGTTTTAGTCTAGTATAACTTCTACATATGAGGGTAACACTTTATGTACATTTAGCAGAAAATATTATATATATATATATATATATATATATATATATATATATATTTATATATATATATATATATATATTTATATATATATATTTATTTATTTTTTAATTATTTCTAACTTTTTTAGGATAATTCCTATATATATATATATATATATATATATATATATATATATATATATATATATATATATATATATATATATATATATATATATATATATATAAAATATTTTCTGCTAAATGTACATAAAGTATAAATAATAATATATATATTTTTTATATATATTTATTTATTTTTAATTATTTACTATACTGAAATACAGTTTTTTCTCTATCCACTGATCACAGGTGTAATGCTTTGCAGGCTCCTTGGGGGAAAAAAATAAAACGCACATTTTTTATTTTTATTTTTAATATGTAAATTTCTTATTTTTTCCCCCAAAGGTGAACTTATCCTTTACCCTAATAAGTGAGTCACAAGTGCTTTTCCACTAGAACTTTCCCTTTTTACATCTCTCCATAAACCAAACAGACCCATACAGGGCAAAAAGAATAAGGGGAATCTTTATAACACCATTTATTAAAGTAGTTATAAAGCCAAGCAAAACCATATACATTTTCCAATAGTTTAAATATGTACCCTAAATGTAATTGAATAAACAAAATTTAAATAGAACAAAAATTGTACAAAAACAGAAATGTCCACCTTGATTGATAAATTAAGAAATAAATGAACGTAAGTGCCCGTTCACACAGGGGCGACGCGACTTGCAGCGCGACTCACAGACGCGACCTGCACACGACTTCAGCGGCGACTTGCAAAATGACTTCTGTATAGAAGTCAATGCAAGTCGCCTGAAGTCGCCCCGAAAATACTACAGGAACCTTTTTCTAAGTCGGAGCGACTTGAGTCGCTCCTATTAGAATGGTTCCATAGTACAGAACGGAGCGCGACTTGTCAGGCGGCTAAGTCGCCTGACAAGTCGCGGTAGTGTGAACGGGCACTAAGGGTATATTCACATCAGATGTGGTGGGACTGTGTTTGGCGGCTATTTCAGCGCAGTCCCACCACATGGACAAGGCAAAATGCTTTGTCTCCTATGTGCCCGGTTCACACCACCGCATTTTGCTGGTTTCCAGGCAGAGTGCACTGAAAAAAGTACTGCAAGCATTACCTCTTATCAATGCAGTACGATGAGAGGCAATCCACTGCTTTACACTGCGTGGCCAGCGATTGAACTTTGGGGGATGTCCTTAAAACAGCTTAATAAAGTTTGTTGTTAAAAAAATTTAAATGCGATCCGCCAGGCTCAGCACTTCATCACTGTGCTGAGTTCAACCAGATCGCACTGCACACCAGCTGTTGTATTGTAATACAGAGGTTGGTGTGAACCAGCCTCATATTTTATATATATATATATATATATATATATATATATATATATATAAATATAATTATGATGTTATATATATGAACACTTTCAATTGGCCAATTCATGTAATAAAGAAGAGAAGGAGAGGGTCCCACTAATTTGGTGTACAGTTGTTGATTTTATAAAAAATGGATAATAAAAGCATGCACTATATGCACTGACTGAAGAAGAAATGGTAAGCATATGAAGCAGCCTCCGTGGTGTCCATCCCTCCAGTTTGGATTGCTGCCGGCATCTGATGTAATGGAGACGGATCAGCTTCTGCAGAGCTTGACAGGTAAGTGCACGGGGCACAAATACTGAAGATGGATCATTCTCCTGCAACCCAATGACCGATCTCATCAGGTCAACCACCATCTGGAATTCAGGAGGATGATGTCACAAACTGAAGGAAACTGAGGGGGTTTGTTAATGCGTTTTAGGGTGGGACTGCCCCTTTTTCAAGGCTTGAAGAACAAGTAAATTTCCACCTTTAAATTTTACCTGTAGGTAAGCCTATAATAAGGCTTACCTGTGGGTAGTGTAACTATCTCCTAAACGTGCACTGTTTAGGAGATATTACTGTACATGCAGCCAGTGACATCACTGTTGCATGCGCTCTGGAGGAACGGCCGTCCGTGTCATTTCTTCAGAGTCCTGTGCCCCGACTGGCGGCTCTCGCACACATGCACAGGAATTATGTTATCTCGGCTCCAGCCAGTCACAGAGGCGGAGTCCGCGAAACCAGAAGCAAGACAGGTGAAAATGGAAGCTGTCTCCAGCGATGGCATTGCAATCATCCAATCGTAATATATTTGTTTCTTTTCTTTGCACATAATTGGGTATTTCTTGCAAAGTGAATTTTCACTTAGGAAAGGGACCATTCTCTAATCCTTTGTCAACTCAAACCCACCATACCTGGATACAGTGCACTACCACAAATCACTATCACAAAAGACAGATAAAGTGTATTCTTTATGTATAAAAAAAAAAGAATATGTGATTGTATCACTAAGGCCTCATTCACAAGGGCACAGATTCCCATACATAGTGAATGGGCCGTTTGTTTATGCGCCCCTAACTGGCAGGTGGTGCATGTAGGCAGCCCATTCAAGATTATAAGGATGCATCGTCTGCACAGACAAAGCTGCAAGTATGCATGCATGTGTGTACAGTTCTGTATGAACACTGTCTGCCTTTGGAGCCACTCAACACCATGCCTGTCATATTAGGATGAGTGGCTGTTCATACAGCTGTTCATACAGCCGCTGCGTCCTAATAAACATGAATGGGTTGCCTGCATGCAGCACCTTCTGGCAATGAACTCATTAACAAATGGCCTGATCACTGTATATGGGCATCAGTGTCAGTGTGTGACCGTGGCCTAACACTCTAAGGCACCTTACATAATAGCAGCACTGTTTTTGGTCCTCCAAAAAGCGATTTGCGGTGGATCACTTTCCTTTTCAGAGGATGGTGAAAGAACATTTCAAACATTCAGGGGGTGATACTGCCATCTCCTAATACCTGTATGTTTTACTGACAAAATTATAATTTTTTCACAGTAAAACCACACTGTAACTGCCAGCCAACCTCTTGACTTGCAGTTACAGATCGGTTGCATTCAGAATTAGATAGGTAGAGCTGCATCAAACCTGGCATGGCATGCTAAAATTGCAGCATCACATTTCAAAACATAGCAGAAATGTGTACTCATCTGACATATCACCTACTCACTGCCTCTGAAAAGAAATCCACTGCAGATAGGTAGTAAAGCCTGCCACACATCTAAACTTAGCCAGGAGTAGGGACTCATTCACACTATTGCTGAATGCTGAACTGTTGCATCAATGCATGCACACTATTGTATTGCAGCAATGCATGGTATGAACATTGATTTCCCAAGGTCAATTACTTCTTTAACCACTTCCCGTCCGCCAGCCATCAAGTGACGGCTGGGCGGTGCTGCTCAAATTTTGGGTGGACTTCATATGACGGCCCTCCAGAATGACCGCTCTTGTGTGCCCGTGGGGGCGTGCATTGCAGCGATCAGTGGTGCAGTGTGTCAGTCTGACACACCGCTACACAGATCTCAGTAAAGAGCCTCTGATGAAGGCTCTTTACCACTTGAGCAGCCATGTCCAATCACAGCTGATCACGATGTAAACAGGAAAAGCCGTTGATTGGCTTTTCCTCACTCGCGTCTGACAGAGGCGAGTAGAGGAGAGCTTATCGGCTGCTCTTCTGACAGGTGGGGTCTGTGCTGATTAGTTATCAGTGTAGCCCCCCCTCAGATGCCCACCCAGGACCACCAGGATGCCACCAGGACCACCAGGGATGCCACCACACTGGACCAACAGGTATGCCACCCTAGACCACCAGGGAAATTCCAATCAGTGCCCAGGCAGCTGGCAAGCAGTACCCATCCCCAATGCCTGCCAGTGCTATCAGTGATTCCTATCAATACCATCTATTAGTGCCGCATATCAGTGCCACCCATAAGTACCCATCAGTGCAGCCCTTCAATGCCCATCAGTGTCGCCTATCAGTGCCCATCAGTGCCACCCATGAGTGCCAATCAGTGAGGGGTCTTTTGTTTCTGTTATAAAATTTAGTAAATAAGTTTCCTCCTTCATTGATAAGGCAGCACTGATGGGCACTGATAAGGTGGCACCGATGAGGTGGCACTAACAGGCACTAACAGGCACTGACGATGGACATTGATAGGCGGCACTGATGGGCACTGGTAGGCGACACCGATGAGGTGGCACTGATAGGCGACACTGATGGGCCTATGGGCACTGATAAGGTGGCACCGATGAGGTGGCACTAACAGGCACTGACGATGGACATTGATAGGCGGCACTGATGGGCACTGGCAGGCGGCACCGATGAGGTGGCACTGATAGGCGACACTGATGGGCCTATCAAGGCCCATCAGTGTCGCCTATCAGTGCCACCTCATCGGTGCCGTCTGCCAGTGCCCATCAGTGCCGCCTATCAATGTCCATCGTCAGTGCCTGTTAGTGCCACCTCATCGGTGCCACCTTATTAGTGCCCATCAGTGCCGCCTTATCAATGAAGGAGGAAACTTATTTACTAAATTTTATAACAGAAACAAAAGACCCCTCACTGATTTGCTGTGATGCTGATAGCACTACAATACCCCTGCATTGACTCACACAATGCATTGTAATGCCACACCATGCTTTGGTGTGTTGCATTGCAAAACATGGTGCAGACCCATTTTTTATTGCATTTTCATGATTTCCAAGGGCATTCAAATAAATAGGCTGCCTTAATATGACACCCACTAAACATACAGCGTAACACATGTTAATGCCATTCTCCATACTGCAATGGCATGAATGGCCCCTAAGAACCATCAGAACACAGTGATCTTCCTTTACACTGCTTTCATATAAAATAAACAATAAGTAACATACTCAGAATAGCTCAAATAGCCAACAAGAGTGCAGTGCTACCCACAACAATATATGCATAAAAATGACACGACTGCCCTGCTCGTGACTGGATATTTGTTGTTTCCTGCACATTTTTCTCTTTTCATAGATCGGATTGCTGGTATTCTCATTTTCCATTTGTGTAATATTATTTGTATTTTTGAAGGCAATGCTGCACTTTTTATTTTTAGGTATTTGTACCACTGTGGAGGTGTAGTGAGATCACCTTTTTAGTGATAGTATGTGACTCTGGGTACATTGGATTTCATTGTGCAGATTGAGTTTTGTAATTTATTTGGTACTCATAACAGCATTCACATAACTCAACCATATAATCTTTTACCTCTATTCTACAGGAGACCACCTGGACAAAGGACAGGCGACACCCCTGGAGAAGAGGTTCAAATTTCGGAAACATCTGGGAAAAGGAACCTATGGACGTGTAAGTTTAATATTTTGTCTTTATTTTTGTATATCTATTGGTGTTTAACATGTAGAGCTGTGTGGACAGTGCAATAATCCACAAGCAACCAATCTATATCCTAAATATTGTACTCAATGCTGGTGAAAGATGAAATCTGATTGGTTGCTTAGGGTGATCACTTCTAATAATATTGTTGATCTTCCTTTGTTTTTCTTTGCAGTTTTTTGCAGTTTTTCTTTGCAGTTTCTTTGCAGAAACTGTCATTTACATTCTAATGGGGATGTTTATCACAAGAACTCTAATACAATTAGGCCTCATGCACACAACGCCAAAGCCAAACATACATCATTTAACTTTCTTGTATAATTTTCCCCATACACACTATCAGTTTTTCTGCTGAGTTTTTCCTTCAGGTTTACCAAAACCATGTAGTACAAGGGCCTGTCTGATTGCATACAAATTGAAACTCCTAAGGTTTGACCTCATATTATATGGTTTTGGTAACTCCGAAGGAAAAACTCAGCAGAAAAACTGATAGTGTGTATGGGGCTTTAAATTTACCAAAACCGTATAGGTCAACCCTAAACACTTTCAAATTGTGTACAGTTAGGCAGGCCCTCGCACTACATAGTTGAAGGTAAATCTAAAGAAAATTGAATAAGAAAAGTGTATAATGTATGGCCAGCTTAACTTTCCTAGACTCCTTTCCTCCCGGTAGAAGAGTTTTGGTAGAAAAAACATGTTTAGGTATGTTAAACATTTGGGCATTAATTAATTTCATTAGCCAGAATAATAATTTATGGCCAGTATAATAATTTATTCTGGCCATTGAAATGAATTAACACTCAAGTTCTAATTGTCCCCGGCATTTTTTTTTCTGCCGAAACTGTGCTTCTCCTGGATGCACTGGATGTGTTTTTTTCGCACCTCTAAACTTACGCTATGTGTGTATGGATACATAGACTAACATGCAGAAGCATTAAGGGGCAGGAGAAAACAACGCCTTAGCTGTAAAGAAAAGGGGAGGGGGGGAGCGGAAAAGAGAATGTAACTTATCTGGTCCAGTAGTTATTGGGTCCTGTTTTTGGTACTGAAGCCAAATGTTCCCCAAAGACTTGCATGAGGAAATGTCTTGGCAGCCGCACTAGATCAGCAATCATCTATAGAAAACAATACAAGTAAAAACGTTATCATATTTGGAATCGGCATTTTAAGAATAGCACCCAACAACAATTTTCTTCTAGCCCATCCTATATATATATATATATATATATATATATATATATATATATATATATATATATATATGTATTGGATATATCATTGTTATAATTATAAGGAAATATTCATACTCCTAACATAGTAACATCTCTAATGTATTCTCCTTCATGTATCATATACATAAACATGACATGGGGAACTATCTCCTTATACTTCACAATATAAAATATCTCTGTTCCTCTCTGTCTAATGTAGGTGGATCTGGTGAAGGACAGAGCAACGAAGCGGAAATTAGCCATTAAAGCCATCAGGATTTCCGAACGTCTGAGACGGCAGATCTACAAGGAGAGGAAGGCCCTTGATGCGGTCGTCGGCTGTCCCTTCCTCATCCAACGCCACCTGACCTGGGAGTCAAAGGTATGACTACAAATCTTCTTCCTGAGGGTCACATAAGCCAAAATTGAACATTCAATCGTATGGTAGATGTTAGAAAATAAACCTGCCAGAGGCTATCTGTATCCTCACTATCACTATGGATCACTATGGATGGGGTCGGCCATCCCTCACTGTTGAAGAGAACCAACATTTCACCCCCTCTGATTAGCAGTTAGCAATAGCTATTGAGCCACAAAAGTGCTGTTGCGGAGTGGTCAGGGGGTTGAATGTGGCAAACACAGAACTGGCCACCAAATTATCCTTTCGCTGCCAGAGCTGTGTTTGCAATTTTTGCACACATGTTTAAAAATCTATTTAGAGCGGAAGATTACATAGAACCCCCAAAACATTATAATTTTTGAAAGCGGACACCCTAGAGAATATAATAAATACAGGTGTTTAGAATTTTTATATCACACAATGTTAGCGCAACACAACACAACATTTCTGTAAAAAGTGCACTAAAGGTAATTTTAAGACACATACGGGTTTATTTACTAAAGGCAAATCCACTTTGCACTACAAGTGCACTTGGAACTAAAGTCGCTGTAGATCTGAGGGGGACATGCAAGGAAAATAGAAAGCAGCATTTTTGCTTGTACATGATTGGATGATAAAATCAGCAGAGCTTCCCCTCAGATCTACAGCGACTGCACTTCCAAGTGCACTTTCGGGTGCACTTGCAGTGCACTTGTATTGCAGATTGGATTTTCCTATAGTAAATCAAGCCCATAAACTCAATATATTGCCTGATTTGTAAAATATAAAATATGAGGTTGTGCCTAGTAAATAAACTGCCCAGATTGCCAAGACTTAAAATCGCATGTGTCAGGGAAACAGTGATCAACTTCTGCACCCCATATTTTTCATAGGTGGAGGTTTAAATGCCCCTACAGATCATCAATTTAGAGTTAACTATGAATAATGGGCCCAGAATAATTACTCTCACTTTGGTGTGCATGGCGGTATGTCCCATGTGTAGCACCATTGACGTTTTTATATATACACACCCCCGCATTTGTGTTCATATGTGTGTGTGTATGTGGGGCTGGGGTTAAACATTTTTGGGTGGGAGCATTTTCAATGCTTGGGTGTATCTTTAATTTATTTAATGAACTTTTTTTCATCACATAGTGGACAAAAAGACCCCTATGTGATGCATTTTTGGATGACAAGGTCTCTTTATTAAGACATCAAGGGTCTAAAAAAAACCCTGATGTCTCATCTGCCCTCCAATGAAGTTAACAGAGTGCAGATCACCCCCATTAGTTTCTGCCCCCACCATATGCGCTGGATGAAGTGACACCAAGACCCGGAAATGACGTTTCACATGTCGCTTCTGTGTCATTAACAGGAAGGGGAGATCAGCGAATAATCATAATGAAAAAGGACAGAATTGTTTGTAAATTGCCAAATGAATGTGCAGCTATTATGCCCCTTATCTAGTATCTTATAGCAGCACAAAAAATAATAAAATATTAACACCATCTACAGTACCCAAAAACTATGTCCATTTATGTCTTCTCAGGAAAGTTCACTAGAAAGTTTTTTAGTTTTTGTAAATGATCTAGGGCTTGGATTATTGTAGGATGCAATCTTATTGCTAAGTAAATATTTGATGACTAAATTCTCCACTTTTTCCTATTTTAGGGTTATTTTTGGATTGCCATGGAGCACGCCAGCGGAGGAGATCTTCATCATCTCCTGAATAAACAGGGATGCTTTGACATCGACACCATCAGGTAGGTACCGTCACTGATTCACATTGTGCTACATCATACCCATACCTCCCAACTTTTTGAGATGGAAACAGGGGACACTTATTAGCAAAACAATGTAGGCATAGGACATGCCACACCCCCTTAAATAAGAATTATAAAAAAATAAAAAATAAAAATAAAAAGATTAAACCCACAAGTATGTTTTTTACCACTACTATTCCTTTATATTGGCTTTTGACATTTATAATTTCAGCAATATAGAAATTGGATGAAAGGTTTAGCGCACTTTAAAAAAAAAAAATAGTGCATTTTATATACAACTATATAGATCAGATGAAAATAAGGGGCAAATGAGGAGGGAAGAGGGACAGAGGGACTATGTTCCAAATCAGGGACAGTCTCTAGAAACCCAGGACAGTTAGGAGCTTTTCATATTATAATAACTAATTCTTCACCTGTAGGACACCACAATACAAAAGAAGAGCATACACTCCTATGATAGACATGGGGGAGTTTAAGTCATTGTAAAGGTTCATTTTTTTTAAAATAACAAACATGCCTATACTTACCTGCTCTGTGCAAGGGTTTTCACAGAGCAGCCTCGATCCTCTACTTCTGGGGTGCCCTGGCAGAGCTCCTGGCTCCTCCTCTTCATCGGGTGTCCCCACAGAGAGCCGCTTTTCATGGAGGCACCCATGTGGGCACGCTCATGAGTCCTGCTTCTGTGTACATTGACACAGACAGCAGGACTCCGCCCCGCCCCCGATCCTGTGTCACTGGATTTGATTAACAGCAGCGGGAGCCAATGACTCCTGTTGCTATCAATCTAGCCAATGATGACGGTGACAGCAGCTGGAGTCATTGGGCGTGTGCATATTGCTGGAACGGACGGCCTCGGGTGAGAAAAAGTGGGGGCTCTGGGGACAGCGGCAGCAAAGAAGTTTTTCCCCTTAATGCAGAGAAGGTGAAAAACCCGGAGACCTTACAACCCATTTTAGGGCTACACAGACAATTGAAAACACAACAACTGACCAAGCCAGCCCTGCAGTCACAGCGAGGAATAATTCTCAGATGTCCCATGATCCATTCTCTAAAATATAAAATCTTCCTGCAGCTCTCTGTGTGTTTTTGAATAGAGCAGCTTTGATAATGGTTTTGATTGTGAACTGGGAGCACCTAGGGGTATTTCTGAACATACACATGAAAATACATTCTATTTACTTCTGTATTAGAATATATATATATATATTGGAAAATTATAAATGATTTTTTGTTGTTCCTTCAATAGATTCTACGCTGCCGAATGCATCATTGGCCTCCAACAGTTCCATGAGAAAGGCTTTATCCATCGGTAAGTTCTCGTCTTTATTCTACTGCTTCCCACAAATAGTTCTTACTTTACATTTCATCTGTTTATTCAACAAGATTTACCAACAACTGTAGTGTGAGGACCACCTAAACAATAATGCCGCGTACACAAGGTCGGAATTTCCGGCAGAAAAAGTCAGACGGAATCACTTCATCGGATTTTCCGATCGTGTGTGGGCTTCAGCTGACCCTTTTTTTTCTAAAATTCTGATGGACCTAGAAATAGAACATGTTTTAAATCTTTTTATAAGGAATCAATTCCTATCGGGAAAACCGTTAGTTTATATGCTGTTCCGACAGACCAAAAATGACGCAAGGGCAGCTATTTACTGCCTATTTAACTTCCTTTTTCTAGTCCCGTTATACGTGCTGTACGTCACCGCGTTCTAAATAATCGGACTTTGGTGTGATCGTGTGTAGGCAAGTCCGTTTCAGCGGAATTCTGATTCTGAGCCTTGGTTCACACTGACTGCGGGAATGAAATTGTGCAAGTTCATTGTTGCATGCCAATCCCAACTTCGGGGGTGATTTAATGGAAATTGCATGCCAAATTTGCCAAAAAGTAGTACAGAAGTTTTTTTTTACCTTAATTCATTCCATGCATTCTCTGTGTGCAGCCCCCCCCCCCCCCTTATACTTACCTGAGCCTGATCTCAATCCAGCGGTTCTCTCCACTCTTTCCTCACTGGCCATAGAAGCAGCATTGGGAGCCATTGGCTCTGGCTGCTTTCAATCACAGCCTGTAAGGTGAGAGTAGGGGTGGGGGGGGGCGTGGCCTAGCTGTGCGGTGTGTCAATGGACACACACAGCGTGGCTTGGGAGTGAGCCTGCATGAGTGTCCCTGCACTAAGAAAGGGGGAGGAGCCAGGACCATTGGTAGGGGAGCTTAGAAGAGAATTGGGCTGCTCAGTACAAAACCATTACACAGAGGAAGTATAACATGTTTTTTATTTAGAAAAAAATCCCTTTATATCACTTTTGGGCTGAGGTGTCACTGCTGTGTTGCTGTAAGAGAAAAGTTACCGCAACACATTAGACTTGTGCACAACAGAAAGTTTTGTTTCATTGTCATTTGTAAAATACATAATTTCATTCTGTTATATTCGTCATGTTACATTAATACGTTTTTGGATAAATCGTTATTTCGTGTCGATTTTCGTCATTCTGAATCTTGAATCATGTTGAATTTATTCATTATATGCGCTATAATTTCTTTGCATTCTTTGAAATTCGATATTTAATTATGTATATATATTCGTGATAATGATTCGTAGTTTGGAAAGTTGTTTTTTTATTGAGTCTTTTAACACACACATAGAGGGTTATTTACCAAAGGAAAATCCACTTTGCACTGCAAGTGCACTTGGAAGTAAAGTCACTGTAGATCTGAGGGGGGACATGCAAGGAAAATAAAAACATTTTAGCTTGCACATGATTGGATGATAAAATCAGCAGAGCTTCCCCTCATTTCAGATCTACCCCTTAGGCCGCGTACACACGGGCGGATTGTCTGCCCAACTAAGTTCGTCAGACAATCCGACAGACAGTCCGTTCAACTTTTGAATGAACGGACTTGACCACACACGATGAACAGACAGTCCGCTGAAAACTTGCGCGATGACGTGTACAGCACGTACGACGGGACTAGAAAAACGACGTCCAATACACTGCAATGCAACCTTCGGCCGTGTAAATCCTTTCTGAGCATGCGCCATACTTAGTCCGTCCAACTTGCCTACACACGAGCGGACTGTCCGCTGAAACCAAGTTTGGACGGACAAAACCAAGTTTGGACGGACAAAATTACGGAAATTCCGAAAGACTTAGTCCGTCAGACTGTCCGCTGAAAAAGTCCGCTGAAGCCCACACACGAGCGGATTGTCCGCTGAAACACGATTCAGCGGACTAAGTTGGACAGACAATCCGCCCGTGTGTACGCGGCCTTAGACTTGAGAGCGACTACACTTCCAAGTGCAATTTCAGTGCAAAGTGGATTTGCCTTTCATAAATAACCCCCAATGACAATATCTCTTCTCCTCGGCTCAAATACAATACAACACCCTTCTCACTCAGGAATGCACTTTGCCAGTAATCCAACCTCCAGCACAAAATTAATCAGCTGATTGGACTGTAAGATTTACTTTGAGTTGACCTTTTGTTTCATTAGCTCTTTAACGGATTACCAAATCATGGCAAATTAATTCATTATATCCGCTTTAATTTATGTTGTATTAGTTGAAATTCGTTATTTTTTTATTTGGACATTCGGATGCATCCGAACGTCCGAAGATGCAGAATCCAGCCGAATTTCGATTTGTTTGCGAAACTAATTGCACAAGCCTACAACACAAATTTGCATTATGCATGTCAGTACACTGAGGGGCTCTTTATTGATAAGGGCACCCCTAATGTACCTTTCCAATCCACATGTGTTGCAACACACCGCAATGCAGAGAAAGGTACTTCCGTGCGTTATGGTGTGCTGCTTTACTAAAAATAGTGCACATTTTTTTTCTTGGTGCGTTTTAGTGTGTTAGGCAGAACATTCAAATGTATGGGCTGCCTTAATGCAACGCACATCAACCTATGACATAAGATGCATTACTCTGCACATACTGCACCGGTGTGATCCCATCCTACAGTAAGCTGTATATTGGACATTAAATTCATTTTAAAGGAACATACACATATTAATGCATTACCAATTAATGTTCCTCCAACATCAATGCATTGCAGCACACCACAACACAAGGTAACACACTACCATACATTGTGGCAGCCTGGGACAAGAAAATGGTGCATGTCTGATATAAGGACTGTTGTTGTGCATTTGCAGTCTATTCAAACATATACAGATTACTGATAATGCATTTCTATCTACAGGGATATAAAGCCAGAGAACGTGTTCATCGGAAGAGACGGACACATCAGAATCGGGGATTTCGGGCTAGCGTCAGAGCAAGGAGAAGATGAAGTGGGGACCCCCGGATATATTGCCCCAGAGGCAAGTCATGTTAGTCCTGCTAGCTATGTCAGCACTTTTATATTGGTAGTAATGGGAGTGTATCATCTCTTACCAGAGAGCTTCTCTAATCATGTGGACTAGCACTCTGCTAACAGAGAGATGACTAGAAAGGAAACTGAAATGTTTTGTTAGGTTTCCTACTGCCCACCAGCAAAGCCTGACTTCTTCTGCCCCCATCTAATGCTTCTTCAACTTTTTCTAAGGCCAGGATCACACAGGAGTGCTGTGTTTTGTGTGCAGCGCGGGTATATGCACAGTTTCCATGCGTTTTTGCTCAATTTTTAGCTGCGGTCCCATAGACTTCTATTAGGTCACGTGTCTTTGCCCAATTTTTTTTAAAAGTGCACCAAAGATGAGGAATGAAGGACTTTTTGGTGCGCTACCTAACAGAAGTCAATGGGGGCAGAGGCCAAAAACACAGCAGAAATGCATGGAACCCACGCATACACCCAATCTTCTGTCATAATGCAACATTCCAGTGTGAACCGGGTGTAAGGCTACGATTAGACATGCGACTAATGCCGGGTACATACGACTGGACTTTCCGGCAGACTAGGTCCGACAGTGTTTCCCGACTGACTTTCGGCGGAGCTCCGACGGATTTTCCAAACGAATGAACTTGGCTACACACGAACAGACTAAGTCAGTTCGAAAGTCCGTTCGTTTTGAACGTGATGACGTAAGACGGGAATAAACAGGGGAGTTCAATAGCCAGTAGCCAATTGCTTCCCTTCCGTCGTATTTGGCCCGTCGGACCAGCACACAGATGAATGGTTTTCCAGATTTTAGTCCGTCGGAATTGAGTCCGTCGGATAGATTTGAAACATGTTCTATTGCTAGGTTTTTTTTCTCAGATTTTTTTTCCCGAAAAACTATCGGACTAGCCCACACACGATTGGATTGTCAAACGCACTAATCCCTTCGGACCTAGTGTGCCGGAAAGTCCGGTCGTGTTTACGCGGCATTACATTTCCACACCTCGAAAACCGATCTATGGTGGATCACCTTTCAGAGGCATTTGACAGGTGGTGAGGAGACGATGTGTTGCCTCATCACTGCCTGTTTTAACCCTGTAAATGCCGCACCACCACATTGCAACCACATTCATTATACGTGGTTGCAGCGCCCGCTCATTCACCTAAATGGGTCACATTTAGTAGCTGTATTGCTGAATAAGACAGGGGTTTCATTTTTGCAGCGTCCGCAGCATGTACACCCCAGTATTACTGCCTTTGCAGTTTGAGGGTGGTAGTGGGGGGGGGGGGGTAAAAGCACTCCTTAACCGCTTCAGCCCCGGAAGATTTTAACCCTTTCCTGACCAGGGCACTTTTTGCGATTCGCCACTGCGTCGCTTTAACTGACAATAGTGCAGTCGTGCGACGTGGCTCCCAAACAAAATTGATGTCCTTTTTTTCCCACAAATAGAGCTTTCTTTTGGTGGTACTTGATCACCCCTGCGGTTTTTATTTTTTACGCTATAAATAAAAAAGCGGCCATTTAAAAAAAAAAACACATTCTTTTTTACATTTTGCTATAATAAATATCCCCCAAAAATATTTAAAAAAACATTTTTTTCCTCAGTTTTGGCCGATATGTATTCTTCTACATAGTTTTGGTA